>NC_047102.1:8342265-8942265 GCF_902459505.1 Geotrypetes seraphini
AAAGAGAAGCCACCGGAACGGTTAATTGGGATAAGCTAGATCCTGTCAATTAGCAGGAAAAATGAAGAGAATAAAACACTCATTTTTCACAAGTACAAATGCTGGAGCCTACACGAGAATTGCTGGGTGGTGAAAATTCATTCACGTCTGCAGTGTTTGTACAGAATTCAAACTTCATATCTAACAGTTCATTATCAAAAAAGGATCAAGAGGCGATCCAGGAAACTACCGACCTGTGAGCCTCACATCGGTTCCAGGGAAGATAATTGAAACACTGATAAAAGATAACATTGTACAACACTTGGAGGATCACAATCTAATAGGGGCTAGCCAACATGGCTTCAGAAAAGAGAAGTCATGTTTGACAAATTTACTGCAATTCTTTGAGAAAGTGAACAAACAAATGGACAGTGGAGATCCAGTGGATATAATTTACTTGGACTTCCAGAAAGCGTTTGACAAGATCCCACATGCAAGGCTTATGAAGAAGGTACTAAGCCATGAAATAGGAGGAGAAGTGCACAGATGGATCGGCAAATGGCTAGAAAACAGAAGGCAGAGGGTTAGCATAAATGGGAAATTCTCGGACTGGGAGAAAGTGACTAGCGGCGTGTCCCAGGGCTCGGTTCTTGGGCCTATCTTGTTCAATATTTTTATAAACGACCTAGAAGAGGAAACAACAAGCAATATTATAAAGTTTGCAGATGACACAAAACTATGTAGGGCGGTTGGCTCTCAAAGGGACTGCGAGGACCTCCAGAAAGATCTGATCCAGCTGGAAACATGGGCGACAAAGTGGCAGAAGAACTTTAACATAAACAAATGCAAGGTGATGCATCTAGGAAAGAAAAACAAAGAAAACAAGTATAAGATGTTGGGGGTGACACTAGCAAAATGCGAACAAGAAAGGGATTTGGGTGTGCTGATTGACAGTACCCTAAAGCCATCGGCACAATGTGCGGCAGCAGCAAAGAAAGCAAACAGGATGCTAGGCATAATTAAGAAGGGGATCACGAGTAGATCGGAAGAGGTCATAATGCCACTTTATAGAACAATGGTCAGACCGCACTTAGAATATTGTGTCCAACACTGGTCTCCATACCTCAAGAGGGATATAACTCTGTTGGAGAAAGTGCAGAGGCGAGCCACAAAATTTGTCAAAGGAATGGAGCATTTGAGCTACAAAGAACGATTCAGAACACTGGGATTGTTTACTCTTGAGAAGAGAAGACTGAGAGGGGATTTGATAGAGACTTTTAAAATATTAAAAGGATTTGATATAATAGACCAAGAAGCAGCATTGCTAACATTTTCTGATGTGACATGGACAAGAGGTCATAGCCTGAAACTGAGTGGCAGCAGGTTCAGGACAAATGTCAGGAAGTTCTGTTTCACACAGCGAGTGGTGGGTGCTTGGAACGCACTCCTGGAGGAGGTTGTGGCGGAGACTACTGTACTGGGATTCAAGCGCAGGTTGGATGCATACCTTCTGACATATCATATTGAGGGATACGGTAAAGTCGGGTCTCCAAAAAGGAGTACCTAAATGGGCCGCCGCGTGTGCGGAGCACCAGACTAGATGGACCTCGGTCTGATCCGGTGAAGGCGTTTCTTATGTTCTTATGCATATTCATTAGCAAACGTTTGGGAACTTCTGGGAGGGGAATCTTAGACCAGTGGTTCCCAACCCTGTCCCGGAGGACCACCAGGCCTATTAAAAATCAATAAACTTGAACTTAACGACTTTCGTTCTGTATTACCCTCTTAGTTTTGTAATGTATAATTTTATCTCTGTAAACTGCTTAGAAAAGGAATATGCGGAATAACACATTTGAATAAAGCTTGGTAAACCTGGTAAGCCCTCCATGGCAATCGGTGAGATACCATCTGCCTGCTGTTGGCCATGTTCCACTTTCAGGTCTTCCCATCTGCTATTCGCTTACTGCCTTCTTTGGGAACTTAGATTTTTGACCTCTGTAAAGCGACCCATGTAGGGCTTCTTTTTATTTTGACCACTAAGCCATGTTTCTTGTCACTCTGCCCTTCCTGGTGATGCTCTAAAGACATGACACAGCGTCAATGCAAAGGTCACTCTGAATAATTTAACAGCACATGTTGAGCTGCAAACCGCTCGCGAGTTACATATTCGCTCTTTCGCCCATTATGATGTTAACACCTAACCCTCCTGCTACAGGATGTTTTGATCTCTGCTTCTTCTAGGCATTCATTTTTTTTTTTTTTAAACGTGTTTTCATCTGCCGCCACCTCCTCACGCTTCAGCACCGACGCCATCCTCCAGCACCTTCTTGGATGGGGAAATGCATTCACCACCGAGCAAATATGATTCGCTACTCCACAAGTGGCTGAATGGGTCAAAATACTGCTTCCCCCCCCAATAAAAAAAAAAAAAAATCTACTCAAGAAAAACTGTGATTAAAGACTTTAAATTACTAAGGGAGAAACCCCCTCCGCCTCCGTATCGGTAGCCAGTGGTGGAAGGTTGCTATTGCCCTTCCCTTGTTCAACGCAACACTGAGGCCCTCGTTCATAAAGGCGCGCCTATGCGTTTTAGCGCACGCTAAATCGACACAAGCGCTAACGCGTCCATAGGATAACATGCACACATTAGCGTCTAGCGTAGCGCACCTTTGTAAAAGAGGGGCAAGATTTCTCTCTCCCTTAGTTTGAAGTCTTTAACCACGGTTTTTATTGGGTGTTTTTGCGCGTGAAGTAGTATTTTAACCACGCATTATTGCCAACGCAGGCTGTTTTAACGCTTGACGGTACAATTTTAGGAATCTACGTTTACTATGGGGTCCTTTTACTAAGGCACGCTAGCCATTTTAGCGCACGCAAGAAACGCTGACGCATCCATTATATTCTATGGACACGTTAGCGTCTAACGCACCTTAGTTAAAGGATCCCTTTATTTGTTAGATCTACTGTTTTATTTTTTTTTTCTTTTCTCTGCAGAGTAACCATATTACTTCATTCGTCTAGGATCTCTTGAGCTCTTGCAACTAACGTTCCGAAGGTTTCTCTAGGGTATCTTCTTCCCTCTTTACTCTTTTCTGTTTTACGTCTATGTTTATTGCACGTTGCTTGCCTCAATTACCTGAAGTGGAAGATCATTCCAACGATCAACCACCCTTTCGGTGAGGAAGTATTTCTTCACCGAAAGGGTGGTCGATCATTGGAATGATCTTCCACTTCAGGTAATTGAGGCAAGCGACGTGCTCGATTTTAAGAAAAAAATGGGATAAGCATATGGGTTCACTTCGGGGAAGTGGTTAGGGGGGAGGGTCCTTAGAGTGGGCAGACTTGTTGGGCCGGTGGCCCTTTTCTGCCCTCATATTCTATGTTTCTATATTTGATATCCCGCTTCTCTCAGAAATGAAACTGAAAGTGCCTAAGAGAAAAAACAACATTTATATACAATTCAACCAACAATTAAAATATTGGGAGTTATTTTGGACCAGCATCTAACTATAAAAAAACAAATAGATTCTGTGGTATGTAAGGGGTTATTAAACACTATGGAAACTGCGTACCATTAAACCTTTTTTTTTTTTTAGTTTTCTGCTTTTAAACTTCTGGTACAATCTTTATTATTTTTACTAAGGTGCGCTAACCAATTAGCGAGTGCTAATCAAATTAGCACACACTAGACACAAACGCGTCCATATACTAATATGCACGTGTTAGTGTTTATCGCGCGCTAATCGGTTAGAGTACCTTAGTAAAAGAGGGCCTGAGTCTTTTGGATTATTGAATATTGTATATTTAACAATCTCCAAGAAAGACACGGTTCGACTCATACAGATTCAGAATACAGCGGTTAGAATGATCTACGGTCTTAAAAAAATATGATCACGCGGCTCCATTTGATTGTGAATTGCATTGGCTGCCAACGGAGGCTCGTATTTGGTTTAAGTCGGGTTGCTTTTGCTATAAGGTGATGCACGGTACCGCTCCGTTTTATACGGCTAATCGATTCTCTCTAGCATCGTCTAAAAACTGTAGAAAGTCTCGTCCCTATTCACCTTCCCATCAGTCCAGGGCTGTAAAAGTAAGACATTTCTGGACCCTACTTTAGCATTAGAACAAGCTCCGAACCCGTATAGGGAGGAGCGAAGCCAAATCGGCCGAAGCCGGAGCGAGAAAATGGGAGGGAAGAGGGGAAAAGGAACCAATCAGCGAGGGGGGAGGGAAGGGGGTTAGACGAAGAGGGGGAAGCGGAGGGGAGGTCGTCCATTTTCCCGAAGGAGACCCATGCATTGCAAGCGGCTTCACACGACAGAGAATTTCGATTGATATCGCTTGGAGCTTGTTCTTATAAACATTTCAGAACTCAACTGAAAACTTCTCTCTTTTCAAAATACTTGGTCAAATAATATGTTTTTTGTCATTGTTAAATTGTTTTTAGTTGATAATCTTTTGTAAACCGTGTAGAACTCATGGTTACGCGGTTAAGAAGTATATGATGTTACGTTATGTTATAATAAAGATAAATTAGAGAGGAGGAAAGAGCAAATTAAATAAATCCCAGCGGAAAGAACCGATAAGATACAATTGAAATAAAATCAAATTCCAACCGTCACAAAAAATGAAACAGCAACAACAACAAAAAAAGTATAGGAGGAGAAAGACCCAAATTAAATTAAAACCTAGTAGAAAAAGCAAAATAAAGTCCAACTTGAAATCGGTGCAAGGCCGCGGAGACGCCTATGCGGGAGTCGGTTCAAACCGAATCCTACCAGGCAAGGCCAGATGCCATCGACGGCAGATGTTTGAAGTGAAATTCCATCTCCCTTCGATGTATCCAGCAGAGCAGCCGCCAAATGGCCAGCTACGGGAGGTTCAGCGATGCAGAAGTGGAGACATTAGGGGGCAAATTCTATAAGAGGCGCCCATACGTGAAGTGCCAAATTAGGCACCGTTCAACACGAGTCAAGCACAATTGGGTGCTGTTTAGTGAATCACGCTGATCGCCACCTATTTTGGAGGTGCCCAAGAAATGGGCCAGCTCTAGGCCCAACTAAAACTTAGGGCTCCTTTTACTAAGGTGTGCTAAGCCAGTGTTTTTCAACCTTTTTACACCTATGGACCGGCAGAAATAAAAGAATTATTCTGTGGACTGGCATCGGTCCGTGGACCGGCGGTTGAAGAACACGGGGTTAAGTCATGGGCCAGACCCCGCCCATCTCTACCCCAGACCCCGCCCCCATAATAGTACTAATTGCACCTTGCACGTCCCGTGCCTCATCTGGAAGCCTTCCCTCTGACGTTGCAACTGTTTTATCCCTCTCCCTCTATCTTCTTTTTAACCCTAGTTTTTTGGGTTTTTCTTCTCTTTAATAATGTAACTTTACCCCCACCTTTCTTTTTCAATCACCACTCTCATCTATGTCTTTGTAAATGTTCGCTTTTCCCCCCTTTTATAAGCATTATTTTAATTCTTCATTTTATCATAGCGTTGCAAACCGGCTAGATATTTGTTGATGGTCGGTATATTAAAAATAATAAACTTGAAACTAGAAGGCTTCCGGTTCAGGCGCAGGATGCCCGTAGGAGCCGCTGCCCATGGCTTTGTGCACTGAATCAGTGAGGAAGAGGGAGCTGGCTCGAAGATAACGCCGCATCGATCGCACCGTGGACCGGCGGTTGAAGAACACTGTTTTGGGCCTGATGCACGTGCTGGCCCTGTGGACCGGCAGGAAATTTCTGTGGACCGGTGGTTGAAGAACACTGCGCTAAGCAGTTTAGCGTGCAGTAAATATTAGTGCACACTAAGCACGTGCTAAACGCTAACGCGTACAGCAGGGGTAGGAACTCCAGTCCTCGAGAGCCGCATTCCAGTCGGGTTTTCAGGATTTCCCCAATGAGATCTATTTGCATGCACTGCTTTCAATGCATATTCGTTGAGGAGATCTTGAAAACCCGACTGGAATACGGCTCTCGAGGACCGGAGTTCCCTGCCCCTGGTCGATGGACACGTTAGTGCACCACAGCGAAAGAGGGGATAAGTCAATATTTAGCAGGGCTAAAGGTTTTAAAGGTAGTTCCTGTCCTAGCACACAGTGCAAATAGCGCTTTCCCATTACCAAGCATATTTTATTTCCAGTGGCATGCTGTCACCTCCAGAATGTTCTTGTGTAAATCAACAACTGAGTGCACTCTTGCTGTGCAAAATCCATTAGTGCCGAAATTGAATGAATGTTTATTAGTAGCAGGGCTCTGCAGTGGCCGACACAGACATACACCTGTTCCTAGAGCCCTGAAAGCCCCTAATCGCTGTATGCGGTGTCCAGGTTCACAGTCACAGCGTGCCTGGTTTTGCACATGCTTGTAAAATGTGTCTGCGATCGAGGTCAGAAAAATTAGACTCATTTTAGCTGCCAACTCTGATGCGAAACTCAGCTGTGCCGGTGACATCCTGCCGCTGAAAAGTCAAACTCCCATGCCAATCTCTTTAAATATGTCATAAAGTGAGTGTCACTTTTTCCTGCAGGATGTACTTAACATGACTGGGGTGAAAAAGAATGTTTTCATTACCTAGTCAGTGGTAGGCAATGCCGGTCCTTGAGAGCCGGAGCCACGTCAGGTTTTCAGCATCTCCACCATAAATATGCATGAGATAGATTTGCATTTCAAGGAGGCAGTGCGTGCAAATCCATCTCATACTTATTCATTGTGGAGATTTTGAAAACCTGACCTGGCTCCGGCTCTCGAGGACCGGAATTGCCTACCCCTGACCTAGCTGAACAGAGAAACTAGAATCTTTTATATTCCCTATAAATATCTTGGATTGGTTTTTGGGTTTTGTTTACCTTTCTTGCCAATAGAGCTCCTATCTTGTCTCTCAGTTCTTGTGACCACTATCTCAGATTCAGAAAACTTTTAGAAGCATTTCTGTACCAAGACAGGGAGCCAGCCCTGAAGTAGCTAAAAAGGTAATTGTGAAAGCCCATTTCTAAACCAACTCTTGGGACGTAACGATGAGCCAACGATGACCTACTTGAATTTGGAACTATGTACAGTAAAACATTGGTTTGCGAGCATAATTCGTTCCGAAACCATGCTTGTAATCCAAAACACTCGTATGTCAAAGTAAATTTCCCCCTAAAAAATAATGGAAATTCAGACGATTTGTTCCACAACCCAAAATCTTTAATATAAAATACTATACGTACTTGTATTGCAAGACCTCGCTCATTTAGAACAGTCATTACACTCCCGCAGCGTCAGAGAGAAAAGAACCATCAGCTCAGTGCATATTACGCAGTGCCTGTGTGATAACGCTTTGAACTGTACACAAAATAAAGGGCAGATGCTGGGCACACCCCGTGCATGTAATATAGAGGCTAAAGATTTTTTTCTTTTAACATGCAGTAAGTGCAAAACTCACTGCACTTTAGTACAAAGGCCCCTTTAGTCTTTTGAAATTTTGAGTTACCTTCTGATTTTATAAAGGAACATTTAATTTCCATATTCCTGTCCTAGGGCTCAGATTTGAATTCAGAATCATCATTCGGATCACTTTTAATTTTGCAATTGAGCCTTTGGCCTAAATAATTTAAGATACTATAGATATTTCAAAGAAATTCCTAGAATGAGATCATAGTACACTGCCAACATTGTGTTTCAGGGATGCCCTACCTCATTTTGTAAATCAATGAAACACACACAGATATATATATATATATATTTTTTTTTCTATTTCATGTACAGTTGCTTCCCTTCAAGCGCCCTTCCCCCCCCCATGCTCTAAATCCCCTCCCCTTTTTCTTTTCTTACTCAATCCCTGGAGTCCAATGGGACAAGAAAAAATCCCCCATCACACCTGCGCCATAATCCAAAACGATACCGCTATTTGTCTGGGCTATTAAGGTCTGCCTTTGAAGAAAACCGCAGTGCTGGATAATCCCTCCGGGCTGTTAAATCCACTGGAACATTTTCTAAGCTCTACGATTGTCTGTATTAAAGTGATTTCAATATATTACATGGCCTTGCTTAATGCTAATGAGGGAAATGTCACTAATGAGAACTGAAATGCAGATTTTGGTATAGGTCTGATGAGTGGCAGCTTATCTGCAAACGGGCACACAAGATTTGCCTGCCCAGTAGAGCATATGAGAGATTTATTCACTTTTTTTTTTTTTTTGCACTATATCATATGGATTCCTTTCATTTTTCATGCAAACTCACTAACCTGCTAATTCTTCATATTTGAAAGACGGAGTTCAGCACTGTACTTGTTACATATATGTGGTGAACAGGTTCAACGTTCTGACATGCTGCTGGAACTGGAATTGGAATTGACAAAGTAGCTGGTGATTTTATTTTCCAGGGATCGTGGGAGAGTAAATTTATTAAGGTGCACTGACAATTTCACTTCACAACTAGCATGCACAGGCAATGGCAGTGCAGTAAAACCCAAGGCCTGAAATTGGTGCAGAGAGATTGTAGATTACAGAGGCTTGTTATGCATTTACTAGAAATGACTTAGGGGCCCTTTTACTAAGTTGAACTAAACAGCTAGTGTGAGTTTGCTCTGCATTTGACCAGATGTCTCCCCCCACCCCCAAGCTATAATACCACAACTATACCACTGGGGGAGGGGGGGGTCTTAGACATCGTTTTGAACCCCAGCAGCAAGTGGGCTGGGATCCCCTAATTTCCTAGTGGTCCTGTTTGTCTTAGATAGAGTGTAAGCTCTATTGCGCAGGGATTCTTACATGTTTGGGTTCAACATGACATATGTTTAGTAATGCTATAAAAATAGTAGTAGTGGGAGGAGAAAGGTTGGTGTATCCATTGAATGGAGTATTGCCAATGGGGGGGATTCTGTGTGTGTGTTGGGGAGGGGGAGGTTCTGGGTAGCAGGGTTCTTGGGGGGGGGGGGGGGTTCTGCTCAGTGTAGGAGCTTAGTGAAACACTTTGCTTGGGGAGATCAGGAGGAGGCCTGCACCAGAGTAGCAGCCAAAGTTTTTAACTGAGGACTGCACTCAGTGGTGTGTCCCGGGCACCGTCTTGGTGGGGGAGCCGGCACCTACCTCTCTGCCCCCCCATGCCACACTCATACCCTCCTTTCCCTGCCCCCCCCTGTACCTCTTTAAAATCCAACTGCTCTAGCCTGTTGCTTGCGCCGGCCTGGCTCCCTCTGAAATCACTTTCGGGTCACGGAGCCAGGAAATGACATCAGAGGGACAGCCAACGCCAACGCGAGCAGCAGGCTGGAAAATTTAGAGAGGTGCAGGGGTGGGAAGGGAGGGTGCAAGTGTGGCATGGGGATGCAGAAGGAGTGGGGTATAGAGGGGAAGGTGTACGGGGGGGGGTGAAACCCTACTGCCCCAGGCACCTCCTACCCTTGCTACGCCACTGACTGCACTGGAGCTTGCATTACATGTATCACCAGGTACCATGTGTGTACCTGACTATCGGCCTATACATGTAGTATGATCGCATGCTGTAAGGTCGAGATTCTATAAATGATACCCTAAATTGCAGAAACCTAGCTAAACTAAGCCTAACTAAAATCCTCCTGCAGCCCATGCATTCAAGCTGCATGACAATCCTTTTTAAAACAAATAGGAGGAAAAAGATTTTCACTCAACAAACAGTTAAGCTCTGGAAATTGTTGCTGAAGGATGTGGGTAACCGTAGTTAGTGTATCTGGGTTTTAAAAAGGTTTGAACAAGTTCCTGGAGGAAAAATCAAGAGTTTGCTATTGAGATAGACAAGGGGGAAGCTCCTGATTGACCTGGGATCAATAGCACGGAATGTTGCTACTATTTGGGATTCTGCCAGGTGCCTGTAACCTGAACTGGCCACTGTTGGAAACAGGATATTGGCTTAGATGGACCATTGGAATGACCCAGTATGGACATTCTTATGTGAGCCAAGTATAGGAAGTGACATCACTGATGAGTTTGGCTCTTAGGCATTGGTGGAATGAGGCATTATGACATCACAATCTCAGCTCTGCAGGAAACCATCCCGTATCATTCTTTAGTGTCTATTTCAACCTCACTCCTTATATACCAGCATTTTTCAATGCAAGGCTTGAGGGTTAGTGGCTGGGCCCATTCATACTTTGATTCTTATGAGAGCCAAGTATAGGACAGTCAAGCCATTGTGACATCACTGCTGAGGTTGGCTCTTAGGCACTGGTGGAATGAGGCATTATGACATCACAATCTCAGCTCTGGATTGTTGCTACTCTTTGGGTATCTGCTAAGTACTTGGGACTTGGGTTGGCCACTGTTGGAAACAGGATATTGGCTTAGATGGACCATTGGAATGACCCAGTATGGACATTCTTATGTGAGCCAAGTATAGGAAGTGACATCACTGATGAGTTTGGCTCTTAGGCATTGGTGGAATGAGGCATTATGACATCACAACCTCAGCTCTGCAGGAAACCATCCCATATCATTCTTTAGTGTCTATTTCAACCTCACTCCTTATATACCAGCATTTTTCAATGCAAGGCTTGAGGGTTAGTGGCTGGGCCCATTCATACTTTGATTCTTATGTGAGCCATTGTGACATCACTGCTGAGGTTGGCTCTTAGGCACTGGTGGAATGAGGTATTATGACATCACAATCTCAGCTCTGGAATGTTGCTACTCTTTGGGTATCTGCTAAGTACTTGGGACTTGGGTTGGCCACTGTTGGAAACAGGATATTGGCTTAGATGGACCATTGGAATGACCCATTATGTCTATTTTTTTTGTTGTTGTTATGTTAAAGGTTCATATTGGAATTTTCATAGTCTTTCAATGTCACCGGGGTATTTATTTATCTGGGGTACTCTGTGCCAAGTATGAGTTTTGTTTATGTTCACAGATTTTTAACTGTTATTAGATGTTTACAGCTTCTCAATGAGGAATGATGTAGCAGCTGTTTTTTCTTCTCTAGCATTGTTGCTTTTATGCTTTCCAATGCACAGAATGTTGCAAATAATTATATAAAGAGGGATTAACGTCCATCTGTCTGCCTGTTATTTGTTCATAGTCACAATATCTCCACAAAAGTGAAGGAATTCAACAAAATTTGGCATGTAGGAAAAAATGTGAGTATTGCGGATGAGTTTAAACACTGGAAACATCCATCAGTCTGAGATTTTCAGAGTCAGGCCTCCAAAAATATCTCCTTTGCTTTCTGTAGAAATATGTTCCAGGCTGCAAAAGGTTGACCAGGATTCTCTTTGAAATAGCCTTCCAGCACTTTAGCCTTGAGCAAACAGGAAGATAGACAAAAATAAAAACCACGGCTGGACATCGATTACAATTTTTAAGCGCACAATTAATTACGATAAACATTTTTAATTGCTAGATTAATCGTGATTACAAAAAACACCCCTTTTTTGTACTGTGCAAAATAGAAATAGCAGATGTAAATACTAAACTGAAAATCAAATAATTTATCTTACCTTTGTTCTTTGGTGATTTTCTTTTTAATCTTCTCATTCCCTAACTAAAGGTTAGAGCACGCTAAATGCACCTTAATAATAGGACACCTCTGTTGCTGCTTCCCTTTGCTTGCAGCATCCATCCAGCATCTCTCCCTTCCTTTTCCTCCTCCTCATTCCCTCCCCACCATCCCCAGGTTCACCATCTCTCCCTTTCTCTCTCCCTCTCCAATACCCCTGATCCAGCATCTCTTCCTTCCTTTTCCTCCTCCTCCTCCTAATTCCCTCCCCACCACAACCAGGTTCACTATCTCTCCCTTTCTCTCTCCCTCTCCAATACCCCTGATCCAGCATCTCTTCCTTCCTTTTCCTCCTCCTCCTCCTAATTCCCTCCCCACCACAACCAGGTTCACTATCTCTCCCTTTCTCTCTCCCTCTCCACTACCCCTGGATCCAGCATCTCTCCCTTCCTTTTCCTCCTCCTCATTCCCTCCCCACCATCCCCAGGTTCACCATCTCTCCCTTTCTCTCTCCCTCTCCAATACCCCTGGATCCAGCATCTCTCCCTTCCTTTTCCTCCTCCTCCTTACAATTCCCTCCCCACCACCCCCAGGTTCACCATCTCTCTACCTCTCCACTACCCCTGGATCCAACATCTCTCCCTTTTTCTTCCCAACTGCCCCTCCTTCTTCAGCATCTCGCCTTGGGTCCACCGTCTCTTCCTTCCTCTCCCCCATCTTGCATTTCTGTTTAATGGGAGGTCGAGCAGGGCAGCTCCTGGGAGTACCTATGTTTGAGAAGTTTTTCCCTTCCCCCCCCCCCAGTCTGAAGGCTCCCTGTTTCACCTTTTAAAATTTAAGGGCATCTTAGCACAGCAGCAGTTCTTAAGCACTGCCCAGGCACTAAGAAAGGGTACACCGACAAATCCACGCAGGATAAATGCGCTCCAACAATTGTGCACATGGACAAGTGCGCACACGAGAATTGCGGCCCTTCGGATTTGTTGGCGTACCATCTGATTTGCTCAGACTCCTCAGGCCTCCCAGACATCCACTAAAAGGGTTCCTATAATCATGATTAAAACCTAAACCTAACACTAGATAGGAAGTGAATGTTTTGAGTTTAGTGGCGGCGGGTCCCCCCACCCCACCTTAAAAAAGAGGGTTACTTTGTAACCCTCACAAGGCCAAAATAGTATTCTAATTGTCAGGTCACCTCCCATTCAGTGCGTGCATTTGTCCGTGCACATAAATGTCGGGACACAATTGTCGGCGCAAAATTGTCCTACGCGCATTTGACGGGTCACTCTAAGAAAGTTTTTCTCTTCTTCCCCCTGGTCTGGAAGTACCCCCACCTCACCTTTTAAAATTTAAGGGCATCCCCAGCGGTTCTCAACATTGCTTGGGCCTCCTCAGCATTCTTCCTCCATCGCAGGCCTCAAACCCTAAAGTGGGATTGTCAGGCACTTAATGTGCCCCCCTTGACACCAGCTCTGCATGCATTCTTCATTACACACATGAATTGAGTGTATGAAGAATGAGGCATGCTCCGTGCTGGCGGTGGTGGAGGCACTTTGAGCTGCTGACGGCCATATTGCAGGGAATTGAAGGCAAACTGGGTGGGCAAATTGGTCTTGCCACCACCTGCTACATTTGGTGTAGAGAATGACATGGGGACAAATGTTTCCCTGTCTCCATGGGAACTCATTTTCCCGTCCCATCGAGTTTTTTTCCTGTCCCTGCCCCAATCCTGCAAGCTCTGCCCTCATCTGCACAAGCCTCAAACACCTTAAAATCGTAAGTAGCAACGTTCTAGAGCTCAGATTGTGATGTCATAATGCCTCATTCCACCAATGCCTAAGCTCTGTCCTCACCTGCCCAAGCCTCAAACGCTTTAAAGTCATAAGTAGCAACATTCGACAGCTGAGATTGTGATGTCATAATGCCTCATTCCACCAATGCCTGAGCTCCGTCCCCATCTGCACAAGCCAAAATACTTTAAAATCATAAGTGTTCGAGGCATGAGCGGTTAAGACAGAGCTTACAGGAATTGGGAAGGGACAAGGACAGCGACAAAACTCGAGGGGACGGGATGTGGAAATTGAGTTCCCATGGGGACAGGGAAAAATTTGTCCCCGGGTCATTCTCTAATTTGGTGCTCTGAAAGCATAAAAATGAATTAGTAACTTCTTTAGAATGCTTCTAACCTCTGTATCTCAATCAACATACAATCATCTACTATGCATATTATCACGTTTACTATTTGATTTTAGAAATGGATTGGACCCGCGAGCTCTTATTTTGGCACTCGGACTATTTTCCCTCTTCTTTTCTATTTGCATTTTGAATATCACAGCCATATATGGGGAAAACAGTGATTTCATTAAACCAACAGAGGGAACTGCCATTCCGGCGAGATGACAAGATCCAAATTGGCCAGGGGAGAAATATTCCGTAGCGCACCAAAGAGCAGTAGAGAATTTCCGACAAAATGTCAACTCTTGAGCACAGTGACGGCAGAATTACAAAAATCTAATTAGTCGTTTCATTAGCCCAAGTCCTATCTGCAGCTCTACAAACAAAGGGAAATCAGAAGCTGTCCATCCGTTTTAAAAAAAAATGTACTCTGACATGGATATACTCTTAATATATTCTGTGTTCATAGCATTTCTGCTGCCAATGTGAAATAAACTGGCTTAGAGTGACATCACCCTCCCCTGCTTCTTCTCACAGGATTACTGTTACTTCGTCTTTTCATATGTCTATATTTGTAAAATTTTTATAAGGTTAAACTTACGGATCCAAGCCAAAATAACGTTTATAAAGAACAAGTGTGCAAGAGTGAACAAAACAAATCAAGAATGAATAACTACTATATCTAATCTAATCTTTGATTTTTTTTTATTCCGATTCATCCCAACAGGAGGGCTCGACTCGGTTAACAAAATATTAATAAAATTATACAGGAGATTAGAACAGAAACTATCCCCCTGTTTTA
This sequence comes from Geotrypetes seraphini, assembly GCF_902459505.1. Taxonomy (NCBI): domain Eukaryota; kingdom Metazoa; phylum Chordata; class Amphibia; order Gymnophiona; family Dermophiidae; genus Geotrypetes; species Geotrypetes seraphini. Next base: position 8,356,679 of record NC_047102.1, read on the forward strand.
CTAAGGTGCGCTATGCGTTTTAGTGCACGCTAAATATACGCGCGTGCTAACTGGTAATGCGTCCATAGCACTGGTCGCCGTACATGAAGAAGGACATAGTACTACTCGAAAGGGTCCAGAGAAGAGCGACTAAAATGGTTAAGGGGCTGGAGAAGTTGCCGTACAGTGAGAGATTGGAGAAACTGGGCCTCTTCTCCCTCGAACAGAGGAGATTGAGAGGGGACATGATCGAAACATTCAAGGTACTGAAGGGGATAGACTTAGTAGATAAGGACTGGTTGTTCACCCTCTCCAAGGTAGGGAGAACAAGAGGGCACTCTCTAAAGTTAAATGGGACAGATTCCGTACAAGTGTGAGGAAGTTCTTCTTCACCCAGAGTGGTAGAAAACTGGAACGCTCTTCCAGAGGCTGTTATAGGGGAAAACACCCTTCAGGGACTCAAGACAAAGTTAGACAAGTTCCTGCTGAACCAGAACGTATGCAGGTAAGGCTAGTCTCAGTTAGGGCACTGGTCTTTGACCTAAGGGCCACCGTGTGAGTGGACTGCTGGACATGATGGACCACTGGTCTGACCCAGCAGCGGCAATTCTTATGTTCTTATGGTTAGCAGTTATCAGATTGGGATAGTGCAGAGAAAATATAGAAGGGGGGACTTTTCTTGAAACAGCCTTCGGCGAAACATGTCGAAGTGGCAGGCCACTTCCCGATATGAATGACAAAATAAAAGATAAGTTTTTTTTTTAGCTTTTTATTACAGCTATTTAATGAAGTTGGTTTAATATAGAGCACTGAGCACTTTTTGAAAATTAAAAATGGATTAAAATAGAAATAAAATTAACGGGTCTAATGAGGAGGCCAATGCCACACAAACGCTTTTCTGGCACTTCTGAAGACCTTAGAATAAGATCTTAGTACACGATAAAAAAGAAAGAAAATATGATACTGGTTTGTGTTTGAAGGTATAACTGGTTTCAGTATCTTACAATTGGCTGCAAGATAATCCTCATCTGAAGACACAGAGTCTGTTCGACCTTCTAAAATCAGTTTCAAGAGAACCTCTAAATTTTGTAACCAGTTATCTTTTAGCAACTTATCAGAACAGATAGAAAATTGATTGACCCAGAGTGAAAAGATACTTATTCAAATGCAGGGTCATTATTCTTAGCTGACAATTCTCAGAGCACTTAAGAGAGAAAATGAATAATTTACACTCAAGTACTGAGATGCACATTGGACCGATAGATTTATTCCCGTTTGGGTATCTAGCTACATTGTTCTTCAGACAGTCTGCCTCCCTCAACTCAGTGACAAGACTTAATCAATGTTGTTAGCAGTCAGCAAATACATAGCTCCTGCTGTGCAAAGTTGCAAAGATGTTGTGCAAAGGTTAAACCGCTATTTTAGGTGTTTGAAACACTTTGCATTGCTACGAATACTTTATTTTAAGTCATAATCACACTATCATCCTAAGACTTAGGAAAGAATTTAAAGACATTTTGGGTCTTGGAAGGCTTTCTAAGAACATAAGAATAGCCTTACTGGGTCAGACCAAAGGTCCATCAAGCCCAGTAGCCGGTTCTCACGGTGGCCAATCCCCAAGGAGTAGCAACATTCCAGAATCCCAAAGAGCAGCAACATTCCAGAATCCCAAGGAGTAGCAACATTCCAGAATCCCAAAGAGCAACAACATTCCAGAATCCCAAAGAGCAACAACATTCCAGAATCCCAATGAGTAGCAACATTCCAGAATCCCAAAGAGTAGCAACATTCCAGAATCCCAATGAGTAGCAACATTCCAGAATCCCAATGAGTAGCAACATTCCAGAATCCCAAAGAGCAACAACATTCCAGAATCCCAAAGAGTAGCAACATTCCAGAATCCCAAAGAGCAACAACATTCCAGAATCCCAAAGAGCAACAACATTCCAGAATCCCAAAGAGCAGCAACATTCCAGAATCCCAAAGAGCAACAACATTCCATGCTACCGATCCAGGGCAAGCAGTGGCTTCCCCCCATGTCTTTCTCAATAGCAGACTATGGACTTTTCCTCCAGGAAATTGTCCAAACCTTTCTTAAAACCAGCTTCCTCCGAGTGAAAAAATATATCCTCCTATTGGTTTTAAAAGTAATTCCCTGTAACTTCATCGAGTGTCCCCTAGTCTTTGTCATTTTTGACTTGTACTCGTTCTACTCCACTCAGGATTTTGTAGACTTCAATCCTATCTCCCCTCAGCCGTCTCTTTTCCAAGCTGAAGAGGCCTAACCTCTTTAGTCTTTCCTCATACGAGAGGCGTTCCATCCCTTTATCATCTTGGTCTCTCTTTTTTGAACCTTTTCTAGTGCCGCTATATCTTTCTTGAGATAAGGTGACCAGAATTGAACACAATACTCCAGTTGAGGTATTTTTTTTTATTTAGGGCAAGATTGACTCTGATTTGAAACTCATTAAGATTAAATATACCAGTTTAGCCAATATTTTAAGATTCACAACAGAAATAATGAGATTTTTCCAGTACTGCAAAACATGTTACTACTGTAGTTCCTTTTTATTAAACCAGATTGCTGCTATATTTATCAGCGTTGGAACAAAATCCTGCCTTTAAAGGGACACATTATTATTTTTACCAGCTCAGCAAGCTGAAGAATTTCATATAATTTTTATTTCCTGCTGCTGTAGATTTTTCATAATTGTACCCTTTGCTCGCCCTGTGTGTTTTGAGGTGAAATTAAATGGAGGGAACTATAAGAAAGTTGGCAGCCCAGCTGAGCAAGCAGCAGAAATAAAGCGCCAACAGGAGCAGCGACTGGGCTTAGAACACCACTCGTAGTTCCAGAGAATTCAACTGGCAATGGTTGTGTCCTAAGGGGGAATTTCTATAAGTGGGCACCTCTTTTAGATGTCCTGACGCTGTGTGGTGAAAGTTAGTGTCCTATTCTAGGACACCTAGTCACCCAGATTCCATTACAGAATTCAAGCATAAGCTGATATCAAAACACTATGGCTGGATTCGGTATATGGTGTCCGAATTTGGGCCAACCTAAGATTCTGTTTGGCCCAGGAGCCTAAGGCCTCTCCTATGGGAGCGGCCTTAGGCACCTGGGCCAATCAGGCCCTAGTACCCGCCCCAGTGCATCCCACAATGCACCGGGAAGGGGCAGGCCCGCCATTCATACGAAGACGGGCCTGCCAGCCAGCTGGATGAAAAACCCGTCTGGCCGGCCATCAAAAAAGGTTAGAGGAGGGTCCAAGGGGGACTTGGGGGGGGGGGTTTGGTGGGGTTAGGGGAGTCTGGGTAGGGATGGAGGGTTGTCCAGCAGGAGGGATTGAGCATCCCTCCTGCCAGTGAAGTTACGATTGCACGAGGAGTTTGGGAGATGGCGGCAGGAGAGACTGGGCATCTCTCCTGCCATGATCATTAGGGGTGCAGGGGGAAGGGTTGCCTGGGCCACTGAACTGATCGCAGCAGCCGCGATCAACTCAGCAGCCCGATTCGGAACTTATACCTGTTTTGACTTTGTCTAAGTCAAAATGTATATGTTCCGTCTGGCAATCTGTCAAAGTTTTTTGGTTATGGCTGCTGGACGACTAAGTCTAGGTCAGCCTACATACCGCCCACCTCCCACTCTATCCACTCCTTCAAAAACACCCCTAAAATGAGCCCTAAGAGTTTACAATATGTTACACAGTGGGCCCAAATACAAATTAAACAACATGGCTGACAAGGCAACCCCTGTGGGCTGTTTAATGTTTGCACTACATGAACACAGGTAATGCTGAAGGTTAGTGTGCAATAAAACTTGCGCTCACTGCTTATCTGGTTCATGTTTTAACTTTATTAGTTTGTTGTAGTCCTCGTCTTATTGTCATGTTAACAAAGAAAGTTTGAATTGTATGCTTGGATCAAGCTGCCCAAATCCCTAGGTGTGCTCCGTCTCTGGCAGTGTTCAAGGCCCAGTTAAAAGCCCACCTCTTTGAGATTCTGAGTTTTGTAGCTTTCACTCCTAACTCCTCTCACCTTGGGTTCTGCATCCCCAACCCTACATGTCATGCTTGTCTGTTCAAGTTAGATTGTAAGCTCTTTTGAGCAGGGGTCCGTCTATAAATGTCAAAATGTACAGCGATGCGTACGCCTTTCAGGGCTATATAAGTGATATGGCCTTTTGGTTGAGGATGGGCTGGGGAGGGCTTCGATGGCTGGGAGGGTGTAGATGGGCCGGAGTGAGCTTTGGCAAAGACCTCAGCAGTTGGATCACGAACAGATCAGAGAAGGTTATTATGCCACTGTATCGGGCCATGGTACGCCCCCACCTGGAATACTGCGTCCAGCACTGGTCGCCGTACATAAAGAAGGACACGGTACTACTCAAGAAGATCCAGAGAAGAGCGACTAAAATGGTTAAGGGACTGGAGTTGCCGTATAGTGAGAGATTAGAGAAACTAGGCCTCTTCTCCCTTGAAAAGAGCAGATTGAGAGGGGACATGATCGAAACATTCAAGATAAGGGAATAGACTTAGTAGATAAAAACAGGTTGTTCACCCTCTCCAAGGTAGAGAGAATGAGAGGGCACTCTTTAAAGTTAAAAGGGGACAGATTCTGTACAAACGTAAGGAAGTTCTTCTTCATCCAGAGAGTGGTAGAGAACTGGAACGCTCTTTCGGAGTCTGTTATAGGGGAAATCACCCGCCAGGGATTCAAGACAAAGTAGATAAAGACAGGTTGTTCACCCTCTCCAAGGTAGGGAGAACGAGAGGGCACTCTCTAAAGTTAAAAGGGGATAGATTCTGTACAAATGTAAGGAAGTTATTCTTCACCCAAAGAGTGGTAGAAATCTGGAACGCTCTTCTGGAGACTGTTACAGGGGGAAACACCCTCCAGGGATTCAAGACAAAGTTAGACAAGTTCCTGCTGAACCAGAAAGTATGCAGATAAGGCTAGACTTTGACCAAAGGGCCGCCGTGTGAGCAGACTGCTGGACACGATGGAGCACTGGTCTGACCCAGCAGTGGCAATTCTTATGTTCTAAGCCAAGCACAGTACCAGGTAGAGCTTTGGATTCTTGCACAGAAATAGCTAAGAAGAAAAAAAAAATTTATATTGAATCAGGTTGGGTAGACTGGATGGACCATTCGGGTCTTTATGTTACTATATAAGCAGTAAGGAGATAGAGAGGAGAGAGATTGGAAATATATGAGAGAGGAAAACGGTGTGGGAGGAGACAAATTTGTATCTTTCTGAGTTTCAAAAACCTATAAAAGTTCTGGAGCTTTTAGATTTATCATAGATCTTAGTGAACATTTTTATTCTCTAATCTCTATTACAAATACCTTCTGTTAGAGTCCTAATATTTTAGCTGATAGGTGGGTCTCATGCATTCATTCAAATGTTTTCTTTGATGGATTCAGCTGAAGACCAGACCAAAGTTCATCTGCGGTTCTGAAGATAAGAGGTTTTATGGTACAGGAGTGAGTGGCACTTTAGAGAACTACATTGTTGCTAAACCATTTAATAATAATAATCATCATAACTTTATTTTTGTATACCACCATACCCAGGGAGTTATAGGCGGTTCACATCAATTAAATAGATTTACAAGAATTACAATTATTCAGATTTACAGGCAACAAAGTCGTTGAGGTAAGCATGAAGGGGTTGTACAAGACATTGGGGTTAGGTAGGGATATGATAATAAGGAGGAGTAAAGGGAGAGTTTCTTTCACAGCCAGAGCAAAACAGAGTTTCTTTTTTTTAATAAATCTTTATTGATTTTCCATTACTAACAAAAAGTGCCACACAATAATCATATCAGTAGCAATAACAAATAAGCACTTAAATTCAATCAGTAGCAATGCAACAATATAACCCTCCCCACCCCACAAATACCTCAAGGAATCACACTAAATTTATATCCCTCCCCTCCCTCCCTCCCTCCACCCGGATGTGTCTGAATTATACCACCAAAAAGAAGGATAAAAGAACTATAACATTTGTACAAAAGACGTCAATGGACCTCAAACTAAGTTAAATATCTTAGAATGCCCTAGTATGTCGGCATTCATTTTCTCATACCTATAGCTTAGACATAAGCTCGCCCACCAGTACAGAGTTTCTTTTTAATCTCATGCCTGTTTTTACTTAGAAGGTCATCTCTTCCCTCCTTTCAAGCTCTGAAAATATATATGAGCCAAGATACTGAAGACATCGGGGGGGAAAGTTAGCTTTAAATTTAGAAAAGATCTTTCAATCAAAAGCTTCATGAGACTAAGCAATTTGTCAATTGCTAGTTGTTAGCTGGAGGTTAAAAGGGTAATACAGAGGTTCTATAAATGCAGAAATATGAAGCTGTGTTTATAGACTGACACAGTTCACCGAGCTGCTATTAAAGTCTGCTCGTATGGGGTTATGCTAAATTTAGCAAGCTCAGTTTAGTTCATTGCCCTTGAAAGAGTGAAAATCCTCTGACATGGTTGTCTAAGCATTGTTTTATGTTGAACAGCAGTTGACGGGTATATTTTTGAACGCTACACCTTGGGTGGCGCAGGTACTAGTGACCTGGATTGGCCACTGTGAGAATGGACTATTGGACTTGATGAACCATTAGTCTGACCCAGTAAGGCTATTATGTTCTCACGTGAGCCAAGTATAGGACAATCAAGCCATTGTAGCATCACTGATGAGGTTGGCTCTGAGGCACTGTGGAATGAGGCATTATGACATCACAATCTCAGCTCTGGAATGTCGCTCTCATTGGGGTTCCAGAATCTTGCTATTCTTTGAGATGCTGGAATGTTGCTACTCCTTGGGTTTTGGCCAGGTACTAGGGACCTCGATTTGCCACCATGAGAATGGGCTATTGGGCTTGATGAACCATTAGTCTGACCCAGTAAGGCTATTCTTATGTTCTCACGTGAGCCAAGTATAGGACAATCAAGCCATTGCGACATCACGGATGAGGTTGGCTCTGAGGCACTGTGGAATGAGGCATTATGACATCACAATCTCAGCTCTGGAATGTCGCTCTCATTGGGGTTCCAGAATCTTGCTATTCTTTGAGATGCTGGAATGTTGCTACTTCTTGGGTTTTGGCCAGGTACTAGGGACCTCGATTTGCCACCATGAGAATGGGCTATTGGGCTTGATGAACCATTGGTCTGACCCAGTACGGCTATTCTTATGTTCTGATGGAAGCTGGGTATTTTAGGGAAACTATTTTCTAACTTTTTGTTTTTGCTTTTAAGAAGCAGCGATTTGTACATGTAAGCGACCACAGCACTTCATATCCACTCTGTCTCTCAAGCCAGTTGAAACTTTGAATGGTGGCGGTGTGGGTCCTCCAGAGGTTTCCATGTCTGGTCATTTGTTCAGTGCCTCTGATTCTGATCTATCAGGTGCAATTCCATAACACGCGGTGCCTAAATCCCATGTGACTCCTTTTAAAAAAATCCACGCTAACGATTCCCGTTCAGCTCATGTGATGAAGCCCGTAGGAATTAAATGGTTTTTTTAAATTCACATTTGCCGCGCAGGAATTGCTAATGCAGCTTTGTAACAGGAGCCCGTAGCATGCAACTCGAAAGGGGACTTGGCCGAGGGAAGGGCGCGGGTGGGTGTTCTGAAAAGTTGAGCGCGGTGTTACAGATCAGTTACACCAATCTACTCATTTAATCTAATGAGTTGGGCTCTAGAATTTACACCAGTTTTTGGCTGGGTGGAAATCAGCTCTAAGAGCTAGTCTATCAAAGATGCTTAATCCAGAGTACTCTTCATAGAATAATGCTAAGCGCAGATTTTTCTCTGGTGCCTACTTTGAGTCCCCCCACCGTGTCTAGATAGGTTCCTAAAGGATAAGGGGATTGAGGGGTACAGATAGAAGTAGAGGTAGATTATAGGAATAGTCAGGGACCACTTCACAGGTCATAGGACTGATGGGCCGCCACGGGAGCGGACCCCTGGGCGTGATGGACCTCTGGTCTGACCCAGTGGAGGCTACTTCTTATGTTCTTATGTTCTATGTACTGCACTGCACACATCTATGATGTCCTCCACAAATTGTGGTCACTGAACTGTCGCCAGTGGTGTGCGTTGAAGGTTTTTGGGGGATTCAGTGAATCTAATAAATATCTCAAACACAACCCCACACAGAACAAACGAACCTGCTCAGCAACGCTACAAGGCTTAAACATACATACACCCAACCATCCACAGCAGGAGAAACACTCAATTAAACAGAAAACAAAAAAAGAAGTGGAGAAAAAGCCTCAGTTCAGCTTCATTTGGCAAAAAACTTCACTTCACATACACTCCTACATAAACAAACCTGTAGGGTGAAAAAGCACTGTAATAGCTTGCAAAGTCAATGTTCAAAAGCACCAGGGGTACATAACCCCACACGTGAAAAAAATGTGGCAACAGGGCCCAAAGACACAGTGATCCGAAATCATAGCATTAGGCCAAAAAAACCACTTAGCTGCCAAAGTCCATCAGATATGTCTCAATCCAGCGTAGTAACACAGCAGCTAGAGTACCCAACGGGGAATCTCCCGTTTCGCCAGTTCTTGCTGCGTCAGGGGTATCCACACGGCTTCATCTGCCAGTCCATGGATCCTTCGGTGCTTCTCTAGTACACCCACCACGTCATGAATCACAAAAAAGGTGCCTCCCCAGTGAATCCTCAGGCTCCACAACCCTGCTTTTTTTTTTTTTTTTACATTTTGATTTGTTGAGTAGGCAGCCTACTCAACCAGTCAATCTGCATCAAACCATAAGTTAAAAAAAGAAAAGCAGGGCTTCTGGGCTTGGGATTCTCCGAATCCCCCTGAAGGTCCTGACAACACCAACCTGAATTTGATTGGCTGAGCAGTATCTGCCTGACACCTGCCCAAACCAATCAAATTCAGAGCAGCGCCCTCAGGGCCTCTAGGGGGCGGGGCGAATCCCCTAAAGGCCCTGACCTCATGCCACCGGCTGACACCCAAGAATCTAGAATGCAAATTGTGAGCAGGACGTTCGTTTCTTCTCCCTAGCGCGCGTTCTGTCTTAGAGGAGGGCATTTGCAAAAACGATAGCAATACTTTCAGAGGCGGTCTGAGCATTTCTAAAGAAGAATTAAAAATAGAAAGGAGAGACTAATTAATCATCCTGAATTGGATATTACAGGCTTATGGGAGCTATTTGATAGGATTTGATGGAAGTGTTAAAAATTCCTGAAGGGTCATTATGATCTATTTTAAATGCTTTTAGAGGGCAGTTTCCACAATGTATTTATCTAAGTAGATGGATACTTGATTAGTATCTGAAAACTGTCCACCTGGTGCCCGGGAACCGAGCATCAACAGCCAATCATCATTCTATCTTCCTATCTTGTTGTTGAACTCGATGTTCTGATATGATTGAAGGGCTCTTGCTCTAAAGGAGGTTATTCCCTCAACTTTAGCTTGAGAAAATAGGCTTTAATGTGTTCCACGGTATTTTGCCTGGTTTTATTTTTCACGCTAAGGGGGAAATCAATATAAGGCTTATCTAAAATGACACTCAAATTGCATTTTTAAGGTATAACTGAACGCCACAATCCCTGCTTATAAAATACATACGCATGCTTCAGTTGTTAGTGGCACGAACACACTGAGGTACCCCGGCCTTCGAACGGGTGCAATGTGGCGCAGGACTATTGTAGAGGTGATTTTAAAGCACAGAAGTTAGGGTTACCGGACGTGTCCTCTTTTTAGACGCAGGTCCGGCCGGACGGCTTTTCAAAACTCGGCACTTTGGGCCCCTTTAACTAAGCTGCGCTAGCGGTTTTAGCGCTGGCTGGACGCTAATGCCAGCATTGAGCTGGCGTTGGTTCTGGGCGCGCGGTTAGCACGCGCTAAAAACGCTAGTAAAAGGAGCCCTTGGTCTGGGTTTTGCAAAGCAAATCGCATCGGGAGGGTCATCCGCGCGTTCCCGGGTGCCTTCCCTGACGGATGCGAGCAGGCTGAGAGGGGCGGGGCTAGAGGGAGAGGCTGGGGCCCCTAACTATTGGCATCTTTTATAGAATCTGGCCCTATGTCCTCTTCTATAAAGGACACTCAACTCAGACAACCCTTTATAGAATACTTCTGGGCACCGATCTTTGCTGGGCGCCGTTTACCGAGTCTGATCTTTCATATACATAACTTCTCTGAGGTTAAAATACATGCACACTTTTAAACATTCAAAAGTGAGAACATTAATTCATTTGTTTTTCATTTTTATACAGTACTCCCCCCGAAATTCGCGGGGGATTCCTTTCAAGGAACCCCCGCAAATTTTGAAAAACCGCAAATGCGGTTTTTCGCCTGTCAAACAGCAGGTGAGGCAGGAGGAGACAGCTAGAGCGCCAGCGGGTGAAGAAAATCACTGCGGTCTGCTCCGACCCGCCTCTTCCTGTAGTAAAGTCAGGCTACACCAATCAGGAGCTGCTTTGACACGCAGCTCCTGATTGGTGTAGCCCAACTTTACTATAGGAAGAGGCGGTTGGAGCAGACCGCGAAGGAGCGAGTCCGTGATTCACGAACCACAAATTTGCGGGGGAACACTATATACTGCGTACAAGCCCGAAAGCTATTGAAGTGGTGCAGTGGTGCTACCCTTCCCTTGTACCTCTTTAATTTTCCCGGTGTAAGCAATATCATGAACTTGCTGACCGCATTGGTGCTGGCTCTCTGACATCGCTTCTGGGTCTGCTCACGCTGGAAAAATTAGAGGCACGGAGAAGGGGGCGTGAGCAGAATGAGGGGGGCAGAGAAGCGGGTGGGGGAAAAGGCCACACCAGGAGGTGTCCTCCTTTTTTTTGGGGGAAAAAAAGGTCCACCACTCACCTTGCCCCTCCCCTTCTTCATCGGTCCCCTTGTCCCACTTCTTTCCTCCCTCGCTCTTCCCGACCCTGGGAGTCCCCCGCCTTGGTGTGGCAGACCTCCACTATTCATTCCGCCCTGTTTCTTTGCCGTTGCTTTAATTGAGAAAACGGCATTGAAAACACACTTGATTGCATGTACCTAACACATATCTACTTTATTAACGAAAGCTCCATTAGCTTCCATTTTCAGGTATCGGTTTTATACTGTGGCAAGACTTTAAATAATCACCCCCGAGGCCAGAAATAACAAGCAAGGGCCATGTTCTCAAAAGACATTAATCAAGCCTTTGGAAGAAAACCAATCAGGGTCTAGACCCTAGAGTGCTGGTTCAACGGCTCTTGTTTTGACTTGCTGAGGAACATCAGCTGCAGTGGATTAAACTGGCTAAACCCCATTATCTGCTGACACATCCAATAATCACATTCGGCTGCAGCCAGAGTCCTGCAACTTGCCCTTGCTCTCGTCTTCTGTTTTCCGCACAACGTGAAGAGGCTGTGGCTGAATGAAAATTGGCGTCGGAGCACCGGTTGCAAGTAAGTTCTCCTCCTGTGGATTTGGCTCCTCTGCCGGCAGGGTGCACATTTCGCCTTTTTGTGATATATCGCAAATAACAAATACAGCCAAGGGGTTTGCAGCAAAATGGCAAAGTAGTTATATAAGATAGATATATAGGAAAAGAGGGAAGGAAACGAAAGCGATCTTTAAATTACAACCACAATACCTCAATCCTTCCATCAACCACGCCAACTAATAAAGATCTCAACATGTACAATGCTTCCGTCTCCGCTCAGACCAAAAATCTTCAACGTAAGTAATATTCCCCTATATAGAAATGGTTCCTTATTATTAAGAATTTTCAAACTGTAATGTCTAGGTATTGTCCTAATCGCAATCTCCCGCAAAATCCCTCCACTCTACCCCTCCCCCTTGATCCTTTTATGTTCTAATGTACTTTCTTTTCTCGCTGTAAGTCGCCTTCAGCCTATATAGGTATTGTGCGACGCAGATATACCAGATTAGATTAGATTAGGTCATTAGATTAGCAATTAGTCACAGTGGTGAGGTTAATTAGCGAGGGAAGGAGTGATGAAAAGGAAACAATATAAGTGAGACCCAAGGGGAATACTACTGTATGACCAGAAGGGTTCAACTGCGAGGACAGGCTCTTGAAATGGGGGGAAGGGAAAAAAACATAAGGTGGAGTAAGTGTGGTAAATGCAGGAGAGTGTGCCCAGCAGGTACTTTCTCTGTCCGTAAAGGGCTTACAATCTGTTTTGTACATGGGGCAAGGAGGCTTGCCCGGGGTCACAAGAAGCCACACTGGGAATCACACCCAGCACCCCTGGTTCTTAGTCCACAGTGCTAACCAGTAGGGCTTTCCCCCCCACTCCATTTACTAAACAGGGCAGAAAGTTATCACATGGGTCCATGTTACATGCTCAGCAGATAGCATGGGTTAGGGTTACCAGATTTTCCGTTACGAAAAGCCGTCCGGACCCTCCGGACGTGTCCTCAAAAAGAAGAAGAAAAAACAGCTCCTTAGGCACTGGAACTCTTGTTTCTTCCTCCTAAGTGCCTCTCCCCTCACACATCACCTCCCCCCCCCCGACCCAATACCCCCAATCCATATCCCCTCAGACAGTACCCTTCCAATGGGAATCTCCGGTCCTGGACAAAACTCCCACATTCAACAGTGCTATCAGTAGTTGAGACAGGTAGCATGTGGTAACGTCCTACGAGTTAGTGGGCAGGGTAGGTTATGACCTGTTTCTGTCCATGGGCCATCTCTACCCACACAGGGATTTTTAGCACACTGACAGGTTTTAGCATGCCAGTCTACATGCATCTAACACCTACGAAAGCTTAGTAAACAGGCACGCAAATGAAGAAAACCCTATAAGTATAACATTTCCAAAAAGGACGTTGCATCCAATGGAACAGATAACGATGAGATTCTTCAAACCGGCTCTTATACAAATTGGTCACATGGAGGCTATACTTGGCATCATAGGGCATGAAGTCAACATGGCATGAATCACTTCAAACGCCTTTTCCTATGCAATGCTGGTATAAAAGGACTTGATGTTTAAGACGACCTCTCGTCTCTTAGCCTAGTGATATTACCCAGAATTGCCACCATTTCTGAAGAGACCCTCACCACCAAGCAAGGTAGCATTTGCTTAAACTAGGTGCTTCAATGCTGTCAAATTTTAACCTTCTTTAGCTGCAGCATGGCTTCGAAAGGGAAGCTTCATTTATTAAAACAAGCTAGCGTTTGTTCACATAAATCTTCAGCTGTAGACCTGCTTATCTGAGCTTGCAAAACTGAGTGCATACTCACTATGAGTTAGACATAGGCAAAGTAAGGAACTGTAGATGGGATGCTTTTATAGGCTTGGGGAAGTGACAGAGTACCACATCATAAAGGATCAAATATGAAATACAAGGCACATATCTTGATGATTTATAGACCAGGAAGGCATGAATTTTGTTTTGTTTTTTTTAATTTATATTCTGCATATCCTACAATTCTATGTGGATGACAAATTATTCAGCTACTCAAGCATTTTCCCCTAACTGTCCTGGTGGGCTCCCACTCTATCTAATGTACCAGGGGGCACTAAGGGTCCTTTTATCAAGCTGCGGTAGGGGGGTTTAACGCGTGTAATACTGCGCGTTAAACCGCCTGCCGCGCTGGCCGCTAACGCCTGCATTGAGCAGGCGTTAAGTTTTTTTAGCCGGCTGCGGGGGTTAGAGCGTGATGAAATATCCGACGCGCTAACCCCGCTAGCGCGGCTTGATAAAAGGACCCCTAAGTGACTTGCCCAGGGTCACAAGGAGCAGTGTGGTATTTGAACCCACAACCCCAGGTGGCTGGGGCTGTAGCTCTAACCACAGTACCACAAAACTCCCTAATTTCGTTGACATGGTGTTGTGGGTTAAGGGTTTATTCCCATAATCATTAAAACAATTTTCTTTGGTTCCTAGTAACTCTTGTTAAGTTTATTGTACTCTTGATTTACTGATTCAGAGAAAAATCGAAGCATTATTTTTATGTTGCTAGACATTGGCAGTCCTTGTTGTTTGATCTACAAAACTTTTTTTCCTACCTGTCTTCTAAGGAGTGAGGCTATCAAAGTTCTTACCCTGTCAAACAAACCTCATTCTGTCAACATGATTCAATCTATGAAAGGATTTTCACGACCAGCAGATAGCATGAAAGCTGAAGTACTGGGACCTACTCAGAAAAAGATAGTTTCTCATCTTTATATATCAGCCGAGAACAGTGCCCTTCCCTTCCCACCGCTCCTTCCCTTCCCCCCTCACTCTTGCTCTCCCTTCCCCCACGTACCTCTGTAAATCTTTGCAGGCATGAGTGGCTTCTCTATCATGCCGCTCCCATCAGCTTTGGGTTTCCCTCTGATGTCACTTCCTGACCCCGTGACCCGGAAGTGATTCAGAGCGGAACCAGGTCTGCGCGAGCAACAGGCAGGAGAAGTTGCTCCGTGCTGGCGAAGATCTACAGAGGCACAGAGTGTGGGGGAGGGAGGGGGGGAATGGCACAAGCGTGGGGAGGAGAGGTGCCGGCACTCCCATCGAGATGGCACCTGGGGTGGTCCACCCCTCCCTTACTATGCCACTGTTCCCACTGCAGCTTCTTATGACTCTGGTTAAGTCACTGAAGGGCAAATTCTATAAGAAGCGGCCAAAAGTTAGGCACAGTTCAGCGCGATTCAAGCACGGTTGGGTGCTGTTTAGTGAATCACGCCGAGCGACACCTATTTTGGAGGCGCCCAATAAACAAGCCAGCTCTAGGCACAACTAAAAGGTAAGCACCCATGTGAGCGCTTATGCATGCTTAAGAGCAGTGGTTCTGTAAAAAAAAAAGCCTAACAAAGCCACGCCCACGCTTAACATGCATAGCGCCTATTTTTTTTTAAGGCCGCCTAAAGTTTTGGAGGCGCCGTTTTACAGAATCGCTCTTTCTTGATAGGCGCCTAAGTTTCAATTAGCGCTGATTAAAAAGCTTGATTGAGCTTGTTGTTCAATTGAGATAGGCGCCCCCCCAAAATAGGTGCCTAACTTTAGCCGCCGGTTACAATTTGGGCCTTAACCTTCCATCGCATCAAGTGCAAAAAAAATGACTGTATAAACGACTTTGATTGTAACCACAAAAAGGTAGTATCCAAGTATCAGACTCCTTCCCCGTTCCTTTCACAGGCTGCTACTCGCTCACTTACCGGCACAGAGAGGCGGTTAAGTATGGCGTCTCGACCGGCCTGGCTTATGAAAACGCTAGTCACGCCGCTCTGGGCTATGTAACTAGGTCAGAGGCGAAGTCGCTGGAGGTGGGCTGCTGCTGAGTACTATAGGAAATTCCTGCAGGTAAGAGAAGTCGCGTCGGTCTCCCTGGATCGCCGTCGGGAAAAGGGGCGACCTCCCTTCCGCTTCCCCTTCTTCTCCTAACCCCCCCCCCCGGCTTCCCTCGCTGATTGGTGTTTCCTTCTCCTCCTCCCTTCCCCCTCCCCCCTCCCCCCTCCCATCTTCTCGCTCCGGCTTCGGCCGATTTGGCCTCGCTCCTCCCTATACGGGATCGGAGCCTGTCCTTTCTGCTCCCGTCCAGCACGATCTCTGCTTCCAGACAAATTGAAAATTGTCCTCTCCATGACCTGCAAAGCAGATAAAAGACAGCATCTGAACTGCCCCCACGATGGAAGGCTCTGCTTATAAACTATAATAAATTAAAATTAAAAAAATCAAGAAAAGTCTGCCCAATCTATCTAAAGAGATGTTAGAGGGTCCTGAATGTTTTCCTACAAACAAAGCATTAACTTCAGAGTCAAAAGAAATGCTCAGACCTTCGGCCATCTTTAGCAACCGAGATGGGCGTTCCTGCTGCTAATGCTTAGCTTTCCGATTGCTCCTCTTGAATTAATCATGAGTTTTGGGGCACACGTGGCGCAGAAGAGTCTGACAATCAGTGGTAATGGCAGGATGGTGGTGGGAGTTGCCGTGGTAGCTCTCAGATTATCTGTGGGATGCTACAGATTGCTCAAAGTGTAAAGAACCCAGCCCTGCATGTGATAGACCTAGTGAAGCAAACCGAGGCACGGCTCATTCAAAATTCGTAGCAGAAATTGGACAAAGCGCCAGAGCCAAGGAAAGCGTACCATAGACCGGACTTTCCTGCTGCAATATTTCACAGCCAGTACTTGATCACCGGACCTAGGACTTAGCCCACTCCTTCTCAAATTTTGGCAGCCTTCTGGTTTCCATCGCCATCCCTGGGAGACATTCACACATCTATCAGCCTCTTCATAGAAAAATAACTTTATAAACGTAACTCCTCGGTTTACCGCTGTGTGCCTTATATGAGACCATTTTTACAGCACTTGCTGTTTGCAATGTACCGTATATACTAGAATATAAGTCGGGTGGCTTAATATTCAAGTGCCCTGTGCTGCCAGGATCTGCACCCGGCGCCACCTCCCTCCCCTGTCAGGCTCTGCTGCGAGTTCCAGCTTAGCCGCTGAGCAGTGCTTGGTAGGAGCGTGCCGTGGCGCCGCTGCTTGGCGCTGAGCGGCTTTCTGAATGGCTCCCGCTGTTTGGGGATTGCCTTGCTGTGATCAGCTGATGAGAAAGGATCCCTGATCAGACAGGCACAATTGTGTTACTGCAGATTAGTGACTCCCACGGTAAGATGAGCTGCAGTTAAATTTGAGATTTTACCGCAGCTTAGTAACCCCCTCCCCCTCCTTCCCAAATCACAGCTCCTCGGCAAGTAGGTAATATTGACAATAATATGTGACTTTCTCCAAAGAAGGTGGTGGAATTTTTTAAATAAACTGCCAGAGTAAGTGTCAGAGAGGCTGCTCTAGGGAAGGAGGGAGAGATTTGTGTTTTGTCTGGTACGGAAGATATGTGACAATTTAAAAATGAAATTTCTTTTTTATTTCAGATGCCTTGCTCAAGTTTTATGTTGCTATAAATATTGGCTACACTTTTATGATGCTGATGAGAACTGGTAATATGGGAAACTGCTTGTGTTTCCTGAACAGAAATGATATTATCACCTGTTTCCTGGACTGCTTCTTGGAGAGCAATCTGGCTTGACTGTGAAATTGAATTCTAAGGCTCCATAATCTAGTCAAACCAAGCTAACATGATTGGCTGGTTAAGAATGCATTCCACGGAAGATGAATAACAATGAAGATGTAATATTTCTTTTACCTAAGCTAAATTCCTCCACTTCCTCCGACCTGCCAAGATCCAAATGTAGAAAGCATTTCTGGGGGTGGCAGGGAGAGCGTATTGTTAGGGAATTTCGTTTTTGAAAGTTCTACTCACACTTTCACATGTGTAGTTCAGAAATGCGTGCCGAAAATGTACCACCACCCCTCCTCCCCCCTCTTACAAAATCATAGTGCGGTTTTTAGCGTCGGCTGCGACGGTAACAGCTCAGACGCTCACAGGAATTCTATGAGTATCGGAGCTCTTGTCGCCGTGACCAGCGCTAAGAATGCTAGCGTGGTTTGGTAAAAAGGGGGAGGGGGGAGTTAATGGTTCATTTTTGGATCATTTTAGGAAATTCTCCAAAATTTCAGACATTTTTTTTTTTTTTTAATTTAATGCATTTGTGTTAGTAAAAAAGTTGTTGCAAACAATTCAAAACCTTGGGAATTCATTTCTAGAGCGGGCACTTTTAAATCCAGTTGCTCAAAACTAGTGTCAGTTCAATAAAAAAAAAAAAAAGCCGTACTTTAAACCCCAAAAATAAAAATGAAAATCTAAATAAAGGAAAACAGTTTTTTTTACTCTCTACTAATGGGCCTGGAATTTGAGTCCCAGCCTCTGCTGTAGAGGTTCATTAGAGAGTAAAAACTTGTTTTCTTTATTCAGGTTTTTCACCTTCATTTTTATTTTTTGTGGTATGGCTTTTTTTTTGCTATCTGTAAAATTAGGGGGGGGGGGTGGTCAGAAAATAGACGGGCATTCCTCTTCCTCACAGAGGACCTTAGCAGGATTCTGGTACCCTGCGAGGAATTAGCAAAATTGACTTAGTCTCTAGACATTTTAGTCACCATGCCAACAGCATGAAATGTCATATATTGTACTTATTTATAAACTCTATGTTATAGGGCCAGTAATTCTAGCCTTAGCTATTATTGGGTCTCCGTTAAGCTCCCTCGATCATTTTTCTGCCAGAGATTTTTGCTTTTATCGGCTTCAACCCACTTCATCCTCCAGAAAATGCTTTTGGGTACAATAAAGCAATCCAAGTCATTAGCCACTGCATGTGTTCATTAACCGTGGTGTACCCCGTTCTTTGACTGGACCTCCAATCTAAGAATTATCAAAGCTCATTAAGGACTTCACCCCAAAAGTTGCAGTAACATATTGCATAACATCTACGGAGATCTCTCACCAGCCTGCATAATTTAGGGTTGCTTTAGGGACTCTGTATGATCGCATTAATGCCATGCCAGTGAACTTAACAGCTTTTCAATTTATGCATCATTTCAACACATTCTATTTCCTTCCATCTTCATTTGTTCCACAACATGATTGATTGATTGTCATGATCCGAATGAATTAGCGATGCTAATACGAGTAAGTAATTTGTATAAATCAATTTACCATCTCATTTAAAATAATAACGCACCCCCGAGTGGTAGGCATGCATGAGCTATTTGAGGTCAAATTAGAAGGGAGCAGATTCCTAGGTAATTCAAGTTTGGCAAAAAAGAGGACTTTACCCAAAATCTGCCGGGAAAATCCATCAGTTTTTCCCTAAGGATCTTGGGGAAATCAGAGGCCAACCTGAGGCCTTCCTTGGCACATTTACTTAGTTTCACTTTGTTTGGGACTTTTTTGTTTTTTGCCACATCTGCTGTGAATTTGGGATTCAAATACATCAAAGGAGGTGCATTGGAGAGATCTAACATATCTACCAGGTTTTTTTTCAATGGTTTCATTGAAGGGATTGGTGATTCGTTCATCTCGAGTGACTAGGGTACTTGCTCACCATGCTGAGTAGCTGGTTCTAAAGTGGCTCAGGAAGAAACATGTTCCCTGTTTAGCAATATCAAACATAGTGCTCTCTCATCCATATGCTGACTGGGTCCTGTCTTCTGAGACTATGGGGGTGTCAGATAGATGCAAAGATAGACTGGTTGCAGATGAGACATAAAATAATGCGTGGAACCAAAGGTATTAGGTTAGGGGTCATCGACTCGTGTTTGAATCTACAGAAGTTGATTGCCGAGCCCTCCTTCTGCACAGTATAAATTCAATGTTGTCACCGTTGCATCAAATGCGATCCTCAGCCTCCAGCACTGCCCTTCTGCTGCTGCCCAGACGGGTGGTATATCGTTAGTCTGGCATCTCCGCTGAAACCTGTCTGCCTTGGGAGGCCCTGCTGGGAGTGAAACTAACGACGGCGTAGCTTTCAGTTTCTCAGATGTGCGCAAGTCCCAGTGGCCCGACAAGCCCATATACCATGACTGGAGAACCAAAGGTATACCATATGGATTTATGATTTAGTTGTGCAGTAAATTAACATTTGTGTCTAGGAGAAAGAAGACAAATTTTTAATTGGCTCAATTGGTGCTGATAATTGAAAGTGCCATTAAAAACCAATTTAAAAAAAATGAATTAGCCAGCACCAATTATAAGGAGTGGTGTTGATTGCAGGACAGTTAGGGACCCTTTTATTTAGTGTACCTCAAGGCTCTGTCAAGGGACCACTCCTTTTCTCAATCTACACGTGCTCTCCTCCTACAGCTTCCAGTATCACCTCTTATGCTGACGACTCCCAGATCTACTTCTCTGCGCCAAATATCTCTACTGACACCCAGACCAGAGTCTCAGCCTGCATGTCCGACATTGCCACCTGGATGTCTCACCACCATCTAAAATTGAATATGGCTAAAAACAGAGCTGCTCATCTTCCCGCCTAAACCCACCTCTCCGCTTCCCTCGTTCACCGTCTCTGTGGACAACACTCCCATCCTTCCTGTTTTGTCTGCTCGTAATCTCGGGGTCATCTTTGACTCCTCCCTCTCCTTCACCGCCCAGATACAACATATTGCTAAAACCTGCCTCTACTTCCTGTATAATATTATAAAAATCTGACCCTTCCTCTCTGATCACACTACCAAAACACTTATCCATGCCCTCATCAACTTGTGCTTAGACTACTGCAATTCCCTACTCTCAGGCCTTTCGCTTAGCCGTCTCGCTCTGCTCCAATCCGTCCATAATTCAGCTGCACGACTCATATTCCAGGAGAGCCGCTATACTTCCATTACCCCTCTCCTAAAGTCACTTCATTGGCTTCCCATCCATTTCCAAATACAATTCAAACTCCTCTTACTGACCTACAAATTAGAGAATGATACGGTGACAAAATTCATCACCGTCCCCGTCCCCACGGATAACCGCGGGAAACCATCTTCATGTCATTCTTTAAGGAGAGAGGGAAGAATCAGAGTACGAATGGCCACAACCACTGACCCGCAAGCTTTGCTTTGAAGAATGCTGGTGTAGAAGGACTGACGTTGAAACAGACACTAAAAAATGACATGGGATTATTTCCCGCGGTTATCCGCGGGGACGGGAACGGTGATTAATTTTGTCACCATGTCATTCTCTACTACAAATTTACTTACTCAGCTGCCCCTCACTATCTCTCTTCACTTATCTCTCTCTGTGAGCTCCGCTCAGCTGGTAAGTCCTTCCTATCTGTGCCCTTCTCTTCAACTACCAACTCAAGACTCCGGTCCTTTCTACCTTATGCTTGGAACAAGCTGCTCGAATCCCTACGGCGGGCTTCGTCTCTGGCAGTCTTCAAGGCACCTCTTTGAGAGTGCTTTTGACTCCTAACTGCTCTCACCTTGGGTTCCGCATCCCCAAATCTATAAGTCATGTCTCTTTTTCCAAGTTAGGTTGTATGCTCTTCTGAGCAGGGACTGTCTATAAATGTCAGAATGTACAGTGCTGCATACACCTTTCAGCGCTATATAAGTGATTAATAGTAGCTTACCCCTAGATTAAAAGGTAAAATAATAAAACTTGTCATGATGTGTGCAATTTTCTTTTATAAAGGACACAAATCACACCTCAGACCGCTGGGAGTCAGCACTGCCCAGGATGTGCTTCTTAGAATATAGAATTCTGCGCCTTCGCCACAAAATTCATCTTTGTTGACCAGCCCAGCCCATAACGACACATCACAATGCAATTACATAACGCTCACCTAGAAACGCTTTCTACGAAGCACCTCCTCAGTGAAGCAAGGCTGTTAAAAGCACTGCGTTGCCATGGAAATGGTGGTTTTACTTTCGAAGTATAAACACATCCATAGAAAAATATGCCTCTTGTCGGTCAAAAGTAGTTGTGCATTTGAGTGACCGTGTCATAACCAATGACGTGTTAATATCTTTTGGTAACCAAACTCCCAGGATCAGTAGCGAGTCGGTGAATACATGAGTTGTGTTTTTTTTTTTGCAGTGCATGAAAAACAGACCTTTTCAAATGCTGTTGATCCAAATGAAATCGTAACGACGGAGATACCCACCACTTAATTTTCTACTTGTACAAAAGCCTAGTTATTACAAAGTAATTTTATTATTTTGAAAACCATAGAAAGGAAGATTGACTTGGTTTCTGCAAATGTATTTTCGCCGTCACGCTATTGGAAAAGGGATTTCGTCGATGGGATTTTAAAGATTCCACCCTAATATATTCAGCTGAAGCTACGAGGCATAAAGACAGTCTGCGGTTTCTTGCGCTTTGGTTAATTCTCACCAGAGCGCTGTCTAGTGTCAATTGTTTTGCTTGAAATTCAGCAGTGCTCCCTTTTAACAGGTGGTATATAGAGGTTGCATTATGATATCAAGGTCTCCAGCTCTTGACAAAAGCAATTACCCAGCTACATCAAAACATGTGCGCGTAGCTATATATTTCTGTTCAAAACAGCAGCATAACTTAGCCATTCATGACGCGGATAAGTTGTAGCAATGATATGCAAGCATTGGATAGTTAAGATGCCAGGTAGAGGGGAATTCGGTATAGTTGACCAGAGACAAGTGTCGGGATGATCAGCAGTAAAACTAGTATTCTAGAAAAGGTCATTCCGCAGGGAACGCACTAATACACCCCGAAATTCTGTATATAGCGCCATAGGATGTGCGCGCAAACTGATGCGCACAGCTTTGTGCGTGCAAGTTAATAGTTTAACTAAACCAATTAGCGCCGAGAATTGGCATCTAATTGACGCTACTTGACACTAATTAGTGGTACGCGTCAGTTCTAGCGTAGGAATCTCACAAGGGGGCATGGCCAGGGGAAGTGCAGGGGGTGGATCGTGGACATTCTTAAAAGTTAAACGCACTGTTATAGAATACACCCACATCGTACACAACTCAGGCGCAGGCATTTAGGCCTGGTTTTTCTTGACCTAAACGGGTGCACCTACACAGACTGCCGCTACGCGTGATTCTATATATGGCATGTGGCTGTTATAGAATCGCGCTAGGTGCCAGTCTGATTGGCACTGATTTTTTAGGCACTATCCCCCTCTTTTACAAAGGTGCGCTAAGCTTTTTAGTGCCCGCTAAACACGCACTATACGCTAACGCGTGCATGTTATCATATGGATGCGTTAGCGGTTAGCGCATAATCCGCGCTAAAACGCTTAGTGCGCCTTTGTAAAAGAGGGCCTATACTGTCTATAGAATCAAACCTTTAGTATGCATTTTGCTTCCTAACTTTTGACACGAGTATTTGTGCTTGCCAAAGTCTAGTTTAACTCTGTGCCTAAATCCTGCAACCATCAAAGGGTTATTATTGGGCCAGGCTTATCTGGCAGTGGTAATTGAGAGAATTAAACTCCCCCTGGTTCAGGGGTGTCAAAGTCCCTCCTTGAGGGCTGCAATCCAGTCGGGTTTTCAGGATTTCCCCAAATGAATATGCATGAGATCTATTAGCATACAATGAAAGCAGCGCATGCAAACAGATCTCATGCATATTCAGGGGGGAAATCCTGAAAACCCCGACTGGATTGCGGCCCTCGAGGAGGGACTTTGACACCCCTGCCCTGGGTTTTGTTCACAAATTGTGGGTAAATATTCAAGCTGATTTAAGCAGGCAGCAGCTTCGCCGTCTGGTGGTACCATGAGACGTCTGCTAGATTGCTTCTACGGCTGAATTTTTTAAATTAACCTCGCTTCCCTATTTGTAACTAAATATAAATTCTTATATGTAAGGGTTTTTGCGTGTTTTTCTTTCTTTCTTTGATTTGTAATTTGTGCTCAGATATTGCTTTGTTAGAAACAGGCAAAGACAATCAAATTAATTTATCTTTTTATGATGCAATTGTTTCTGACTCCGTCAAAGGATTATGGGCCAGATTCTGTAACATTAGCTATGTGTGAAATCCAAGAAAGCATCTGTATTATAAAGGAAAACGTGGGAACCATGAAAGTAATTTTCTAAACTTTTGTGTGTGTGTCAGTTCCTATTTTACATGGATAAAATGTTGGTTTTTTTTAATCAAATTACCCTCCCACCGCCACGTTACACACAAACACCCAAATTCTATATACTGTGACCAAAGTTGAACGTGCAAATGTGTGCGCATTGCTAATTTGTGCGTGCAATTTAATTAACAAACCAATCAACACCAATAATTGCTAATCAACAAGCAATTATTGGCACTAATTACATGTGCAACTCTCTGAGGGTTTTCTTGTGAAGTGAGGCACGTAATTTCTACTGCGCAGATTTCAAAAGGGGGCATGTTATAGAATATTCTGGATTTGGGCAAATAATTTAGATGCCCTATGCCTAAATGTTAATTAGGCATATTCTATAAACCATACCTAACTCCAGAGACAGTTTACAGAATAGCACTTATTTTATTTTTTACACCAATATTTTAGGTGACATATAGAATTTGGTCCAGAAGATATGCGGTAACAAGAAGGTGCCCGCTTTTAAATGACCTACATGGAGGTATGTTCAGGGAAAGATTGAGCACGGTTGTCATTTATAAAGTTAACAAAATATGGACATATTGGGCTGGATTTTTTTTTTTGGTATGATGCTATATTTTTACAAAGAAGAGACCAGTCGTCAAGGAAAACATTTTTCACATCAACTCATACGTCAACTTTTGAAATTTAGTGACACTTAGGCCTGGATTAACTATAGAACGACAATATCGGTGGCTCCCTATAGAGAATTGCGCCTCCGTGAAAGATAAGCGCCAGAAATGTAGGCCAGGGTTTTCCGGGCCTACATTTCCAAGGCCTATTTTTGGCGTGAATCACATTAGGGCAATTGATAACCTACTGACCTACCGGACAGCAGTAAAGACGCTTCTTTTCATGGACCGGATCAATTCCGTCTCAAACTTTGAAAGACCTTAATTCCGACGTACCTAACCTCAGAACACCTGAGCCTGCCGACCAGTTCTTCTACCGTTCACTGCAGATATGTTAATACCCATTCGTGACTCTATGATTTATTTTCTTAGCGTCTGCAAAGCATTTCTTCTTAGTCACATTCTCTATAAAGACTAATCTTTGGTCTAAAGAAGTTCGATCACGTGACGCCATACTTCAAACAGCTACACTGGCTGCCGATGGAAGCTCGTGTAAAGTTTAAGTTCGCCTGCCTCTGTTTTAAAGTTTTCTACGGTCTAACCCCTAAATACATCACTAACCTATTCTCCTTCTCAGCCAACAAACACAAGAGAAGCTCCCACTCGCACTTCGTTTCTCCCCCGGTTAGAGGATGCAAACTAAAAAAACACCATGAGCATCTTCTCTCACATCAGGCTGCTCTATGGGGCAAAGACCTAGAACAACTCCTATTGCCCACCACTTATGAGGTATTCAGGAAACGCCTCAAAACTCACCTATTCCTGAAATACCTAGACAGCTGACCCACTTCCCTCCTTCCCCTCTCTTGCCCTTTCTCCCCATTGTTCCCACATACCTTAAATTAACTCAACTTGTACGTCAACTCAACTTGTACTCCACTAATCTTCTGTAAACCGCATAGAACTTAACGGTATTGCGGTATATAAACTGTTATTATTATTATTAAAGTTGTAAGTTATTGATTCTAAAGCTTTGTGTCTTGATCCTATAGCATGTTATTGACTCTGTAGCGTACGTATCTCTGTTCCTGAAAACTTTGTGTATGTATCCTTGTTAACCCGTTCTGGGCTCCTGGGGAGGGCAGGCTATAAAAATGAATAAATAAATAGGCCTTTTAGGTTGCCTAATGCCACTTCCGTTGTTAGCCATGTTAGGCGGCCTGAAGCACCTACGTAGGCGTAATTTCAGGGTGCATTTTATAGGTGCCAGTAGGCGCTTTAACGTGGCTTTTTTTTGAGCTGTTTTAAACAGCGTTTGTTAGTTAATGTAGGCGCTGGCAGGGCACCTACTGGCGCCTATGTTTAGCTGCCGTTTCTAGAATTTTCCGCTGAATTGCTACTCAAAAAATATATATGAGGGTTCTTGAAAAAGTTTCCGCACTTTCATATTTTTGCAGGGAATGGTTGGGGTGGGAGAAGTGGTATGAGGGTGCGTCCATTGGACGCTGGGAAAGTGGAAACGTGACGTAATTTGCTTTTGAGATATTTAATAAGGGGGTGGTGTTAGGGTATACTGGGATATTTGGGGAGACCTGCAAAATTAGCAGGGTCTCATTATTGTGGGGGTATAACCCAATACGAAGTTCTGGTTTTTTTCTTGAGATGTGTAGAGACTTATTGGGGGGTCGCCTACTCTGCTTTATTATTGGGAAGGATGAGTGCATCCCATAATGTTCCGAGATTGTTGTATTTCATCGTGGTTTTCTTTGAGAGCGCTTGGCTGTATTTTGCACATTGTTTGAGGTTTGTTGTGTTTACGTTTCAGCAATGTGTTTTCCAAAAATTTAATAAAAACTTTAAAATATATTAAAAAAAAACTAAACTAAGCTAAAAGGCGCGGAAACTTTTTGAAGATGTCTCGCAGATTTTTGAGAAACGTGCAACAGTATTTTGTCAATAAAGAAAGGACGTCTGGCTTTTGAAACAGAATGCAAAAGTGACAGAGATGGTGAACCACTGAAACGGCCAGGTCCCCTTACACGCCTTTCACTGTAAACCTTTTCATCCCTGGGGTTCAAATATATATTTTTCTGACAGAAATGATTCCCCTTCAGTCCTCCCTGACGGAAAAGACCATCAAGAGTTCCTATGTCGCTTCAAATTTGCTCTTCATTTCCAATGTGCATATTTGAACTGCTTGTCGGAGCAATCCATTATACTGCAGATCAATTACAGACTGTCGAATTTAGCAAGGTAAATCACTTTCATGTCAAATTGCAGGAAAGATGCTTGCCTCCGGGTGATGACTGAGCAAGGCATGAATGCATCTTCACTGTAAAAATAAATAAAAAACCAAAACATTAAAAAAAAAGAAAAAAAAAAGGAGTGGTTAGGGATTTGGAAAGGGTAGACTAATAAAATTACGTAATGTCTCACATTATTAGAAACTCCAATTCACGTTGCCACAAGCCAGTTTCAAGGACTGGCTTATTTATTGGTTCCATGAAAACACCTCAAAATAAGAACATAAGAACATAAGCAGTGTCTCCGCTGGGTCAGACCAGAGGTCCATCGTGCCCAGCAGTCCGCACACGCGGTGGCCCAACAGGTCCAGGACCTGGACTGTAATCCTCTATCTATACCCCTCTATCCCCTTTTCCAACAGGAAATTGTCCAATCCTTTCTTGAACCCCAGTACCGTACTCTGCCCTATTACGCCCTCTGGAAGCGCATTCCAGGTGTCCACCACACGTTGGGTAAAGAAGAACTTCCTAGCATTCGTTCTGAATCTGTCCCCTTTCAACTTTTCCGAGTGCCATCTTGTTCTTTTATTATTCGAAAGTTTGAAGAATCTGTCCCTCTCCTCTCTCTCTATGCCCTTCATGATCTTGTACGTCTCTATCATATCCCCTCTAAGTCTCCTCTTCTCCAGGGAAAAGAGCCCCAGTTTTTCTAACCTCTCAGCGTATGAAAGGTTTTCTATCCCTTTTATTAGACGTGTCGCTCTTCTCTGAACCCTCTCGAGTAACGCCATATCTTTCTTAAGGTACGGCGACCAATATTGGACGCAGTACTCCAGATGAGGACGCACCATCGCCCGATAAATGATCTGCTTTGATATAAAAGACGGCGGCTGAAGAAAATTGAGTACGCCGTATATGCCATCAGAAGTTATGAAAGCACCTGTCGTGTCTCCCTTATCCATCAATCGTGCATGAGTTTTCAGAGGTGCGAAGAATCCCCCAGAGATGTTCCCGTTTCATAACAGGACACCTTTGTGGGATGCTCAATAGAGCACCTAATTTAAGCCTGTTTTAGACCCTAAGGGCTAGGCCAGGGGTAGGGAACTCCGGTCCTCGAGAGCCGTATTCCAGTCGGGTTTTCAGGATTTCCCCCAATGAATATGCATGAGGTCTATTTGCATGCACTGCTTTCAATGCATATTCATTGGGGGAAATCCTGAAAACCCGACTGGAATACGGCTCTCGAGGACCGGAGTTCCCTACCCCTGGGCTAGGCATAGCTAGGCGTGCTTAGGTGTTGCTAGGCTTCCTGGTGGGAGGCGCTGATATATTAGGCCAGGCTTTACTTGGCCTAAGTTAAGAGCGCCTAACTTGGAGACCTAGCAACATCCTTTCGGTGTCTCAAAAAGTTTGGTCGTCATAGCTATTTTTAGACGGAGCAGCACTGTCAAGAAATGTGCAGAAAATAGTATACCATAAAAGATGTATGGTAACGTTTAAGTCTTCTTTTCATGAGCTGTCTTTATTTTGAGATGTTGAGACATGCATTAGTTCACCACCAGTTATTTTTCAGCGTGCGTTCTGGATGTTTAATTTTACAGATCTAGCACTTTAATATCCCCTGAAGACGCGCTTTGCGAAATGGGTCCCCATTGGGATTCCAAGATAAGTGCTTGCTTTTATTTCGCACGCAAGATATAAATGAAATTAAGGACACATTAAGTAGACAATGGAGAGGTGTATTGTTGAGTTTTTTTTTTTTTTTTTGCCAATGAAAGATAAACAGTCTCGATACGTGCTAGCAGTTTGATTTGAACATATAACTGCACACTGTGGATGTCTGCGGCTTTTTTCTCTCCATTTTTTGCTTGGCGATTTCTGATCCCAGTTTACTTTGATTTGCAGATTGGCTGGAATATACAACTTCTCATATTCAATCTGCTATGTATATGTATACCCTAGAG
The DNA here is from genome assembly GCF_902459505.1 of Geotrypetes seraphini. Lineage (NCBI taxonomy): Eukaryota > Metazoa > Chordata > Amphibia > Gymnophiona > Dermophiidae > Geotrypetes > Geotrypetes seraphini. Next base: position 8,384,871 of record NC_047102.1, read on the forward strand.
GAAAGGAGGGACAGGGGAGATATGATTCAGACGTTCAAATACTTGAAGGGTATTAACGTAGAACAAAATCTTTTCCAGAGAAAGGAAAATGGTAAAACCAGAGGACATAATTTGAGGTTGAGGGGTGGTAGATTCAGGGGCAATGTTAGGAAATTCTACTTTACGGAGAGGGTGGTGGATGCCTGGAATGCGCTCCCGAGAGAGGTGGTGGAGAGTAAAACTGTGACTGAGTTCAAAGAAGCGTGGGATGAACACAAAGGATCTAGAATCAGAAAATAATATTAAAGATTGAACTAGGCCAGTTACTGGGCAGACTTGCACGGTCTGTGTCTGTATATGGCCGTTTGGTGGAGGATGGGCAGGGGAGGGCTTCAATGGCTGGGAGGGTGTAGATGGGCTGGAGTAAGTCTTAACAGAGATTTCGGCAGTTGGAACCCAAGCACAGTACCGGGTAAAGCTTTGGATTCTCGCCCAGAAATAGCTAAGAAGAAAAAAAAAAAAAAAAAAAATTTAAATTGAATCAGGTTGGGCAGACTGGATGGACCATTCGGGTCTTTATCTGCCGTCATCTACTATGTTACTATGCTATTTCTTCTATCATTAGGAAAACTCTTAACAATTCACCTTTATGTTCCCTTCTGTCAAAGGCAGGAAAAGATTTAAGTTCCATGAGATGTTGCTAGCCTATCAAGCTGCTAAGATTTGGAAATAACTTTCTGTATGCTTTGATTATTTATTTAAAACAATTCTAATCCGCCTTTCTCCAAGGCGGCTCACAGATTTCCATACATAATAAAATACACATTTTCGGAGGAGACATACATTAGGTAGGGGACAGCACAGAGTTATGATCTTATATCATCACCGCTTCAACAGGACTATGTCTAGCAATTGTCAAGTAACATCATTCTTCAATATAGTACGCATCTTTCTAGTAATAACTCAAAACACTCAAAGAAACAAGCTTGACCGGGTTTTGAAAAGCTTCCGACGTTGGGACGGCATCCACGGATGCAATGTGGCCACGTCACACGTCCCCACATGCGCGGATGCCGTCCCGACACACAAACAGGTTAAGGGGTGGGCTGGGGGATGTGGCATGGCTCCGGATTTTCCTTTAGGAAAATCTGGAAACACTACTCTAAAGCAGTGATATTCAACCCAGTCCCTCAGGAGCCACTTGGCCAGTCGGGTTTTCAGGATATCCACAATGAATATGGATGGCAGAAACTTTGAAAACCCGACTGGCCAGGTGGTCCCTGAGGACTGGGTTGAATACCGCTGCTCTAAAGGACTTATGCACCTATAATATATATTTATGGTATTTCTTCAATCAAATGTTATAAATGAAAGAAAAAGAATGAAGGGGGAAGGGGAAGAGATATAGAAGGGAATGGATTAGGTATATGGAAATATATTTTGGAGGAATGATAAAAATATGTATGGAAATAATATTATTGTGAATTTAATTGTAATGAATATCTCATTGTATGATTTTATTGTATATTTATTTGATTCCTTCAATAAAATGTTATAAATTAAGTTACGCACCGCTAAGCACGATTCTGTAATGGGTGCCTAAGTGTGAGCAACATGCCAGGTACCTAACCATATTGTGTGGGAGTTATGGAGAGATCCGTACCTGGCACCTTTAATGTGAAGTTCACAGCAGTGCCCCCTAGGATTCTGCACTGCTCTGCTGGCATGACTATATGACCAGTCCATTAAAAATGCTGGCCCCTCCTACATGCAAATGGCTTGTTTTGGACATTATTCATTTGGATGTTTGGGGGTTTTTTTTTCGATAATGGCAAAAAAAATTTGACATCTAATGCACTTATGTAGGCCAAGGAAAATCAAGCCTAAAATACCTTTTACTAAGGCGTGCTAGCAGTTATAGCGTGCACTAAATGCTAACGTGTCCATTATAGTCTATGGACGCGTTAAGCGTTTAGCAAAGGGGTGGGCAAGTCCGGTCCTCGAGGGCCGGAATCCAGTCGGGTTTTCAGGATTTCCCCAATGAATATGCATGAGATCTATGTGCATGCACTGCTCTCAATGCATAGTCATTGGGGAAATCCTGAAAACCCGACTGGATTCTGGCCCTCAAGGACCGGACTTGCCCACCCCTGGTTTAGCACATGCTAAAATGGACCCCTAAATTAGCTAGCACACCTTAATTAAAGGACCCCTATATTTGGGGCGGGTCCTATGGATGTGACGATATGATTACTGTAATAATAATTGTTGTTACACAATGAGAAGTTTTTAAGGTTGTAACTTGTTACAATGAGCTGTTTTTAGAATTGTAAGTATTGAATTCAAGAAGGCCGGTGGTATCTCTCAGAGAAAGAGATAATGGTTACTGTGGATGGGCAGACTGGATGGGCCATTTGGCCTTTATCCGCCACCATGTTTCTATGTGTCTATAACCATAAAGCTCTATGACATCACAATTTAGGTGTACAGAGGCTTAGCCTATAGGATGAGGAGATGCAAATGTTAAAAGCCTTAGTCAATAGGGAGAGGAGGAGATAATGGCTTATTGCAGATGGACAGACTAGATGGGCCATTTGGCCTTTATCTGTCGTCATGTTTCTAGGTTTCTATAGCACTTTGGTTTTTACCAGTATATTAAGTATTAAAATCAAATCCCTGATCTTTTTTTGGGTCCCCATTTTTCATTGCAATTTTTAGAAATCCCCCCCTCACTGTATGCAGAATGCCGACATCTCCTCCGATGCTCTCCGTGGTGGATTTCATTAGACTATTTTTCATTCCTCTTTGCTACTGAGATACAATGATTTGTAACATAAACATTCAAAAACGAATTTCTATTACATCTCCCTTGAAGGCTTTGTTGATGAACTGCTGGGTGAAGCGATTTGTTCCAGCTCTTTACATGATAAAATACCCATTTTTCTTATAGCTCACTCTGAAAATCAAACAGGTTTGTGGCCCCAGAGGATTGGATTTGCATACCTGTTCGGTACCAATTACAGCCTTCTTCAATACGTTATCTCATTTGCTCCCAAATCACAAGTCATGATAAACCACGACACACCACAATTGCAGTGTGTATGTTTCATCAGTTACACTGATTCTATTAGGGATCTCCTACGTGCTCGTATTATTACCCCGGTGCTAGCAGACATAATTTGACACTGAGTACTTCCTCGAATACCATGTGCAATTCTGGTCAATGCATGTAGAAAAAAAATGTAGCAGAATTAGAAAAGGTGCAGAGAAAGGGGATGAGACAACTTTCCTATGAGGAAAGGCAAAAGTGGCTAGGGCTCATCGGCTTGGAGAAAAGAAGCCTCAGGGGAGATATGACAGAGGCCTATAAAATACTGAGTGGAGTGGAATGGATAGGCATGAATCGCCTGTTTACTCTTTGGTGAAGGATGCTGTGTAAAGAGGGGAAGGATAGTATATGTCTGTGGACGGATCTGGTGGTAGAGGCGTCAAGGCGAGGAATGATATAGGGATTAGGGGTGGAAAGATGCCGTGAATGATCTTGAAAGCCAGGCAGGAGCATTTGAAATGAATTCTGGAAAGTACTGGGAGCCAGTGAAGATTGGTAAGTAGTGGGGAGACAATTCTTAAACGTCCCCAAAATATACAATCATACAAGTTATTAAAAGAAAGGTCAAATTTTTCAAAACATAGAGATAATAAAGCAATAACGTCAAATTCTGATAACATCATAACCCATCACAGGTTTTAAAAAGCCCTCTGAAAGAAGTAAGCCTTCAAAGATTTACGGAAAAGTACAAATGAAAAGACTTGGCAAACATTGTCTGGAAGGGCATTCCATAACCGAGGACCCGCCACCGCAAAAACCCTGGAATGAACGGTTGATTTAACTATAGTCCGTATAGATGGAACAATCGGCAGTTGCTTAGATTGTGAACGCAAAGATCGAGACGGCTCATATAAGGCAAGAGAAGTTGCCATTACTTTTGGCAAAGCTTGATGCAAGGCCTTATACACTAACATTTTAAAATGAACCCTCCAAACCACTAGCAACTAGTGTAATTCGGCCAATAAAGGGGTAACATGTTCCCTACGTGAAATGCCACCAAGCACTCTTGCCACAGTATTCTTCGTTACTTGTAATGCCTATAAAGACTTCTTCAGAAGATCACATGAAAGGGCATTACAGTAATCTAAAACATTGCATCACTTGACGAAAGCTACCTGGATATTTCCTATAGACTTTTCCCTAGTTGTCATGGTTGCTTCTTGAGTCAAGGGTAGGATTACCATTTGACTCCAGAAAAAAGCGGATGGATTGAGACATCCGGGCTTTCCTTCCCCGGAAGTAAAACCCAGATGTCTCAATCTGTCCTCCTTACTTCCGTTGCTTTCAATGGAAGTAAAACTTGGATGTCTCAATCTGTCCTTCTTTTTCTGGAATTATATTCTACTAGGGAAATTGAAGTAATAATCTGTGAGGATCAATACACATCAAATCCACCACTCACAGCTCTAATAATAGTCAATAAATATTGATTAAATATAAAGTGCTCAGACCCAAACCATAAAACGTTCGTGATAACTACAAACTTATGGAGCCATATGGTAACCCTAGTCAAGGGTGAACCTCTTGGTTGCTAATACTATTGCTGTGTCTGTGTGTACATTTGAAATGCTAGGCTGTACACAGAAAGCACAGCGGCTTTTAACTCATGGAGAACCATTTTTTTAAAGTCTTGGGGGGAGAGAGAGTTGTTTGTTGTTTTTTTTTCAAGCTAAAGGAATGTAAAGACTTTGCAACTCACATGTCATTATCTGGATGGATCTCGAGGCCCAGAGCCGTCTACTTTATGACTCACAGTGGGTCAGAATTCATCCTTAGTCCTGACACTCAATTATTGGAAAGTAGTGTATTGTTAGATTTTCTCATTTTTCAAAGGAGAGGGCTTGGGCCTAACTCCCTGACTGTTCGAGATGCTAATGTCCTGTTGGAACCATTAGATATTCCCAGAGCTCTGTCAAGCGAGTCTCCTGCATCTTGCCTGGCACATCCATCTTTGCTGATATAAATATCACAGTTATGTGCTTTGACATCTTGGCAGCTCATTGTCTGGATACAGCCATTGCCCCGTGCAATTAATAATTCAAGTGAAAACAAACAATGTAACACCATATGGGGGTAAAACTCTGGCGTATGACATTGAACTAGGTGTAGGAACATATCGCAAACAATGCTACCTTGTTTTGATATCTCTCTTTTTCATTCGTAGTGCCAGATATAAATGATTGTATATTGATAGATAGATAAATATTTTTTTTGCCTGTTGGAATTTGTTCTGTGATAACATATAAATTATGTCTGCTCACATTCAAATCATTACTCTATAAAACTCCCGCTTTTATCTATACATTATTAATTCCATATACTTCCGATAGAATGTTGCGATCCAATGAACAGCATTTGCTAACGATTCCCTCTCTCAAAATTATTCATACAAGACGACAATTTATTTTTTCCCCAAGCCTGGAATTCTCTTCCTGTTTACTTGAGGGAAGAATCCAATTTGGAGAAACTGAAGAGTAAATTGAAGAGTTTTCTTTTTAAAGACGCCTTTGAAAATTAGTTACCTAGTCAATTTTAATCTGACTCTATTATTTTATTGAAGCTTTTTAACTTCACATCCCCACCCCATGTATTTTTCCCTGAATGTCTCGCTTTCTGTCAAATAACTTGTAGTTCTTTTCCTTTTCCCTCTGTTTTTAGTTTTGTCAAGTTGGTTAATAGTCCCACAGGACTTCGTTTTTGTCATGCATTGTTTTGTTTCCCCAACACTGTAATTTTTATTATGTGCATGGCTTAGAATCAAGATTAAGCGATTAATCAAAATTTTATTAAACTTGAAACTTGATAAATGCATACCACAGCTTAGTAGGAAAATCCGGACCTACGGCCATGCCCCCAGGCCCGCCCAGTTCCGATCACATCACCTCCCAGCCCCCCTTAACCTGTTTGCGTGTCGGGACAGCGTCTGCGCATGCGATGATGTCACACACATGCACGCATGCCACGCGATGACGGCGCAGGTGCGAGTGTGATATCGCCGCGTTGCCTCCGCGAGCACGCGGATGTCATCCCGACGTCAAGACGTTTTTAAAAACCCGGACAGAGTGCCGGGCATGTCCGGGGAAAATCCGGACATCCGGTCGCCCTACGGCTTAGTAAAAGAGCCTCTAAATGTCACCTTTCCTGTGGACATCGCCTTGATATTGTTAAGCTCCATTTGTACATAACCTGCAACCTCAGCAGATATGAGAATACACAAGAATGAACTGGGTGGCCATTACCCAGGAGCTGATTGCCATGTGTCAACCACCGACATGATAAGTGCACATGCATAAGCCTCCGTCGATGGACAGAGCTCAACGGTACTGCTTTTTTCTCTCTGCCTAAGTGGCTGTCCCGCTGTGCTAGCTCCAGCAAAATCTCCACACAGGTTGCTTTCTCATCCCACTATAGTTAAAGACCCAGAAATGTAATTTACCAGAGCGTGATGAGTTTTCCCCTGTCAGCCTAAACGGATCTGTCCTTCCGTTCTGCCGTTACCCAGCATTCCAGAAAAATAAAGGGTGCAGGGAAATTATAGCGTGCCTTTGACTTGCTCGGGTCTGATTGATTCAAATATCATTCTCCTCCTTGCTGTAGAAAACATAAACAGACTTAAAAAAAAAAAAAATTTCCAGCAGGCTACCGAGGTATGGGAAAAAATGCCATAGTAATTTCTGGCATCGGACTGGTCATGGCAAAATAGATTTTGGTGTGAAAGGTATGAATTAAAAGGAACAGAGACTGCAGTTAGAACAGAATGTTATCAATTCAATTTTGAGAGATCTACATTGGCTGCCACTTGACTTTTGCATGCACTTTAAACTTCTGTGTCTGATGTTCTCAAGACTCTTTTTTTGGGGTGCCGTTATGGCGTATTAGCAACTTTTTGACTTGCTTACCCCCTCCCCCCAGCAGCTGTGGTCTAGCATCTCCACTTCCTCCACTTTCCTTCCTCAAACTCCTTCCCTCATTCCCTTTTGGCATTTCTTAAGTCATCAGTGGTGGCGATTTCCAAACGCTGCCCTGTCGCTGGCATGGCCGCTTCTCTCTACCACGGCCCGCCTCTGAGGAAACAGGCATGAGAAAGAGAGAGTGAGTGAATGTGTAAATGAGTGAGGAGGACAGGGAGAGATGTTTGGGTAGGAGACTAGAAGAGAGGGAGGAAGAGATAGAAACATAGAAGTAGACGGCAGATAAGGGCCATGGCCCATCAAGTCTGCCCACTCTAATGACCCTCCCTATCTATCTTTGCGGATAGATCCCACATGTCTATCCCATCTGGCCTTAAAATCTGGCACGCTGCTGGCCTCAATAACCTGAAGTGGAAGGCTGTTCCAGCGATCAATCACCCTTTCGGTGAAGAAGAACTTCCTAGTGTCACCGTGCAGTTTCCCGCCCCTGATTTTCCACGGATGCCCCCTTGTTGCCGCGGGACCCTTGAAAAAGAAGATATCTTCCTCCACCTCGATGCGGCCAATGAGATACTTGAATGTCTCGATCATATCTCCCCTCTCTCTACGTTCCTCGAGTGATTACAGCTGCAACTTCCCTAACCGCTCCTCGTATGGGAGCTCCTTGAGTCCCGAGACCATCCTGGTGGCCTTTCTCTGGACCGATTCCAGTGTCTGTCGCTGGGAATGGGGTAATGGAAGGGGGAGGCGGCAGACTGGGGGGAAGGGAGGGAAGAAGAGAGTGTGGTGAAGTCATAGATAGTGTCCTCACTCCTAAGGTTGCCTGGTATGAGTACTGGCACTTTTTTTTTTTTTTAATCAGATTTTTATATAAATATTATCAAGCATCCACTTGTACAGAAAAGTTGAGTTAAGTAAATAAGCAAATATAATAGCTTAAAGAAGCATAATCATAATAACAAATTAAATTGAAACTTAACTACAAACTCAAGTCCTCAATATTTATAATGAGATCCAAGATTTAGATTCAACGAGTCATTCAAAGAAACATAATGGTAATAATAATAAAGGAAAACATGGAAAATAATCAACTGAAGGAGATGTCCTAATTAATGAGCACTCATACTTTCTCTGCTTTCAGTCAAGTAGCCGCCAAGAAAGATGTCCGTTGGGTAGGATCATAGGAAACATATTTTTGCATTTGATAGCGTATCACGCATTTACATGGGTGACGAAGAAAAAAGATAGCCCCCAAAGAAATAACACCCGGTTTCAAAGTCAAAAATTCACATCAATGTTTTTGCGTATCCCATGCCAGATCTGGGAACATTTGAATCCTGTATCCCAGGAATTCTTTTAATTTATTTTTAAAGAAAAGTCTAAGCAACCAGTTTTTATTTGGTGCTAATGCCACTGTAAGAGGAAGTGTTGCCGGTTCTGCCATTTCCCTATCAGAACTTTCCAGCAACGCTGTAATATTTGTTGGGCACCTTTTTCCTTAAAAAAAAAAAAATGCAAAAAGCAATCTGAAGATGAGAAGAAAATACCACATGAAAAAAAAAAAAACGTGAACAAGCCTACAGAACTGGGACCAGATGTTCTTTATTTAACGAAGACCCGTCACTGTCAGTGTTTCAGCCCACGGCCTGCATCAGGGGGCTTTGAAATGATCTGTCAGGTCGTGGGTCGAAACACTGATAGTGGCAGGTCTTTGTTAAATAAAAAAATCTGGTTTTGATTTTTTGTGGATTTCTAGAACTCTTTTTGTTTTGTATTGACATTAAAAAATAAACTAAAAATGTACTTACCTTGTGCTCCTCCCCAGTTCATACTTATTTCTTTTACTAAAAAAGTTATAACGCACAATTATAGGTGAGGACCAAATACACGTAGGTAATTAATTATAGAAAGCACCGTACATTAACCCTCCCTTTTACAAAACCAAAAGAGCGTTTTTTAGCCCAGGTCAGCATGCTGAATGATCCACGCTGCTCCTGACGCTCATCGGAATATCAGGAGCAGTGTGGAGCATTCAGCAAGCTGGCCTACGCTAGAAACTGCTATCGCAGTTTTGTAAAAGAGGGAGGGGGCAATGCACTAATATTCGGTCTATAGAGGCTCGATGTACATTACAAAGGCTCTATTAATAATATTAATCTGAAAACTCATGTTCACATTTAGGGCTTCTTTTACTAAGGTGCGCTATGCGTTTTAGCGTGCGTTAAATATTCGCACACGCGCTCATTATAAGTCTATGGACGCGTTAGCATTTAGCACATGCTAAGCGCTGAAACGGCTAATGCGCCTTTGTAAAAGAGGGGGTTATTTTATTTAAACATTTTATATTCCGCATATCCTGTAATTCTATGTGAAGTACGATAATACATCCACATAGTAAAAGATACAAATTACAACAGAAGCATAAGAGAAAAGGAAGAAAAAAACAAACAAACCCAACCAAAGAAAATAAAACCTAAAACCTCTCTCGCATATCACTCACTACTTCACTTTGCTCACGTTCCAATGGGTTTTTTAAACATGGTTTCAGAAGTCCTACTTTTCACACAAGTCTAAGGGTCCTTTTACTAAGGCGCGCAAACCAATTTAGCGAAAGCTAAATGCTAACGCGCCCACAGAATATAACGACGTACCCAATATCAATCACCCTATATTTATAAATAAAGCCCTCCCGTTCCATTCAATCACCCTAAAGTTCATTCATTCATTGATTAAATCCTCCCGTAGATCTCTGTGCAAAACTTTGCCTTGTTGTTCGAGAGTCTTCCACTCTCAAGTTTATTTTCCAGATTCAATGTTTTATCCATGTTCCTCTTCAAAAGCAAACACCATCAAAGTTGAGGCGCCCCTACTAACACATTGGAATCAATGGAGGAGGATTTTAAATTTCTAGCGCTGATGACAATTAAATTGTGGTATGGGGGGAATGTATCAGAGATTTTATTAGCTAAAGAATAGAGGTTGACAAATCAGTGGGATACTAAGGAACCTGGGGGCCTTAATAAGGAGTGGAATCTATTATGATTCTATTATTATTATTCTATTATGAATAAGTACGGCGTACAAACGATCCTACAGCCATTTCCTACCTCAGCTATGGAACCGACTACCCACACAGATCAGGCCGCTAAACTCACTAAAAACCTTCCTCTTCCGCCAATCGGGCCATTAAAAACTGCCTCCTCAATAGACTTCTCCTAGTAATAATAATAATAATAATAACTTAATTTTTCTATACCGCCATAGTCAACTGACTTCTAGGCGGTTCACATAGAAACTCTTCGCTATGACCACTTTGGTCTCTAGAATAACCTCTGTGATTGTCTACTTGAGCTTCTGGGAGAACGGGACAGAAATCAAAATAAATAAATAAATAAATAATGAGTTGATCCATAAAGAGGAGGGAGATGAATTCTGGGTAAGCACTGTTTGAGGCAAGATGGTGGAAACAGAGTGCATCAGCTGATGACTTCGTTTGGAACTATGCCCGATTTCAGGCTGCACAGGTAGTTTTTATAAAATTACTGATGATAATATGCTTAAAAAAGTGATAAAGAAGATATTATGAACGTTGAAAACGTGGGTGGAAGGGTAATGATATTGTTTATGTTGTGTGGTAGGAGGAGAGACCCTCCTGACTTCAGCTCCTGAAGACGCATTGATTGTGAAACCTAGAACTATGTCGGGCTGAAAGCTGACTTGATGGTGTTTGCTTTTGAAGAGGAACATGGATAAAAAACATTGAATCTGGAAAAGTATCATAAGAACATAAGAAATGCCATCCCCGGATCAGACCTTCGGTCCATCAAGTCCGGCGATCCGCACACGCGGAGGCCCTGCCAGGTGTACACCTGTCGTAATTTATAGTCCACCATCCTTAAAATAAACTTGAGAGCGGAAGACTGTGGTCGAACAATAAGGCAAAGTTTTACAGAGAGATCTACAGGAGGATTTAATCAATGAATGAATGAACTTTAGGGTGATTGAAATGAGCGGGAGGGTTTTATTTATATATATAGGGTGATTGATATTGTGTATGGCATTGTGATTTAATTTATTACATAAGTATATAACAAAACAATAAACATTTGAAAATTAAATTAATAGAGTTTTAATAATAGCGGGGTGTTGAGTTTATGTTCTTCAGTGAGTTTGATTGTTTGTAACATTGTTTGTAATTTGTTTTTAATGCATGTTTTTACTAACTCTGTTTTTATATTATGTAAAACCGCTTTGAATTTTTAATAAACCTGAAACCTGACTAAACCTGATAATACAGCACGCTATTTTTATAGGCTCACGCGGAATGGATTCGATTCCTTTTAAGAGAGCGCTCCTTTTCATGAGATCCCCCATATTGGATCTCAGTAGCGCTGTGGTGTACAGAATCCTCCGTGCTTTCTTTATCAAGAAGGAAATGTGGCTCGCGCGTCACTCCGGCGAAGCTTCCATAACGAGCATTCCTCTTATAAAGACAGGCAGACTTCATTAATTCCCCCCCCCCCTCCCCCCTGTACCGAGCAGACTTCGTTCTGAGCAAGGCTGGAGCGGCCCCAGTGTCAGGGAATAGCAGCGTTGCTGCTTCCTCTGAAGGCCGACTGTGCTTACTGCTCTGCCCCGTGACATTCAATAAAATTAGTCAGGTAAACGCTAATAAAAGTGGCGTTAACCTCTGAGACCAATGCAATAGGGACTTAATAAAGGAAGGGCAAATGACACTGATTACTGGAGGTTAGTTTACCTCTGGATCACAAGCGATGAAATAGAGAGTGCTTGAGATATGTCAGAAAGGCTCATAAGACTGAAGCATCGCTGTCAAAAGAACGTTCCGGTTGGTACTTCTAGGTACAGGCCAGCCTCTTCCCAAACCTAACGGGGGTCTTTTATCAAGCTGTGGAATAAAGCGACCTTAGCATGTCCTTCTGCAGATTTTTTTTTTTTTTTAAATGTATGCTAAGGCCATTTTTAACAGATTTTTCCGTTTTTTTGCATTAACGGCCATTAAAAAAATTAGCTCAAAGTCACTTACCACCACCCATTTTGGAGGCATCAAAGGCTCACACGCCACCATTCCTGCGCTAATTGGTTAGCATGTGCTCATAGAAACAAAGAACCATAGAAAGATGATGGCAGATAAAGGCCAAATGGCCCATCCGCAGCATCCACTATCTCTTCCTCTCCCTATTGGCTAAGGCTCTTAACATTTGCATCTCCTCTCCCTATTGGCTAAGGCTCTTTATACCTGCATTGTGAGGTCATAGAACTTTATGGTTACAGAAACAATGTAACATGATGGCAGATAAAGGCCAAATGGCCCATCCACAGCATCCACTATCTCTTCCTCTCCCTATTGGCTAAGGCTCTTAACATTTGCATCTCCTCTCCCTATTGGCCAAGGCTCTTTACACCTGCATTGTGATGTCATAGAACTTTATGGTTACAGAAACAATGTAACATGATGGCAGATAAAGGCCAAATGGCCCATCCAATCTGCCCATCTGCAGTATCCTCTATCTCTTCCTCTCCCTATTGGCTAAGGCTCTTAACATTTGCATCTCTTCTCCCTATTGGCTAAGGCTCTTTACACCTGCATTGTGAGGTCATAGAGTTTTATGGTTACAGAACAATGTAACATGATGGCAGATAAAGGCCAAATGGCCCATCCAGTCTGCCCATCTGCAGTATCCATTATCTCTTCCTCTCTCTATGAGATCCCACATGCCTATCCCAGGCTTTCTTGAAATCAGACACAGTCTCTGTCTCTACCACCTCTTCTGGGAGACTGTTGCACACATCTACCACCCTTTCTATAAAAAAATATTTCTGATTTGACTGTTACCTCAGGATGCCTGAGCGCATTTTGTGGTACACTATTTTAAGCTGCATTAAATGCACGGCAGCATATAATGCAACTGTGTAAAAGGGTCCTTAATTTTTCTGTATAGAATGCTTTGAGATTTTCGGGCATGGATCGCTGTATAATAGGGGCTATCAGATTAATTGAAAAAAAAAAAAAAAAAAAAAGGGGGACATGTGGCCTCCCCATTCTGCCCCAGCCCCCCCCCCCCCACACACACAAACCTCATTTCTTCTCCTTCCCCGAGTCTAAGCCGCATAACATAAGCAGTGCCTCTGCTGGGTCAGACCAGAGGTCAATCGCGCCCAGCAGTCCGCTCACGTGCTGGCCCATCAGGTCTAGGACCTGTATAATAATCCTCTATCTATCCCCTTCTATCCCCTTTTCCTTCAGGAAATCATCTAATCCCTTCTTGAAACCCAATAGCGTACTATGACCATGCTTGGAGGCCCTCCAGATGTGGACCCAAGCTGGGGCCTTCCATAGGAGGGGCCTTAGGTGCCTGGTTCAATCAGGGCCTCCCATGGTCTGCAATCAGCTGAGCAACAACCTGATTCTCTAACCAGAGCTTATGACATAGACACCGGTTAGAGAATCGTGGTGTTAGGCGATTCTATACAGGATGCCCGTGTACGAATCTCAAAAGCTGCTTAGGTGGCTTCTGAGACTGGGTGTCCTAAACTGAATTCAGCCCTTAGACCTGGTTTTACATCGTGTAAGTCACAACGTATAAGTTCCATCCAGGCAGAATCGTAAAACTTTCAATTATCTCGAGAACTGACGGCAGACATTCAGGAAGCGGCACGGGGCCAGGCTGGAGCGCGAAAGCTCGCTCCTGCCCTGACCTGCTGGCCACAAGATTGGAGGAGGCAGCCGGCAGCCGTCCAGAGACTGGAGCAAGCCAGGATTTTAAAAAGGTAGCGGTGCATTCACTCCATAAGGCATTAATTGAATAAATGCAATTAAGTAACACCGCAGCTTATAACATGGGGGCGGCATTTTTTGTGGCTTATAGAATGGGGCGGCCTATCGTTGGGGAAATATAGTAATATGATATACTGCTATTGACATCCAGGTATTAAATGTTTTTTACAATAAAAACAAGTTACGAGAAAAAAAAATTACATTAGTAAAAGGCAAATACAAAACCAAACGATCTTCGTCTAACAAACACATAAAAATCAGTCGTACAGCTTAGAATCAGATCATAATGAAGCAGCCCTCAAAATAGCAATTATATAAAATACTGCTGAAATAAGGTAGATGCGATCATTTTGCAAAAAGTTAAATAAGAACAATCGCCAGGAAAGCTACTTAATAATGAATTCCAAACAGCTGGACTGGCATAAGAGGGAGCCTTACTTCTTGCAATGACAACTTAATTAGTTTCAAACCTAGCAGGCTGAAAAGATCCCTTTGCGAAGAACGCAAGGGCCTACCCGGCAGATATCTTGACAACGTATTTGTTCACTGACAAAGCAAAAGCCTAGCTACGCTTTGTAAACATGTAGTTAACAAGTCTGTGCTCACCTGCGCGTATTCCAACAGTTCAATACGACAGAGCCTAAAGGTAAGCACAAATTACATTTGTCAAAGGCGCCGTCAAATTAACAGTTAGACGTACTAGGTTTATAGTTTGTTAAAACTTGTTATACCGCTGTAGCTAACTAGCAGATGGCATAAGAATTGCCGCTGCGGGGTCAGACCAGTGGTCCATCGTGCCCAGCGGTCCGCTCACACGGCGACCCTTTGGTCAAAGACCAGTGCTCTAAATGAGTCCAGCCTCACTTGTCCAACTTTGTCTTGAATCCCTGGAGGGTGTTTTCCCCTATAACAGACTCCGGAAGAGCGTTCCAGTTTTCTACCACTCTCTGGGTAAAGAAGAACTTCCTTATGTTTGTACGGAATCTCTCTTCTTTCAACTTTAGAGAGTAACCCCTCGTTCTCCCTACCTTGGAGAGGGTGAGCAATCTATCTTTATCTACTAAGTCTATTCCCTTCAGTATTTTGAATGTTTCGATCATGTCTCTTCTCAGTCTCCTCTTTTCAAGGGAGCAGAGGCCCAGTTTCTCCAATCTTTCACTGTATGGTAACTCCTCCAGCCTCTTAACCATTTTAGTGGCTCTTCTCTGGACCCTTTCGAGTAGTACTGTGTCCTTTTTCATGAATGGCGACCAGTGCTGGACGCAGTACTCTAGGTGAGGGTGCACCATGGCCCGGTACAGTGGCATGATAACCTTCTCCGATCTGTTCGTGATCCCCTTTTTTATCATTCCTAGCAGTCAAAACCAAGAGCATTCATACCTAGGGCCAGTACTCATTCATTCATTCATTTATTTCGGTATTGGATAGACTTGTATGATTTGTGTCCCATATGTGGTGATTCGGTGTAGGATGGGCTGGGGAGGGCATCAATGGGAACTCCACTAACTTGGAACACGAGGACGTTACTGGCCAGATTGTACCGTAGATATCCTGCAAACAACGGGATGGTTGGATAGACTGGAGTGAGCTTAGATGGCAACTTCAGCAGTTGGAAGCTAGGACAATACCAGGTGGACTTGAGTCTGTGGTCCAGAAATATCAAAGAAGAGACGACTTAATTTAATCATGTATTTTTAATGAGAATAACTAATGGGCAAACTGGATGGACTGTTCAGGTCTTAATCTGCCCTCATTTACTATATTACTATGACATGGGGGAGGAGGGAGAAAGAGGGGACAAGCAACAGAATAATGACATGCTCTTCTAGCTTTTCTATAAGGTAGGACCTAAGTGCTGTAGTGTCTAACTGCAAGAAAGTGTACATGTGGGCGGGCCTTGGGTACATCTCCCAGTTATGCATGTAGTATTGTATTGTAAAGTACGCATTTCACTTGGCGCACATAGGTGCACCAGTTTAAGTGAGCCATTGACATACTATAAGAAAGCATGTCTATACATGGGCATGTCAATGTCAACCTTATGCCCATATTCTATAGCAGAGTCTTGGAACCAGAATGCCTTTATAGACTCTGCGCTAGTGCACAGCATTCGGATCCCTAGACCGAAGCACTAAATTATAGAATTTCTCTTCATTAGGTTTCCATGCAGGTTGGGGAATTACTGGTCTACATAACGGCAAAGCAGGAGAATGAGCCAACCGTATGTCAATGTAGAGTCTTCATAGTACCATGCACTGGCCATTTGTAAGAACTATGCATTTGGCTCACGGCCTTGCCCTCCAACTCTGTTCTAAGGATTCACAGAATAGCTGCTAAAAGTCAAGTCACCTAGAGTGAAACTAGACCACACTCAATGAAGTTACATGGTAATAGTTTTAAAATGAATAGGAAAAAATATTTTATCACTCAATGAACAGTTAAGCTCTGAAACTCCTTACCGGAGGATGCAGTAATGGCAATTACTGTATCTAGATTTTAAAAGGATCTGGACAAGTTCCTGGAGGAAAAGTCTGTAATCTGCTACTGAGATAGACATGGGGGAAGCCATTGCTTGCACTGGGATTGGTAGCATGGAATGTTGCTACTGTCTGGGATTCCAGAACCTCAGTACTCTTTGGGATTCTGGAATCTTGCTATTGTTTGGGATTCTGCCTGGAATGTTGGGTTTCTGCTAGGTACTTGTGACCTGGATTGGCCTCTGCTAGAAGCAGAATGCCGGGCTTGATGGACCACCAGTCTGCCCCAGTATGACCGTTCTTATGCTCTTATATCAAAGCTCCGTGAGTTAAAAGATAGCAGGATCAAGGAATATTAGTCATTCCAGAAATGCTATCAGTTAGCTGATCATGATAGAAAACTAATGACATCTTTACAGCTGCGAACACCGACTTTTAGCGTCACTGCCTATGGGAAAAAAAAACCCCACAAAACAACATCGCCCAAAGAACATCTTTCAGTTCTTACCATCTGGGCCACTTAAGAGAGCCTCCGAAGCGGAGGCTGGAAATAAAAGCCAGCACAGAACGTAAGCGAAGCTAAGAGAACCCTCTCGCTATAGAGCCCTTTCCCCACTGTTAATAGAAATGAACGGGTGCAATGTCTTCTGATGAAAGAGAATTGAAAAAATCACACCGTGCCTTTGAAAATGAAAAAATAAAAGAATGATTGGATTTTCACATTGGTAAACAACAAAGGTTAATGCAAAGGCATCCTTGTATGCCTATTTTTTTTTTTTTTCTTTTTTTCCAGTGGGATACTGGTACAGTGGTGCCTCGCACAACGAACTTAATTTGTTCCAGGAGCAAGTTTGTTATGCGAAAAGTTCGTTATGGGAAACGCGTTTTCCCATAACAATACATGTTAAAAAAAATAATTCGTTCTGCAGCATAAAATATGCTAAGATGACATAAAAAAAGATAAATTTGTCAAAATGGTGGTCTTGCTGAGGCCAAACTCTTTGACGAGGTCACCCTGTTTTACCCCACATTCACTCCTTCTAATTATTTCCCGTTTCATTTCAACAGAAATCACCTTCCTGCTTTTTTTAGAAGCCATGATCTATAAAAAAATATTGAGTTTATCTTAAAAGGACGACTGTATACAGTGAGAGAGGGCAGTTAAGCGCAGTGACTAACGACTACCTGCAGTGCCTGCGCGGAAGGATGCAATACATCGGCAGCTCGGGCGACTTCGTTGTGTGAAACGAAGTTCGTTGTGTGAAACGAAGTTCGTTGTGTGAAACGAAGTTCGTTGTGTGAAACGAAGTTCGTTGTGTGAATCAAGACATGAAGTTCGTTGTGTGCAGTGTTCGTTGTGTGAGGCGTTCGTTATGCGAGGCACCACTGTACTTGATAATAGAATGAACAGGATGACGAAAGGGGGGGGGGTAGAAATGGCTGTTAAAAATGCAAATTGGAGAAGAGTGCATCATCCGATTTTCCAGAGTTTCTCATTTTCCCCAGTCCTCTGATTATGGTAAAGTGGTTTTGAAAATAAGTCTCTTAAGGGGGTGGGGGGTGGGGGGCACTCCTGCATTAGCATGTGTTAAATATAATTATTTATTTATTTATTCATTCAATTTTCTATGCCGCTCTCTCCAAGGCAAGCTCAGAAAGGTTTATATGAATTTATTCAGGTACTCAAGCATTTTCCCCCGGCAATCTTCCTAATGTTCCTGGGGCAATGGGGGGGGGAGGGATTAAGTGACTTGCCCAGGGTCACAAGGAGCTGCGTGGGTTTGAACCCACAACCCCAGGGTGCTGAGGCTGTAGCCACTCTAGAAATCAAAATGTAGCAAAAGTGAGCCAAGTCTAGGACAATCCAGCCATTGTGACATCACTGATGAGGTTGTCTCTTATTGGTGGAATGAGGCATTATGATGTCACAATACCCGCTCTGGTTATCAGAGGCTGAAACGTGTCACACTATTTATTTATTCAGTTTTCTATATCGTTCTCCCAGGGGAGCTCAGAATGGTTTACATGAATTTATTCAGGTACTCAAGCATTTTCCCCTGGCAATCTTCCTAATGTTCCTGGGGCAATGGGGGGGGGGAGGGATTAAGTGACTTGCCCAGGGTCACAAGGAGCAGCGTGGGTTGGAACCCACAACCCCAGGGTGCTGAGGCTGTAGCTTTAACCACTGCGCCACACACTTCCCACGTCAAATCTCAAAGACGCCCATTATATTCCTACGAGTGCCTTTAACGTTTGGCATGCGCTAATCATTAACGCGTGCTAACGTGGTATCACCTGTTAATGAACTCCCCCCCCTCACCCCCTATATATGAACTGTCATATTCATCTGTAGGAAGGAGCAAACAGAATATTTGTTCATGTTGTGCCTGTTCTTTTCCTAATTGTATTCTGTCGTCTTTTTTAAAATTTTATGCATTTCTTATCTTTTCTTATCTGATGTATTTCCATTTTAAATTGTATTCTTCGCTGTATGATCAGTTTTTATTTGTTGTGAACCGCCTAGAACCATTCCTGGTTAGGTGGTATATAAAAAATAAAATTATTATTATTATTAGCTTGCATTTGGTCATATTTTTGTCAACAAGAGCAAAGTCATTGAGCACACACTATGGACTGGATTCTGTACCAGGAAGAAACATAGAAACATGATGGCAGTTAAAGGCCAAATGGCCCATCCAGTCTGCCCATCCGCAATAACCATTACACTGGCCAACAAAGATTTTGCTTCTTCAACACTTTTTGGGTGTATGTAACAGATTTTTGGCTGCTGATCATGAAAATCACGTTTAAAATTACGTACCACATACCGTTTTAACAGAAAAGTATATTTTTACAATTTCGTGTAGTTTCAGGCTAATGCAATTAATAATTAATAACCGACTCCAAGATTAAGGAAGGCATTTTTGTCGGCCCACAGATCTGACACCTCATCCATGACGAGAGATTTGAAGATCTGTGTAGTCGGGCCAGAGAAAACCGCTTTGAAAGCATTCGAGGATGTCGTCGAGAATTTTCTTGGCAGTTACAGAGCCCCAAACTCTATTCAACCGGTTGACAGACTTCGTAGGGCGCACAAAACCATGAAGTGCAACACCTCGCTGAAGATGCACTTTCTACGTTCACCCTTGGAACGTCTTTCCCGCAAACCTTGGTGCGGTCGGCGACACACATGGCAAAAGGTTTCACCGGGACATTGCCCCTATGGAAAAAAAAAAAAAAAAATAGCAGGGCAACCGGAATCCATCAATGTTGGCCGACCATCGTTGGAGACCGCAATGGGTCATGTTAAAGTTGCTCACGGCAGTGAACAAGTAGCGGTAAGGGGAAAGGAAGGGGGTGCGCGGTGAGGGGAGGAGTGGGACGAGGCAGAGCGGAGAGGATGAGGGGTGTAGGCGCTCCCACCAACATGGCGGCCAGGCTGGACCCCCCCCCCTTTTTTTATTCCAGTGAAAAGACTCCCTCTTTTACAAAGGCGCGCTAAGCGTTTTAGCACAGATTTAGCGCACACAAAATCAACGCGTGCGTAACACGTCCGTAGGATAACATGCACGCGTTAGCGTTTAGCGTGCTAATATTTGGCGGACGCTAAAAAGCTTAGGGCACCTTTGTATAAGAGGGGCATTAGTGTTAGGACTGATGGGAAAAATGCTTGAGTACCTGATTGTAAAAACCGCTTAGATAACCTTGATAGGCGGTATATAAAATCCTAATAAACTTAAACTTAAACTTAAAACTTAAACTTAAACTCTGCTGTGTTGGTTATGGGAAGGACATTTGGATCACATGTTGACTAATGCTTCTGGGGACTTAGGAGTTTTTTTTGAGTAATCCTCCCACGGTATTTATTTACGAGTGGTTGTTTATTTACGTCCCCTTGGGGTTCATAGAAATAGATTTGTGTTTTCGTAAACTGCCTTGCTGTCGGCAGTACTAAAGGTGGTCTATCAGACAGAATAAACCTTAAACACATCTTCCTCTCCATGAGATATAGTTCAAGCCTCAAAAATTTCTAAACTTCCTTCTCTAATGCCCTTCAACGTCCACATCTGTAATCCTGCAGCCATAGCATTACAGTAAGAAAAATGGCATTAACCATGCCTTAATAGAACAGCAAAGAAACAGGAAAGCCCTGAGGGGCAAACCATAAAACAGACTTTGTTTTCGTAATAGACTTGACTCATCACACCAATCGATAATACCAACTTGTTATTTCAAGTGTGTTAATTTATAAAATAGCTGGAATACACCATAGGCAAACTTGTAAGACCTGAAGTAACTAGTGCCTTTTATTAATATTTTTGCTGATAGACTGAAGGCTAGAGAACTCAAACACTATTTCCACTTCATCTTGCTATTTATTTATTTATTACCTCTGTTATTAAGGGCTCCTTTTACGAAGCTGCGCTAGGACATAACGCACGGAACGGCGTGCGCTGAACTGCCGCGTGCGCTAGACCTTAATGCCAGCATTGAGCTGGCGTTAGTTCTAGCTGCGTAGCGCGCGGTAATATGCTGCGTGCGCTAAAAACGCTAGCGCACCTTAAAAAGGAGCCCTAAGTCCACAAGATTCCATCTTGATTTCTTTCTTAACAACTTTACATTAGAGAATGACACGGTGACAAAATTCATCACCGTTCCCGTCCCCGCGGATAACCGCGGGAAACCATCTTCATGTCATTCTTTAAGGAGAGAGGGAAGAATCAGAGTATAATTGGGCACAACCACTGACCCGCAAGCTTTGCTTTGAAGAATGCTGAGATTGAGCAGCAACATTCCAGAGCCAATATTGTGATGTCATAATGCCTCATTCCACCAGTGCCTAAGAGCCAATCACATCAGTGATGTCACAATGGCTTCATTATCCTTGGCTCACATAAGAATCAGAGTATGAATGGCCACAACCACTGACCCACAAGCTTTGCTTTGAAGAATGCTGGTGTAGAAGGACCGAGGTTGAAATAGACACTATAAAATGACATGGGATTATTTCCCGCGGTTATCCACGGGAACGGTGATGAATTTTGTCACCGTGTCATTCTCTACTTTACATTTCTAATTAAAGAAAAAAAAAAACCAAACAAACTGCAGATGGGACTGAGATATCTATTTCCATCCTATAATTCAGATGAAATTTCAAAGCTATTTAGCTGTGAATACATGCACCTCCCCCCCAAAAAAACAAAACAAGAACAAAATCCAAACCCTACTCTCCTGCCTTATAGGTGCCACCTGCAGTCATAAGGGCTACTGGCGTTGTAGACAGGTGGGTATAGTGGGGTTGGGGGCGGCTCACCACAGCCTATAAGGGAGTTCTGTGAGATGTTTATCTGGCACCGTTTTTGTGAAGTTCACAGCAGTGCCCCATAAGGTGCCCCACTGCTCTGTTGCCATGTTTGGGTTGGCCGGTCCATCACAATGCTGCCCCCCCCCTCCCACGTCCAAATGGTCTTGTTCTGGACGATTGGGACTTGGATGACATTCCGGTCGAAAACGTGGTATAAAGATAGACGTACATACGATCTGGACAAATAACGGCCCGGACGTCCAGATAGACAATTTTCAAAAAAATAAAAATTTGGACGTGTAGTGATTTGCCTTTTAAGAACGGACATTTTCCCAGTGCCGACTTTGAGCTTTTAGCACCATACTTCTGAATCGGCCTTACGACGCATGTTTTGATTATGCCCCGCCATTTGGATAGCGCTCAGTGGAGGCTGCCTCGGCTTTGTTGGTGGGGCTGAGAACTTTACATCGTTTACATCGTGGCTCATCGTTTAAGGAACCTCGGCATTTATCCCACACCTTGCAGACCTTGCCAATAAGCTTTCTATTGGGGGGAAAAATACCATTTCACTTTCTCTACCTTTTCTTTTTTCATACATTTGACTCATGTTATCTTATACTGATGCGATTCATTTATGTATGATCTATTTAAATGTCGATAAAAAATTATTGAACTAAAAAGAAAAAAAATGGTACCGCGCGACAGAGGGATCAGGAAGGAGTGGGAGGGCGGGGGGAGAGGGAGGCACAGAGAAGAGGGTAGGGAAGGGGCACCACCACCCATGAGGTTCAAACCTGAGACCAGCAAGTGCACTAGGGCCCATGAGGTGATGTCATGTTAAAAAAAAAAAAAAAAAAAAAAACCTCAAGAAGATTCATTTTATCATTTTCTGCTGTTTTCATTTTAAATGACAGAAAAATAAATGGAATATTGTTTATGATGTTTATTTGTTTTTAGTGTGTAATAAAGCTTTTTGGTGCATGTTAATATATTCCACCTGTTCATGAGATGTAATAAAAGATACGAGTGTTATAAAAATACTTGCATTGTAAAAATATAACATACGCAGACTAAACTAAAATAATCTACTTGTGAAAACAAAACGCAAGTAACATAAATTCTGGCATTTAAACTTTAACGATCTACTAATTCTTAGATTTCAAGATGCTTTCTCCTGTTCTCCATTAACGGCAATTTAAAAGGTGCCCACAAACAGATCGTCTAGTCCAGGGGTAGGGAACTCCGGTCCTCGAGAGCCGTATTCCAGTCGGGATTTCAGGATTTCCCCCAATGAATATGCATGAGATCTATTTGCATGCACTGCTTTCAATACATACTCATTGGGGAAATCCTGAAAACCCAACTGGAATACGGCTCTCGAGAACCGGAGTTCCCTACCCCTGGTCTAGTCTTTCTAGAAGCGTAATAATCATTTCTATAGCATAGGCTGTGGATCTCCATATTCTTTGATGTCCTAAGAATTTTTCCGCTAATCCAAAACACTCTCTGAGAAATTTTCAGCCTGGGTGCCGAGTGTTTTAAAAGCCATTGGCAACCATAGGCGGAATTAGGACCAGGTATGCAGTGGAGGAGCCAGGCCCAGGCCCACCCACAAAATGCTGAGGTCTTTGATGGACCCGGAAATTATGCGAGTGTAGTGCAGTGGTTAATGCACAATGAAGGAGTTATGAGGACAAGATGTCAAAAGATCAGCCAGGGGTGTATAGTTTAAAAAAAAAAATTGCTTTATTGATGAATATGCCCACGCTGCTCCTTGTGACCCTGGAAAAGTCACTTAATCCCCCCCATTGCCTCAGGTACATTAGATAGATTGTGAACTCATCAGGACAGACAAGGAAAAATGCTTGATTACCTGAATAAATCCATGTAAACCGTTCTGAGCTCCCCTGGGAGAACAGTATAGAAAATTGAATAAATAAATAGTGTGAAAAGTTTCAGCCTCTGGTACTGTGACATCATAATGCCTCATTCCACCAATAAGAGCCAACCTCATCAGTGATGTCACAATGGCTTGATTGTCCTAGACTTGGCTCACTTTTACTACATTTTGATTTCTAGAGTGGCGCAGTAGTTAATGCTACAGCTGCAGCACCTTAAGGATGTGGGTTCAAACCCACGCTGCTCCTTGTGGCCCTGGGTAAGTCACTTCATCCCCCCATTGCCTCAGGTACATTAGATAGATTGTGAGCCCACCAGGACAGACAGGGAGAAAGACTTGAGTACCTGAATAAATTCTTGTAAACCATTCTGAGCTCCCCTGGGAAAACATTATAGAAAATTGAATAAATAAATAGTGTGAAAAGTTTGAGCCAGGCAGGGGGTTGGACCATGCCAAGCACTGTCTTGGTGGGGGCGCCCGCATCTCTACGCTCCCCACGCAATACCCGCATCCTCTTTTCTTCCCCCATCCCCAGTACTTTTAAAATCTTTGCCAGCACAAGCAACTTCTCCAGCCTGATGCTCGCACCAGCCTGTCTCCCCTCTGAAATCACTTCTGGGTCACAGGGCCAGGAAGTGACATCAGAGGGAAAGTCAACGTTGGCACAAGCAGCAGGCCAGATAATTTGCTTGTGGTGGCAAAGATTTAAAAAGGTATGAGGGAAGAGAGGGCACAAGTGTGGTGTGGGGGGGGGCATGGAAGGAGCGGGGAGGGTAGAGAGGAGGGCACGGGGGGTGTGTGTGCCATCCACCATGCACCTCCTACCCTCACTACACCACTGCACCTACCCCTAGAGTTGAAGGTCTTCAACCTTCCATCGCCACCCCATTGAAATCCTACAGCTGAAACATCCCCAAGATCCTTATTCCCCCATCATCCTTAAAGCTGTAACTCTTCAAGTCCTACACCCCTGACCTTGAGTCAATGGCTTCTAAACCCCTCACCCCTTTGCACCAACTTTGGCCTTCCATGATGTATTGCGTGATCTTCCTTTTCTCTGTCCTATCAGCTATTGATATTGAAATGTGGTTGACTCCTACTGGTAGTCTTGCAGTACTGCCACTAAAGATCAGAGTGCCAAATAAGGACATACCATTAATGATGCCATCGGCCACTGGAGCAGGAACAATTGGGGATCACTATTTTCCTGCCACTAGACACCAGTTAAAAACCTGAAGGGGGGGAGGGGGGTCAGGAATAGGGCATGGAGGATTGGCTCTTTAAAAGGATAGTGGGCCTGACTTGAGACTCTTTGTATTCCTGCAGCCAGGAACACAAAGTTTCTAGCTGCAGGAATGCAAATTTATCATTACCTCACATGTTGCTACCTTGTGGTACCTCAGGTAATAATAGCATTAACAATAGCTACGCCAAATTTAGTATTTCTCCACAACTTAATGACTACCTGCCTCAGTATCCATATTAGCTGGGAGCCAGACAAAAATATGATGTGTTGTTCCCCCACCGGCTTTCTCGCTGCGATGTCTTGGCTGAGTTTTAGCATCTGCACAAAATTAGCAAAAGCTGATTTCCCACTCAACATAGACCCCTCTCTTTTACAAAACCACAACAGCCGTTTCTACCGCGGGGAGCCTTGCTAAATGGCCGGCGCTGCTCCCGACGCTCTTTGAGCTCCTATGAGCGTCGGGTGCAGCGCGGGTCCCCACGCTACAAACGGCTATCGCGGTTTCGTAAAAGGAGGCCAGAGAGTTCTTTTGAATACATCAAAGGTCTGGTTGGGGGGGTTTGCAGGGGTGTGGTCTGCCCTGGGCACAGTCTTCCTAAGGGCACGATACCCCTCCTCCTCTCCTTGCTGCGCGTGCGTGCCCCATGCCTTACCCTGTGCCTTTTTTACTTCCCCGGTGCGAGGACACTGCCAGCGTAACCATCAGGGCTCTCTCTGACGTCACTTCCGGGACCCACGCCTAGAAAGTGACGTCAAAGGGCGAGCCGACACCGAAGAAGAGTCTTTCTTTTGCTTTGCAATGCCTTGAACATCTGCGTCCCTACTGCCAGGCAATAGGCTTGGCCTTGGGTTTTAGCGGTGACTCAAAACGCCTTCCTAGTTCTCAATTGTAGCCAATTGGTTGTAAGAAAGCGCGCACAAAACTGAGCAAGCTGAATTTTCTTTCCAAGCAAGTTGATGGAGTAATGCCAGCCCAGAAGTACTAGAGAAAAATTGCGCTGCAACTCGGCTGATAAGAGCTCAATTTGCCCAGCTCAGGTAATCTAAGAGTAAGAGTTGCTAGAAGAAGTAAGAAAAGTGTTGTTTTGTACGAGAGCCCTGTAATCGCTGAAATCTGCAGATGTGGCAGTGACGAGGTACACAACTGAGATGCAACTTGTGGTGAGGGTCATCGGGGAAGATGAAAGAAAAACGGGACATGGGCAACTCAGAAAGTTCAATTCCAAGGACTTGTTCCTTCAGAAATTTCTTTCACAAGCCCCTGAGAATCCTAGGAAGGAGAAATGGAAAGAGAGAGAAGGAGATCGACCCTCATGTGAGCATCACTATAAATTTGTTTAAAATAAAGACAAACTGAACTTGTATTCTCTGCAAGCTCCCCTCGCTTCTTCAACTTTTCCCTTGCATGCTTTCCCCTCACTTTGTAATCTGTTGCCACATTACATTAGTGATTTCTATTCCGCCAATACCTTGCGGTTCAAGGCGGATTACATAAAAGTTTACAGAGTTTACATAAATGTTTACATAAAAGTTTACAGGAATAGCATAAGAGATGTCATAAGAGTTGTCGAGATCTTAAGGTGGTAAGTGTTGGGTAAATGGAGGCATTTTAGCATTAGTTGCTACGGTTTCTACTGTAAAACCCCATGTTTGAATGGGCTCTTGTGCAATTATAAATCGCCTTAAACCTTTATAGGCCTGGAGCGATCCACAAATCTCAGATTAGATTAATAAAATCATTAAGAAAATTACAACTTTTTCAAAACATATTCCTTGTTTTCAAGGCCTTTCTAAAACTTGTATAATCGCTCATTGAACTAATCTGATCTGGCAAAGTTCTCCAGAGTTTGGCAGCTTGATAGGCTGGAGTGGAAGGGAACAGCAACCTAACCAACGGGTACAACATGGCGTTTTAGAACGCATCGTAATCTATGATTGGAAAGGTGTTTTTCACCGTTTTGTTACAAATACGATTTCTACCTAATAAAGGCAACCGTTCTCTCTTGTGCTTGGCTAGGGTCTACATTTTAAGTGCAGACATTTCTAAGAGAGGAGAGACACTGCTAGAGTCTCGAACTGGCCCCAGATGCAGTGGACAGGGTTGATCCAGTCCTTGCCTTATTCCTTTGTAAGCAGGAACTTGTAGTTTTGCATTTCATAGAGGCCTCTACATGCAACAGAGTAAGCCCAGGATGAGATCACCCATCGTCGGTAAAATCAGGAAATACCTTTTTGCCATTAGAAACATAGAAAGATGACGGCAGAAAAGGGCTACAGCCCATCAAGTCTGCCCACTCTACTGACCCACCCCATTAAGTCTGAGTGCTGATGACTTAGTTCCTTACCTCGTAGGGATCCCACGTGGATGTCCCATTTATTTTTAAAGTCGAGTACGCTGGTGGCCTTGATCACCTGTACCGGAAGTTTGTTCCAGTGATCCACCACCCTTTCTGTGAAGAAGTACTTCCTGGTGTCACCACTAAATTTCCCTCCTCTGAGTTTGAGCGGGTGCCCCCTTGTGACCGAGGGTCCTTTGGGAACAAATATGTCGTTTTCCACCTCGACACGACCTGTGACGTATTTAAATGTCTCAATCATGTCACCCCTTTCCCTGCACTTCACTACCATCTGTGTTGCAGACGGTAAGGACTCATGCACTAATTAGTTAGCATATGGTGGGTGTTCTAAGAATATATAGTTATTCTTCATTCGTTACTCTTTCGTGGCATGAGACACAATGGAATGGAAACAACCCTTAGAGGCTTATACCGTTTTTACGCAGATATAATTAATGATATTATCTATTTAAAGCAGGGCTTTTTAAAGGATGAATTGTTTGCTGTAGTATACTGTGGTAAGAAAGCCGCAGTCAACGGGGCTTTATAACACAAATTCTGGTCTTAAAAATATTATGACAGCACACTTCACTGCAGCAAGAACATATTGTTCTTTGACTGGAAAAATGATTACAGATGAAAGGGACAAAGAAGCATCTTGACTAACATCAATACAGAATCATTTTCATCATTACTTTTGGGTAGTGGCACATCCAATGTTGCCAAGCAGTAGATATATTACAATTAGGAGCCTGTGAGAGTTACAATATTGTTTGGACATGGACAAATTGGCGACACATATATTGATCCTGAGTGTGGCTTCATCTACAGGACAGAGAGGCTGCAAACACATGGATCTCATTTGACATATGTATATGTAATGTGCATTTCTGTACGAGAACAGCATTGCCATGAATAGCGAGTGCGATCAAGAAGCATCTACTGATTTTGTGGTTCTACTATGAGAAATGAAAAAAAATTAATATTAATAATTTCGTAAAAGGAGAACAGAGTGGGTGTTTAGAAAACAGAGACGCATAAGAACATAAGAACATAAGCAGTGCCTCCGCCGGGTCAGACCATAGGTCCATCCTGCCCGGCAGTCCGCTCGCGCGGCGGCCCAAACAGGTCACGCCTGTCTGCATCACCAGAAGGGGCTCACTTGCCACCTTGTTTTCTCATTTAAGTCCTATCTTCCCATCGTAGTCCTAACCCTCCGGTCTTGCACATGCACGACCTATTGGGTTACTATACTTATTACCTGGTTAGCTTTCTATACCTGTGTTACATCCCAGCATCTCTCTCAGTATCCCACGATCCCTTTATCCCTCAGGAATCCGTCCAATCCCTGTTTGAATCCCTGTACCGTACTCTGCCTGATCACTTCCTCCGATAGCGCATTCCAAGTGTCCACGACCCTTTGGGTGAAAAAAAACTTCCTTGCATTTGTTTTGAACCTATCTCCCTTCAGTTTCTCCGAATGCCCCCTCGTACTTGTTGTCCCCTTCAGTCTGAAGAATCTGTCCCTATCCACCCTCTCTATGCCCCTCATGATCTTGAAGGTCTCTATCATATCTCCCCTGAGTCTCCTTTTTTCCAGAGAGAAGAGCCCCAGCCTATCTAATCTCTCGGTGTATGGGCAGTGTTCCAGCCCCTTTACCAGTTTCGTTGCTCTCCTTTGGACTCTCTCAAGTACCGCCATGTCCTTCTTGAGGTGCGGCGACCAATACTGAACGCAGTATTCCAGATGTGGACGCACCATCGCTCGATACAATGGCATGATGACTTCCCGCGTCCTGGTTGTTATGCCCCTCTTTATGATGCCCAGCATCCTGTTGGCTTTTTTCGAGGCCGCTGCGCACTGTGCAGATGGCTTCAGTGATGCATCCACCAGCACACCCAAGTCTCTCTCAAGTCTGCTGTCTCCCAACAATGCCCCCCCCAATTTGTAGTTGAACAACGGGTTCTTTTTCCCTATATGCATGACCTTGCATTTTTCCACGTTAAAGCGCATTTGCCATTTGTTTGCCCAGTCTTCCAGCTTGTCCAGGTCCCTTTGCAGGTCCTCACACTCCTCCCTGGACCTAACTCTACCGCACAGTTTGGTATCGTCTGCAAATTTTATAACCTCGCACTTTGCCTCCTTTTCCAGGTCATTGATAAATATGTTGAAGAGTAACGGCCCCAGCACCGATCCCTGTGGCACACCGCTCGTGACTCCCTGCCAGTCAGAATATTGGCCCTTCACTCCGACCCTTTGCAGTCTACCCGACAACCAGTGCTTGATCCATCTGTGCACATCCCCTCCCACCCCGTGGTTCCACAGCTTCCTAAGCAGCCTTTCGTGTGGCACCTTGTCGAAAGCCTTCTGAAAATCGAGGTAAATGATGTCTATAGGTTCCCCATTGTCCACCCGACTGCTTATTCCCTCAAAGAAGTACAGAAGGTTGGTTAAGCATGACCTTCCCTTACAGAATCCATGCTGGCTTGTTCTCAGTAGGCCATTTCTCTCGATGTGCTCGCAAATACTGTCCTTGATCATAGCTTCCACCATCTTCCCTGTAATTGAAGTCAGGCTCACCGGCCTGTAGTTCCCGGGGTCACCCCTCGATCCCTTCTTGAAGATAGGTGTGACATTCGCCAATTTCCAGTCCTCTGGTACCTCTCCAGTTTTCAAGGATAGGTTGCAAACATGCTGGATTGTGCCCGCTATTTCTTGTCTTAGTTCCTTCAGAACCCTTGGGTGGATCCCGTCCGGGCCCGGCGATTTGCCGCATTTTAACCTGTCTATCTGTCTATCTGTCTACCTGTCTATCTGTCTATCTGCAAAAGTTAAGGCAGGTGATGACCACATGGCCTACCTAGTCCACCTAAACTTCCTCTCCCTTATAGAAACATAGAAAACTGAAAGGACATTGCTAAAGATTTGGGCCACCCAATGGGAGATCGGAGAAGCTAATAGAGATACACATTCATTAGCATGCATTTGATTCTTAAGGCGTCTTTAAAGCGGTGTCTCCCAAACTTTTTTTTTAGCTCCGACACACTAACAGAGCAAATGTTTTTTTGGGTGGCACATTATAATTGAAATGATAACATTGCAAAACTAACAAAAAATTAAATTTGAGTTATTTATTTATCCCCCCTTTTATAAAATCGTGGCACGGTTTTTAGCGCCGGCAACAGCTCAAATGCCCATACAAATTCTATGAGCGTTGGAGCTGTTGCCGCCATGGCCAGCACTAAAAACTGTTCTATAGTTTTGTAAAAAGGGGTGGGTGGGTGGGGGTTAAAGGTCTTTAAGCTATGTATGAGTAATTGTAACATCAGTGAAACTAAACTAGATAGAATAGAATTGCTAATCAATGCGATGGATGTGCTTGTTTTTGAGGGCAGATTAAGTCAAAACACGGCTCGATAGTCGACAAGCAAACAGGTATCCACCATCTGTAATCATTCTTTTTTCTTTTCCGATTTAATTTGTCAGAGCTGAAAATCCAAGTTCGCAAAGATAAGAAAGGTCCAAACCGTAACAAAGCCTTGATTGCTTTGTTGTTCGTTAGGATAACGACCGCATAAAAAGTAAACCTAAAATCACTTGCCGTTGGTTTTTCAAATATCAATCGCGTCAAAGAATGATGCTCGTCTGGGCAGTTGTATCCTTACACGCAGCCAGACGCTCATAACATTGACAGACTTCTCGCAGATGTGACGTACATGTCATCTATTCTAGTGCATACTTATGACGGGAATTAAAAAAAATTAAATGAAATTAAAATTCTGGAATCTCTTCAGCGCACACCACCGTGCCGTGGCACACAGTTTGAGAGACAATGCTTTAAAGAGTTCACAAAAATCCATTTTCAGGTTTGTGTTTTTTTTTTTTTATGTTACCAGCCAACAGTTACGACGGAGAATAGAAATGAAAAAAAAAATAAATGAAAGAATACCACGACATTTTGCTGAGGACGCCAACAGCTTAAGTTGAGTAAAGACTTTTTGTCAATTATTTATTTTAAAAATTTATCAGCCGCTTATTCCTAAGTGGCATTACAAAAGTAACATACATAAAACAAAAAGGTTTTATACAAATGCAATAGTTACATCTTAAATGAATGATCTTACAATATTGGGTCCAGGCGGGGGTCTGTTCCCTTCGACAGTTGGCTCACTCAGATGATTGAGCTGGCACGTTTCGAACTCTGTTATCATAAACGCTCCACCAACCCTGAGGTGTTGGCCTATTTGGCCCTTTGGAGGGTGTTTCTGTGGTTACCTCTGGTCTTCCGGCTTGGGGGGGAATGACTGGGGAGTGTGAGTGGGGTCTGTCTGCTTGTTTGACTGCTATGTGTTGGTTGGTATGCGTGTTGTCCCTTGTGTAGGGAATTCCTGGGGACGGATGAGACATATTAAAAACTTTATGAGGCCAAAAAGAGAGGCGGGCTGTTTTTATTCTCGGACAGTCCTGTGTTTTCTTGGTATATTTTGCATTTTTGTATGCCCTTGTACTGATTGTCAGTGTTTGCATATTTCCTATTTCATTATGGATCTATGTTTCTCTTGTGGACTCTTTAATAAAAATTATGTTTAACCCCCCCCCAAAAAAAACAAACCCAGATTTCATAGATCCTCACAGTATCATTTATCTTATAACCAGCAGTAAACATCATATCTTTTATTGAAATGCTTCTAGAAATAATGTAGTTTTAAGTATTTTTTTTTAAACTTCTGGATAGCAGAAAACGCCCTCAGTGGTCCAGCTAATTTTTTCCACATCGTTACTCCCATGATGGAACATAAGAACATAAGCAATGCCTCTACTAGGTCAGACCTGAGGTCCATCGTGCCCAGCAGTCCACTCTCGCAGCGGCCCAACAAGTTCTGGACCTGTGTAGTAATCCTCTATCTATACCCCTCTATCCCCTTTTCCAGCAGGAAATTGTCCAATCCTTTCTTGAACCCCAGTACTGTACTCTGCCCTCTGGAAGCGCATTCCAGGTGTCCACCACAGGTTGGGTAAAGAAGAACTTCCTAGCATTCGTTTTGAATCTGTCCCCTTTCAACTTCTCCGAATGCCCTCTTGTTTTTTTATTTTTTGAAATTTTGAAGAATCTGTCCCTCTCTACTCTCTCTATGCCCTTCATGATCTTGTAAGTCTCTATCATATCCCCTCTAAGTCTCCTCTTCTCCAGGGAAAAGAGTCCCAGTTTCTCCAATCTTTATCTATCTCTCTCTATTTCTGTCTCTCTCCCTTTCTCTCTCTCTTTCTGTCCCTCTCTACTCTCTCTATGCCCTTCATGATCTTGTAAGTCTCTATCATATCCCCTCCAAGTCTCCTCTTCTCCAGGGAAAAGAGTTCCAGTTTCTCCAATCTTTCTCTATCTATCTCTCTCTATTTCTGTCTCTCTCCCTTTCTCTCTCTATGTCTCTCTGTCTCCCTTTCTCTCTCTCTCTTTCTGTCCCTCTCTACTCTCTCTATGCCCTTCATGATCTTGTAAGTCTCTATCATATCCCCTCCAAGTCTCCTCTTCTCCAGGGAAAAGAGTTCCAGTTTCTCCAATCTTTCTCTATCTATCTATCTCTCTCTATTTCTGTCTTTCTCCCTTTCTCTCTCTTTTTCTTTCTCTCTCTATGTCTCTCTGTCTCCCTTTCTCTCTCTCTTTCTGTCCCTCTCTACTCTCTCTATGCCCTTCATGATCTTGTAAGTCTCTATCATATCCCCTCCAAGTCTCCTCTTCTCCAGGGAAAAGAGTTCCAGTTTCTCCAATCTTTCTCTATCTATCTATCTCTCTCTATTTCTGTCTCTCTCCCTTTCTCTCTCTCTTTCTTTCTCTCTCTATGTCTCTCTGTCTCCCTTTCTGTCCCTCTCTACTCTCTCTATGCCAGGGGTGTCCAATGTCGGTCCTCGAGGGCCGCAATCCAGTCGGGTTTTCAGGATTTCCCCAATGAATATGCATGAGATCTATTAGCATACAATAAAAGCAGTGCATGCAAATAGACCTCATGTATATTCATTGGGGAAAACCTGAAAATCCGACTGGACTGCGGCCCTCGAGGACCGACATTGGACACCCCTGCTCTATGCCCTTCATGATCTTGTAAGTCTCTATCATAAGGTAGGGTGGGAGGAATGAGCATACATGATTAAAGAATTCATCACAGGATGTGGACCTGGAATGGTATTTGATCATAGGAGGTCCTATGATCGGAGCTCCTAAACTTTATGATATGCTCTTCTCCCTTAGCAATATTTGGTGTTTAAAAAAAAAGATAGAAATATTCAAAATATAGTAGAACTACAATTGTTTCATAAAACTATACTAAGAAACCAATCCTTAAAATTCTTTTTGCAAAACAATGAATTTATGACTGTCTTTATGGCAGTCTTGCCACTTTATCCTGAGGCTTTTTTCTCCATCCTGTAGTGCTTGCAGAAGTAGCCGTTATAGGCTCATTCTGAGGGTCTCCATTACCCAACAGTATTCACTTTCAAGTTACATTGTTTACCTGTTGGGTCTCTGATTGTTTCAAGTTTATTCGTTTTTGATATCCCGCAAATCATTAGCATGCAAACTTGATAACGCATCGATCGCTGCTGGAGAATCGGCCAACAGCCATCCGGTCGGTATCTTTCGTGCATCTCGCCCTTTGACGACTGCAGTTCAGCAAGCATTGTAATCTGAATCGCGTAACATTTGTTAGCCAATATTCTATTAATTTGCAGAAATATCTTTACATTTCAAACGCTGACCTTTGCCGAGTGCCTTCTGCTTCCTTTGCAGAACAATTGCGCAACGTTTCATTACGAAAAGAGATTTAAAATTTGCATTGTACTCATCTACTGTAGTTTTTAATATTAAAGGGATAAGCAGTGTTAAATTTGCTTCTGGCTGTGCTCAGAAGCCACAGCACCGCATACATTTAAAGAAACCAAGGTCCCTTTTATCAAGCTGCGTTAGGATTTTTTTTTTTTTTTTTTTTATCACCGGCCATAGCCATAAAAGCTCCACTGCTGATAGGAATTCTATGAGCGATAAAAAAAACAAACAAACCCTAACTCGGATTGATAAAAGGGGGCCCAAGTGAATAGATGGGGGGTTTCTTCCTTATATAAAATCTGGAAGTCGTTCTTTTATTTTTCTTGGTCAAGATCGAAACAATGACAATGTCTATGAAACAAAGAAATGCAAAACTGGTGATTTCCGAAGGTACTACTGTCTATATTGGGAGGATTTGATTTCAAGATCAACGCGGCCAATTTAAGAAGTCTGGTAACACTGAGTATGAGATCAGGTAACTGAATGATTTAAACATAGAAGCTCTCTGCTGATTAAATACCCACTGTTCTAAAGGGCATAAATCCTTTGGTATATCCGCCACTAAATCCTACGTCTTATGTCAGATAATGCGTCTCTAAATGAAGGTCAGAAGCAGAGATCCAGGATTCATAGTCCGCTTCTGCTGACCTTGGAGAATGCATTTCACCTTCTTTGGTTTCAGGTACAAAATGTGCTTTATTTACCACTAGAATATCTATCCATGTGATAATGCACATTATTTAACATTTTATTGCAAACGATGGACTTATCCGCACCCCCCCCCCCCATTCTATAATCTTGTCTCCTCAAACTTCCAACTAACATGCAAATTTGCGTGCACAAGTAATTGAATAAGGACAGCTGCATGCGTGTGCAATTATTGCATTAATTTGGCGTTTAATTGGATTGTATTAAGGCCACCTGTAGAAATAAAAACATAAAGGATAAAAATAATACCTTTTTTATTGGGCTAACTTACCCACCTTTAAAAAAAAAAGAGTGCATGAGATTTTTAGCGCCGGCCAATGTGCCAAATGCTGTGCATTGCTCCAACGCTCATAGCAACTCTACGACCATGAGAACAGTGCAAAATGCTCAGTGCACCGGCTGGCGCTAAAAACCTATTGTCCACTTTTGTAAAAAAAAAAAAAAAAAAAAAGGGGGGGGGGAGGTAAATCACTATTTTTTAAAAACATTTTCTTGCGTTTTCTCTTCCTGATGTCCTGTAATTATAATTATAAATTGAATCAGGTTGGGCAGACCATTCGGGTCTTTATCTGCCATCTACTACGTTACTAAGTTTATAATTTATGCATCTTGAATGTCATTTCCGATGATGTTATATCTGCCATTTTACTTGTTAACCGGTGGTACATCAAATGGCATAAAATTAAATAAATAAATGCTGCATGACAAAGTGAGAGGTATTCGATTTTATCTTGCAGAGGCTCTCTAGGGATCGTGCCATGTCTTCGCCCCGTTTCCTTGCCCATTGCTGCTTCATTTCCAGTCATTCATCTGACCCAGGGGTTAGCTGTGTGCTGTCATATTCCCTTAAGTTTCTCCTTGCTCTCTCCCGCGCTTGCTCTCTCCCCGTCTCTCCGACAGTTCTACGGAAAAGACACGACATAGCTGAAATAGTTTGCCTAATATTTTTAAAGTTTTATTCTTGGAAATTAAGCTGCAGCGTACCGTGACAAAAAAAAAAAAAGAAAAAAAGTTTCATTTGCATAACTTAAACCTTCTGGTTGTCTCCATTGGTATGGAAGGCATTAGTCTTTTGTGCGATGATAGCTCTCTGCTAGCATTGTCTCTGAGTACACAGTAGAAGCTTCCATGCTGATTTGATGAAGATTTTAATAGTGAGATACTCTTATTAATACTAATGAGGACTTTTGGGCTCATTGGCATTCAAGTACCTGATTCAGCTGTCATCTTCTCTTTCGATCGCATTTGGCATATTATTTTGTACAGCCGTAACAATCTTGAATATGTACCTTTTTTGGTTCTTAGCGTCATTCAATGGATTTGATGATCAGTGGGCATACTGATAGATTATTCACTGAGGCAAGCTGGAATTAAGTATTTCATTTATAATAGGATCACATCAAAATCAGTGTTGTTCAATAGAGAGCAACACAATTTTATAAACTCTGATGGCTTGGATAATGTGGACAGATTTTTTTTTCCTCTTCTCTTGTAACCTTAACAATTCTGCAATTCTGCATTGTGTCGGTACCCATTCCTGACTGTTTCCTTAGTTGTAGGAAACGGATATCTTAGAAAATGTTTTTGTTATGCAAAAAAAAAAGGCCTTTGTGGAAGGGATGGCCCTGATGTATGCCTGGATACTGTAACCTCCACCCATATGTACAAACCTCAAATGATTCAGAACACTGCAATCAGGCTGATATGCAGCTTTAAAAAAAAAAAAGATGCCTTAACTTTTTTTTTTTTAAGTACAATCTAGACCTGCAGGGAGTCAACATCCTGCACATCTGTCTTCTCTCTTACTGTATGTCAAGACATTTCTCTTTTCTTTTACAATTTGTATTTTCCCCCCCACTTTCTTCTAAATATAAATAATAAAAATGTCACCCTGGAAGTGGAAAAATAATGCTACTGTATATTATGTTTCTATCTGCAGGCCTAGATGAGAAAACAAGCCTTACAGCACTATCTGAATTCATAATTGCATAGCATATAATATCATTGTAATATCCTAAGTGTATAATTTAGCACTGCAATGCACCATTCATTCACGCTTAGTATATGTTGTCAATGCATAGAATACCCCAAGGCCCACCAGCACCGGGTCCTGGAAGCAACTTCTCATTAAAGAGAGGACAGAAAGTCCTGCTTGCAAGGGAATCGGCAGGTTAAAAATACACAATATCTGTGGCAGAATAAGTGCATCATTTCTGGGCTCCGGCTAATCCATTTTTAAAAATTGGTTTTTAATGGCACTCTCAATTACCGGTACCAGTGTCAATTAAGCCAATTACAAAAGTTAAGATGGCCACCAAGATCGGTAGGAGACTCAATCTACCGGTAGGTGCCATTTATAGAATCATGGCCTACGTTTAAATGTCCTTCCTACCTCCTCACACACACACACAAAAAACAAACGCTCTAAGAGACAGTCACAGAGCTTGCCTTGTACTATCCGCAGTCTACCACAATAAGTAAGACAGGAGACTTTGTTAAACTTGGAGACAGTGCATGCATGTGAATGAGAAAGGTAGATGGAGTCCATTTGTTATTTGCGATAATGAATAGCCCTGAGAAGCCAGCAAATCAGAGAGAGCTATAGTGCAACAAATCATCCCATTCCTTCTGGGTACCTGCTCCATTAGATCATTAATTTATATAGGAAGTGTAGCAAATATCAATATCTCATCAATATGATCTCAATGGCTCAGGGGTGTGAAATATTTATGTGTACATCTCACAAGGTAACACACTTTGTCATTGTTGCTGATGTCAGGTGCCTAATGCTTGCATTAACCGCCACTGACAAATAGCACCACGATGAAATCCATCTCGCTAATTAAGCGATGAAGCCGGACCAACCAAGCTATAGCGGATCCAGGCCACTAGGGGGTGTTAAGCAGTGTACAGCATTTGGGAACCCTATAGAAGGGAAGACGGATGCACAGAGATGCAGGAAACAAGTCAAATTGAAACTCAGTTCAAGCAAATTTCAGCTGTATTTATGTCCAGGAAAATCTGCATTTTGGGTGGTTCTCTCTTGCAGAGAACTACTGGAGAATATAATAAGAGTCCTGTACCATCAGAAAAAAAAAAGTTCACCAACCACTTGAAACTTTTGCAGTTTGATCATTTGGAAACTCTCTCGCAAAGAGGCTTGCAGATCCCTGCGTGCAATTTTTTTTTTTTTTGCATCCAAAGAGAAACTATTCCATGGTCCAACATCATGCACCTATCCCTGAGGACTTTGCCTCATTCTTATTCCTTTCCATCTCAACAGAAGTTGGAAAGAATTATACAAAAGGATCGAGAATGTCTGCATCTGGGGCAAAATAACTCTCTGAAACTACAACAGAATGAGATGAAACTTGGCATGAGGAAAAAACCACAAGTCTGGAAATTGGCTAGATTGAACGGGGGTGTGGTGGGGGTCCTGAGGTATAAGCACCCCCTAAAAAAGACCTAATGCATTTCAATGGTAGAGAATGCCAGCTATTGTAATATAGAAAGTTAAAGGGGGGACAGTAAAAAGAAACCCTGTGGCCCTCTCTTATTAAGTAAGGTGCGCTAACCAATCAGCACACGCAAATCAATTTAGCGTGCTCTAAACGCTAACACGTGCATGATAGTCTATGGATGCGTTGGTGATCAGCACGCGCTAATCGGTTAGCACACCTCAGTAAAAGAGGGGTGTGTGTATGAAAATGGGCTAATTTGGAATGGGGGTTCCAAAGAAATTAACCCCGTAAAACATGGCGCAGCGCATTTCTGTGGGGGAAAAAAGTTCCCAATTCTATGGCGTAGAAACTTAATAAAATGTAGCCATAAAAGAACAGCGCAAGGCAGTTGAAAAGATGGAATTTCCTACTCTTCCAAACCCCCGAACTTAGTGTTAGCGGACATCCGGATTTTCCCGGGCATGTCCGGGCAGCTTTTCAAAACCTGGCACTCTGTCTAAGTTTGGAAAAGCAAATCGCGTAGGGAGATGCCCTCCCGATCGAGAAGAGCAGGCGTGGCTAGGGGGGCGAGGCTGAGGCATGGCATGGGCGTAATGGGGGCGAGGATGTGACGGGCCTGGGAGTCGGGTCTAGGGGTTCGCATTTTACAGACGTAAAATCTGGTAACCCTACTCAAACTGCAAAATTACCTCTCCTCCTTTTACTAAGCCATGATAGAGGTTTCTACCGTGGCCTGGAGCGCTACATGTTTCAATGCTGCTCTGACGCTCATAAGAACGGTGTCGGAGCGTTTAGTGCATCCGGGTTCGTGGTAAAAACCTCTATCATGGCTTAGTAAATGGGGGGGGGGGGGCTTAATCCCTTAACAAATGATCCACCACCCCAGAAACTCCCCCATTTCCAAAACCTACTCCCTGCACCTGCCATCCCACCATTAATATTGGCCAAAACATTTCTCCTGCATCTGCCCCAAACCCTCTAATCTGCTCTACTCCTACAACTACC
Organism: Geotrypetes seraphini; assembly: GCF_902459505.1. Lineage (NCBI taxonomy): Eukaryota > Metazoa > Chordata > Amphibia > Gymnophiona > Dermophiidae > Geotrypetes > Geotrypetes seraphini. The sequence continues at coordinate 8,423,925 of NC_047102.1, forward strand.
TCCACTGCAAAACATTACTCCCCCCAACTGTCCCACCACCGTATAAAACCGCCCTGTTCAATGTCCTCCCACCTGAGAACTGTTGCTGGAATGTCTGGGTTAAGTGAGTCGAGAGGGGGATATGAGAACCGAGCAGAAACCCATGACCGTGCTGTATAATACAAATATTAAGCAATTAACTGCTTCAATAGGACCACATAAAACACTGCCCTATCTTCATATGCTTCACGTTATGCAGTTAAGTAAGTCGGTCCCACACAACTGGATATTCAACGCTGGTGTCCATTCCTGGCCTGGCATTCAATCTCTGGGGATAACGCTGGAAGAAGCTATTTAAAAACAAAACAAAACACAACAACCCACTGAGCCCTGTAAACTAAACTGAATATTTACTCAAAGGGAAATTGAAAAGGCTTCTCTTCCTGTAAACTTTGGCCTCGATTCTATAAATAAGAACATAAGAACATAAGCAGTGCCTCCGCCGGGTCAGACCATAGGTCCATCATGCCCAGCAGTCCGCTCCCGCGGCGGCCCAAACAGGTCACCTGTCTGAATCACCAGAAGGGGCCCCCTTGCCACCCTGGTTTCCCATTGAAGTCCTATCTTCCCATCGAAGTCCTAACCCTCCGGTTTTGCACATGCACGACCTGGTCGGGTTTCTATACTTATTTCCTGGATACTTCTCTCAGTATCCCACGATCCCTTTGTCCCTCAGGAATCCGTCCAATCCCTGTTTGAATCCCTGTACCTAAATCAGGGGCCTAACATCGTTGTTTAAACCAGTGGTTCCCAACCCTGTCCTGGAAGACCACCAGGCCATTCGGGTTTTCAGGCTAGCCCTAATGAATATGCATGAGAGAGATCTGCATATAATGGAGGTGCCGGGCATGCAAATCTGCTCCGTGCATATTCATTAGGGCTTGCATGAAAACCCGACGGGCCTGGTGGTCCTCCAGGACAGGGTTGGGAACCACTGGTTTAAAAGGCTTGATTGGCATCGATAATTGACAATAGACAACTCATAATTGGCATTAATTGCACTTAGTTAGATAGGGGGGGAACCTAACTTGGTAGGCACCTACCACTTTGAGATAGACGCCTAGTCCAAGGCACCTACCATCAAGTAGGCATGGTTAGGGGACAGATTGTAGGGCATCTTTTTCATGTAGCTGCCTCTTTTGGATGTAGGCATCAGTAGGCGTCCAACTTAGGAGTACTCTTTTAGGTCAAGAAAGCCCTGGCATAAATAGGGTGCAGCTAAAGTTAAGATGCCAGTTGATGCCGAAGCCCACTTTACGCGCCACTCTGCGAGATTTTATAAAGTGCGCCTAACTCTTAGTGCATCACTGCTCAGTGCCAATAACGTGGTAAGAGGGGCGGGGGCAGACCACCCCGGGCACCGTTTTCATGGGGGAGGGGCACCGGCACCTCTCTTCCTCATATACCTCTTTAAATGCTCACCGGCATGAGCAACATCTTCCACTTGCTGCTCACACCGGCCTTGGCTCCCTTCCGACATCACTTCCTAGTCGTGGGACCAGGGCGTGATGTTAAAATGGAGCCGAGGCCGGCACGAGCAGCAGCTGGAAGATGCCGCTTGCACCGGCAAACATTTCAAGATAAGATTGTTGCCAGTATAGCGATCAGGCTTCTAACAGTGTCTTAATTACCATCGATTGGTTGTGTTTTTTTTTTTTTAAGATAAGATACATATGCGATAAGTTGCACTTCATTGGAAACAAGACCCCTGAGGCAGGCCTTACGGCCGAAACACGTTCGTTTCGGGTCTTAGCAGTGAATAAACAGATTGAGCATCACAGGTCGCCTCTTATGTTTTCTTTTGTTCTACCGTGAGAATGTAGAATCTCCTATGTTCATATGGTGTTGCCAGGTGCCAATTTCCCTCTCTACATCGCTGCTCAGCACCTAAGTTTTAGGCACCTTTTATAGACTCGGGGCCCTACTGTTCTTCAGTTTTGCTTTGAGCTAGGTGGCAAAATTAATTCAATTGTAGGTAAGCTATTTTTCTATTTTGGGGGGGGGATACAGTGCTTAGACCCTGAAAAGCAGACAAATAGGGAAAGACGAGATTTGCCTCAATATAGAACACAAGGGTAGAGGCAAATGAGATGTCAAAATCAACCAGTTACTTTATTATGGTAGAGAGTCTCAAAACCATAAAACGTCTCTTAAAATCTCTTCAGAAGTCCCAACTAGGATCCCAGTTTTGTGCGGAATCTATCCCCTTATGAGAGCAGCACTTCCGTATCCAAGGATTTTGAATTTCTTTATTACTGGAGCCATGTTTATTTCCTCTGCCACAATATCGTTGCATCTTGACAAGACGTTGCCCCTCCTGCTGTGGCCCCATTTTGATTAGTAGTACTTAAAAAAATGTTTAACTGAAGCTAGGCCATTCTCTCCATTAGCCAACAGCTGTTCGATGTTTTTAATGCATTTCATGGGGTCCGTAGGATACTGGAGCTAATTACTTATAATTCCACATCAATTTACTAATTTCCAGCCCAACAGGACATTCCCTGTCATAAATACAGTGAGAGTGGCATTTAATGGGCTCGACCCAGCTGGCAATTATTGGGATCTAACTAGGCTTTATCCGAGTCTGTTCCTTAAAAACAATGAAATGTGCAAAAGCATCAAATGATGCAAATGGAGACTCTCTAGTATCCTTTCCAACCAATCATTCAATACAGAGCAATAGGAGATGAGTCTTGGGATATAACTGAAGCTATTGCTGTGTGTAGGGCTGGCCAATGTCTGTCCATAGCACAAATAATTATAAGACCAGTAATGATTATAACAGAGCACATCAGCAGAAAAAAAGTAACTTTTAAGTGCTGCGATTGACCAAGAGAGATGCATTTAGGGACTAGTCTCCGGCTGAGATTTATCTTCCTTATTGGTTCGGAACATTCAGAGTTGCATTGTGATAGCTGCACGGGTGATTATGTTACATTTAAGCCAGTTTGGACATTTTGATTCACCCCAAGAAACAAATTTATCCCGTTTGGTGATTGGTATTGGAACATGGCTATCTCCTGGATGGGATACTGTTCTCACATATACAGACCAGCAAGCAGAAGAACTGCTTTCCACCTTCAGTTGTTCACTCTGGAGGACAATCAGATGTCGTCAGTGGATTAGAACCAACTAATCTTTTTGGAAAAACAAAAAATAAGGGCTGAATTGCATGCAGTCACACTAGCAGAATATTGACGAGCTAAACGGATACCAAAGGGTTTACGTATGACAATTGAGCTGAGACTGTTCTTGGACAATGTTACATATTTGGACAAGTGGAGAGTTGATGTCCAAGATGAAGGATTTATTGGAACAAATAGATAATCCACATAAAAATGTCTAGGGCCTGAACCACTGAGTCAACTTTCTTGTTGGACAAGTGGAATGCCATCTTCAACAAATGTTCACAAGACCTGATGTTACTCATTATAGAAACAACTGAAGGGGACCTGAGTGTTTACAAAGTGGAGTACCAGGTCAAAGTATCGAGGCTTCAACAAGTGGACAAACTGACCAAGTTCAAAAAACAAATGGAGGACTTCAAAAATGAGGTGAGATCAGTTAAGATTGGGAAATTGAGATGGGATGAAAACAATTACATCGAGGAATTTGTACATCCATGGATGGATCGTAGCCATCGAAACTTGACCTCTAGCGACTCCGGGGAGGATCTGCGCAGTTCGGGAGAATCAGATGTATCCACCACTTCAGTCAATGAACCTACTATTATTCAAGAACAAGCCAGAAATTTTCAAGTGCAAGTCTCGGGGAGAGGGGAATGCGGGGGACACAGATGAGAGAAGCATCCCCCATGGTAATAGCTTTAAGTACTTCCAATATTTTCAATTTATCCAGATGAGTTTTGACAGCCACTGAGATTTCTGTTTTATCCATATTCCAGATACAATTCAGTAGATACATGGATCAGTATGTATAAGTTCATTAGAATATGCCATTTGAAATTATTTTTCAAAGACCAGCACAGTAACCTGCATGATGATCCAAGCCTACATAGGCCATCTACCTGAACCCCCCCCCCCCCCTGGGCCTATAGACTCCCATTTACAAATACCATATTTTTCACTCCATAAGACACACTTTTTCCAAACCCAAAAAGGGGGTGGAAAAGTGGGTGCGTTTTATGGAGCAAATACACCTCCCCCCCGTACCTTTTTTTGACTGGTGGTGGTCCAGCGTGGTCTCCTGCTGCCTCTCTCGTTGCAGAGTGGCGCATAATGCAAGAGTGCGACCTTTGCGCTTCCTGCCTGGTCCCGCGCCATCCATGATTGGCTGCAGTCTGTTCTCGCACCTGGTAACCCTAAGTTTACATATGGTAATGAATGTTTCTGTTTGATAGTAACAGTAGTAGTTTGCCCTTAGCGTGCTTTGTTTTTTGCTGCTAAGTTGTACGGTGTGCAAAAGCCTAGTGCGCTTTAGTAAGTCTGCATTCCCCTCATCATAACCCTGTGACAGTTCCAGACAAATAAACAGATGATTTTATTATTATTTTTTTGGCTTACATCTTGCTTGTACCTTTGCACCTGAAACCCAGAAGCCCCACAGACAATATACTGTCGAATAACAATTTGGTTAAATGGACAAACCATCCATCATCAACACGCAGTGATTAAAATGTCCTCCGTTATCAACACCATCATCCATTAGTTCAAGGCAAGATATGTTTCAACAGAGAGAACCAGCAAAATGAGGTGAAGCAAATTTGATTAATCAGTCCTTAATTACCACTGACGGGCAGAACATTTCAAAGCAGAAGCAAGCTAGCATGAACACTGTTACAGATGAAAATAAGAAAGAACCCTGTGACAATGTGTTGTGTTGACAGGTTGAAAAAGTGGCATTTAAAGACTTCAGCAAGTTGCCTGTTTTAGACATTAACCTTTAATTTTTTTTTTATGTATGTGCCTTCAGTATTTGACAAAGCAAATGAGATTTATTTTTCACTTTTGGATAGTATATTGGTGATGCTGAAAAACATTCTCAAACTGTAGAAACAGCGATAGTTCACAGTATTGTATATTACTTGTAAATTCATTTGGGCGTGTGTGTCTACTTCTTCTAGTCCCCTAATTCTAGAAAACGCGTCATAAGTTAGGACAGAAGGATAGGCAAATGGCTGGAGAACAGATTGCAGAGGGTGGGCATATATGGGAAGTTCTCGGACTGGGAGAAAGTGACGAGCGGCGTGCCCCAGGGCTCGGTTCTTGGGCCCATCTTATTCAATATCTTCATAAATGACCTAGAAGAGGAAACAACAAGTAACATAATCAAGTTTGCAGATGACACAAAACTATGTTGGTGCAGTTGGGTCGAAAATGGACAGAGATGCACTTCAAAGAGATTTGAACCAACTGGAAAAATGGGCGGAAAAGTGGCAGATGAAATTTAATACAGAAAAATGCAAAGTGATGCATCTGGGCAGACAAAACCAAGAACAAGAATATAAAATGTTAGGTGTGACATTGGGCAAGAGCGAACAAGAAAGGCACCTGGGGGTACTGATAGACAGGACACTGAAGCCGTCGGCTCAATGCGCAGCGGCGGCAAAGAAAGCAAACAGGATGTTGGGCATGATAAAGAAGGGCATCGTGAGTAGATCGGCGGACGTCATAATGCCGCTTTATAGAGCAATGGTCAGACCACACTTGGAATACTGTGTCCAACACTGGTCTCCCTATCTAAAGAAGGATATAACCCTACTGGAGAGGGTGCAGAGACGAGCCACGAAACTAATAAAAGGTGTGGAGAATTTGAGCTACAAAGAACGCCTCAAAAAATTGGGATTGCTCACCCTCCAGAAGAGAAGGCTGCAAGGGGATATGATAGAGACTTTTAAAATACTAAAAGGTTTCGACAAAATAGAGCAAGGAACTTCGTTATTCACATTGTCAATAGTGACTCGAACAAGAGGTCATGGACTGAAACGGAGGGGCAGCAGACTCAGGACTAATGTCAGGAAGTTCTGCTTCACACAGCGAGTGGTGGACGCTTGGAACGCTCTCCCGGAGGAGGTTGTGGCAGAGACCACCATTCTGGGATACAAGGGCAAGTTGGATGCACACCTTCTTGCAAATCACATTGAGGGATACGGGTGAACAAGGTGTCCATTAGGGATCACCTAGCTTGGCCTCCGCGCGTGCGGATCGCCGGACAAGATGGATCTGGGGTCTGATCCGGTGAAGGCATTTCTTATGTTCTTATGTTCTAAGATTTGGCTTAAGCTGTAGGAACTGCCTTCTACGAAATTGTGTCTGTCTGGCAACATCTGGAAATGCTGTTAGTGGTTGACCACAAAACAAGGCCTTTTTCTTTGCAAAATACAATTTAAGAATATTTTGTTGTTCCACTTCTGACCTAAAAGTAACCTTAGAGGATTCCAAAAATAGTGAAATATTTAAAATTTCAGGTGACACCATTTGGCCAATTCCCCCCTCTTCAGTAACACATTTAAAGCCTCTGGGAATATAATACAAATTATCAGGTGAAAAAAAAAAAAATCCATCTGATCATATTCAAGTATATCCTCACAAATATATTATTTAACCTGAATCATAGGAGCTTGATGTGAACACAGCCTCACTAAGAGGTCCTTTAACTAAGGCATACCGGTGAGTACTTTACCCCATACAGGAGATAATTTTAAAAGAGTCGAGTGCCTTTACACATGTACAAGCCGGATTCAGTGTGCATGTTAGAGGACATTAGATCGAATTATGGCGAGGACAAAGTTAAGTTGCCCAGAGAGTCACTTTTATCTGGATGTTTTCATGCTCCATTCTGCTAATTTGTTTGCCTCTTCTGTGGTTCAATGTCTAGGCCCACCAATAATCCATTCTGAATAGGAATTATGAGCTGAAAAGTTACAACCGCACCACAGGTGGCTATTTGAAGCATAATTACAGACATTTTTTTCCATTATGGTAGAAAAGAGAGTATGTGTAATTACAGCGCGTTTCACTTTTTATATAGCAACATCAATAAATAAATGTGCCTGCCTTGAGTGCATTAACTCCTTAAAATGGAAAAGGGAAATTAAGTGCTTGCCACTCAAAGGAAAATGCATCAAATTGTTTAGCAACCTATGTGTCGAGTTAGAACAAGCTCCGATCCCGTATAGGGAGGAGCGAGGCCAAATCGGCCGAAGCCGGAGCGAGAAGATGGGGGGGGGGGAGGGGAGGGGGAAGGGAGGAGGATAGGGAAACGCCAATCAGCGAGGGAAGCCGGGGGAAGGGGGGGAGGGTTAGGAGAAGACGGGGAAGCGGAAGGGAGGTCGCCCCTTTTCCCGACGGCGATCCAGGGAGATCGACGCGACTTCCCTTCCGCTCACCCAATACAGAAACATTTGTTTTCTTCTCACCTTACTGGAGTGCTCCCGCGGAGCTGGAAGTCGGCAGGGCGTCCTCAGGGCGCCTCCGGCTCCGGTATCCGTGAGCCAGTGTGGGCTGGGACGTTGGGCCGCTGCACACGCGGCCAGGAGCATTTCCCCACCCATCGGCAGCGGAAGGGAGGTAGCGGGAGACCTTTGCAGCCTGTCTCCAAATGTCTCCCCCAGGGCATCGCCGAATGGAATCCCTGGGGCGAGGCGGTTCACTCTGCTCCGGCGTGCAGTCACGCGCTGAGTGAGTCGCGTCGCACCTCCTTTGTACCGCGGCCTGCCAGATCCCGCCGAGATGCGAGGTAAGAGCGTCTCACATGGGCTGCTACACACGCCAGAGGGAGTCTCCGGCCGCGGACTGCATCAAATTGTTTAGCAACCTATGTGTCGAGTTAGAACAAGCTCCGATCCCGTATAGGGAGGAGCGAGGCCAAATCGGCCGAAGCCGGAGCGAGAAGATGGGGGGGGGGAGGGGAGGGGGAAGGGAGGAGGATAGGGAAACGCCAATCAGCGAGGGAAGCCGGGGGAAGGGGGGGGAGGGTTAGGAGAAGACGGGGAAGCGGAAGGGAGGTCGCCCCTTTTCCCGACGGCGATCCAGGGAGATCGACGCGACTTCCCTTCCGCTCACCCAATACAGAAACATTTGTTTTCTTCTCACCTTACTGGAGTGCTCCCGCGGAGCTGGAAGTCGGCAGGGCATCCTCAGGGCGCCTCCGGCTCCGGTATCCGTGAGCCAGTGTGGGCTGGGACGTTGGGCCGCTGCACACGCGGCCAGGAGCATTTCCCCACCCATCGGCAGCGGAAGGGAGGTAGCGGGAGACCTTTGCAGCCTGTCTCCAAATGTCTCCCCCAAGGCATCGCCGAATGGAATCCCTGGGGCGAGGCGGTTCACTCTGCTCCGGCGTGCAGTCACGCGCGGAGTGAGTCGCGTCGCACTTCCTTTGTACCGCGGCCTGCCAGATCCCGCCGAGATGCGAGGTAAGAGTGTCTCACATGGGCTGCTAAACACGCCAGAGGGAGTCTCCGGCCGCGGACTGCATCAAATTGTTTAGCAACCTATCTGTCGAGTTCTACCATGGCCTATATGCACAAAGGAGCAAATTTGCCTAACTTAGGGGTCCTTTAAATAAGGAATGCTAGCCGTAAATGCCAACGCGTCCATTATAGTCTATGGACGTGTTAGCGTTTAGCACGCGTTAATATTTAGCGTGCACTAAAATGACTAACGCGGCTTGGTAAAAGGACCCCTTAATAGTTGTAATTGGTTCAATCGCTGCACTAATTGACCGCGCCAATTAAAAAAAAAAAAAAAATGGCACCTTTGTCCCGACTAAAGAGGTGCCTAAGGTCGCCTACGATCACAGTAGATGGGATTAGGTGCCTCTGTGGACGCAATTCTCGCTGAAGGTAGGTACCGAAAATACAGGCCTTTAAAACTCTGGCCTCTATTTTCTGCACCTACCTTTTTATGTGGCCGCGATTCTCCAAACGGCGCTGTTGTGCGATTGTCACGAGATCAGGGGCCATTTTGTGGGCAGCCGCCAATAAAGGCGCTGTTCGCAGAATCTGTCTCAAATTTTCTTCCGCTTCTAACCATGCGTAACTTTCACAGGGGATTTCCTAAAGGCAAATCGGCGCAATTCTACGACAGGGCATCAACATTTTGGCTCCAGATTTGTGCAGAAGTGTTTATAAGAACACTTACGTGCCTAAGGGGTCCTTTTACTCAGGCATGCTAGTGAGTACTTTACCCCATATAGGTAGGGTTACCAGACGTCCGGGTTTCCCCAGACGGCTTTTCAAAATCCGGAACTTTGTCCGGGTTTTGAAAAGCTCGGAACAAATCACTGTCGAGCAGGAGCGCACACGCGCGGAGGCCACGCGATGACATCGTGTGCACATTTACTAAATGGCGGTAGATGTCTCTACTGCAGGACAGCAAGGTAAACACTCCGACGCTCATAGGAATTCTATGGGTAAAATCCAGGCGTTAATATCTTACATCTTAAGATGCATGTTTATACATGGAAAACACAAGACAAGTTCCTGCCATCCTCTAAATTTTTACAGGAAAATACTCTTATGTGAGGAGTTTCTATTAGAAAATTTGCTTGCAGACCAAAGAAGAGTTTGAAAATTACCCCTCCCCCTAGAACAGCGGTCTCAAACTCAAACCCTTTGCGGGGCCACATTTTGGATTTGTCGGTACTTGGAGGGCCACAGAAAAAAATAGTTAATGTCTTATTAAAAAAATGACAATTTTGCATGAGGTAAAACTCTTTTTAGTTTATAAATCTTTCCTTTTGGCTAAGTCTTAATAATAATATTGTCATTTATAGCCAAAGAGACATATGATCAAGAAACTGTTTTATTTTACTTTTGTGATTATGATAAACATACCGAGGGCCTCAAAATAGTACCTGGCGGGCCGCATGTGGCCCCCGGGCCACATGTTTGGGACCACTGCCCTAGAAGATGAACGAGACAAGACAGCCAACAGAAGCATATATTGTTAGGATATAAGACACATCGGAGGAATCCAGAATGATATTAGCACGGCATCAAGGTTGACATGATGTAATAGAGAAAATACTCTGAGATGGGATGTAAAACAATAAATACTGTAAAAGGTTGCACAATGAATTTTATAAGCCTGTCTTATTTTCCAGATAAATGTTTTGGGGGTTGGTTTTTTTTTTTTTTTTTTAAATTCTTGCCGAATTAGATTTCACTGGGATGGAATGTCGCACGAAGGCTTCCATCAGCTCCCCAGTCCTGGCATGTTTAGCCATCCTGCGACTCGCCGTCAGCCTGGCAGAATCATCTGCTGTCAGGCTCATCACAAAAATTACAAGGTTACGCACCTGCCAGAATCTTTCAGCCACTAGATGAGGTTATCTAGAAAGTAATTTCTGATGGAATGAGTCTGGCTGATCATTCTGTCTATATAGGAAATTAAGGTACGCAATGTATTATGGTCTGTGTGAAAACTACTGCTCATATTTTTTACATGTACTCTTTTGGCTCTTTCAGATTTATTTTCCTACTATCCACCGACTCACTTTATCATTCTCCCTCTTTCTGCGTGTTTATCCTTTTCTCTTCCTTTCTTAACTCGTTTTTTTTTAAACTTTGTTGCATCGTTCTTTTTGGACCCCGGTTAGATTAAATAAGTTAGATGTTGGCACTGTCGTCTAGATATAGGTACATTGGATCATTTAAACATAGAAGATGAGGGCAGAAAAGGGCTACAGCCCATCAAGTCTGCCCACTCTGCTTACCCACCCCCTGTCTATGCCCTAATGACCCAATTTCCTTATCTTGACCCTCGTAGGGATCCCACATGGGTATCCCATTTATTCTTAAAGTCTGGCATGCTGTCTGCCTCGATCACCTGCACTGGAAGCTTGTTCCAATGATCAACCACTCTCTCTGTGAAGAAATACTTTCTGGTGTCGCCATGAAATTTTCCGCCCCTGAGTTTGAGCGGGTGCCCTCTTGTGGCCGAGGGTCCCTTGAGAAAGAAAATATCATCTTCCACTTCGACACGTCCCGTGAGGTACTTAAATGTTTCGATCATGTCTCCCCTGTTTTATTGTCCTAGGATACTGATTTTTTGGAAGTCGATTTGGGGACATATTAATAATATCTTAGAATCTAAAACCCCTTTATCTTATGAAGTAGTTATTTGTGGAACTGTGTTGCATATCAGGGATCCGTTAGATAAATATAAAGGTCGACTGTTCCTAATTATGACAGGTACTGCTGTACGGTTGATCAGACGTAATTGGAAAAATCGGGACCGTCTTAACTTTACATTCTGGTGGGCAAATTTATGCTTGATATACAGATATGAAAAAATGATTGCAGAATCATTAGGGAATATAAAAATTTTCAAGCTAATATGGGGTCCATTGACGTCTTTTGTTGATCTATTGTAGATTTTTTAATATTCTTTATTCATTTTGAAAACTTACAACAAGCGTACAGGAATATATCATTAGTAACAACAATAACACTTGTAATTCTCATATAATTCTACAAACATAAAAATTATATCCCGTCCCACCCACCTTCTTTCAAATATTATAATCAATTATATCATAAATATAATATAAACACATAATATAGTGAAATTTCCAGAAAAACTCCCTCCCACCCAGGGGGAGGGAGGGAGGGAGGATTTATTTTTAAATGAATCTCTGAATTCTTGTAAAATTAATGTATTGGATTATTTATTAGTGCTTATTATCTCTTATGGATATGAAATGTATATCATAATGAGCTTTTTGAAGATTTGATTATTAAATTAAAAATTTATAATAGTTATGGGATAGGGTGGGGGGAGGGATATAGATTGATTTGTTTCTTAAAAGAATACTAGGTGATGTCTTAAATATAAAATGTATTTAATTTGAATTGCACCTATTGAAAATATTGAAAATGAATAAAGAATTTGTTTTAAAAAAACAAAAAACTTCTCCCTCTACTTTCACTTTTTCTGCCTCTTTCACTCTTTTTCATCTTTTGGTCTTTCCAGCCCGACAGAAATTGGAAAGGGTCCAGTAGGCTTTGGGTGGGTTTTGGAGAGCTCGCCATTGGCTACGAGGGGGTTATGGTGGTCCTTTCACTGAGGCGCGCTAGCTGATTTAGTGCACGCTAAATATAGCGGGTGCGTTAGCGTTTAGCTAGCGTGCCTTAGGGCTCCTTTTACAAAGGCGCGCCAGCGTTTTTAGCGCGCGCTACCTAAAAAACTACCGTCTGCTCAAGAGGAGACGGTAGCGGCTAGCGTGCGCTAAAACCGCTGGCGCGCCTTTGTAAAAGGAGCCCTTAGTAAAAGAGAGGGATGGCGGGATGCGCACCTGGGTTTTTTTATGAGACGTTCACTGCTGGCCTTCCTAGGGTGTCTGTGCGGCCAGTCTGCTAAAAATGTTGGCCCCTCTCGAGGAACGCAGAGAGACGGGAGACATGATAGAGACGTTCAAATATGTTACTGGCCGTATGGAGGTGGAAGAAGACATCTTTTCTCTTACAGGACCCACGGCGACAAGAGGGCATCCGCTAAAAATCAGGGGTGGGAGATTTCATGGTGACACTAGGAAGTATTTCTTCACCGAAAGGGTGGTTGATCGTTGGAATGATCTTCCACTTCAGGTAGTCGAGGCCAACAACGTGCCCGATTTTAAGAATAAATGGGATAAACATGTGGGTTCACTTCGAGGAAGTGCTTAGGGGGTGGGTTATTCGAGTGGGCAGACTTGTTGGGACGACGGCCCTTTTCTGCCGTCATACTCTATGTTTCCTACATCCCAGTGACCTGTTTTCTACGTTTTTCTTTCAGACGGTGTTTTTTGTTTTTTTTCCTAAGATGATTCAAAAAGATAGACGCGTTGAGGATAAGCACATCTAAGAAATGGCCATATTCAAAGCAAAAAGATGGGTTTTGGGTTTTTTTTTTTTCCAGTTTCGAAAATAGATTTTTGTGCATGTTCTGGAAAACGTCCAAACTCGGATTCGGATGTCATATCAAAAATGCCCCTCCATGTCATATGACAGTTAGCCCATGCCAGTGCCGTAACGGTTACCATGACCATGGGCTAACCGTTACGGCGCAGTAATTCGCACATTAACTGTTTAGCTGATTTTTTTTAGCAAAAAGGCCCCTCTGTTTCGAAAAATATAGAGGGTCTTTTACTAAGGCACGCGAGCCGATTTAGCGTGCGCTAAATATTAGCACTTTATAAATATTAGCGCGTGCTAAATACCAATGCGTCCATTTAGATTGTGCTAAATCGTCTAGCACGCCTTAGTAAATGACCCCCCTAGTTTTTCATTTAAAAAATTCAAGCACATTGAATTTTTCACAGATAATGGCATTTTTGGCAACAGTTACCTGGTTTGGCATTTTTTTATCCTGCGTTCCACAGAGAGCAATCCACGTTTATGATCTTGGCATTCTCAGAGTCGGACGTATTTAATATTCACTTCATGGTGGAGCTGCCGTCTGATCATTAATCATGTTTAGTTGCACCTGCAATTATTTTTTTGTATCCTTAATATGCCAATTTTATTACAGTGACTGCTCTCGGGAGGTTTGCAAGTGATTACAGCTCTGTTAATTGTTGCACTCATTTTGGGATTGTTTCAAAGTCAGCATGATCGAAGCAGAAAGCAAGGTTATCGCAAGTGTAGATGGTTAAGACTGCGTTCACAAAAAGCCATGTGAAGTGCCATGTGAGGCACAAAACCACTTTTTGTAAACTTTGTCTTGCAGTGGCGCACAGTCAGGACCTTCAGAGGATTCACCCCACCCCCTAAAGGCCCCGAGGGCACTGCTCTGCATTTGATTGGTTGAGCAGGCAACAGGGAGATGCTGCTCAGCCAATCAAATTCAGGTCAGTACTGACAGGGCCTTCAGGGGGGTTGGAGAATCCCCAGCCCAAGAGCCCTGATTTTTTTTGAGGGGGGGGTTATTTTTTGTTTGATGCAGTTTGACTGGGTGAGCAGGCCTGCCTACTCAACAAATCAAACCACATCAAGCATAAAATAAACAGAAACAACAGCCAAAGCAGGGGTGTAGAGCAGGGGATTTAGCTCTCACCACACACCAGTGCATTTGTTGGCAATTTTTTTTTTTGGTCTACATGCTCTGACATTTGGGTTCTTGCATCAAATGGGAGGGAACGTACTTCCGGGTTGGGGAGCGGCCTGTAAGGTTCGCTGGGGCCGGCCACCACGATCGCGGCCTGGAGCAGGCCAGAAGACACCGGGATGCAGGGAGGGTAAGCAGGGGAATCAATACAGGGGGCCAGAGGGAGAGGGAAAGCGGGCTACTTTGAGGGGAGGGGTGTGCTGAGGAGAGACAGAAGGGGCCATGGAGAGACAGGGAGAGGGAAAGGGGGCTGCTTTGGGGGAGGGGTGTGCTGGGGGGAGACAGAAGGGGCCATGGAGAGATAGGGAGAGGGAAAAGGGGGCTGCTTTGGGGGGGGAGATGTGCTGGGGACAGACAGGTTTGCTCTGGGTGGAACACAGAAGGAACCATGGAGAGACAGGGAGAGGGAAAGGGGTTATTTTGAGGGAGGGGTGTGCTGGGGACAGACAGTTTTGCACTGGGGGGAAGACAGAAGGGGCCATGGAGAGACAGTTAGGGAGAAGGAAAGGGGGCTGCTTTTGGGGGTAGGGGTGTGCTTAGGGCAAACAGCTTTGCTCTGGGGTTGAAGACAGAAGAGGGCCATGGAGAGACAGTTAGGGAGAGGGAAAGGGGGCTGCTTTGGGGGGAGGGGTGTGCTGGAGGCAGACAGCTTTGCTCGGGGGGGGGGGGGGGAGACAGAAGGACACAGACAGCGGCCAAGGAGAGAGAGATAAAGAAACACAGACAGACAGACACACATATATTCTAGCACCCGTTAATGTAACGGGCTTAACGACTAGTATAGAATAAGTCAGTAAATACAGCTCTTTTGAAGGTCCCAAATAATAAATTAGGCTGACCAAGAGCTATGCAGTGTGATTTTCTGCTTACCACTGAGGAATCATTAAAATCCTCTGAATGTTCTTGAAGAAAAAAAACAAACAAACAACTATTTAAGCTTCAATACTCCTAAAAACTATTGCAAAAAGACCTTAACCTCAAATGGATCTTGACAAGCAGTGGGCACAAATAACAGCCATTTATTCAGTAACTTTTCCTCATCTATTGAAATAACCAAAGAAGACAAGTTGCTTTTGGAGTTGTGAACTAGAGTGAGAAAAATCCAATAGTCTTGTCAATTTGACTT
The DNA here is from genome assembly GCF_902459505.1 of Geotrypetes seraphini. NCBI lineage: Eukaryota > Metazoa > Chordata > Amphibia > Gymnophiona > Dermophiidae > Geotrypetes > Geotrypetes seraphini. The sequence goes on from NC_047102.1 coordinate 8,439,138, forward strand.
GACGTCTGTTCTTCACTGCAATTCCTTTGCTGAGCATTGGCGATACTGAATTGTTCGTATTCCTCTCGATGCGGCAACAGTGATGACCAGTTAATTCAAAGATTTTGAGTTTGGGGACAAGAGAGTCTTTAAAAAAAATATGTTTGTTTACAATGGGGATTAATACAATTATCTATACTTTTTTTTTTGTAAGTTTTGAGTGTTCTTAATCATTTCCATGTTGTTCACTATAGTGAAATAGCAAGAACATGAGAAATTATTTCATTGTGGTAAGGTGTTGCATCACTTCTAAACATAGGTGCCTTTTATTAAAGTGCATTAAATTTTGCATCTGCTGCATGCAGTTTAACACAGGAAGTTAACGCATGGTAACTGCAGAACTAATGGAGTAACTCTTATGGACATTCCAAGTGTTTTCCAATACGAGTCCTATGTTAAAAGTTCCCTAAGTGCACAGTACTGAGGTTAACATTAAAGAATGACACGGTGACAAAATTCATCACCGCCCCCATCCCCGCGGATAACCGCGGGAAACCATCTTCATATCATTCTTTAAAGAGAGAGGGAAGAATCAGAGTATGAATGGCCACAACCACTGACCCGCAAGCTTTGCTTTAAAGAATGCTGGTGTAGAAGGACTGAGGTTGAAACAGACACTACAGAATGACAGTCTCTGGTATCCAGAGCAGAGCATTATGATGTCATAATGCTTCATTCCACCAGTGCCTAAGAACCAATCACATCAGTGATGTCACAATGGCTTCATTATCCTTGGCTCCCATAAGAATCAGAGTATGAATGGCCACAACCACTGACCCGCAAGCTTTGCTTTGAAGAATGCTGACATTGAGCAGCAACATTCCAGAGCAGATGTTGTGATGTCATAATGCCTCATTCCACCAGTGCCTAAGAACCAATCACATCAGTGATGTCACAATGGCTTCATTATCCTTGGCTCCCATAAGAATCAGAGTATGAATGGCCACAACCACTGACCCGCAAGCTTTGCTTTGAAGAATGCTGGTTAGAAGGACCGAGGTTGAGTAGCAACATTCCAGAGCTGAGATTGTGATGTCATAATGCCTCATTCCACCAGTGCCTAAGAGCCAATCACATCAGTGATGTCGCAATGGCTTCATTATCCTTGGCTCGCATATGAATAAGAGAATGAATGGACACAACCACTGACCCGCAAGCTTTGCTTTGAAGAATGCTGGTGTAGAAGGACTGAGGTTGAAACAGACACTACAGAATGACAGTCTCTGGTATCCAGAGCAGATATTGTGATGTCATAATGCCTCATTCCACCAGTGCCTAAGAGCCAATCACATCAGTGATGTCACAATGGCTTCATTATCCTTGGCTCACTTAAGAATCAGAGTATGAATGGCCACAACCACTGACCCACAAGCTTTGCTTTGAAGAATGCTGGTGTAGAAGGACTGAGGCTGAAATAGACACTAAAAAATGACATGGGATTATTTCCTGCGGTTATCCGCGGTGACGGGAACGGTGATGAATTTTGTCACCGTGTCATTTTCTAGTTAACATTTAATATAGGACCCCTTGTCAGTAAATAGGCCCCAAGGAAATGAATGGACTAATTCTAATTAGAAAACAAAAAAATGATATAAATTAAAGAACTAAGGCCAGCATTGGACAGACTTGTAAAGTGACATGTCCTATATATGATGATTCGATGTAGGATGGGATGGGGAGAGCATCAATGCGAACTCCACTAACTCGGAACATGAAGACGTTACTGGCCAGACTTTACAGTAGATATGCTGCAAACAACGGGATGGTTGGATAGGCTGGAGTGAGCTTAGATGGTAGCTTCAGCAGCTGGAACCTAGGACAATACCAGGTGGAGGTGAGTCTATAGCCCAGAAATATCAAAGAAGAGACAAGTTAATCCAATCAGGTATTTTTTAATTAGCAGACTGGATGGACCGTTTAGGTCTTTATATGCCGTCATTTACTATGTTACTTGGCAGAAACCCAAAGAGTAGCAACATTCCAGAGCTGAGATTGTGATGTCATAATGCCTCATTCCACCAATGCCTAAGAGCCAACCTCAGCAGTGATGTCACAATGGCTTGATTAGATGGCAACTTCAGCAGTTGGAACCTAGGGCATTACCAGGTGGACTTTAGTCTATGGCCCAGAAATATCAAAGAAAAGACAAATTAATTTAATTTAATCATGCATTTTTAATGAGAATAATTAATGGGAAGACTGGATGCACCATACAAGTCTTTATCTGCCATCAATTACTATGTTATTATGTTAATTCTGGCTGTTGGGATTTTGGCGTAAGAGGTACGTTTCCCTTTATTGAAGAAACTCTGGAAGAGTGGGCCACCAGCCCTAAAGAGCTAGGAGCTGTGCACTTGGCAGTAAAGGGATCCGTGGGGTCACAAAGCAAGCCAAAGAGAAGACACCAAAATCTTCCACAGTAAAACAGGGAAAACCAAGCACAAGAAACAGAACTGTGGAAACGATGATCTGGATAAAAAGTTTATTAAAAAGTCTTCACAATAAAGTGATGCAGATCAGTGGATCATTCCATATATCACAGTAAAGATATGTGGTGTGGACCCGACACGGTCCGTATTTCGGAAACAAAAACCTTCTTCGGGGGTCCGATCTAATGATACCACAGAAGGAAATATGCTGAAAAGCATCCAAGGCTGATGACTAAAATCTAGAGCACTGGCGCAGTGGTTAGAGCTATATCCTCAGCACCCTGAGGTTGTGGGTTCAAATCCCTCACTGCTCCTTGTGACCCTGGGCGAGTCACTTAATCCCCTCATTGCCCTAGGTACATTAGCTATAGTTTGAGCTCGCCAGGACAGATAAGGAAATATGATAAAGTAACTTAGCATATAAGTGGTATATATTTAAATAATACCGATATTTGATTTTATTCTGTGCAAGGACAAGAGAAAATAAGGCTGCATTAGTCAGTCTATTCTATCAATTAATTTTCCAAATTAAAACATTTCCTAACAGTAGTCTATATTATCTATAAGCAGAATAATAGAATTGAAAAAGACAAAAGAATATTTTATCACTCTTGTAATTAATACGATGGCAGAAGACTTTTATAGAAAAAAAAATGTATTCACTCATGATAATTAGATGTCTCTTAACACCGTAGGGATTTTTATTTCATGTGTTTTAAGGAAAAAGGTTAAGGCAAAGAAAAAAAATCCCCCCGAGACGATGTCTACATTCATGTGTATAGTTCTTGCATTCCACTGAAGCAAGAGGAAACAAGTTGGATCCCCATTTGAACCCACAGCCTCAGGGTGCTGAGAATGCAGCTCTAAGCACTGCGCCCCACACTCCCCTCCTGGAGTTCTTATATTCTAAAGAATATTTTGAATTAATTGTCCAATGTTTGCTCTATTTTGACCTTTATGATTTCCAGTTCAGGCTTACAGTAAATATCATTTAACCATAAGGTAAATAAGTCCCTGTCCTCTCCTCAGTAAATGTCACAATACTTTGGAAAATAAAAATGAGCCTCGTTGAAGATTCAGTTCAGTATAACAAAATTCAGCTGGGCAAAATTTCCCCTTCAAGTGTAGTGAAAGTACAAGATATCTTTAGTTTTGTTCCCTGTTTCACTGCCACTCTGTCTGAAGCTGTGCCTCTCAGTGAAAAACATTAGATATAATTTCCTCTATTAACCTGGTTCTTGAACCAAATATAGATCTTAGCAAACATGAATGTCTAAGGTTTATACAAGTGTTTTACCTCTATGTTGTAAACTCTCATTTAACCAAGCCAATGCAGGGATGTCCTTTGTTCACAGGCCACAAATGTGGCTCCTCCAGGACATGGTATGCATGCATTCTAAGTCTGATTTATCCAAGGTGATACAGTTAGTTCACCCTTTATACCTTGTATCCAAAAAAGGTTTCAATGTCAGTCTTTAAACCCTCAGAGACGCCACCAGAAGATCACATTATCATATCTTCTGGCTTTACGCACCTAATCGTCATTGGGTCAATATATGGTGTGTATCAATTTCTAATTTTTTGTTTTGTTGTTTTTTTAATTTAGTTTATTTTAAAACAATAAATAGTTTTAAAGAATATTTTATATAAATTGAATACTTAGCTTAACTGGTGGTTGGTGGTTAGCAAGGGATTAATGAGCCAACATGTTTCACCCGTAGAGGGGGTTTCCTCAGGGCTACTATCCCTTTTTAGTACCAATTTTTCACGACATGACCACTTAGATTGGGTGGTCATGTCGTGAAAAATTGGTACTAAAAAGGGATAGTAGCCCTGAGGAAACCCCCTCTACGGGTGAAACATGTTGGCTCATTAATCCCTTGCTAACCACCAACCACCAGTTAAGCTAAGTATTCAATTTATATAAAATATTCTTTAAAACTATTTATTGTTTTAAAATAAACTAAATTAAAAAAACAACAAAACAAAAAATTAGAAATTGATACACACCATATATTGACCCAATGACGATTAGGTGCGTAAAGCCAGAAGATATGATAATGTGATCTTCTGGTGGCGTCTCTGAGGGTTTAAAGACTGACATTGAAACCTTTTTTGGATACAAGGTATAAAGGGTGAACTAACTGTATCACCTTGGATAAATCAGTGGTATTCTCTTCCTTGTAAAAAACTTTTTCTTGTTATATATAAGCCAGATACATCAATGCATTCTAAGTCTGGCCACTAGATGTCTCTATTAAACAATAGCTGAGGACAACCCTCCTTCTCTCACCTTCTCCACTGCTGCATCTCCAGCCCCAGTTAGTCCAGATCTTCAAAGCAGTCACTAGGCCAGCCCTATTCAGTTCTTTTTGCCTTTTGGAGAAGGAGTGCAAGTTCTTTCATCTCTGAGGATGCATCAGTGGTCCAGCGCCCAACTGATGTTTGAGAGGATCAAAACGGTGGTTAGCAAGCAGCATGGTGGGGAGCAACTAGCACACCAAAGAAAATATTTATAGGTCATCTAGAAGCAAAAAGGGAAAAAAAGACAATACATAAATAACTTCGAACTGGTGCCTTGCATTACATACTGTATTTCAGAAAATATGCTTTTGGGAGGCGAGTTCAACACATGTTCAACGAAGCTTCCAGAATATGTCAGACTCTTAAGTTAAAATTGCAAGAGTTCTGCAATAATGCTAGCTAATACGATTAAGAAGAGTTTGCTAGATAATAACCCCCTCTTTTACTAAGGTGCGCTAACTGATTAGCGCGTGCCAACACGCAAGCGTTAGCATGTAGCATGCACTAATTGTTTAGCGCACCTTAGTGAAAGAGGGCCTAAGAGTTTGCTTGAAGGATGGATATGTAAAATATAGTCCTGGACACAGACTTCATTTAAAAAAAAAAAACAACTCCATAAATACAGAATCACAGATCAGTAGCAATGAGTGACATCGTTAGTAAGGATAATTTTTTGAACTCTTTCCCATCCTGTCATCCATGGTAACAGCCTCCCTCTTCAGAGGCTAATCCTATGTCAACTCTCTCAGAGTGCTGCTTCTTCTAAAACTTTTTTTTTAATAAATCTTTATTCATATTTTTAAAACTCACAATAAGTATAACACAAATACAATCATTTTATACTTTAACATTACTTATTATATCATCAAATTATAGCTTTCATCAAATATCCCCCCTCCCTTATATCCAACAATTAATCATAAACAAAAGAAATCATAAAATATTTCCACCCCCCTACCCCACCCTGGATGTATATGAACAAAAGGGAATTAATATTTATTCTATGCAATAATTTCAATCTTTACAGTATCTTGTTAATGGCTCCCAAATAACCTGAAATTTTTTAAAAATTCCCTGCTGTATAGCAATTATCCTTTCCATTTTGAATATGTGGCATAAAGGGTTCCACCAAACGCTGTAATTCAGCCTCTTCTAAAACTTTTTTTTAAAAGTCAGTAATTAGGTAACTGGGAAAACAGGTTTCTCAGTAATATCTACGGTGCCAATTAATTTTCAAACTTTGTGAGCGGTTGTACCAACCGAGGAGGGCTTTTAGGTCAGAAGAGTGGACCGCTGAGCAAGATGGACCTCTGGTCTGACTCAACGGGGGCAACTTCTTAAGATACGATGAGAGGTGATAGACTCCAAAGTAATCCAAGCAAATACTTTTTTACAGAAGGGGTGGTAGATGCGTGGAACAGTCTCCCGGAAGAGGTGGTGGAGACAGAGACTGTGTCTGAATTCAAGAGGGCCTGGGATAGGCACGTGGGATCTCTTGGAGAGAGGAAGAGATAATGGTTACTGCGGATGGGCAGACTGGATGGGCCATTTGGCCTTTATCTGCCATCATGTTTACATAACCATAAAGCTCTATGACATCACAATGCAGGTGTAAAGAGCCTTAGCCTATAGGAAGAGGAGATGCAAATATTAAGAGCCTTAGCCAATAGGGAGAGGAGGAGATAATGGATGCTGCGGATGGACCATTTGGCCATTATCTGCCATCATGTTTACATAACCATAAAGCTCTATGACATCACAATGCAGGTGTAAAGAGCCTTAGCCTATAGGAAGAGGAGATGCAAATATTAAGAGCCTTAGCCAATAGGGAGAGGAGGAGATAATGGATGCTGCGGATGGACCATTTGGCCATTATCTGCCATCATGTTTCTTTTTTCTTCTTCTGCCTCTGACCTGCCCATTTTTTTTGTAGCTTGTTAGAGCCACTAGTTAGCACCACTGCTTGGTTAATTGTCATTAGATATCGACGGTTGGGCGGCCCCTGGATATTTAAACGGGCCTGAGCCTCTCTTCTCTGTTTAAATCAGTTTGAACATCAGCCAGAATGAGCATTGTCCAATAACTAGTGTTCTAACAAGAGATCTTTAAACAGAAACCTGAGAAATAAAAAGGCTCTAAACTGTTTGCACTTTCTCATAAGAGGCAGTTCAGAAGCTATAATATGGCATTTTGTCAGCGGCTAATAAACAGATGCCGAGTTTTAAAACCTCAAATACTGTCTTCATTACGAGCGCTTGCCAAAGCAGGCTGCACTCTCGGGTATATTTAACCACTGAAAGCTAAATTTCACCATTTGTGCTGACTCCAGAGCTCTCTCCTTTTGATTACAGCCTAGTACAAGCTAACACCAGCTATCAAATATCTATGAGTTGTGCTCATACGAAGCAAATCTCCAGCGTTTCAGAACTAATGAATATCTTTGATTAAGGACAATATGGCCGGTTCGCCAGCAGGAAGGGTCTCAATGAATTTAGTAGGCCGAATAAATAAGTTGACAGAAGGTAACGCTAACGCAGACGTTGTGGATTCTTGATGGCAATATTGGGAACGAGCCTCAAAGTTATCCGACACTGGGGCTGATGCAACGAAACATAAGAACATAAGAATTGCCGCTGCTGGGTCAGACCAGTGGTCCATCCTCATGGTGGCCAATCTAGGTCCCTAGAAACTGGCCAAAACCCAAGGAGTAGCAACATTCTAAATAGAATCCCCAAAGAGTAACAAGATTCCGGAATCCCCAGAGTAGCAACATTCCAGGACAAGCAGTGGCTTCCCCCATGTCTTTCTCATAAGAACATAAAAATTGCCGCTACTGGATCAGACCAGTGGTCCATCGTGCCCAGCAGTCCGCTCCCTCCTATCATTTTTGTCACCCTCCTCTGAACAAACGATGTAACTGGGCTGAGCTATTGAGGAGTGATTGATTCACCAGAGGGTTGATCAAGTTGCTAAAGTTTACATTGATTTTTCTTTTATTTTCTTCTGATGAAGTGTATTTATGTTTAGAACTTTTGAAATTTGATCTTAGATTTCTTTAACTATTTGTAAACTAAGGGCCTCTTCTATCAAACTGCGGTGAGCCGCGCTGAATGGCCCGAACTGCTCTCGACGCTCATAGAGTTCCTATGAGCGTCGGGAGCAGCGCGGGCCATTCAGCGCGGCTCTCTGCGCTAAAATCTGCTAGCGCAGTTTGACAGAAGAGGCCCTATGGTTAAGTCTTCTCATAATATGGGCTAGATGGAAATTGTAGGGGAATATATGATTTGCAAATCCATTCTGTACTGTTCCTTGTGAATTGTATTTTGTAAAATTATAAATTAAAAAATCAAAACAATATATCCTATATCTTTGCAAGCCATTAACAAAGGAAGCCAAATAGAAAATATTCTAATATTTTGAGTGCTTTTTGCAAATAAACCCACCCCTTTTACTAAACCGCGAGAGCGGTTATTACCGCAGGGAGCCGCAACACTCCTGACATTCGTAGAGTTCCTATGAGCGTCAGAAGCAGCGCGGAGCATTCAGCACGGCTCCATGCGCTAATAACCGCTCTCGCGGTTTAGTATAAGAGGGGGAACGTGCGGCATTTGCAGAAAGTGGGCGGTTTTTTCCAAAGAAAGGGGTCCTTTTACTAAGGTGCGTTAACTGATTTAGCGCGCGCTAACCGATTCAGCATGCACTCAGTGCTAAGGCACCCATATAATATAATGGATTCCTTAGCATTTAGCGTACGCTAATCTTTAGTGCGCACTAAATTGATTAGCGCGCCTTAGTGAACTCTTTCAGAAAGAGCGTGTCCTTCTGCACGCTTTCGAAAGAGCACATACCCCCTCTTTTACTAAGCTGCGCTAACCGACTAGCGCACGCAAAACGCTAACGCGTGCATGTCAGCCTATGGATGTGTTAGCATTTAGTGCATGCTAATTCAATTAGCTCACGCTAATCGGTTAGAGTACCTTTGGAAAAGAGGGGGATAGTCTTATTCACATTGCCCCCCCCCCCCAAGCAAACGGTGTCAGGTCAAAAGCGCGCCGGGACAAAGGCGCACCCAGACAATTGAGCGCAGCGCGCGCCGCTCTAAATTACTGTTTTTAGCGCTCCGATGGGGGGGCGTGGGGGGAACCCTCCCACGTTACTTAATAGACATCACGCCGCGTTGTGGGGGGTGTGGGGGGTTGTAACCCCCCACATTTTACTGAAAACTTAACTTTTTCCCTGTTTTTAGGGAAAAAGTTCAGTTTATAGTAAAATGTGGAGAGTTACAACCCCCCATAACGCCGGCGCGATGTCTATTAATTAAACTGGGGGGGTTCCCCAACAAAACCCCCCGTCGGAGCCCCTAAAAACTGTAATTTAGAGCGGCGTGGCGGCGCGCGCTGCGCTCAATTGTCGGCGCACGCTTTTGTCTTTCGCGCCGTTGTCTATGAACCCAAGCAAACAATGCTGCAAATTAAAGGAAAATAAAAGTTTTGGGGCTTCCCGTCCCTACGACATCTGCTGTTTGCAAAGGTTTTATCTGTAGCAAAAAAATATTCCAATCAGTTAAATGAGAAGCATTGCAAACCCAACAGATCTAAAGATGTTTCTCTTCTGTAGACAATGAGAGAAACCAGAGATAAGCGACACAAAAAGCCAAGCATTTCCCAGATTCATTTGTAAGACGCTGTCATCTGGTCCTCAATAGAAACGGAGCCCATTATTTGCAGAATCAAGATTAGCACCGATGAGCAACGATTGGCTTCCATGTGGAAGATAATTAATTCCTCGGTTGCCTATTTGTGATGCAGTTATCTGCACATATCTCCAACACGCGCTATCAAAGGCATGTATTTCAAGGGAAACAGTAATTAATCACAGAGCAGCTTAACTGCCTTCGTTTAACAGACAGATGCTCGGATGCTGCTTTTGGTTTAAAACTGGACTGAGGCCGTCCTAATGTAACAGTAGTTTTGCATATGACCATATTTTTAAAAAATCTTATTAGATGGGCCTTTTAGCACCTTCTACACGGTTCAAGTGATCTCTTATGATAATAGAAGAATATTCTGGAAAGTTTGAGAAAGGAAATTGTAAGACAACATTCTTTTGGCAGTTTGATAATTTGGTATAGAGGGAAATAAGTGGAGACATGGAGGGCCATTTTCAAAAAGAATGCCTAAGTCCAATTTGGACATTTCCCGCAAAATGTCCAAAGTCAAAAGCACAGAAAAGTCCATTTTCAAAAGCCAAACCACTAAATGTCCCCCAATTGTTTGTTTGTTTTTTTTTTTAATTGCCTTCTTGGACATCTAGACCGACAGGATGTCCAACCCTTATACCTCATTATCAACCAAAGAAACGTCAAAGTTGAAAACGTCCACATGCCTAAGGCCCCGATTGGCTCAAAATCACGAAATATGAACCAATCAGGGCCTTAGGCCCCTCCCACTGCATCCCAAGATCCATTGGGAGGGGGAAGGCCCGTCATTCGCAGCATGTAGCCCTGTAGGCAGGAGGGAGTGGGCTTCCCTCCTGCTGATTTTGCATCGGAAGGTACAGGGGTGTTGGGTGATGTGGGAGGTGGGGGTGTCTGATGTCAGGTGGTGTTGGGGATGGTGTTGGGTGATGGGGGCATGAATGTTGGAGGATGTGGGGGGGCAGGGGTGGGGTCAAGGGGAGGGGCTGTTGACTCCCTGGCCTAAAAGCCAACTATCCTCTTCAGACACCTCCTTTTATTCCAGCTAAAATATTTTCTACCAAAAATGTGGTGCTATTTAGCTAGACCAGTGGTCTCAAACTCATACCCTTTGCAGGGCCACATTTTGGATTTGTTGGTACTTGGAGGGCCTCAGAAAAAAATAGTTAATGTCTTATTAAAGAAATGACAATTTTGCATGAGGTAAAAACTCTTTATAGTTTATAAATATTTCCTTTTGGCTAAGTCTTAATAATAATATTGTAATTTATAGCTAAAGAGACGTATGATCAAGAAACTGTTTTATTTTACTTTTATGATTATGATAAACATACCGAGGGCCTCAAAATAGTACCTGGTGGGCCGCATGTGGCCCCCTGGGCCACGAGTTTTAGACCACTGAGCTAGACCTACTGTAAATGACTCCTGGCTGATTAAATAGAACTAAGATTAACCAATATTTAGCAGGAGAAAGCTATCTATCTCCCGCTGAATATCTTGTTCAGTGGCTGACTCTGTCACTGCATCTGCCGAGCGATAGAGCCGGTCTATGCCAGTATTCATTGGCACCTAAATAGTAGGGTCTATCTTTGGCCGCTAAGGCTTAGCACAGTGTCCCGCAAACTCTTTTTTGCTCCAGCTTACTAACAGAGCAAATGGTTTCTTGCAACACCCCCAAAACCCCACCCAGGTCCAGCCCCCAAACCCACCCTACACAACGTTTCATCAACGTCTGCGCATGATCAGAGACCCTCCAGACCTGTCGCTGAGCTCAGGGAAAACGAGACGATGTGGGAGAGAAGAGGAGCCAATGTCAAAAGTGACTCAATCCCCGGGCAGCGCACCCGGAATCTTGCAGCCGGTCAACCGGTGAATATTGGCTTGGCTGGTTATACCAATTGCCAGATTGAATTTCTGGGTTCATCACTGACCACGGGTGGTAGCCAGGCTGCTTCCTGCGGTTTGAAAATCGGCTCCTTTTATTTCTGCTTTTTAAGTTGCTTTATGGCAAAGATAAATCCTGATTACGAATGTTTGAAAGGCTGATTCATTCCAGCAAGTTCATGCTTTCTTCTGCTTCTGTTACTTGTTTGACCTCAACCCGTATGGCCATTTGAAATTGTTGAGTTCTGCTTTCCCATTTATGTGCAATTCTTGGTCGACACCTCTGAGAGGTGAGGGTAATTATTTTCAATTTAGAAAAGTTGTAGAAACTTGGCTATTTAAGAAATATCTTACCAGGGGGTGCTGAAATGTTCTCAGCCCAACCAAGAAGAGAATGACGCAGATATGGTTCAATCAATGATCTGAAACAACGTCAAAACAGATAATTTTTTTTCTGCAAATTGGCACTTCACGAAATACGAGAATGCTCTTTTCAGCTAAAGTGGCAAAATAATGTTCAGAATTTAATGATGCTTTTAGTGAATAAACATAATGCTTTTGTCTCTCTTTATCTAATATTTTATTACAAACTATATTTGTTTCCCCTCCTAATGTTTTTACCCTAAATATATTGAATTAAACACTGATTGTAATCCTTTAATAATTTTCCCTTTTATTTTGATATCATATGTATCAGTTACTTAATTTAATTGATTGAAACTTTGTATAGGAATGTTTGTATTTGTCATTTTAATTTGTTTTGATTTATGTCTGTGTGATTTGTTACCCATATTTGGCTATTTTAGCAATTGTACATCGCCTAGAACTTGGAATAGGCCATTAATCAAATTCTATAATAAACTTGGAAACTTGGAATTTAGGAAGTTGGTTGGTTGGGCTGAGAACTTTTCAGCATCCGCTCATATAGGACAGTCAAGCCATTGTGACATCACTGATGAGGTTGGCTCTTATTGGTGGAATGAGGCATTATGACATCACAATCTCAGCTCTGGTTACCAGACACTGAAACTCTTCACACTACGAGAGGGAGCTGAAAAGTTCTCAGCCCAACCAAGACGAGAATGACGTGGATATGGTTCAGTCAAAACACAGAATTTTGTCACTGCAAATTGGCACTTGACCAAATAAGAGAACACTCTTTGCAGCTACAGTGGCAAAATAATGCTCAGAATATAGGAAGTTAGTGGGTTGGGTTGAGAACTTTTCAGCCCCTCCCTCATAGTTGTTTCGATGGCCTTTGCGAATCTGTAAACCATACAGAGTTCATGGACGAGACAGTATATAAGATTTGTTTAAAATTAAATTAAAAACTCAGGCAATACAGAAGGACATGTGGACATTTAATTGGCCCGAGGCCAGAAACCCTCAGACAAATCAACTTACTCGGGGAGAATGCTTTGAAAACAGCCCTCTGGATCTAACGATACCCATTGCAATCTCTGTTCTTACATTAGCAGCAAACTTGAGAGCTTAATTGCTTTTGTGGGTACCCAAATCATGTTATTTGTTAATTGAGCATAATTCGGATTATATTGAGCCGGATACAATGAAGCGAGTTTCTGTGTTACGGGAACCGAAGAACACCCTCGATCTCATTATTGAGTCATTAACTGCTCTCTGTGGATGACCCAGTGGTACGCCGCTGTGCATTTGTATGGCTTCCATTCCGACAATGATTAATAACTACTTGACCTTTTCGAGGGAGACAAAAAGCATCATTTCTGAATGTGCCTACACATATGCTTACTTCATCAGCCACTTCTTAACGGAAAATATAAAATTGTGCCTGAAACAGACTAATGGCTTTACCCGTATGATATACAGGACAAATTAAATTTATAGACCGGCTTATCATTTGAAAAAAATATATAAAAGTGGAATACAGCAGCCATCGTCTATAAGTAAAAGTTGATTTAGACTAGAGTTACGTACAAAAAAATAGAGATGAAGATCCAGGGTGGTTGCACCCTGCTGGCCAAGCCATTCCTCTGTTCTTACTAGGCCATGTGTTAAGAACATAAGAATAGCGTTAATGGGTCAGACCAATGGTCCATCAAGCCCAGTAGCCCAAACTCATGGAGGCCAATTCAGGTCCCTAGTACCTGGCCAAAACCCAAAGAATAACATAAGAACATAAGAATTGGCGCTGCTGGGTCAGACCAGTGGTCTATCGTGCCCAGCAATCCGCTCACGCGATGGCCCTCTAGTCATAGACCAGCGCCTTAACCGAGACTAGCCCTACCTGCGTACGTTCTGGTTCAGCAGGAACTTGTCTAACTTCGTCTTGAATCCCTGGAGGGTGTTCTCCCCTACGACAGACTCCGGAAGAGCGTTCCAGTTTTCTACCACTCTCTGGGTGAAAAAGAACTTTCTTATGTTCGTACGGAATTCTCCCTACCTTGGAGAAGGTGAACAACCTGTCCTTATCTACCAAGTCTATTCCCTTCAGTACCTTGAATGTTTCGACCATGTCCCCTCTCAATCTCATCTTTCGAGGGAGAAAAGGCCGTTTCTCTAATCTTTCGCTGTACGATAACTCCTCCAGTCCCTTAACCATCTTAGTCGTTCTTCTCTGGACCCTTTTGAGATGTACCGTAGCAACATTCCATGCAGAATCCCAAAGAATAGCAAGATTCTGGAATCTCAAAGAGTACCAAAAGATTCCGGAACCCCAAGGAGTAGCAACATTCCATGCAGAATCCCCAAAGAGTAGCAAGATTCCAGAATCCTCAGAGTAGCAACATTCCAAGCTACCGATCAGGGCAAGCAGTGGCTTCCAATAACTTTCTCGCTATTAATTTCAAAATTCAAATTTGTGCCACTTGATTTATTATCTTAAGGAGTTTTGATGCAACAGAACCTTTCAATAATCAAGTGGCGTAAATTTGAATTTTGAAATTAATAGCGAGAAAGTTATTGGATTTTGTATTGAGATTGTTTTCTCTCGCTCCTGTATATAGGATATTTTTGGTTATCACAACACATGTCTTAATAACAGACTATGGACTCTTCCTCCAGGAATTTGTCCCAACCTTTCTTGAAATGGGGTGTTGGGGGCTAGAGCGCCATTATCTGTTTGGTCTGTCTGTCATGGTGCTTCTCTGCACTGGCTGTACGATTGTTTTTTTCATGGCCTTTAGCCTGCTTATATTTTCTCTCTCTCTCTACCGTCAAAACTGTTGTCCTTTTCAACTCTTGTAAATTGATTTTATATTTGCTAGGCCAAAATCACGAATAGCAGTGTATCAAACCCGGTAAAGCCATAAGCACAAGCACGACCATGATCTGTAGGAAAGATGGACATTTATTGGGTCTAGCTGAATTTTCAGCAAATAGATAATGAACTTAAGGCATCATTCACAGGAAAAGGTTGAGGTTACTGCTGGATTTATTTCATCGGCCTTTTTTTTTTTTTTTCGTGCTGATGGTGATTAAATCAACTGACACGCAGGTGGCTTTTGGCATCCCAGCAGCATGGGAGTAGATTCAGAGGAGCTTTTGCCCTCAGTCTTACTGTTGACAAAGAAGCATTTTTTTTTTCTCTCTCTCTCTGCATTTCTTGGAGGATTCTCCTGACCCATGCTTGATTTGCAGATGCTGCATATGGTTCGAGAGCTGCAGACGTCGGGACTGTGTTTGTTTGTGACTCTCTCTTTCTTCCGAGCCTCTTTTAATTTTAAGGTCTCTGGTCAAGGATTACGCTGACAGGCTCTAATATTCTGGTTTAAGTAAGGACAATGATAATTGTAGCGATTCCTGGAACAGAATTTGAAAGAACTTGTTCCTACAGCTGAAATGACTATGGAAACATGTATGTCTTCCTTTTGACTTGTCCTCTAGGATTATATATAGATTTCTGTTAGTCCTCTGTTTTCATCCAAAGCATGACGTCTAATAATAATGAGCCTGATTTTGAAGCGATTTAAGTGGGAAGGAGAGGGTGCCGTCTGCTCGCACTGCGCTCAGTGATCCAGCTGCCGATAATCACTGGCACTGACGAGGGGGGCCGCTGAAAGTTCTCAGCCTAACCAACAAAGTTGGGGCAGTCTCCATCGAGGACTATACACGCTAAATATTAGCGCGAGCTGAACACTAACACGTCCATTATAGTGTACGGGCGAGTTCGCGTTTAGGGTGCAGTAAAACGGCTGGCGCACCTTAGTAAAAGGACCCCCTTAGTCCAGCGATTTTCTACTTTTTTCATTCCGTATGTTTCCGAACGTCGCTGGACTAAGAGATACGGCCTAAGGGCACTCATCATCTTAATTTGAGGAACATCTTCCCGACTCCTAAATGTCAGGCATGAATCAGCAATAACGCCCAGATACTTCACCTCCTCTGACATGGACAGGACTGAAGCTGAGGGGGGACAAATATCAGGAAGTTCTGCTTCACGCAACGAGTGGTGGACACCTGGAATGCTCTCCCGGAGGAGGTTATTGCGGAATCCGCCATTCTAGGATTTAAAAGCAAACTAGATGCACATCTCCTTACGAGAGGCATAGAGGGATATGGGGGACTAAAATTACGACAGGTGTACACCTGGCTGGGCCTCCGCGTGTGCGGATCGCCGGACTTGATGGACCGAAGGTCTGATCCGGAGATGGCAGTTCTTATGTTCTTATAATGCCTCATTCCACAGTTCCTCAGAGCCAACCTCATCAGTGATGTTACAATGGAGTAGCAACATTCCAGAATCTCAAAGAATAACAAAAGATTCTAGAACCCCAAACAGTATCAAGATTCCAGAACCCCAAAGAGTAGCAACATTCCAGAGCTGAGATTGTGACACGGACAAGAGGACATGGACTGAAGCTAAGGGAGGACAAGTCCAGGACAAATATCAGGAAGTTCTGCTTCACGCAACGAGTGGTGGACACCTGGAATGCTCTCCCGGAGGAGGTTATTGCGGAATCCGCCGTTCTAGGATTTAAAAGCAAACTAGATGCACATCTCCTTACGAGAGGCATACAAACTTCCTTTACTTACCACAGAAATCCATCTGCCCCCTCCTGTCTCCTTGCCACTATCTCCTGCAACAACTCACCTATAAACCTTCCTCCCCCAACACCATCTATATCCCAGTTCCCTTTTGTTGACTCCTTGGTATAGAATGACACGGTGACAAAATTCATCACCGTTCCTGTCCCCGCGGATAACCGTGGGAAATAATCCCATGTCATTTTCTAGTGTCTATTTCAACCTCGGTCCTTCTACACCAGCATTCTTCAAAGCAAAGCTTTCAGATCAGTGGTTGTGGCCAATTATACTCTGATTCTTCCCTCTCTCCTTAAAGAATGACATGAAGATGGTTTCCCGCGGTTATCCGCGGGGACGGGAACGGTGATTAATTTTGTCACCGTGTCATTCTCTACTGAGGTGCAGCCATTGTGAAAAGCTCTCAGCTCAGGACCGATGATCCTCCGTATTCCTTATTTTCCATTTCTGTTTTATTTCTATTTATTACCTTAATAAGTGAGGAAATTATCAGTTAATTCAGGCAAGAGCTGAACATTTCTCCTTTGATCCCCCCAATTTCCACGTCGGCAAGAACTGGAGATATAATGCCAGGATATGAATTTTCATTAAGTTCACTCACAGCCGCTCTTAATCTTATTGTCTCTGTTTTCCTGTTTTACACTAATAAATGTGGATTTAGTAGTTCTAAGAGGACGTCAATTTTAAGTCACAGGATAAGCTTCTAAAGCCCATTTTATTGTGGCTATAGGTGACCATTCTTAGGGGGGAAAAATGTATTTCCCAGGATGCTCCAAAGGACATTCAACATTGTTTTAATTTAAGGATGCATTTAGAGATACACCTGCTACCTCAGTATTTGTGTACTCTTAGGGGTACTTTTACTCAGGCAAATACTAAATGCTAACGTCCATAGACTATAATGGATGTGTTAGCGTTTAGCGCGCATTAAAACAGCTAGCACGCCTTCGTAAAAGGAATCCTCGGCCTTTCTCAATACATCCTAGTTATGAGGTCCAAAACCAAGGGGTCTTTCTACTATAATGCGTTAGGTTTTGGGCTTAACACGCTATAATGCAGAACTTTAACATATGGGAAGCCCCAAACTAAGGGGCATTTCCACTATTTTTTTGGGGTGGCAGGTCATGCATTAACATTTACGAGGGGATGCTGAAAAGTTCTCATCCCAACCAAGAAGAAAATGATGTGGATATGGTTCAATCAAAGATCTGAAATGATGGTAAAAAAAACAAAAACGCATAGAACTTCATTTCTACAAATTGGCATTTAACAAAATAAGATAACACTCTTTTCAGCTACAGTGGCAAAATAATGCTCAGAATTTAAAAAGTCTACAAAATCCTGAGTGGAGTAGAATGGGTACAAGAGGATCGATTGTCACATGTATTGTTTCCCTGAGCGTTGCATGCCATGTCCATCGCTTAGAAGTATGATTAAGCATAACATAAATTCTTATATACCGTGGCTACCTTGCAGTTCACAAATTAAGAAATACTAATATTATAGCAGATCACAAGTATTTAGTCTAGAGGAAATATAACATTAAAGCATGTTATAAAACTTTAGTAAAAGTAGTTCCTAGAAAGATATGTTTTCAACTTTTTTCTAAAAGCTGAGTAAGAAGTTAAAAAGGAGAATGGGGCACAGTGGTTAAAGCTAGTCTCAGCACCCTGAGGTTGTGGGTTCAAATCCCACGCTGCTCTTTGGGACCCTGGGCAAGTCACTTAATCCCCAGGTACATTAGATAAGATTGTGAACCCACCGGGACAGACAGGGAAAAATGCTTGAGTACCTGAATAATTTCATGTAAAACGTTCTGAGCTCTCCTGGGAGACAGTAGAGAAAATTAAGATATAAATATTAACTTGTTTTTCCCAGAGGGCTGCTTTAAATACTTCCCTTAACCAATGGAAAGTAAAAAAAAAAAAACCAACATACTAACCGTAAATGTTTCCTGTTTGCAAATTTGAAGTGATCAAGAAGATAGCTTGGCAGTAATCCATGCAACACTTTAAAACACACACAACCAAGCTTAAAAATTACTCTAGCCTCAACAGTCAACCAATGTAATAATCTATGATAGTATTGCGATAAATGGTCAAATTGTTTCAGACCAAAAATCAACCTTTCCGCAGTGTTCTGAATAGTCTGCAACCTTTTTAATATTGAAACTTGATCTATAATAATCCCTAGGATCTTAATTGTGGGGCTTAATGGGTAAGAAGTTTTACTTTGCTCAGCTGCCTTTTGACATGGGGCAGCAAAATTTTTTTTTTTTTGCCTTGTACTCATTGAGTCAGACACGTTCAAGGAAAACCATACTGAACCAGCTCTGTGAATGGGTAGCAGAGATGCTATTTGCTCCCCCAGCACTGTCAGTCTGTTTCCTTTCATTAGCACCAGGATCAGTTTTGATGTTGTTTTTAATACAATATGCCTTAAAAGAGTCTTAATAGTGGTAACAAATATTGTATTCTGGTATGCCCAAATATCATTGCCTTCAATGGAAAATGACAGTTCTGCTGAATACACGGTTTTGTAGGTCATCGGATATAGTATTGGATGACACCCACCCATAATTGCAGCCTGTCAGTGCAGAATCTAACGCTTCCTGGTGTCACTGCAGTCTGTCAATCACTTCAACAAGAGTGGCTTATGAAACTGGAATTGGATAGGATGCTATCAAGCTCTAAATAATACTACAGACACATTTCATGACAACGGGGTGAATAAGACTATTTTAACTGGAATTTGTGACATGCTGCTTTACACAAAGGTGGCAATATTCCGCCATCGGTAGTCAGTGTTTCTTTAAACCCTGCAGTTCCCTATCCGGACATCGTCAGTGGATATCTAGGTAGATGTGAGTTGCTTGTTTACTCTTTCCAAAAAAAATGCTAGGGCCATGCGATGAACCTACTAAGTAGTAGATTTAAAACAAACAGGATAAAATATTTATTCACTCAATGTGTAATTAAACGCTTGAAAGTGGTGAAAGCAGCTTAACAGGGTTAAAAAAAAGGGTTTAGATAATTTCCTAAAACAAAAGTCCATGAGCCATTATTGAGATGGCTTGGAGAGATCCACTGCTTATTCCTAGGATAAGCAGAGTGGAATCTGTTTTGATCTTGCCAGGTACTTGTGACCTGGATTGGTCACTTTTGGAAACAGAATACTGGGCTTGATGGACCTTTGGTCTGTCCCAGTGCGGCAGCTTTTAGGTTCTTTTGATGGTCACCAGGAGCTACCTAGGTACCACTAAAATTCAGCGATGGTGCCTTGATAGTTGCCAAGTTAAATTAGGACAATCTTTGTGCTATCTGATGTTAACCAAGTAGCACGACTGAAAATCAGCAATGTCTAAGTAAATCCCAGTTTCGCTCTGACTTGCCCCAGATCACTCTGGCACTAACTGGATAAAGGATCAATGAAAAACTTATATGCAAGATAAATGATCACTCTTTTTTTATATCAAAATTTAAAGATTGAATGACCGTTATTTGAAGAATGAATGTCTGCACATTTTGTGGTGGGATATAACTTTAATAATTAAGAAACTGATTGTGCTCTAAGTTGAGCCAGAGCCCTCCACCTGCAGTCCTGCCAGTAGGTGGTGCTGTTTCACTATCACATTTTCAATAGTGAGGAACAGATAAGCTTTGCAAGATGTCCCTAGCAATTAAAAACACAATAATGAAGCCCCCCCCCCCCCCCATCAGCAATGCAGCGGAAGGATTCCAGCTCAACTTAAAGGGAACAGTGGCTATAAGACCTATGACCCCTGTACAACTATTCTGATGTCCATCTTATACACTCCAAAATGTATTTAGTAAAAGCCGATATAGTTAAAAGTTATTGTTTAAAATTTACCCCTTTTTTACAAAACCATAGCAACAAGTTTTTAGAGCCGGCCATGGCAGTTACAGCTTTGATGCTCATAGATTTCCTATGAGCATCAGAGCTGTAACCACTGCGGCTGGTGCTAAAATCCATACTATAGTTTTGTAAAAGGGGGGGGGGGGGGTTATTGAGTTAGAAGCTTAATTTTGTTATCACAAACTGATCCTAGTTATATATACTTAAGAATTACTTAAGGGAGTGCAAATGACAGCCACTTGATGCCTGCCATTAGGTACCAATTCCTAAATTATCAATGTGCACCGAAAGATTGGAACCAAAATTTTATTATTATTATTTTTTACCATGCTAAGGTTACAAAATTTTGGTTCCAATCTTTCGGTGCACATTGATAATTTAGGAATTGGTACCTAATGGCAGGCCTCAAGTTATGCAATGGTGGTGGGGGGAAAGGCTGTCATTTGCACTCCATTAAGTAATTCTGTAATAAGAAACTTCTCATGAGATTTATCCTTATCAAAGTCTTTTTTGGTCAACCTTCCTTCCCAAAAAAACCCCTAAATGTCACTGCCTGTAAGTAAAATTCAATTCAATATGCTCTTACTTCAGCACAGCTCAGGGAAAGACATTTCCGAATGAAAATCTAGACGCATTATCGGCGCCTATGATGCAGATGCCTTCCGATGCCTACTTTTTTTTTTTTTAAACGCCTACGGTTTTAAATGATGCAATCAATTACCACGCAACCACCGCCTAACTTATGGTGCCGTTGATAGAACATGACCTATTATGTTTATCTTAATTTGTTGGTTGCTATACCGCCCTCCAACACGAATGTCGGAGCAACGAGCTGAAAGCGGGGTTTTCAACTTAATGGAAACCAGCCTCCTCTGGAACAACAGTATCTTGTCCCTGCATTTGCAACGGCGTATATTTTGAACCCTCTCCCACTTCTTCCCATTTAAAACACAGGAACAGTCTCTGGTCGGGGCCCAGAGACCATGGCCCCCCTTAAGAATCCAGTGCATGGGCATCCAGAGACTGACCACTAGGTGTCACTGTTAACACAGTATCTAGAACGCTCCCCTCCCCCCCCCCCATTCTCTTTCTGCATGAAAATTCAGTAACTTCATAAGTAAATGGGTTATTATTAATGAATACAATGATAATTTCAGCACAGAGCAGGATCAATTACTCAAGAGAACCAGAAGGTACTTGAATCTGATAGCTGCAAGTACTTTCCCAGCCTGAAATAATATGTGATAGAACCAACTGTGCTTCCATATGAGTATTTTTTATATGAGATTCGTCTGGTTCAATCTGTGCCTTATTTTAAATGAGTACACAGTAATATTTTTAATAGCAAAAACACACAGACTCTTATCTAAAAAATGCATAATTTTCTTAGTTATGTGGATTCTCTGGCAGAAGCTCAATAATGACTGTATTTGTCTTGCACTAAGAGTTGAAGTGGTTTTTTTTTTTTTTTTTTTTTCCTTTCCTTCCCCTCCACGGTGCTGCATGAATCTTTAGTAGAAAGCTACTGGGAGAGGAATCTGGACCAAAAAGAGTAACATATTAGAATCTGAAATCAATTAAAGCTCAAAAGAACTTTAGGTCAATATCTGAGATGAGCCGGAGAGTGCATTAGGCAGCAAACTGTCAGGAGAACAGATTTAATAACTTTCCCCCCCCCCTCCTTACATCAACAAAAGGGTTCCTCCAGTTTTATCAAGTATATCATCGACAGAAGAGATTATTTTGCAATTTTTTTTTGCCCTCCACACAGCAACACAGATTGAAAAGACAATATGGAAGCTTATTAGTAGAGAATGACACGGGGATAAATTTTCCCCCGTCCCATCTCCTTGAGTTTTGTCACTGTTCCTGCCTCATTCCTATAAGCTCTGCCTTAACCACGCAAGCTTCAAACACTTATGACTTTAAAGGGTTTGAGGCTTGTGCAGATGAGGACGGAGCTTAGGCATTGGTGGAAAGAGGTATTATGACATCACAATCTGAGCACTAGAATGTTCTACTTATGATTTTAAAGTGAGGCTTGTGCAGATGAGGGCGGAGCTTGCGGGAACGGGGCAGGGACAGGAAAATAACTCATGGGGATGGGAAAATTAGTTCCTATGGGGGCGGGGGAAAATTTGTCCCCGTGTCATTCTCTACTTTAGGTAATTAGACTGTGTAGGTGACATGAATGCTTCCATGTAAAGATGGAAACTAGGCAGAGAAGGTGAGGGAAATAACATCAATTAAAATTGTTGAAGAGAGAGTTAATGACAACCAATAGATATTGTATGGTGAGCCCTCAAAAACCTAATTTGTTATGTTGTATATTTGTTGAAAATTTATAAATAAGATAATAATAAAAAAAAAAAAACCAACAACCCTACTCTACCTAAATTAAGATGACACTTGCAGGCATAAGGGCTATTGTGGTGTATGGGTGGCTTTTGGAGGGTTCACCAGACAATAGACTTCCATACCTGGGACTTTTAATATGACATTCTCTGCAGTAATCCTTCGGCTGCGCTGAGGAATGCTCAGCTGTCTGTGAACAGTTTGCGAAGAGTGTTAGCTGCTAAAAAACTTGCTTTTGTGCGTTTCTCATGTGGACATCTTAATACTTGAGAATGGCCAAAAAAGATAGATGTACTAAGGACCAAAACGTCTATATAGGTCATTCTTTAAAAAATACACAGTATTGACGTCTTGCTATTTTGAGAATGGTTCCTAGTTTGATAGTTTAAGTTTTGATTAAACGCTTATCCAAAAGTACAAAGGCGTTGGACAAAGTATTTAAAAATAACTGGGAGACAAACATTTTTAAATTATTGGACGTACATGAACTAATTATTAGACATGCACGAACTAAACAAACATACTTATGGATGCCATTTCCCAAAATGTCCAAACTCAGACTTCGAATGTCCTATCAAAAAATGCCTCTCCACGGCTTTACTCTTACCACCTCTGCTACAAGTGACATCATGCATCATTTTTACATTGCAAAACATTGGTTTATGATGTGTTTCGCTGGAATAAAGAATCTAACCACAACAGAGGTTGAATGTCTCTGATCACATACAGGTTTGAGTTTCTTTTACTGATTTCGGCTAACGAGTTAACTCACGTTAAAGCACTTTAACAAGCATTAATCTGAGATAAGCAGGTAGTTATTAAATAAGCTTCATTGATAATAATAGAGCTTGTGTTATTCAGTGGGTTTTTAATCACATTAACGGGTGTTAATGCACCGTAATGGACATGAATTTATTTTCAATTCCATTTTATGTATTAATTTGATATACTGCTTTTATAGAAAAACATGTTAATAAATTCATCAGCAATAAAAGGAAAACAAACCATAAGGAATTAAGCGTGACTTAATGAACTCAGCAGTAAGCTATTAACACAGATTAGGAAATAAGTCTCTGTTCAAAAAATAAGAGAGCATTTTTTTTACATTGGCAAAGAAAATTCAATAAATTAGGCCAAAGGAAGATTGCCCACCTATGTTTTTATCTAAGTTATTCTCCATTGTGCTGAGAATATATACAGTAATTTGCTTTACAATTTTGTTTTCAGGATAGATACATAAAATGCATTTCTTAGATGTCGATTCTTGAGTAGAGAACACTGAATGCTTTACTGGAATAGATCAATTCTAGTTATTTTCGTCTGATGTCTAACGGGCTTCGCTAGAGTTAAACGTCCTAGTAGAACAATACGGGGCTCATTTTCCAAAAAAGATAGGCATCCAAACAAAGGCATAAATCGGCATTTAGACGTCATAAGAATATAAGAATTGTCATCTCCAGACCAGACCCTGGGTCCATCAAGTCCGTGATCCGCACACGCGGAGGCCCTGCCAGGTGTACCCTGGCATAGTTTTAGTCCCAATATCACTGTATGCTTCTCAAGGGAGATGTGCATCTAATTTACCCTTACCCGTATCACTCTATGCCACTCTTAAGGAGATGTGCATCTAGTTTACCCTTAAATCCTAGAACAGTGGATTCTGCAATTACTTCCTCTGGGAGAGCATTCCAGGTGTCCACCACTCGCTGCGTGAAACAGAACTTCCTGATATTCATCCTGGACCTGTTCCCCCTCAGCTTCAGTCTATGTCCTCTTGTCCGTGTCACATTGGGCATTGTAAATAACTGCTTTCCCTGCTCCATTTTGTCGAATCCTTTCAGTATTTTGAAAGTCTCGATCAGATCCCCTCGCAGTCTCCTCTTCTCAAGGGAGAACAAACCCAGTCTCCTAAGTCGTTCCTCGTAGTCCAGGTTCTCCATACCTTTCACTAGCTTCGTTGATCGTCTCTGCACCCTCTCTAGCAGTTTTATATCCTTCTTTAGGTATGGAGACCAATGCTGGATAGACTAGTGGTTCCCAACCCTGTCAACCAGTCGGGTCTTCAGGATAGCTCTGCTGAATATGCATGGGGTAGATTTGCACGCCTGTCACCTCCATTATATGCAAATCTCTCTCATGCATATTCATCAGGGTTATCCCCAAAACCCGAATGGCTGGTGGTCCTCCAGGACAGGGTTGGGAACCACTGGTCTAGAGTTTTCATTCAATTAAGGCCCAAACAAGGCACTCCTGTTCCGTGATGTCTTTTCCCTGTCACGCCAATGAAGCTATCAGTTGATAGGTCCTGTAGCACAATCTTCATGGTAAAAGAAAAAGATTAGATGCCACATTCAATCCTGTCCAAGGAGCTCAGAACAGGTTACAAGCTAACATACATAATATATAGTTTACAGGTTAAATTTTTTCAATATAAGTTTTTATCCTAACGAGACACATGCCGAGGATCTTGTATCAATATACATTTCTTTTCAATCTGTCGGTTGCGGGCGGAGGTGTTAGATGAAGAGGTATGATTCTATCGCTTTCCTAAAGTTGAGGAGTCCTTCAAGGGATCTGATCTGTGGGGGCAGCTGATTAAAGTGGGAGTAGGAACGTTGTTTGGCAGTTTGAAGTTGAAGGGCATGTCCAGGGGGCATTTTGAGGCGGAGCGGAGGGACCCGTTTGGCACGTAGAGAGGAAGCTTGGTTGTCCATAGAGCTTGGTGCCATGTCGTGTAAGGATCTGAACGCTAACATCAGGACCTTGAAGACACAACGTTTGGCCAATGGTAGAGCCCGGGAGACATCCGTAGCGGGAGTGAAACTGTGGAATTATCTCCCTGGCATCTGTTCGGACCAGGTAAAGTTCAGAAAAATGTGAACGACCAAACTGTATGTTGAGGCCTTTTCCTAAATTCTTGTTATAGAGTTACTTAAGGTATCTTGAACTGTGATCATCACGATATAATTTAGTGAAGATTGACAACTTATAATTTCCTCTGGTTTTTGAGGTTACCTTAAGGGGGTTAACGTTAGTATGTGATTGGACTGTAATTCCATGTATGCTGTCTTGAACTACTGTGAATGTTTTACTGTTAACCGCTTAGGTATAGGCGGTCTAGAAATTTTAGAAATAAGTCTTCTTTTATTAACTTTTTTTCCTCACCTGTTTAAGACCATCCTAGTTTTATGTACAGCATTTAGAAGTTTGTACCCCTGATCTGATAGTCCAATCGGTCTTTTCCTGCTATCATTTACTATCTTACAATATAACAATTCAGAGCCGCGAAGTGTTACCATATGGCGGAAAATCAGTAAATCTTTTATTTTTTTTAAAGCAACCTTTTAGATGGGATTTTCCGAGGAAGATCTAATGACATTTTAAAGTCAGCATGCCAGATGCCAACTCTTGTGGCTGGCACATATATCTCACAGAAAGGAGAGCTATACGCTGGGAAAATGAGTGAACAGGGCGATTCATCTCTTCCTGCTAAACATGTCCTTACCACACGGGGCACGAGCACCTGCTGACAGCGGTTGGATCAGGTCCAGTATGAATTGTGCAGATTAATGTCCTTTGTCATATGAATTTTAATCATCTTTAGAACAGTGCAAATAGAATTAGTGCATGACTGTTTATAAATGCGTATATACTCATATATATACAGTATATATTTTTAATTGCAAATTTTGTAATATAACACAATAGCGCAGATCTTGGGTCGGCCGGTACCATTTTGAAACAGATCACCAGCAGGGCAAAAGTGACTTGGGATCCTAGGATCACTTTTTTTTTTTTTTTTTTAGTTCAAACATTCTTTATTGAACATTTTAAATAACTTTAACAATACAGATGGCGGAACAAAACCAAGGAAAGGACAGATAATTCTGCCAGGTATTGTTTCAAAGGAGACCACCATTTTAAGACAGCCAAACTTGGGATCTTTTCTACCCCTAAAGAGAAGACTACCGTGGGATAAAGCAGGGGTGGGCAACTCCGGTCCTTGAGGGCCGGAATCCAGTCGGGTTTTCAGGATTTCCCCAATGAATATGCATTGAAAGCAGTGCATGCAAATAGATCTCATGCATATTCATTGGGGAAATCCTGAAAACCCGATTGGATTCCGGCCCCCGAGGACTGGAGTTGCTCACCCCTGGGCTAAAGCACCGAAGGGAAAAAGATAAAGGGAAGGGGCGCGCCAATCACGCTCGCTATGCCACTAAATGGGACAGACTATGCAGGATTGCCCAGCACCGGCTTTAGTTTCTAATCCGAGACCCTCTGCTGTCATTTCTAATCCGAGATCCTCTGCTGTCATTTCTAATCCGAGATCCTCTGCTGTCATTTCTATCTTTCTATGTAATGTGTTTAATAAATTTGATTAACCAGCAACAAAGTGGTACACAAGAACAGCTTAGTGCAGGGGTGGGCAACTCCGGTCCTCGAGGGCCGGAATCCAGTCGGGTTTTCAGGATTTCCCCAATGAATTTGCATTGAAAGGAGTGCATGCAAATAGATCTCATGCATATTCATTGGAGAAATCCTGAAAACCTGACTGGATTCCAGCCCTCATGGACCGGAGCTGCCCACCCCTGGCTTAGAGAGTAGTGTGCAAGCTTTATCACCTCAACTGAAAGTCAGAGGCCTATTATTACTGTTGGCACTTGTGCTGTTGAGATTCTAACTTTGGAGAAGTTTCTTTATCAGGGATTGCTGAGATGGCGGTTGCAGAATACTTACAACCTTGTTTGTTTAACCTGAAGGACACAGATTTCTTTGCGGGTAATTTTTAATAATAACAATTATGACTGTCAACATTAATTGCATTTCACATTTGACTAAAGAGCCAAGGTTAACATATTTTGCATGATATTCGAATGGGATAGGTAAACAGATTTTCAGCAAACATGTCTACGGTGCTTTAAAATGAAAAAAATATATATATATACTGGCGTAGGTGCTATGGGAAATAAAATAAAATATGATAAATGAACACTGATAATAAGACTCGGCATGGAAAAAATATTACCTCTGAGGAAGGCCGTAGTGATTAGATGGATGGATAGAAAGTTATTGAAGAAGGAGGAAGAGCGACCTGACCTAACAACGCATAAGAAAGAGTCTACGCAACTTAGATATGAGAACTGTGACTGTAGGAATGGAACATCTCATAAATTTAATTTGTGGCTAGTTGTCACAGAGTGATAGAAGGAGGGGATGGAGCAAACAGCCTACATAAACCGGATTCTTCTCCTAGCTGAAATGGATTATCTGCTTCTTTAGCTCGGTGGTAGCATCTTGGGGTTGGAATTGGAATACTGTTAATCACCTTCCTCAAATTCCCACTTGGAAAATACAATATGGCACTACTCACAGGTGTCTCGTTCGTAAAAGAGGCTAAGGGAAGCTAAAGCCTCCCAAAGCTGAACTGCAACCTTCCCTGCCTCCCGGACCCACCGCTTTTCTCTAACCATACAGTTTTGCTCCCTTCCTCCCGATGAACTTCCGCCGGGCCACACTCATAAAGAGTGATAGATGGCTGCAAGGTCTGGCTGATGCTTCCTGCACTGGTCCAGGAAGTTTACATCAGAGGATGAGAGACTTGCAAATGAAGTATTAGCAGTGATGAAGAGAACTGGGTCCCATTGTTTTCTATCACTCTTTATTAGGGCAGCCTGTTGGAAGATGGAAGATGGAAGTGGAAAAACTGTACTGCAGGTATATGGGAGGGGAGATGGAGATAGAAATAAATTGGGCAGCGGAGAGAGAAAGGATGCAAGACTAGATGGGAGAAGAGGGAGAGAGTGACAGAGAGAGATGGGACAATCTGGATAAAGGAAAGGGAGAGATAGAGGCTAAGGGGTGGAGAGAATGTGAGACAGAAAAAAGGGGAAATACTGCATAAGAGGGAATGTAAGATAGGGGCAGTGCTGAATGGGAGAAAGTGACAGGAGCTGTTGGGATTCAGACTGGTCCAGACCGGTTTTGACCTGTTCAAACTAGTCAAGACCGGTTTTGATCGATTCTGTAGTTCTCTGGTTCAAATTGGTTTTCACTTTCCAACTAGGTCAATCAGTCTGAACCAGATTGGTTGACTGGTTCAGACCAGTTCCGAATGGTTTTCTCCGCCTGACTAATCAGCCTGTAGATTCGTGCAATGTCCTAATATTTCAGAGTACCTATATCTAGATTATAAGATCAACAAGAATTACTAGCTGTAAGATAAAATTTAACAAGTTTAACTGGAGACTATGAAGCCCGATGAACTACAAAAATTATGACTGAGTGGCTAAAGCTGATAGAGAGATACAAATTATCTCCAAAATATTTATTTATATCTTACCTATATGAATAAACACGTTGCTGGATATATATTCCAGGTCCCATTGCTCTGAATGCAATGCAAGATCAATTTTACAGCGCTTAATAGAGTTTTGCAATTGTATCCAAGAGAAATATTGATTTACCGAAAGCCCACACTCACAGCGCAATTCAGAAAAAAAAGTCTTGAGTCTACAGACTTTTTAAAATATATTTCTTATTTATAACCGACTGTAACAGCAGCATATATTCACATTCCACAGATGAAAGAGTTTGACCTTTCTCCAAATAAAATATGTACCGACATAACACAATGCCAGTTTTAGCTAGTAGTTGCCCTGTAAGGAAGCATTTCTTTACAGAAAGAGTAGTGGATATGTGAAATGATCTCCTAGTGGAGGTCACAGAATCGAGGATGTTGTCAGAATTCAAAAAAGCATGTGACATGCACTGAGGATCTCTAAGATGCGGTAGAACCGGGCAGTTAGTTTCGATAGATGGACTGAATAAGCCACACACTTTTTCTGCTATCATTTCTATGTTATAAAATATAAATCTCTCTCTCTGTCCCTCCATGAGTTCAACTTTTCTTCCTCTCTCCTTCACCCCTATTAGCAACAAGTCTCCCTCTCTCCTTGCCCATCTGTCTTGAGAGATCCAGCCATCTCTCCCACCCCCCTCTACTGTCACATCCAACATCTCCCAGATCATGTGAAGCATTTTTCATCACTGTCCATCAGCCTCATGCCCATTTTTCCTTCTATCACCCCTCTTCAACACCATGCCACATCTCTCCCTCCATCACTATGTCCAACATCCCTCCTCTTTGCATCCCCTTCAACCTGTCCCTCTGTTCCTTCTCCACCACCAACACCCAACAATGCCCCCATGTACCCCCAAGGCAATGCATACCACATGTTGAGAAACACTGCACTAGACCACCAGGGAGGTAGGCCAAAGGAGGGGGGGGGGGGAAGGGATCTTGGATTGCAATGGGTGGCAAATGACTTGTTTATTTGGAAGACAGAGATTTACAAGGAGAAGTATATATGGTCATTCGGCCTCCATCACTGAGTGGGCAACAATTAACAAGTCTTCATGAGCACATGGTCCATCCCTACAGGTGGGTGGATTGTTATAGTGCCAAGTATAGATACGCTGTGATAGATTCACCTGTAAATGACAGTATGGGGGTAATTTTACAATGATCCACCTAGTTTTAGGCACTTACCCCCTCTTTTACTAAGATGCACTAATCAAATTAGTGCATGATAAACGCTAACACACCCATAGACTAACATGCACGGCTAGCGTTTAGCGCATGCTAGTCAGTTAGTAAAAGAGGGCCTATGTATATCAATAAATGGTAGTATTTTAATCCATTGCACCCATAAGTATCGACTTAAGTACAATATGTAACGAACGTGTTGTGATTTACTGACCAGCAATACATTCGCACTCTGCTGCGAGAATGATTACAGTTGTGTCATGGATGACCCATATTATGCCGGTTTTGAAACAGTTGCCTTGGCTCCGTTCACATCAAACGGTACAACATAAAGTACTATTGATAAGATCATCAAGTTACGTATTATAAAGCACCTGGATGTTTTCAAGATATGTTGGAGTTGTATTGGCCAAGAACGGTATTAAGATCTGAAAATGTTATGAGATTATCTACCGAAAAAGAGTGGAACGTAATGCATGCTAGAGTTAGGAATTTCCAGAGCAACATTTGCCAGGTCAGTTGCGCTTGGGTAAGCCTAGAGATATCTTTACAAATCTCTTGATGCAATTATTTGTCGATGCGTTTATGTGACCGGATTGTGTATGATCAGTACACGTCCCCCTCCGTATTCGCAGTTTCAGCATTCGCGGTTTTGATTATTCACGGTTTTTTTGCTTGCTGGCTCCTCCCCCCAAATTACGTCAGCTTACACAGAGAAAAATCGCCGATTCCCGGCACTTTCTTCACCGTGTTTTGCCTCTCCTTCAGGAACAGATCAGGTCTCCCACTGTGTTATTTGCACTTTCACCCTATTCACGATGGTTTTTAATAGAAAACAGCGAATAACATATGAAAAAGTTATTTGCGGTTTTTCTGTATTTGTGGTTCTGTTAATCCCTGATCACAGCGAATACGGAGGGAGACGTGTAGTTATGTAATTTGGAAGAGATAATTTATTGGTGATGGAATTATGTGAATAATTATGAATACGGAGAGAAGTGTGAACAGCAACAGCTTTTTTTAGATATAAAACATATTTTTTTAAAATACTTTGTAAACTGCCTAGATTTTTAGGCGGTACATCAATTTTTTAAATAAATAATATTTTCATTTGAATTATGACTTTAGGTAAGAAATGTTACTTCTCTGTACCTTAATCCAATTCTGACAATGTTCCAGAAAAATTTGAGAGAAGCATAATTATTAAAATGATAGCTAATATTCTACACGACGGTAGCTTTTGCTATACCGAGCTGTTTCCATTCACACAGCCTGACCTCAAGGGATGGCAGAAAAAAAAAAAAAACCCAACAACAGAGACACAAGCAGATGAGAGACTAGGAACTGAGCCAAAAGAAAAGAGGCAAATTATCATTTTAGGGAAATACTGTACCCAGTAGAGTGCTGAAGCATCTGTGGTTAAGAATGCATACAGCCAGCCAGATGGTGGTGTGTTAATTCGCACTTAATGCCACCCAACTTCGGTTCCACCATAGCTGACATTTCTACGTGGAATATATTGTATTTCTTAAATACCACCTGCAAGACTGAAAGTGGTATACGGTCAGGTACAGTAGATGGAAGGCTCACAATCCAAGGAGCACTTTTATTAAAGGGTGTTAAGCATGCGAGAAGCAGACTACCGCAAAATGCATTATATTTTCTATCCTAGACACTGACTCTATTACTGTATTGACTCATTCTTTAGTAATTTCCCACTTAGATTATTGTAACTCCCTTCTTAATGGCCTACCCCAAAAAGAATTACGTCGCCTTCAATTACTACAAAATACTGCAATAAAACTTATTTATAAAAAAGGCCGATTTGACCATGTTACTCCACTCTTAAAAGAAGCTCACTGGCTCCCTATCACCCACCGTATCACCTATAAAATCATCTTACTCTGCTTTAAAATTAAACAATCTCATCAACCTTCATTCCTTGACAAACTCCTGATACCTCAATGCTCCTCCCGCACTTTAAGATCCTCTGATCAAAAACTTCTTTTCATCCCCCCTCTAAAAGATTTCTATTATACTCGTAAAACAAATTTTGCCGTAACTGCCCCTACATTATGGAACTCCTTGCCACAATACCTCCGCGACGAACAACAACTTGTTAAATTTAAATCTTGTCTAAAGACTTTTTTATTTCATGACGCTTTTAATCTAACCTAGATTTTCTACTATCTATCTTCTCTCTCTCTTCTCTTTTATTTCTATTTTCTCTCCTCTTGCAAGCAATTACTACTACAACATGCCCTCACCTTCACGTTTTTTCCCTACCCACTCTTCCCTTTTCTTCTTATTAAATGTAACTTTTTCCCCTCCTCCCTTACTATCCTCACAGTCAAGTCTGTCTGTTTTTTGTCATTTATGTCCCACTTAAATATTTTATACATTCTTCCTTTTTACTCCCTCTTTTAAATTATATTGTTAACCGGCCAGATATTTGTTTTATGGTCGGGATATTAAAAACTAATAAACTTGGAAACTTGGAGGGTGTGTGGCATGGAAGTGTACACTAGCTACTGCATTTCCATTAGTGCATGCTAACTGCGTAAGTTAATGAAGGAGCACTTTGCACCTCCTAAGTAGGAGATGGTAACTGCCGTCACCTTCAATTTTTGTGGGTAATGCACGCTTAGGCAAACACAACCCCCAAACTGTTTATTCAAAAATGCCTTAAATTGTGCTGCATTGCATCTGAGCTTAGCCCAAAGGAAATTCCTGCGTTAAGATACACTCGCCCCCTCTTTGACTAAGGTGCGCTATGCTTTTTAGCGTGCAATATTAGCATGCGCTAAACGCTAAAACGTGCATGTTATCCCATGGACTAATTTAGCCGTTAGCACCCCTTAGTAAAAAAAAGGGCCTAAGTCCCGTTTCTACTCCTATGTTTGTGCCTGAAGTAATCAATGGATGGTGAGGTAACTTTTAAAGTACATTCTTTTAAACTAATTGATCCATCTTGATATCAGAGATGTCATTTTTTTTTTCTCTTCCTGCAGTAGTCATTAATTCTGGAATCGGTTCTAAACACATATGTTTCCTTTATTGTAAATGTAAACAGAAACAATATAACCTCTGGCTTTGTAACTTCTCCAACTTCTATTCATAACTTCCTTGTGTGACTACCTTTCACAAACTCCAGGAGATCTTTAAGTCTGTCCCAATACCATTTTAGCAGTCTTTCTCTGGTCCGACTCCATCCTTTTTATATCTTTTTTGAAGGTGCAAGTGTTACAAGAAATTTGGGGTAGATGTGCGGGGGTGGGGGGGGGGAGAGAAATGAGTAGATGTCAGGGAAGGGACCCAGCAGAGAGAACTGACCAGCAGGTACACTGGCTGGCAGAAATATGCCGCTTCCACTAGAATGCTGCCTAGAAATAAGGCTCATATCAAAACATTTCAGATTCAGGGGAGGGGTAGAAGTTAGAGAGGGAGGGGTAAGGGTGAGATGTTGGACTCAGATGAGGGAAGGAGGGAGAGATGTGAGGCTCAGGCATGGGGTAAGGGAAGGAGAGAGGGATGGAAAGATGTCAGATTTGTAAGGGCCAGAAGGGGTAGAAAGGGAACAGTGAGAGATGGAATTGGAGGAGGACAGAGGGAGTAAGAGAGGGGGAGATGGACATGGGGGAAGTCTGAGGGGTCAGGGGGAGATGGTAGAAGGAGCTGAAAGGGGGAGAGGGAGTGATGGAAGAGGGGGAGAAAGGGAGAAATGGATGTAGAGGGGCAAAATGGGGAGAGGGAGAGATGGATTTATTGGAGGGCAAAATGGGGATAGGTGGATTTCATGGAGAAGGCAAAATGGGGAGAGGGAGAGACAGATTTGGTGGAGAGGGCAAATGGGGAAATGGAAAAAGATTCAGGGAAAGGGCATAAGGGGGAGGGAGACATGGATGAGTCAGGGAGAGCAGAGGAAGGAGAGGAGAGATGGACAGGGAAAGGCAGGGGATATGAACTGGAGGCAGAAGGGGAGAGGGAGGAGAGGTAGATGTTGCACTTGTGGGAGGGAGAGAGAAGAGAGGAAGGAAATGAGGGTGGAGTAAGCAATAAGGAGGGGCGATGCTAGACTTGGTGGATCCATGTGGAAGAGTTGTCAAGAAGATGAGTGAGCAGAATAATGAGTATACGAGGGAAATGTGGTAATGGGAAAAAGATAAAAGGGTGAGAAATGAGAACGCTGGGAGATGAGAGAAGGAGATAGAAAGTTGATTAGATAAAAAGTGAGAAGGAATAATGCGTGGCCGCACACCTTTTGGTAGCAGGCCGCACAGCTAGCACACCAGGACCTCTGGCTGTACTCTGCTGTTGCCTGTGGCTTTTGTGAAGAAAGAAGTGCAACTGGAAGAAAGGAGGAGGTAGCCTACTTGGATGTCTTAGAGCCAGCTGGAAGACAGGGGCACAAACTTGGGAGAGAGGGAGCACAAACTTAGGACAAAGGCTGGAAGGAAGGGAGGGAGCACAAACTTAGGACAAAGGCTGGAAGGAAGGAAGGGAGGAAGCACAAACTTAGGACAAAGACTGGAAGGAAGGGAGGGAGGAAGCACAAACTTAGGATAAAGACTGGAAGGAAGGGAGGGAGGAAGCACAAACTTAGGATAAAGACTGGAAGGAAGGGAGGGAGGAAGCACAAACTTAGGACAAAGACTGGAAGGAAGGGAGGGAGAATGAACTTGGGACACAGAAGGGAGGGGGCATGAACTTGGGACATAGATTAAAACATATATAAAACAAGTCACAAAATAAAATCTTCACAGTTAAATAATTTCTTCTTTCCAAATAGCAGCTAATAAACCACAAAAATGCAGTAACAAAAAGTGGAGGTTTTTTGTTTTTTAACTGTTTCTTAAATTGGAGTCGATTTACCCATAGTCTTAATGGACCCACCAAAGCATTCCACGTCTAACACCAGCAATACGGCTCATTGCCCTGGTGTCTGCATAATTTCCCTGCACTATCGGGCCAATAACTTTTGATTTCCATAGAAACATAGAAATTGACGGCAGAAAAGGGCCATAGCCCATCGAGTCTGCCCATACCAATGACCCACTCCCTGACTTTTACTTCCCTATTGATCCCACATGAATATCCCATTTTTTCTTAAAATCTGACACGCTGTTGGCCTCAATCACCTGCTGAGGCAGCTCGTTCCAATGATCGACCACCCTTTCGGTGAAGAAGTACTTCTTGGCATCACCATGAAATTTCCCTCCCCTGATTTTCAGCGAGTGTCCTCTGGTTACCGAGGGCCCTGTTAAGACTGAAGATATCATCTTTCACCTCTATACGCCCCGTGATATACTTAAAGGTCTCAATCATGTCCCCCCTCTCTCTTCGCTCCTCCAGTGAGTGCATCCGCAGTTTATTTTATTTTTTTTTTTAATCAGATCGCAAAGATCTATTTGGCTTGTACGGCACCACAACTTGCCGAAAATACCATGGCGTTTGGTGATAAACAGTTCGTCAAACCGCAAAAATGGCCTTGTGCTGCACCCGGAATAGAACCGGTTGCCCATATAATTTCTTCAAAACTGGTGCAACAAGGGCCATCCTTTCAGTACCCAGAACCAGCCTAGCCATAGCATTTTGAACTAATTACATCGCTCTCCCGTTACATTTGGCCTTTTCCTCAGGGAGAACGACAAATAAAGTTGAATTTAACTCAAGTGCGAATAAGTCTGAAATGCCCATTCATGCCTTACTGCTTTTTAATGTACTCCGTTAAGATTTTAATTCATCTTTTTAGTCTCTGCAGCTTGTATGCATGCTTTTATCTATCTGCTGGGTATTATACTGTGTGCAATGTATTTATGGCACTTATCTAATTACTCTACCTCTCTGCATTTAATGTTTTAGGCATTAAAAAGGCACATTTTAAATCAAAAGGAGAGCAGGATTAAAAGCAAATTACTTTATATTGGAAATGCCTGACCACCTTTATAAATAAATGTTGCAGCCAGGGAAATGGGGATTTTGGATGTTTGAGGGGGGGGGGGGGAGGCATTGTTTTGTTGTGTGTTGTGTTTTAGTGCTGTGCGGCCATTCCCCTGGGAATCTCGCCTCTGTTAGCGTTCATCTGCCTTCGGAGGGCTGAAAAGAAATACAGTGTCACCACAGCAGTCATATACTGAGACAGAGTAGTATGCAAATGCAGCCTTGTTGTAATAAATTCAGATCCAATAGGAATTAGAAATGAATTATTTTGCCAATGCAATAGATGATTTATCATTGCTGGTTTTCACATATCAGCATGTGCACGCACAGATTATTTTTAAAACAAATAAATAAATTGTTTCCTTGGCCTACAAAGTAGCAGGTTGCTGCAGTTCAGAGCTTCAGAATGAAATGGTTGTACAGGAAGAAATAGGGATGTGACTTCATCTGAAACAACATGGGAAGTATCAGTGAAGTATCGAGAGACTACGGGAACTCCCCACAGCCATTTCCTAATGGCTATCTGTACGGGGCAGGAGCGTAGGAAGTTTGTTCCTGCCCCGAAAACCAGCTAGACTACCAGGTAAGGCCAGGATGCTGGGGGAAGACAAAAATATGGGGTTTCTTTTTCCCTCCTCCCCACCCCCCCAAAAAAAAATTGTGATTATGTGAAATCGCGAGTAGGGAAACCGCAAATGGGGAGGGGGAAGTGTATAATGAACCAAAAAACTGTGCAAAAAAAAGAAGGACGTCCAGAGGACATAACTAAAAAAAGTGATTATATTTGTAGGGGATTCGGTAAGCTATAGGAAGAATATGTTTTGCTTTAAGAAGTGGAGTCACATGGTCGAATTTGGAACATCCATATAATAATCTAACCGCAGTATTTTGTACCAACTGTAAACGATGTAACTGATAACTTGGAAGACCGATCAGAGTTGAATTACAGTGATCAAGTTTGAATAAAACTAAAGAATGAATCAATATATGGAGGGAACTTTGTGGAAGAAATGAAGGAACAGAACAAATTTGTCGAAGAACAAAAAATGATGAAGCTGCAACTTTAGAAACATTACATTACATTAGAGATTTCTATTCCGCCATTGCTTTGCGGTTCAAGGCGGATTACAAAAGAATTACAAAAAAAACGTATTACAAGAAGAAGATATCTGGTAATTTCTAAAGGCGATAAAGAGTGGATGAGGTACTGGGAAGTGGGAAGAAGCTAGCGGTATTAAGTCATTTGCAGGAATTTCTTGAAAAGTAGGGTCTTTATTTCTTTTCTGAATGTTTTGTAGTCTGGGGTCATAATCAATAGATTGGAGATTTGGTTGTTGAATTTTGTTGCTTGTGGCTAGGAGGCCATCATATAGTTTTTTTTTCCCGTTTGAATTCTTTGACTGGAGGGTGTGTGAATGGAGTGTGGGTTTTCCTGTGTATCAGTATGAAAACATGAGGCGTTATCTAATGTTACTCCCAGAATTTCAGTAGCATTTGTAAATGAAAGCAAAACACCATTCACACTGCCATTAGACTGCCAGGGAGGTCCCGGCAGCCATTTTGTGTTTGCAGCTGGTATGGACAGGAGTGCTCCTACCCATGTTGGTTTTTAACTTTTTTTTTTGCAAGCCCGTGGTTTTAACCCGCTTTGCCTGTGGGTTATAACCATGGGCTTGTACTGCGGGGAAGGGCAGGAGAGTCGGGGCAGCAGGAGAGATTCAGGGCGAGAGCAGAGAGGCCAGTCGGGACGGCAGGAGATTCAGGGCAGGCAGGAGATTCGGGGCTGAGAGCAGAGAAGCAGGGCAGTTGCTTATTTTGGGATCGGCCAGCCCAGTCGGTGTTGCTTTTTTATTTTAGCGAATCGCTTCCCGCCTACGTTTGAATGCCGTTCCCCACATCTGCATGCGCAGATTGGAGGATGATCGGCACACAAGTTAGCGAATCAGGTCGGAGGGAAATCGGGTTATAAAGGGGTCGCTATGCGGTCGGAAGTTGATCGGTGGGCTTAGTGAATCTAGCCCTTAGACTGTTTGGCGTTAGCACTTAAAGGGTGCTTGTTTGTTTTTAAAGGGCCCCTTAGATACAGAAAGCATTTACACATGCGACTTCCATCATATGCATGCATAAAGGACAAGCAATTCTTTTAAAATGCCCTCCTTGGACTAGTTTTGCACGATAAATCCACAGCACAGATATAGACTTCATCTTGCCTCACCTTTATTCTGTCTGGCAAACATTGTGAACTCAAGCCAGTCTTTTGCTCTGTTTACTGCGCCACTGACCCATGGGAAAAATAATAGTCAAAGGAATTTGTCTGAATGGAAAAAAGAATAGGAGTTGCTTGATTTAATTCACTTTGAGCTACTGCTGAAAAGATGCGAGCTAAATCCTAACTACATAAATCAAAATAGAATTAAATAAGTTCACCAAGCTGAAAAGTGCCTTGCCCTTAGCAGCTAAAAGCATATGGCTGAAAGGGAAGGGTAAGAGATAAAAGTGAGGGTGGGGATAAGAGCAGGGCAGGGGTTTAAATTTGAAAATTACCTTACAGGTGCATCTTTGCACCTTTATACTTATATAAGAGTTTCCATGCAAGGACAGACTAAAGGTCCATCAAGTCTAATGTCCTGTTTCCAACAGTGGCCAACCCAGGTTACAAATACCTGACAAAATCCCAATAAAGTAAAACAGTTGATGCTGTTTACCCTAGGAATAAATGGTGGATTTTCCCAAATCCATTTCAATATTGACTTATGGACTTCCCTTTTAGGAAGTTATCCAAACCTTTTTTTAAACCCTGCTAAGCTAACTGCTTTCACCACATTCTTCAGCAACAAATTCCAAAGTTTAATTACATGTTGTGTGAAGAAATATTTTCTCTGGTTTGTTTTAAATTTACTGCATAGTAGCTTCATCATATCCCACCCCCCTAGTCTTAGTATTCTTGGAAAGAGTAAACACGTCTACCCTCTCCAGTCCACTCAGTGTTTTATAGACCTCTATCATATCTCCCCTGAGCCAATCTCTTCTCCATATTTGAATGGCATCAAAGCTGACTCTGATTATCTACAGTATGTACATCTTCATAGATCCAGTCCTGAATTCAAGCAAAAGTCATCCATGCCTGCAAGAACTGTACTGGAATTCTGTCCAGGAAACGCCAGGAGATCATTTGCAACTTACATTGTTACACTCAGTTCGCTCTCAATGGCAGGTTGTGTCATATTATCTTTGTAGCAAAGCTATTGATGGATTGCCACATATGGAAAACAATGTTTCTTTAACAGCACAGTGTAGAATGTCAGCATTTCTAAAATAATAATAATTTTAAAAAAAATGTAGCTGCTATCAATCCAGGTGCAAGCAGCTGTTATCTGGCCTGAACTTTCTAGCGCTATGAAACATGGGGACAATATGAAAGAGCTATTTTTAAATCCTCCCATAAACAGCTGGCAGCATCCGTCAATTTGCAGATATGGATTTCAGCTCGAAAAAGCAATGAGGTAGCTGGTGGCATGCGAGAACCAGCTTGGCCCGCCGATGTGCCAGTTGGCTCGGCTATTGTACTACCGTTAGACCTGCTCAGTCCCTGCATATGCCCGTCACCCTCGTTTCTCCACTCCTTTCAAAGCCCTCTGCATGGGATTTTCGACTTGCACAATTTTTTTTTCGCTTTGCATCATTGAGGATTCTTGAGAACTCCTTAGCGCATGCAAAACAGACAATAAGTATTAACTTAAGGCCCGATTCTATAAACGAAGCCTAAATCTGTAAGCGCCTAGAAAAATAACTATTGCAAGTCAATCAAATGTAGATCTGCCATTTGTAGAATCACTTAGGGCTTGGGCCGCTGCTATTTAATATATTCATAAATGATCTAGAAACAGGGACAAAGTGTGAGATAATAAAAATTTGCGGACGACACCAAACTATTTAATGGAGCTCGGACTAAAGAGGACTGCGAAGAATTGCAAAGGGACTTGAACAAACTAGGGGAATGGGCGACGAGATGGCAGATGAAGTTCAGCGTTGAGAAATGTAAAGTATTGCATGTGGGATGCAGAAACCCGAGGTACAACTATACGATGGGAGGGATGTTATTAAATGAGAGTACCCAAGAAAGGGACTTGGGGGTAATGAAGGACAGTGCGCAGCGGCCGCTAAGAAGGCAAACAGAATGCTAGGCATAATCACGAAGGATATTACAACCAGAACGAAATAAGTTATCCTGCCATTGTGTCGGGCGATGGTGCGTCCGCATCTGGAGTACTGCGTCCAATATTGGTCGCCGTACCTTAAGAAGGACATGGCGTTATTCGAGAGGGTTCAGAGGAGAGCGACGCATCTGATAAAGGGGATGGAAAACCTTTCATATGCTGAGAGATTGGAGAAACTGGGTCTCTTTTCCCTGGAGAAGAGGAGACTTAGAGGGGATATGATAGAGATTTACAAGATCATGAAGGGCATAGAGAGAGTAGAGAGGGACAGAAAGAGAGAGAGAAATAGAGAGAGAGAGAGATAGAAAGAAAGAGAGAGAGAAAGGGAGAGAGAAAAAGAGAGAGAGATAGAGAAAGATTGGAGAAACTGGGTCTCTTTTCCCTGGAGAAGAGGAGACTTAGAGGGGATATGATAGAGACTTACAAGATCATGAAGGGCATAGAGAGAGTAGAGAGGGACAGATTTTTCAAACTTTCGAAACATAAAAGAACAAGAGGGCATTCGGAAAAGTTAAAAGGGGACAGATTCAAAACGAATGCTAGGAAGTTCTTCTTTACCCAACGTGTGGTGGACACCTGGAATGCGCTTCCAGAGGACGTAATAGGGCAGAGTACGGTCCTGGGGTTCAAGAAAGGATTGGACAATTTCTTGCTGGAAAAAGAGATAGAGGGGTATAGATAGAGGATTACTGCACAGGTCCTGGACCTGTTTGGGCCACCGCGTGAGCGGACTGCTGGGCACGATGGACCTCAGGTCTTACTCAGCGGAGGCATGGCTTATGTTCTTTTATCAAGGCGCCCTACGGGGGTTAGCGTGTCGGACATTTCATCATGCGCTAACCCCTGGTGCAAGCCAAAAAAACTA
The DNA here is from genome assembly GCF_902459505.1 of Geotrypetes seraphini. Lineage (NCBI taxonomy): Eukaryota > Metazoa > Chordata > Amphibia > Gymnophiona > Dermophiidae > Geotrypetes > Geotrypetes seraphini. The sequence goes on from NC_047102.1 coordinate 8,480,311, forward strand.
ACGCCTCGTCAATGGAGGCGTTAGCGACTAGCGCGGCAGGCGGTTTAACGTGCGGTATTCCGTGCTTTAAACCCCTACCGCAGCTTGATAAAAGGAGCCCTTAGAGTTGCCTAAGTTGACTTAGGTGTCTTATGTCAGGCCACCTAACATCGATGCCTACCAGAGCCTAAGGCAATTCACGCCCAAACTCTGCCTCTGGTCATGCCCAGTTTTCAGGTAGGTGCCTCAGTGTAGATGCTTACATGGCACCTAATAATCTAGCTGCCTATCTGAAAAAAAATTTTAATTAGCTTTCATCGTGCTTTCAATTTCCACATCAATTAAGCGAATTAAAAAAAATTGGTAGGCACGCCGATCTTTGCGCCTATTGGCAGGCACCATTTATACAATCAGGGCCTTAATGCTCATAGAATGAATGTGCACACATTGACTCTTTATCTACATTTACAGAGTCTAGCCCAGACATGGGCAACTCCGGTCCTCGAGGGCCGGAATCCAATCGGGTTTTCAGGATTTCCCCAATGAACATGAACTGTTTTCAATGCATATTCATTGGGGAAATCCTGAAAACCCGATTGGAGTCCGGCCCTCGAGGACCGGGATTGCCCATGTCTGGTCTAGCCCAATAGCCCACGTGCAGTCATATCAGAGACCTAGATAAAATATGCAAATATTCCAAGCAAAGGAATTTCAAAATTAAATCCCTGCGCATATTTCATCAGTTCTGCCCTAACCCCCCATTGTAACACTCCTCTCTTTCCCTTACTTTTTCCTGCGTTACGAAGGGGATAAAGATCATTTAAAATAATTAAAAAAATAAAAATAAAAATACATTTTCCATTCATTTATCCACCTGAAATCCATTTTGCGCTGCTTTCTGATTCCCTCCTAAATTCAAAACAGACCCTGTGAGTCACCGTGCGCAAGCGTAACTCTTTCTTAAGCTACATGCTAAACAAATGTTTTCAATGTCTTCCTGACTGTTGCCAGGTACACTGAATAAAAAGTGATTTTCAGAAGCTGCTGCGACATTAGTGCTCGGAAATTTATGTTTTGGTTGACACTCCTGGGCCGCAAGTGCTGTCAATACAAATGCTTACATTATGCATTATTGTGACATACTTGAGTGAATATCCATCTCCATCTCTGCTGTCTCCTCTCAAGGACGGCGCTTCTAATGTCTTTATATTACAAGGGCAGCCCCGATGGTTTGCATATATCCTTCAAGCCGTACACACAGCGGACCGTCCTCCCTTTTCTTTATATGATTCCCCCCCCTCTCCAGTTATCAAGCAATCATCTTTGAATATCACTGCACCCAGACTAGAGAGGGTTTTTTGTACCTTACCAACAATGTAAATATCACTGATGGGATGTTTTTCTCTGCAATATATGACTATTGTTTACTCACCTTCTCTGCTATTACGCCTTGCTTGTTGTTTTTTTTTTTTTTTCTGACTGGAAATGCCAGTCAGAAATAAAAAGGCTTCTTCAATATGTATAGTTTTATTTTTTGTACTGAATTTTTTTCCCAGCTAGGTATGGGGAGAATGCGGCACAATGGTTAAAGCTACAGCCTCAGCACCCCGGGGTTGTGGGTTCAAATCCACGCTCCTACTTGTGACCCTGAGCAAGTCACTAAATCCCCCCATTGCCCCAGGTACGTTAGATAGATTGTAAACCGGTACAGAAAATTGAATACATAAATAAAATGCAGTAGCTACAGAGTTTCCCTTCACCTTATTTTCCTGTCTTTTCCGCTCTGCACCTACAAACACAAATATGTCTCCGGTTTCTGATCTCTGCTTTTTTCTCAGCGCATGAAAGACCTGAAAACCTCCATCCTATCCTACATAGTCTTCCAGTTGTTATTCAGGTAAATCCAGCTGTTGTGTGGTGATGGTAATGAGCACGGTCCTGATGCAAACCAACCAAGGAGAAAATAATTTAAGGAACAGCTAATCCAAATTAGAAATGATCATCTTTACCATTTGCAGGTTCCAAGAAATGAACCACCCCCGGTGCCTTCTAAACAGTCATCATTTAGAGGTGGCATCATGATTTCTTTGTAGTGTTTGGAAGGCCCACACGGACTATCAACCCTCTGCTGCTACTGATGGCATGAATTCTGCTCCATGTTACAGGTGGAGTTTCCCCTCAAAGAGAACTCTTGCATCCCGGAAGAGACAGAGGAAGCCAGGTCATTATAACTTGTTGATAGCTTATTGTCTTCAGACTGGGCGTCAAAATGGCAGATGATGTTTGATGTGTGCAAGGGCAAAGTGATGCATGTGGGAAAGAGGAACCCGAACGGTGTCAGGTCAAAAAGCGCGCTGGGACAAAGGCGCTCGCAGACAACTGAACGCAACGCGGAGGCGCACAATGAAGAAAATGACTGTTTTAAAGGGCTCCGACGGGGTGTGTGTGGGGGGGGGAACCCCCCACTTTATACAGATCGTGCCACGTTGTGGGAGCGTTGGGGGGTAGCAACCCCCCACATTTTTCTGAAAACTTCACTTTTTCCCTAAAAAAACAGGGAAACAGTTAAGTTTCCAGTATAATGAGGGTGGTTACAACCCTCCACAACGCCGCCGCAATCTGTATTAAGTAAAGTGGGGAGGTTCCCCAACAAAACCCCCCGTCGGAGCCCCTAAAAACAATCTTTTTCTTCGGCGCGCGCTTCCGTCTTGCGCTCAGTTGTCGGCGCGCGCCTTTGTCTTCGGCGGTTTTGTCTATGAACCACCCGAACTATAGCTACACGATGCTGGGTTCTGTGTTAGGAGTCACTGCCCAGGAAAAGGATCTAGGTGTGATTGTTGAAGATACGCTGAAACCCTCAGCTCAATGTACGGCGGATGCTAAGAAAGCAAATAGAATGTTAGGAATGATCGGGAAAAGAATGGAAAACAAAGATGAAAATGTTATAATGCCCTTGGAGTGCTCTTTGGTAAGGTTGCACCTCGAATACTGTGTGCAGATATGGTCGCCATATCTCAAAAAAGACACGGCAGAATTAGAAAAGATGCAGAGAAGGGCAACAAAAATGATAAAAGGGATGGGACGACTTCCCTATGAGGAGAGGCTAAAGTGGCTAGGGCTCTTCAGCTTGGAGAAGAGGCGGCTCAGGGGTGATATGATAGAGGTCTATAAAATAAGGAGAGGAGTGGAAAGGGTAGATATGAATCACTTGTTTATTCTTTCCAAAAATACTAGGACTAGGGGACATTAGATGAAGCTACCAAGTAGTAGATTTAAAACAAACCAGAGAAAATATTTCTTCACACAACGTGTAATTAAACTCTGGAATTTGTTGCCAGAGAATGCGGTGAAATCAGTTAGCTTAGCAGGGTTTTAAAAAGGTTTGGATAATTTCCTATAAGAGAAGTCCATAGGCCATTATTGAGATGTCTCACTGAAATCCACTGCTTATTTCTAGGATAAGCAGCATAGAAACTGTTTTGCTACTTGGGATCTAACTAGGTGCTTGGCCACTGTTGGAAACAGTCTGTCCCAGTATTTCAGTTCTTATGTCATTGAGATTTCTGGGGGTCCTTACAAGAAATGATTTCCATTACTAATTTTCAAAACTGTGCTTTGGCCTCTGATTTCTGCCATAAATGCCAGCAGTGGTACGTATATAGCATCATTTCCTGCTTTTTGTTACCCATTGTAGACGGAGACATTCCCGAGGGGCTGTGTTTAGAAGTCCTTGCATACTTATATTTTTTTTTTTTTTTTTTTTTTTTAAATATGGATGCATTCTAATGCAATCCATCAGCTACAGTGGTGAGGGGGCACTTTTTTTCCTGGGAAAATTTCCAAAATGAAAGCAGCCGTATATTATTTCTTTGAAATCCTGCAAGGCCTGTGTAGGGAAATAAGGTGGGTGCTGATCACCAAAGCAGACAAGATACAGAGTTCCCCCCCCCACACTTCCCGTTCTCCACCTCCATTTTGTGCTCTATGTTTTAAAATGCAAGTCTTGTCCTTCAAGTTGCAGAGCAAAGCAATGAATTTTATGCATGTATTTTAAACGGCTTCCATATGCTCTCCAGACAGAATTAACTGGGTGGAAAAAAAAGTATTGGTTTTTATTAGCTGCTAGGTACTTGTAAAATCTCTTGCAAAGGCTTAGCAAAATTATTGGAGATCCATATCCTAGGCTAAGGATGGTACCTTCTTAACCCTTTGCACCCCTGAGCTTGGTCATATTCTCCCCTGATGTTCAAAACTACTGTATTTAATCATCCAAGAACGACTCTTGGCTAGTTAAATAGTATATCGGTGCCTAACTGCAGATGTTTAGTGGAATATAACTTAAGGACATAAGAATTGTCATACTGGGACAGACCGAAAGGTCCATCAAGCCCAGAATCCTGTTTCCAACAGTGGCCAACCCACAAGTGCCTGGCAGAAACCCAAAGAGTAGCAATATTCCAGATCTGAGATTGTGATGTCATAATGTCCCATTCCACCAATGCCTAAGAGCCAGCCTGATCAGTGATGTCATAGAGTTCCCATGAGGCCATTGAGCATGACTCCCCGCTCTAGAAACCACTAGAGCGGTTTCATAGAAGAGGGGATAAATGTCAAATTTGGAAGCTGAGAAAAGTCCATTTCTGAACGGGATGGCCAAATATATATATATATTTTTTTCTGAAAATCACCTACTTATATTTCTTGGTCACGAAAACATCTAGACCGCCAGGATGTCTAACTTTATGTGCCATTTTTGACCACAAAAACATCCAAGTTAGAAATGTCCAAATCAGCACCATTTAGACATGGGAAGGGCCACCATTTTAATGGACTGGCTACATAGACATGCCAACAGAGCTGTGGGTGCTAGATATGAATCTCATCATATACCCACTAGTAATTTATGGTGAACCCTCCAAACCTCCCCCAAAGCCTAATATACCCATCTGCCTACCACCCCAATAGACCTCATGGCTGTAGGTGGCACCTACAAGGGTCTGCTGAAAAGTTCTCAGCCCAACCAACAAAGGTCAGGTGGTCTCTATCGAGGGCTATATAGTTAGTCCAATGACTTTACATTTTTTTTACCCTTCTGTCAGAAAGATACATAACAAAAAAAGTAGAAAATTGCTGGACTGCCGGCGATGTTTCGGGGGGGGGGGAGGGGGGAAGTTCCAGCAGGAGGTACTGGGCATCCCTCCTGCCGGCATTGTACGGGAGGGGTGGGGTTCTGGCAGGAGAGACTGGGCATTCCTCCTTCTGGTAGTCTTCATGGTTGGGGGGGGGGATGGGTTTCCGCTAAAGTTATCATGGCAGGGAGATTCCTTGCCATGCTGTTTCCTCTATAATGGGGGGCTCCCCACCCCACACACCCCCTCGGAGCGCTTTAAAATAGCATTTCAATCCAACGCACTGATGGCCTGCGCGCAATTGTCTCACACGGTTTAGTCTATGTACCTTGGTGCCATGTGATTAAGGCTCAGATAAGTTCGTAGTACAAAAGGAAGTGGGAACGGACAACAAACACTGATGTAAAACCAACTTGTTTTTGGCGTTTACTAAGGTTTAAATAAACCATGAATAGTAATCTGTACTTCATGCGGAACTCCATAGCTAACCAATACATCTTTATAAAATTACCAGTAACATGTTCAAATTTACCAGTTCCAAATTGTATAAGTATGCACATTAATACCTATACTATTATGTGGCATCTGTGACCCCCTCAATGCATGCTTTTGACTTCTGTAATGCACAAAATTTCCACACACTTCCTGCTGTTCAGACTCTCTTTAGTATTCCATATGCACTATATTAGATTGGATGTCAGAAGCTATTCACCGGAGATGATCCACGCCGACCAGGTGTCCGCAATCTAAGCTGTAGGTGTGTTTTGTCACAGCACATCTAAGAAAATAGCAGAGGAACAGCAATAATACAAATGTGGGCTGGGGGAGGGGAGAGGAGATAAAGCAGAAATAATAGATCAAGGTTGCACAGAGGAGAGATAAAAATAAGGGATCTCAGAGCAGCTGGAGGGCAGATTTGTTCTGTTGTTTCTAGCCTTTTCCACGAAAGACAGGCCTAAATTTCTCAGAAATCTTTTCAGGTACATTAAATCCTTGTGGCGAGAAGAAGTCTGATGTTACTAATGCCAGGTAATAATAACACAAGAGGCCAGAGGGCCAATAAGCTTTTATACCTAGCTACCACTTGAATATACCGTATGTGCCTCACTTCTTTGAACTTTGTGCATTACTGTCCACTGTTTATTTCTAGGATAAGCAACATAAAATCTGTTTTACTCTTTTGGGAACTTGTCAGGTACTTGTGACCTGGATTGGCCACTGCTTGGAACCAGGAAGCTGGTCTAGATGGACCACTTGTCTGATCAAGTATGGCTATTCTTATGTGAGCCAAGTATAGGACAATTAAGCCACTGTGACATCACTGATAAGGTTGGCTCTTATTGGTGGAATGAGGCATTATGACATCACAATCTCAGCTCTGGAATGTTGCTACTCTTTGGGTTTCTGCCAGGTACTTGGGACCTGGGTTGGCCACAGGATACCAGTATCCTTCATGGACCTTCGGTCTGTTCCGATATGGCAACTCTTATGTCTTAGATCTTCTTATTTCTAAATAAGGTGTCTTTGACATAAACATTCGTATCACTTTTGAACATTCCCGTTTTTTGTTTTTATTAGGGTAATGGTGACCTCTTTAGTATTTGTCAGCAAACCAGAATAGTGTGTGGTGCAGTGGTTAGAGCTACAGCCTCAGCACCCTGAGACTGCGGGTTCAAATCCCACGCTGCTCCTTGTGACCCTGAGCAAGTCACCTAATCCCCCATTAGATAGAGCGTGAGCCCACCCAGGACAGACAGGGAAAAATGTTTGAGTACCTGAATAAATTAATGTAAACCGTTCTGAGCTACCCTGGAAGAACAGTATAGAAAATTGAACAAATATTGTGAAAAGCTTCAGCCTCTGATAACCATTATGACATCATAATGCCTGATTCCACCAATAAGAGCCAACCTCATCAGTGATGTCACAATGGCTTGATTGTCCTATACTTGGCTCACTTTTACTACAATTGGATTTATAGAGTGTGCCAGTGGTTAGAGCTACAGCCTCACCACCCTGAGGTTGTGGGTTCAAATCCCACCCTGCTCCTTGTGACCCTGAGCAAGTCACTTAATCCCCCTTTGCCCCAGGTACATTAGATAGAGTGTGAGCCCACCAGGACAGACAGGGGAAAATGCTTGAGTACCTGAATGTATACCACATGGGCTATAAGTGGTATATAAATCAAGGAGTTTAAAATCATTGAAAGGCAAACTGTTCTGTTGCAGGCAATAGGGAGGATGAGACTGAAATGCATCACTTATTAGTTTAAGTATTTCTTTATTTAAGCATTTATATACCACTTATAGTCTAAGTGGTTTACATTCAGGTATTCAAGCATTTTTCTCTGTTTGTCCCAGTGGACTCACACTCTACCTAATGTATAGGGGAAAATACCCTCCAGGGATTCAAGACAAAATAGATAAAGACAGGTTGTTCACCCTCTCCAAGGTAGGGAGTACGAGAGGGCACTCTCTAAAGTTGAAAGGGGATAGATTCCGTACAAACGTAAGGAAGTTCTTCTTCACCCAGAGAGTGGTAGAAAACTGGAACACTCTTCCGGAGGCTGTTATAGGGGAAAACACCCTCCAGGGACTCAAGACAAAGTAGATAAAGACAGGTTGTTCATCTTCTCCAAGGTAGGGAGAACGAGAGGGAACTCTCTAAAGTTGAAAGGGGATAGATTCCGTACGAACGTAAGGAAGTTCTTCTTCACCCAGAGAGTGGTAGAAAACTGGAACACTCTTCCGGAGGCTGTTATAGGGGAAAACACCCTCCAGGGATTCAAGACAAAGTAGATAAAGACAGGTTGTTCAATCTCTCCAAGGTAGGGAGTACGAGAGGGCACTCTCTAAAGTTGAAAGGGGATAGATTCCGTACGAACGTAAGGAAGCTCTTCTTCAACCCAGAAAGTGGTGGAAAACTGGGACGCTGTCGGAGTCTGTCATTGGGGAAAACACCCTCCAGGGATTCAAGACAAAGTTAGACAAGTTCCTGCTGAACAAGGACGTACGCCGATAGGGATAGTCTTAGGCAGGGCGCTGGTCTTTGACCAGAGGGCCGCGGCATGATGGACCGCTGGACTGACCCAGCAGCGGCAGTTCTTATGTTCTTATGTCTAAAAATAGTGCCTCCAGGTTTGGAAACAGTGCTCAGATGAGCTTTCCTTCTTGCGTATATTGCATCCCAAGCGAAGCTGTTAATCACAAGATTACCAGATAGTAATTACAGAGTAATTGACCATGCTCAGTTACAAAATGTACTACAGAATAGTTATGTCATAAATACTCTCCTGCAAGCAATTAACACAGGCTAGTCCAAATTAGGTCCTCGAAGGCTGCAAATAGGCCAGGATATCCCTAAAGAATATGCAGGAGAGAGATTTGCGTATGATGGAGGCAGAGGGCATGCAAATCTTCCTCTTGCATATTCATGATGGATATCTTGAAAACCTGGCCTTTTTGCAGCCCTTGAGGAGTGAAATTGAACAGCCTCAGTTAACATAATTCTTTGCTGACCTAGAAGAAGCAGCGGTACGTATTTCAGTAGGAGAACTGAAATAAAGTACAGAACAGTCGTACTTGCCGAGCATCTGTTTCACATATGCAGGGCTCATTAAGACGTTGTTACCCTAGGATTGTTTAAATTGTATAGGCATAGCTTTAACTTGGAAAAAAAAATAATAATAATAAATCACAAACTCTTGAGACTACGTGACCTACTTCTCTGTGCTTCTCATCCCTTTATTGTACTGGCAAATTGCAGTGTGCGTGAGCTCTGCGAGGCCATTCTAAAAGATTAAACAGAATAAAAATATTACTCGTGTGTCATTTTGGGTGGCTACCGTGCCGCCTGAACTTGAACACCAGAAAACAAAGACGACCTGAACTAGGGAAAATTCCCTTCCCTGGCCCTCTGAATAAATTTCTCATGAGCTGCAATTGATTATTGATAAATTCAACTGTACTTAAAGAGTAGAATTTCCCACAGGTAAAACCCAAACGAACATAAGAAGCGCCATCTCTGGATCAGACCTTCGGTCCATCAAGTCTGGTGATCCGCACACACGGAGGCCCTGCCCGGTGTATACCTGGCGTAATTTTAGTCCCCCATATCCCTCTATGCCTCTCGTAATGAGATGTATCACCAGGCACCGTTAGACTTGAAGCGCGGCCGCCATTATCGTTCCGACGTAATGGTGGAGTGAGCTAAATGAGTGTGTGAGTGAATTCTATTGTTATATACTTTCATGGTTAAATAGGTTAAAAGTTTTATAGGGAAGAATATATGCTGGGTTATGTCACTTTTACACATTATATATTTATATTTATGTAGGAGAGGGAGCCTTGATAAAGCCCTGGGGATTGACCAGGCGAAACATGTTGGCGACATCTGTTCCCTCCTGACTAACGTCGAACATATTAAGCTAAGTATTCTTAGCATATATTTAAAAACTATTTATACAAAAAATTAAAAAATTAGAAATGAGTATATGGTCCGATGAGGATTTGGAGCGTAAAGCCACATACAATGAAAATGTCTGAGTATGTGGTGGCCCGCTGAGGACCCATGAATGATATTGAACCGAATAGATTGAAGTTAATCACAACAGTAAGATAACTTCGGTTGTAGTATTGGTTCTCGTAATGAGATGTGCATCTAGTTTGCTTTTGAATCCTAGGACGGTCGATTCCGCAATGACCTCCTCTGGGAGGGCATTCCAGGTGTCAAGCACTCTCTGCGGGTGAGCAAAGAGAAAAGTCGCGTTTGGTTTTGCTTATATAATTAAACAAAGCCGCGGATTCTGTTTCATATCGCCTTTCTCCAAAAAGATCCAAAGCAGGCTGCAATAAAAATCACAAATGAATTTAAAAAAATAAGAATAAAAGTTACACCACAACCAAGCCATCCCAAAACTAACCCTGCCATGTCCAACTTTTCCATCGCTAACCCAGTCCACAATGAGATCTGCAAGGGTTAGCCATTGTTGAGTAATTGCTTCATATTATATAATGTTACACACAAATATTAAAACTTTCTTTCAAGAGAATTAGATCTAAAGGAAAACTGGTGAATTCTTACATGTTTAAATTAACGGAGGCTTGGAATGCAATTCCATCTATGATAAGAGACTTAAACTCCCTTCAACTCTTTCGTAAAACGCTGAAAAAAAGTATCTAGCAACTGATTCTGTTTAATTTTTTTTTTTACTGTTATTTTTTTGCCTTTTGGTTTATCATCACTTTTTCCTTTTTTAATCTTTTATATCAGGGGTGTCCAATGTCGGTCCTCGAGGGCCGCAATCCAGTCGGGTTTTCAGGATTTCCCCAATGAATATGCATTGAAAGCAGTGCATGCAAATAGATCTCATGCATATTCATTGGGGAAATCCTGAAAACCCGACTGGATTGCGGCCCTCGAGGAGGGACTTTTGACATCCCTGCTCTAATGGAATAATTTTATGTTAGGTTGTAAGCGGCTTAGATGGTTATAACTCTATTGCGGGATATTAATTTTTTTTTAAACTTGGAAACTTAGGGGTCATTTTACTCAGGCATGCTAACTCATTTAGCAAACGCTAAATCAGTTAGCGCACCTTAGATTGCTAGAATATATTGCCTGTACATATTCTTTCCCCTCTGTATGTCTTAACTAATGGGTCTAAATTGTGACCTTTTCCCCCTGGATAATCTTTCTCAGGCTGTGATTCATTTTTTTTTTCTAAGCAAAGCTTTATCTTTGGAAAATATTTAGGCTGCAAAAAATTTGATATATTTAAATAAAATTTCTGAATGCCTTATAGAAAATACTATCAACCAAGTGCGTACAACTGCCTTGCCTATGAGCACCTGGGCAAGCCACATTCCAGCAGTAGATAACCAACAGGTATTGGCATGAGACTGTGATTTGTAAAAGCGTGAGTGTTTCTGGCAGTGCGTCTCCTGTACAATGTTTAAGGTTGCCAAGCTAGAATGTCTTCCAACAGCAAACTGGCAAGAAAGCAGTGTACCTATTATACTAAGTGGTTCACCTTAGCATTTTAAAGGACTAAGCGGAGAAATAACAAATATATACTCTGTTATATGGTTGCCGTGAAACATGACTTCATTCTACAAGACAGTTGAAATAAATGGCGAACCAGGGGTAGGCTCTGTTCTGCCTGGTGGTTGTGACCCAGCCTGGTTTGGGTATCCATAGGCTGGCAGTGAGGCCTTAAGGTGGGTGCTAGAAATAAACAGAGGGATGGAGGGAGGGAGTAAAATCAGGTTGGCGAAGAGATAATAATAATAATTTATTTTGTATACCGCCTTACCCAGGGAGTTCTAGGCGGTTCACAGCAGTTAATCAAAAATACATACAGTAAAGTCATTGAAGGGGAACAAAACATTTAGAAGGGGAACAAAATAAGAAAGTGGTGGGAAGGGTTGCAGGTCATGAGGGGAGGGAGAGCAGGCATAAGGTAGTAGTGATGAGGGGAAAAGATAGAAGTGATACAATGCATTAGGAGTTCAGTCTGTGGAATAAGTGTGTTTTGAGCTGCTTTCTGAAGTCAAGATAGGAGGGGGCATCAAGAGCCATGGATTCAGTTTAGCCACCTGAAAGGAGAAAGTTTTATCACGGGACCTTTTGAAATGGCATAATTTTAATGAGGAAAAGGCAAACGGGTGTATTCTGCGGGAGCTCTTATTTAGAATATGTGGGATTCTTGGATATTGGTTGCAGTAATGGAAGAATCACCAGAGAGGGGGAAATAGCCATTCCAGGGTGGTGGTAGCGTATAGCAGGTGGCAAGGCATAGCTGTCCTACCTGACCTGTACCAAATTCCAACTTACATAAGCTCTAGAACACATTGCCAGAGGTTGTGGTAAGAGCGGATAGCGTAGCTTCTTTTAAGAAAGATTTGGACAAGTTCCTGGAGGAAAAGTCCATAGCCTGTTATTGAGAAAGACATGGGGGGAAACTACTCTTTGGGATTATATATTGAATGTTGCTACTCTTCGGGTTTTGGCCAGGTACTGGTGACCTGGATTGGCCACCATGAGAATGGGCTGCTGGGCTTGATGGACCATTGGCCTGATCTAGTAAGGTTATTCTTATGTTCATTCAATAGCAATCATTTAAGAGAACTGGAACTCATTAGAGGTAGTTTGCATTCAGTTTGGCGCTATTTGGCATAGGATTTGCAAACGCTCTCATCAGTCCGGTCTGTAGAAGCCTTGGAGTGAGACTCAAATTAACAAAACATGGCAGAAAATACGGAGTAGCAATTTGTGCTGAATTATCTGTTAGCCTGTGACATTATTGCAGTCTGGCTGTATTCACAAAATCAGTCTTTAATATCTTGCCAGCTAATTAGTACCACGTGGTATATTTATTTGTGCAGTGAAAGTTATATCTCTGACATCTACAGGCCTCAAGTTGTGATTATTAACAGCTGGTGAACAGCAAATGCCCACATGTCATTATCCTTGCAAAATATCGTCTCTCTCCGTTTTTTTTTTTAATTGTCAGACTCGTATTTACTTCTGTGTTTGTCGCACTTGTGATAACTTCTAAAGCAAAATTGGAGAATCCTTTTCAACGTCTATATGTCCTCCCTAAAACTCCTCCACCTATCCCCCCTTGAAACAATTTACACCTATGCAGACGACATCCTCGTCCTCCTCGAGACCGATTCGAACCTCACCGACCTGTCTAAGAACATATCCACTTGTATAATGAACCTACAATCCTGGGCCCACACTGTGCAAATGAAATTGAATGAGTCCAAAACAAGACTTCTTTGGCTCGGTCCAAAACTAGATCACCTACCCACCTCCATCCCACTACCCTCTGGCTCCTCTCTGCAGCTTGAGTTCTCGAGCAAGGTCTTGGGCATCATCATTGATTCCACATGGTCCTTCAATGACCACCTCCAATCCTTGGTAAAAAAAAATGCTTTTTCAGCCTTCACATGCTGAGGAAAGTTAGATCCTGCTTCCATCAAAAACATTTTACCCTCCTTGTCCAATCCATCATCCTCTCCAGATTGGACTATTGCAACTCTATCTACTTAAGCCTAACTAAGAAAAACCTCCACAGACTCCAACGGATTCAGAATGCCGCGGCCAAGCTCATCTTCGCTAAAAGTAAATTTGACCATGTCTCCCCGCTCCTGGCCAAGCTCCACTGGCTTCCGATAATCGCCAGGGCCCACTATAAATGCGCCTGTTTAACTTTCAAAATCCTATATGGTATCCTCCCTCCCTTTATCCCTCTTTCTTGGAATTCCTCAAACCCTAATACCACCAGATCCTCCCACAAATTAAAACTATCCTTCCCCTCGCTAAAAGGCATTTCCCACACAGGAAAGCTAGGGACCTCATTGAGCTCTGGAACAACCTTACCTCCCCTCTTCGGAACTTGAGCTCTCTCCAAGTTTTCCACAAACATTTGAAAACCTGGCTTTTCTCAAAAAATGTAAGTCTCCCTCCAACTTAGGAATCAAGGAAACTCTTATATCTTGGCATCCCAAGTCCTCTAAATTTTCTTCACACTTCTACCTCTAACCCTCTGTTGTAGTTCCTTCCTATTTCTCCTACTGTAAACCGCGTCGAACTCTACGAACATGGAGATGATGCGGTATACAAACCTAAGGATTAGATTAGATTAGATTAGAATGCGTTGTGGGTTTTTTAAATGGTCACATCGAGATGAAAAGGGCTGGATTTTGATTGGCTTGTTTTCTGGTGTAGATTGGCTCTTTTTTTTTTTTTTATTGTGAACCTTACTCATTTTTTTCCCCTTTAAAATATTGATTCGATCACCTCTCCTTTACTCATTAAAAAAAAAAACCTGTCTTATAAATCTTAGACATGACCCTAATTCTGATGACATCAGTTGGCTGAGAACCAGGAAGGGCAGGATTCAAATCCCACTGATGCTTTTGTGGCATTAAGTAGGTCATTTAACCCTCCCTAAACCCCCCCCCCCCCATTACCTCAGGTCTTGGAGAAGACAATGTTGAAAGCCATTAATTGAATTACCTGTCCAAATTACTTATGACACACACATTAATTTTATTTAATTGCATGCATTGGTGTTTTAGAAATATGCTTATACGGAGAGAGAAAAATCTATGTCCTCGCTATCTCATGAATAAAGTACTAACATAAACATCAGATGCAAATATCTGCTGAAGTACCTTGAAAACTAAAAACGAGGGCAAATCCATTGCTTAAAAGAACCCTAAGTGGGAAGTATGATGATTGCCTCTCCTTAGTGCAATATAATCAGAAGACCATTCCAACAATCCCAAAGTGATGCACCGTATACACGGTTCCTAAACTGATTGGGACTCTGCCAACTGCAATCGCTACCAGTAGGAGGCGGTGTGTCAATAATGTGCTTTTTAATCACTAGTGTCAGGCAGGTTCCCTGGAGTCCTGCAGAACGTGACTGACCCTCACTATTGAAAATGTGATATCGAAACAGCACCACCCGTCCCACACACACTGACAGGACTGTAGGTGGAAGACTCTTGATCAGCGTAGAGGGAACAAAGTGACGGTGATTATGTGAACCGATTTATCAAGAGTCTCTTCTTCTCTTTGCCTATGGGAAACACACCCTGGCAAGCCAGGATGATAATATTGTTTCCTAATCCACCATGTAATTAACTCCGTGAGCAGCATAATGGGATATATAGCATATGGTTAATGAACAGATGAGCTAAGCTACAGCCATATGGATTTAACAATTGTATTTCATGGATTGTAACAGTACATTAGTTGTAATAAAATTACATTAAGGGAGCAATTCTACAACCGGTTGCTTTCATTTCGGCACCCTGAGGACACACAGTGGAGACCCTGGGTGCCCGGAATGCAATACAGAATATTAAACTAACCAGGCATCAGCATGCCTAATATGGGCCCACGGTTCTACCAGCCATAGACCTTGCAAAATGCAAGCAGGTAATTACTGTAGGCATGTGTGCAATTTACAGTATTCTGTTAGTTATGAACACAAGGGGGAGCTCCACCCATTGCCTGATCAAGCTCCGCCCATGTGAATGGCACCTTGCAGAACGGGTTACAAGTAAACATAAAAAGAATTAAAAACAGACTGGAGGGAGTACGGTAACAGAACAGATATTAGGGTAACTCAAAAACCTTCAATGTAATTAAAATTCCAGTCTTTATAGATCCTACGATGTTCCAAGCACCTGCTCCAGAAGGCCATTCCAGTTAACAGTAGAGAAAGGTCTTCCCTGCCCTCCAGACGATCACAGGGGAGTCCCGCAACCTGATTTGTGCAGGCAGCTGATTCCATAGCTTGGGAAGACAGTGGCTGTAGGAGCGCTTGCATGCCATTTTTAGTCGGAGGGTTCTTCCTGAGGGGACGCTGGGTCATCTCTTGGATTTGGATGCAGTTTAACAGCCAGGAACTTTGTGGTGGAAGTTTTTATGGGCCAATACGAGGCCCTTGAAGGCACAGCGCATGCCGACTGCCAGCCAATGAGCTGAACGTACCGCAGGTGAGATTCATTAAGAGGAGGATTGCCGTGTTTTGTACCCACTGAAGACCACATAGGGGTGCGCTCAATTACCGCGTCGCTTGAAGGCAATTATGCCAATTAAGTTAGGAAGCGGAAGGGCACCTACTGCCAATTATCTTCTGGCACCACTTCCAGAATCAAGGTCAGAGTTCCTCTTTGAAGGGCATTGCTAGGCATCACAATATTGAAATTCATAATAGTAACTTAAATATATGAATAGAACCTCCCATCCCTCCTTAACATACTGAAAAATAACGCTAATAACTGCATTCTATAATTGAGAGCAAACCAGAGTTAGTAAACATTAGGATAAATGTTGCAGAAGCTTTGGGCTCCTTTTACTAAGTTGCACCAACGGTTTAACACCACCATTGAGCTGGCGTTAGTTCTTGGCGCGTAGTGCGGGGGGCAGCTCACGCTAAAAACGCTACCGTAGCTTAGTAAAATGAGCCCTTTGTGTAATTTTGGTCCGATGACAAAAGGAAGGGAACCCCCCCCCCACCACCACCACCACCACCAACCCTTTGCTTCTTGCTTTGTCATTTGGTGTTTTATATTTAATTTTAACCTTCCTTGCTCTGCCTTATTGCTGAGAAGCTATTAGAATTCCAGGCTCTCTCTTTGGCCTGAGGCTGTTATGTTTTTTGAAGCTTAGATATGCATTTAGAAAACACAGGTAGGGGGGTTAATGGGCTGACTGTCCTCTTCAAGAGAAAGAAGAAAGCTTGCTTTAATAAGTCACTTAATAGACATTCACAGTTGCTAGGCCCTTGTGCTAATTCAGTGTAGCTGAATGCTCATTTTGCTTCAGGTTCTGTGTAGACAACATTTCATTTTGGAGATGCCAGTGGGATATAACAAAGTCAGACAACTAAAAATACTTCTTTAAACACATTTAAATATACCCTTTGATGACATTAATTGTGTAAAATACAAAAAGCAAAAACCTGGTGGAAAGAGTCTTCGGGCACAATATTCTGCATAAGACAGTATCTATCTACCTGTTTTTCTGCTCCAGTGATTTTAGGAATGCAAGCAAGAGACGTACTGGATGTCTGTACAGCCTTGAACGCACATTCATTTGTGACAATATGGTAAATGTCAATGGCCCAGTCAATATTCCGCCGGTGGCAATCAGAATGTTTTCAAATACAAGGACCAGCATCGAATATCCAGTGATGATCATCCTGGAGCTAGCTACTGTATAAGACGCTTGTCTAGGTTCAGGCTGAATGGCTAAGGGGTCTATCACTATGATCCTTCCCTCATCCGATTCTCCACCATCATACTGATCTCCCACAGTCAGGTTTCCCCTTCCTCTTTTCAGCTATTGCCCTGTTTCCAGTCTCCCTTTATCGTTCTCTGTTTTCCCCCTACCAAAAAGCCCCTGCCCTTCACAGGACTTACCCGGAGGTGATCCCTAGCAATCTACTGGGATTAGGATCTTGCTACTCTTGAGTTTCTGCCAGATACTTGTGACCTGGGTTGGCCACTGTTGGAAATAGGTTTACTGGGCTTAATGGACCTTCGGTCTGCCTCAATATGGCAATTCTTATGTTCTTATGTGAGTCAAGTATTGTGACATCACTGATGAGGTTGGCTCTTAGGCACTGGTGGAATGAGATATTGTGACATCACAATCTCAGCTCTGGAATGTTGCTACTCTGGGTTTCTGCCAGTTACTTGGGACCTGGGTTGGCCACTGTTACTGGGCTCGATGGGCTTTCGGTCCCAGTATGGCAATTCTTATGTTCTTCTGTATATACAAAAAGCAGCTGTGCAAGGTGAGAACATGGAAACATGAACGGGCGAATGAGGTATGTGTGTGTGCCACAGCTGTAGCTACAAGTTTGATTCCAATTCCAAGACCCATGGACAAGGCCAGGGTTGCCGTATATGAAGAAGGACATAGTACTACTCAAAAGGGTCCAGAGAAGAGCAACTAAAAGGGGGTGGAGGAGTTGTCGTACAGTGATTAAAGAAACTGGGCCTCTTCTCCCTTGAAAAGAGGAGACTGAGAGGGGACATGATGGAAACATTCAAGATAATGAAGGGAATAGACTTAGTAGATAAAGACAGGTTGTTCACCCTCTCCAAGGTAGGGAGAACGAGAGGGCACTCTCTAAAGTTAAAAGGGGACAGATTTCGTACAAACATAAGGAAGTTCTTCTTCACCCAGAGAGTGGTGGAAAACTGGGACGCTGTCGGAGTCTATCATTGGGGAAAACACCCTCCAGGGATTCAAGTCAAAGTAGATAAAGACAGGTTGTTCACCCTCTCCAAGGTAGGGAGAACGAGAGGGCACTCTCTAAAGTTAAAAGGGGACAGATTTCGTACAAACATAAGGAAGTTCTTCTTCACCCAGAGAGTGGTGGAAAACTGGAATGCTCTTCCGGAGGTTGTTATAGGGGAAAACACCCTCCAGGGATTCAAGACAAAGTTAGACAAGTTCCTGCTGAACCAGAACGTACGCAGGTAAGGCTAGATTGTTATGGCACTGGTCTTTGACCTAAGGGCCACTGCAGGAGCGGACTGCTGGGCGCGATGGACCACTGGTCTGACCCAGCGGTGGCAGTTCTTATGTTATGTGTTCAGCAACAGGATATTTTGCAGGGCACCGTGGGCGAATTGTGGCAGGACTGAATGGCATAGATAAGAGACCACTGGCTGCATGCTATGCCGAAGAATATCCCTGGAAGAATTTTGGATGCACTCCAAATGCATTTTAGCCTACCCAAATGAGAAACACAAAGGCTTCCTCTACCACAAATGTCTGCACATCTGCAAAGACAATAGAACATTATCCTGCCAGTGAATGTAACAATTATCTCATTTAATTCAATAGGCAAACTGAAAAGAGGAATTGAGCTGTGGCCAGTTGGTCCTAGACTTCAAAGGCAAGGGGATTTGGATGGGTGCTCAGAAGACACACATTAATGCCGCCATAGCAGAACATAACTATATGGATGTAAGTGAATGAGAAAGCACTCACCCAGGTTCAAAGGAGGGACACATGAAAGCCTGAAATAAACAGTAGGTAAAACGCAGCAAAGGCAAGGACCTGCTGAATGCAGAGAGCAGGAAAAAAGTTGCTAGAGGCAGACCTAGAAAGCAGTGGGCTGAAAATCTATGACTGCAAAATAAAGCACACACGCTGCCTTGAAGGACTAAAAGACAAGAGGCATCAGCTGAATGTCCCCAGGGACTAGGTCCAAATTCTAAGAAAGTTTATAAAAATCACGAACAAATCTTTGGAACGGGCTAAGCAGGTAGGAGAAGCCATTCCTGGACATTTAGTAGGCATTTAACACCATTCCCCTCCCCCCCTCTTTTACTAAACCGCAATAGAGGTTATTAGCGCAGGGTACCACGCTGCTCCTGACACTCATAGGAACTCTATGAGCATCGGGAGCAGTGCGGAGCATTCAGCGTGGCTCCCTGCGCTAATAACTGCTATCGCGGTTTAGTAAAAAAATGAAAACATTTATAATAACAATAATAATAATTTTATTTTACCAGAAGTTCGAAGCGGTTCACAACAAAAAAAATACATACAGTCAATATCTAAAATACAGAATAAACAGTCGATATCTGAATACAATAAAAACAATCAATAGAATAATACATCTGATAAAATCAATTTATTTATTTTTAGTATTTAAATACCACTTATAGCCTACGGCCCTCTTTTACAAAGGCGCAATAAGCATTTTAGCGTGGATTTAGCGTGTGCTAACTGCTAACGCGCCCATTAGAGTCTATTTACAAGGACCCCTAAGTAACTTGCCCAGGTTCAAAAGGAGCAGCATGGGATTTGAACCCACAACCTCAGGGTGCTGAGCCTCTAGCTCTTACCACTGCACCATTTATTACGATTTTCTGTTATTGATTTTTGTGATTATCATCTGTTGTAAATATTGATTTTTTGTCATCCATTTTGAGCCGTTTTGGGGGGAAGTGGGTGAAATATGAATATTACATCATCACATTCTATCGGTGTATGAATTCAGACCCTTAAGGGCAACAAACAAGCGTTTTTCTTCTCCGAGTTGTTATTTAAAATATGCCCATGGTAGTCACATATATTTTGAGAATGTGGATGACAGTTCCTTTTTACACAATGACCTGCAGGCAGTCCTTGAAATATTGAATTTTCCATCCCTGTACTAGAAAGTCAATATGCATCTGAAGGGCTTTTCCTTTATTTGATTCCTATTCTGAAGGCATAAGCCGCAATTAGCTAGGATGTCATGGGTGATTGAGATCCAAGATCACACTTTTTTTTTTTTTTTTGTGATAATGGCCAATTTATTGAGAGAATGGGTCATTTGAAGTAATTTTATATAACTGAGCACACACAAAAGTATAATGCAGATTTACTTTGTGTGGGTGCCAGAAAATATTCAAAACCAATCTATGTGTGAACCTAAGGATAGTTATATTGGATCAGACCAATGGTCCATCTGGTCTAGTATCCTGTTTCCGACAGTGGTCAATCCAGGTCCCAAGTACCTGGCAGAAAGCCAAAGAGTAGCAACATTCCAGAGCTGGTATTGTGACATCATAATGCCTCATTCCACCAATGCCTAGGAGCCAACCTCATCAGTGATGTCACAATGGCTTCATTGTCCTATACTTGGCTCACATAAGAACATAAGAAGTGCCATGCAGGGTCAGACCAATGGTCCATCTAGTCTAGTATCCTGTTTCCGACAGTGGCCATCCCAGGTCCCAAGTACCTGGCAGAAACCCAGAGTAGCAACATTCCAGAGCTGGTATTGTGACATCATAATGCCTCATTCCACCAATGCCTAGGAGCCATCCTCATCAGTGATGTCACAATGGCTTCATTGTCCTATACTTGGCTCACATAAGAACATAAGAAGTGCCATGCAGGGTCAGACCAATGGTCCATCTAGTCTAGTATCCTGTTTCCGACAGTGGCCATCCCAGGTCCCAAGTACCTGTCAGAAACCCAAAGAGTAGCAACATTCCAGAGCTGGTATTGTGACATCATAATGCCTCATTCCACCAATGCCTAGGAGCCAACCTCATCAGTGATGTCACAATGGCTTCATTGTCCTATACTTGGCTCACATAAGAACATAAGAAGTGCCATGCAGGGTCAGACCAATGGTCCATCTAGTCTAGTATCCTGTTTCCGACAGTGGCCAATCCAGGTCACAAGTGACCGGCAGAAGCCCAGAGAGTAGCAACATTCCAGAGCTGAGATTGTGATGTCATAATGCTTTTTAAAACAGGTCTGGCGCCAAACATCTAAAAGAAGCCGAGGACCTTTTGTTAAAGGTTTGATTATGCCGGAGGAGCGTCCAAGTCCTAAGTCCGCCCAAAACACGCCCCCTTAATATTTGGATGCGCTGGACACAAAACTTCCAGAAAAGACATCTAGGAAGTCTGATTTGAGAATGCCCACTTGGACCTTATGACGCCAAGTGCTGGTTTATGCTGACTTTTGGACTTATTTTTTGGAAAATGAGCCCCCACCGGCTGAATCTGTGTGTGGCGCAGTGGTTAGACCTACAGCCTCGGCACCTTGAGGTTGTGGGTTTGAATCCTGCACTTCTCCTTATGACCCTAGGCATGTCACTTACCCCATCTTTTACTAAGGCGCGCTAAATGCTAATGCACCCATGATATTCTATGGATGTGTTAGCATTTAGCACCCGCTAATCGTTAGCGAGCGCTAAATCTGTTAACGCACCTTAGCAAAAAGGACCCCTTAGTCTCCATTACCCCAGGTACGTTAGATAGAGTGGGAGCCCACCAGAACAGTTAGGGGAAAATGCTTCAGTACCTGAATAATTTGTAATTGTAGGACATGCAGAATATAAATTATTTTTTTAAAAAAATGCAGGAATGCAATTTTAGGAAAGCCCATAGAGCACTCTTTTATACGCACAAATGGCTATGAACATTATTTTTACTGCAGCAATAGAAACCTCCCACTTCTCCTTTAATAATTCCTAAATTCAGCCTTAATAAATAAAGAGAACAATCCATTAGTATTTGTGATTAATTAGTGCACGGAATAATGAGGTGGCTGGGACCAGAGCATTAAGTGATTGCCTCAGTTCCAGGATTAATAAAATCCAATAATTCTCTTCTGTAATTGGCACAAGGTTTATTTGTATCCCCTTTTTAATAACTTTGCTAATGATACGAGAAAGTAAACAAAGCCAACTAATCGCGAATGAAAACAAGGTTCAATTAATGCCCAGCCAGAGAACCCTTCCGAAGGGATCATTTTGAGGTTGTTTATTCAGAGTGGGCCTGTGACGTTATGGCTACTCCAAGATCGATGGATGAATGCCATTTTAAAAGGAAGCGTCCATCTTCTTAAGTTAGAATGGTGTGTAGTGTTACTTAGGGCGATGACATAGTTTTAAAAATCAAATTTACTACAGTAGGGATGTGCTTTTATTGAAACAAATGGGACATTTTAACACAACTGTAACCCCTACTCTGGCATCCTGTTTTTCTGTTGTTCTGTCCTTTGTGACTCTGTATAACGTAGTGAACGTTTGGTAGCGCTCTTCTCTTCGGGGCAACACACCCCATCGACAATTACTAGCGTACATGGACGAAGGCCCTCTTTTACAAAGCCTTTTAGCGTGGATTTAGTGTGCGCTGAATCAACGTGTGCGCTAACGCGTCCATAGGATAACATGCACGCGTTAGCGTATGATACTATTTAGCGCGCGCTAAAAAGCATAGCGCACCTTTGTAAAAGAGGGGGTAAATCTCCAGTGTTTTCAAAGCCAATTGTAACGGTAGTCCCTCTTCTATCTCACCCTGGTACACCTTCCTCCCCCAGTCTCTTCCTTTCTGCCTCTCTCGAATTGGACGTCACCTTGAACCTATTTAGGCATAGAGCGACTCACAAATCCCCTAGTTCAATTTTTCCATATCTGGTGTAAATCCTTATGCATAAATTAAGAGCCAGATTCTGTAAACGGCAGCCAACATATAAAAATGGCACTGGCCAAGTGTCAATCACGCTTATGCACCGTTTAAAAGAATTGAAGCTAACGGGGCCTGCCACAGATCTTAGGCATCTGCAATGTAGAACATGGTTTTACAGGCCTTCATTGTAGACACCTAAGTTCTTTTGAGAATTGCATCTAATGGCACCTAAGGTTATCTTTGCCCCTAACCACACCTATTTTGACCTTTGGCACTGTTAGATGCCCCCTTGGATGCAATTACGATGCCTGCGTTTGTAGGCATTGATGAGGCCCTGCTGTTTTGGGGCCTGCAATAATGAGACCTCACGGCACTCGATATACTGGTATAAGTAATATATATTTTTATTAGTAAATCAGTAACAGCTTACAAGAATAAATCTTTCAGCATATAGAGTAACAGAGTATATGATCATCAGGCCTGAGATCTCGGATCTTTCCTCCCTTCATAATCAAAAGGCTGTCTTTTTATACAATTCTTGATAGCCTGAGGCTTTAGGAGATCGAAAAGTCTCTGAGGCGGCTTGATAGTCAGTTCAGTCTGCAGAACCAGGTCAACCGGCCGCCACCATAGAAGCGGCGCCAGGAACCACGCTGATGAAGACCACCCTTGACACCAGTCACCGGACAGGCAAGGCCAGGCGCCGCCGACAGCAGACCCCTTAAATAAAGTCCAGTTTCCCTTAGATGGGTCCAACCACACAGCTGCAGGAGTCCACCGAAGAGAGGGGGGGAAAGAGGGCAGGCCGAAGGAGGTTGCTGCTCATGCCAGGAATGTTATAGAGATGCGGGAGAAGAGAAGCAGTGTGCGTGTGTGGCAGCGGGGGAGGGGGGGGGGAGAAGGCATCTGTAGGGATAGAGGGCGGGGTTGGGGCACTATCGACCCGGGCGCCTGTCACCCTTGCTACGCTACTGGTTCTTCCACTTAGAATGCGCTGTAAAACCTCTCTAGCTTTCGTACTGCGTTTTCCTCTCTGGGGGGGGGGGTCTTTCTTGTTAACTTAAAGGGTGATCCTTCTCCTGGTCATTTTAAGGAATGTTGAAAGAGAGGTACGTAGGTGCAGAGTTAAAATAACCCATCTTGTTTCTTTTTTTTTTTTTAATCTTTATTCATTTACATTACATTAGTGATTTTTATTCCGCCATTACCTTGCGGTTCAAGGTGGATTATTTCAAAACTTAAATCAAGTACAATAATAACATACATCAATTAAACTTTCAAATACACTTAAAATCTTACAAATAATCCTCATAATAAAAATGATATCCCCCCTCCCTTATCCAATGATGAAAATTAATTATTTTATAAATAATCAAAACAGAATACCCTCCCCCCACCCACCCCTACTGTCTTAAAATTTTTATTCAGGGAAGAATAATTTCTAATCATTACAATATTCTATTAATGGCCTCCACACATCCTTAAATTTGTTATAATTTCCTTCTTGGACAGCTAATGTCCTTTCCATTTTATAAACATGGCATTAATTCCCATCTTGTTTCTTAGTTTATTTTATTTGTGCAAGACGCCACGTCCTGTGCTTATCTGTTCATCTGATTATAGATGAAAGCGGAGTCAGCAAAATGTGTTTTTAAAGACCGAGATTTCCCAGTTCCTGAATCCCACTGTTAACATCTTATGCTGAGTCTTTATGACATGAAAGCGCTTAAAAAGAAAGCCAAATTAGCAAAAAAGATGTAGATAATTAAGCTGACAAAACAAAACAAGGATCTGCTTTTTTCATTGCTGATCTTCATGTTCACCCTTAGGAGAAATCAGTGTTTAACAATTTTGAAAGTTCTCCTTGCTTTTTCATCCTTATTATAATATAAACTTGAAAGCTGCTGGGATGGACCTCAATAGAATCCTATCCAAACATAATGGGTTTTGTAGGCAATTTTTTTTTTCCACTCAGAGAATAGGTTGTAGTAAGAGCAGATAACGTAGCTGGTTTTAAGAAAGGTTTTGACAATTTCCTGGAGGAAAAGTCCATAGTCTGTTATTGAGAAAGACATGGCGAAGCCACTGCTCGCCCTGGATCAGTAGCATGGAATGTTGCTACTTTTTGGGGTTCCAGAATCTTGTTACTCTCTGGGATTCCGGAATCTTGCTATTCTTTGAGATTCTATATGGAATGTTGTTACTCCTTGGGTTTTGGCCGGGTACTAGGGACCTGGATTGGCCACCATGAGAACAGGCTACCATTGGTCTGACCCAGTAAGGCTACTCTTATGTTCTTATACACAAAATAGAAGAGAACCTGAGAAAAATCCTGTCATGATTCCCCGCAGTCAATACCAGGTGATTCATGTAAAGACATATGCCGGAAATGTAGCTCATGAAAACTGTGGCCTACATTCCTGGCACCTATCTTTCACGTAGGTGCAATTCTGAAACGCGATCGGCGCCGGTTACAGAATCTGGCCTTTAGCCTATAAGAACAAATATTACATGAACCTACAAGCCAAGGCTTCTTAAGTCACTCTTCGGGACATACCCAGCCAGTTAGGTTTTCATGATACCCACATTGATTGTGAATGAGATAGCTTTGCATACAATGGGATCAATGCTTGCAAATGTATTTAGGCCCAGATTCTCTAAACGGCGCTGTTTATTTACGTGCCAGTAGTAGGGTTACCAGATTTTCGTAAATGAAAATACGGACTCATGGCCCTGCCCCCAGGCCCACCCCATTCCACACGGCCACGCACCTCATTTACTAAGCCACAATAGAGGTTTCTACTGTGGCCTGGGGAATTCTATGAGAGTCAGATCAGCATCAGAAATTTTAGCACTCCGGGCCGCAGTAGAAGGAGGGGGTATATTCTCACTTTTTGTATCCATTCCTTTTTAAATAATCTTTAACATTTCATTTACATTTTTGAGAGCCAAAGCAAAATGGGACTAAATTTGAATACAATTATTTTGGGGGAGGTTAGACCTGACTTTCTTTGGTTTTATTTTTCATTTCTCTCTTTTTTTTATTGTCATGTTCTACATTAAAGAACAAAGGAAATAAGAAAATAATAATAATTTAAGAAAACAACCCATGATACTATTTCTGTGGCCACCCCTCATAACTGGTGTAATGGTATTATTTATGCCCATAAGATAAAACCATTTGTAATAGTCGAGTCTCTTTCATTTGAAGGGAAGCTCTGGAATGAGAGGGCATAGGATGAAGTGAAGACGTGATAGGCTCAGGAGTAATCTAAGGCAATACTTTTTTACAGAAAGGGTGGTAGATACGTGGAACAGTCTCTCGGAAAAGTTGATGGAGACAGTCTGATTTCAAGAAAGCCTGGGATAGGCACATGGGATCTCTTAAGAGAGAGGAAGAGATAATGGTTACTGCAGATAGGCAGAATTTGGTCTTTATCTGCCATAATGTTACAATGTTTCTACAACCATAAAGTTCTATGACATCACAATGCAGGTTTAGAGAGCCGTGTTAGCCTAAAGGAAGAGGAGATGCAAATGATAAGAGTCTTAGCCAATAGGGAGAAGAGGAGATAGTGGATGCTGTGGATGGAAGACTAGAGGGACCATTTGGCCTGTATCTGCCATCATGTTTCTATGACATCACAGTGCAGGTTTAGAGAGCCGTGTTAGCCTATAGGAAGAGGAGATGCAAATGATAAGAGTCTTAGCCAATAGGGAGAAGAGGAGATAGTGGATGCTGTGGATGGAAGACTAGAGGGACCATTTGGCCTGTATCTGCCATCATGTTTCTATGACATCACAATGCAGGTTTAGAGAGCCGTATTAGCCTATAGGAAGAGGAGATGCAAATGATAAGAGCCTTAGCCAATAGGGAGAGGAGGAGATAGTGGATGCTGCGGATAGGCAGACTGGATGTGCCATTTGGCCCTTAACTGCCATCATGTTTCTAAGACATCACAATGCAGGTTTAGAGAGCCATATTAGCCTATAGGAAGAGGAGATGCAAATGATAAGAGCCTTAGCCAATAGGGAGAGGAGGAGATAGTGGATGCTGCGGATAGGCAGACTGGATGTGCCATTTGGCCCTTAACTGCCATCATGTTTCTAAGACATCACTGTGCAGGTTTAGAGAGCCGTGTTAGCCTATAGGAAGAGGAGATGCAAATGATAAGAGTCTTAGCCAATAGGGAGAAGAGGAGATAGTGGATGCTGTGGATGGAAGACTAGAGGGACCATTTGGCCTGTATCTGCCATCATGTTTCTATGACATCACAATGCAGGTTTAGAGAGCCGTATTAGCCTATAGGAAGAGGAGATGCAAATGATAAGAGCCTTAGCCAATAGGGAGAGGAGGAGATAGTGGATGCTGCGGATAGGCAGACTGGATGTGCCATTTGGCCCTTAACTGCCATCATGTTTCTAAGACATCACAATGCAGGTTTAGAGAGCCGTATTAGCCTATAGGAAGAGGAGATGCAAATGATAAGAGCCTTAGCCAATAGGAAGAGGAGGAGATAGTGGATGCTGCGGATAGGCAGACTGGATGTGCCATTTGGCCCTTAACTGCCATCATGTTTCTATGTTTCTAGGTATGCACAGTGCCTCAACTTACAGTATGAAAATATAAAATATGAAAATAACGTTCTTTATATGTTAGCTCTAGTTATAACAGTTTCCTTCTATAATTGCATCTTTTTTCAAGTATGAATTTGTTCCTTCCTAGGGACATTAATCATACTGTGAGATTGTCATTGATGTCGACTGTGCAAGATACGGTTTGCTCCTATGGATAAAATTCCTATCACTCTTTCACTTTCAAGAACATTATGCTCAGTCCCACAATTGTCCCTATAACATTAGCAGATTTAATTTCGTTTTATAAAGAGCACAATTAAAACTGTATATCTCCTCAATATTTGCACTCAAAATAGTACGTTTCAAGTCTCTTAGATGTTTATTTGCCGAAATTCTTCCGGTATATTTTGATGGACAGTCCTCTTTCATGGGCAAAAGAATGTCTAAATCACTCGCGCCAGTCGGAGCATTTATCTCCTCGGCCCGCGGTAGAAACCTTTGTAAAAGGAGCCCTCAGTTTGTCTCTTTGTTTAAGCATATTGTTTCCAACATTTGCAATATAAATACTCAGAAAGCAATCGCTTTGTAGCATTCAGATTAAATATTTATGGTTTAAAAGTTGTAAAAGTGAAATAGAATGATCCTAATAAGAGAGAGAGAAAAAAAAAAAGTAGCTGAAGATGTTTTTTGCCAACACTTAAGACCTGGAAACCCTTTGAAAATTGCTGTCTAATTTTCTTTAAGAAATCTGTAATGTCAAAATCGTTTACAGAAAGTCAGGAAACTCATCCGCTGTTCTTTTTCCTCTTCATCTAGAAACGCTCTCCGAAGACCGTGTGGTAGATGGCAACCTCGGTCTTGGTTTGATTAAATAGTTTACTCGTCTGTTGCAATTAGCAGCTACAGGCAATGTGATTGATTCAGCATTATTAAAATGCATATTAAAAGCGTTTCTTTCTTCAAAAAAGGAGACATTAACTCTTGGAGCAACATTCCTATTAGCTTATCCTTGTAAATGTGTAGCAAAATTTCTTGGAGTTAAATACGTCTTCTTTGTACTGGAACAATTACAATCCTTTTTGGATCTGAAGACCTTGGCAAAGGGGGAGTTTCAGGAATTGGAGAACGATAGTTAAATAAGGGGGCTAATATTGATATTAGGCCTTGTTAGATTTATTCTGTAGTGTTTTTTTCTTTTAGACTCCTCTTAAGTATAGTGGTCTGAGAAAGATTAAATAGTTGCTTTGTTGTTCTCTTCTCATTCTCTGTCGCCTAGGTAGAAGCTCCTAATGAGTCCATCATACTGGTTACAAATTTTGCAACATCTCAAAAAAAAAACACCACAAAAAACTCAAATTGTAGTTAGTGGCACTGTCTTGGTGGGGGCACCTGCACCCGTTCTCCTCTCCACCCCTCTGCTCCTTCCCGACGCCTCCCCCCCCCCCCCGGCCGCATGTGTGCAACCCTTCCCTTTCCTCTGTACACTCTTTCATGTTCCTCGAGTGAGCATCACAAATGTGCAGCCCACATCGGTGTCGGCTGTCTCTGATGTCACTTCCAGGTCCCGCACCTAGGAAGTGACGCCAGAGGGAGAGTGGACACGATTTGGGCAGCAAGTCTGTGACGCCGCTTGCGCCAGCAAAATTAAAGAGGTCCGGTAGAAGGGAAGGGGGTGTCCCAGGAGTTGCATTCGATCGTTTAGAGATGGACTTTTACAATCGCCATTTCAGTTACTTCAGGGTTGGCTCCCTGTCTTGTTACAGAAATGCTTTTACAAGTTTTCTGAACCTAAGATAGTGGTCACAAGATCATAATGTAAATGCTAGTTGGTTCCAGCATTTTTGCTAATTGATATTAGATGGATAAGGCTTTATATTCTTGCATGCTGGGAAAAGATTTCTGGTGGAATATCTGTTGGAGGCACCCTGTAGTAGGATGGCCAACTCTTGTTAGGTAGTCATTCCCTCTTAGGATCCAAAAGGCAGTAATGCCTAATTTAAACTCGATCCTTGCGATTATGGGCAGCCAATGTAATGTCATATAATAGGGCTGTAGATATTCCGATTTCCACAGTCCATATGTGAGTCTAACTGCTGCATTTTGAACTAATTATATATGCAACAGCAATGTTTTAGAGCAAAGAACTACATTACAGTAGTCTAGATGAGAAAGAATTAAGATTGCACTAAAATTTGGAAACTCTCTGTTTCAAAGTATATTCTGAAGGATCTTAGCTTTCTCATCTCAAGGAAAGATTGCTTTATTATTGATTGTACATGGCTTTTCACAGATAGGTGGTTATCAATTTCTACTCCTA
The DNA here is from genome assembly GCF_902459505.1 of Geotrypetes seraphini. Classification (NCBI taxonomy): domain Eukaryota; kingdom Metazoa; phylum Chordata; class Amphibia; order Gymnophiona; family Dermophiidae; genus Geotrypetes; species Geotrypetes seraphini. Next base: position 8,509,779 of record NC_047102.1, read on the forward strand.
AGATTTGGGATTGTAGTTCTAATGAAAAGTCTGTGTTGTCTACTGTAATTCTTAGAGTGTAGTGCGGGTCAGTTGAGGGTCCTAGTCAAAGGAATTTGTTTTTGTTCTTATTTAGTTTTAGGCAATGGGTTGAGGTCCAGTTTCTACGATGTGGACACATTTTTTGTCAGCGATAAGGGTATTGACTAATGCAACCGTTACAGGTAGTATGATTATTACATCATCAGAATAAGTGAAATGTTTCATTTGTGCAAGATCTAGGTTGGCTCCCAAGGTTTGCAGTACGAGGTTGAACACTGATGGTAAAAGTGGGGAATCCTTGGGGGACTCTAAAAACAAACTATTGCATTTATTCTAGACTTATGCACTTGCACGCTTGAACAATTCAAATAAATTGTAATAAAGTTAAGAGTGAAAAAAGAGATTTTAGGACCTCAAAATGTATATAAGACCCCCCCCCCTTGCAAGGCACAATGACTTGCACGCATGAACAATTCAAATAAATTGTAATAAAGTTAAGAGTGAAAAAAGAGACTTTAGGACTTCAAAATGTATATAAGACCTCCTTGCAAGGCAAAATGACTTGCTTTAATGGGTCATATGTCAATCACTTGTTTCTTAAAAAAAACTCTCTTATTTATGTGATATATGCAGAAACTGAAATTTTAACTTTATCTTGTTGATAGGCACAAAAGTGAAAAGGCACTTGGCTTGGCTTCCCAACAGAGACTGCCTGCGTTTCACCAGGTTGGCTTCATCAGGGGAAATGTTCATATACCATCTAATGTTTTCATTAGTTTTGTCCTAAAAAGTATAATGTGCAATTAGAAATATAGCAAAAATCATCAAAAGTCAAATTCCAAAATTGCAAATGATACTCACCGTGTGCAAGCCGTTCATTTATTTTCCCCCAAAATGGCCGACCAGACGTCAGACGCCAAAACATTTAAATAGCTGGCTGACGCCTTAACTAACTAGCTGATAGGACACGATAGAAAACTCTTTGAAAAAAAAAAAAAAAACTCATTTGAAAAAACTGCTGTGAACGATTTAACCAAATGCATCACATCACAATCGCTGTTAGACTTAAAAAGCACCAAAAAGGGAGCCCATGGGGGCCTCGACGACGAGACAATCAAGGCACAGCAAAGGAGTCGTGAGGATGAGATGTCAATAATTCAGCCAGGGGTGTAACGTTCAAAGTTCACTGTATTGATAGTAGCTCTGCGAGGACTCGAAGACTCATCCTCACGACTCCTTTGTTGAGACTTAAAAAGCAGCCTTGATGTTATCTATGTGTACTTAATCTTTCCGGCTTAGAAAGTGAAGAAGAGCAGCAAGATATGGTTTTATAGCACATGGGAAGTGTGAGCTGAGTCCAAAATTACTGCAGGAATCCTGAGCATGCTTTGCGGTAACATGCATTAATGCTTAGCACAGCTTAGTAAAAAGGCCCAGATATACTCAGAAAAACTAGTGTTTATTTTCAATGGAATTAGTATTTTTTTTCCGGTATTTTCTGTGGTTTACTTTTCACTACTCAGACACCCATTGCAAAAATGGACTTCACTGGTACAGGGTTACTGCATCAGAATGTGCTCGGCATTTAATCTGTGTGGTTTTGTTTCGCCAATGATGGCATTCGGAAAGATAATCTGTGTAGGCTGACAAGGAATAGAGAATATCACAGAAGCCTGAAAGGACACTATTTTCACATAATGAATAACTAACGTTTGGAAGAAACAACCGGGAGACAAAGCAATTTCAAGCTCTGAGAGCTGCATAAACAGAAGGTGAGAGGAATAAATTAGACTTATCACAGGATCTTATTATTGAACAGTAAGTGATGGACTGGATGGACCATCAGACCCTTTTCATTACAGTAGGCTACTGTCAGTTGATTAAATGTAATTCACAAGGCTTCACATTGAAATTCTTTGATCCACAGTACTCAGCTGTAATCTCTTTTATTCTCTTAATATGTAGATGCCACTGTTCACTTATAAAAATCCATCTTTAAAAACATAGCACGGCAGTTGGAAAACCTGTCCGCTCTGGAGATCAAAGAAGGTAGGGATCCTGAAGACAGATAGCTATATCATACGAAGAGACACTGAAAAATTATTGGCCCAACCAAGAAGAGAACGATGTGGAGCCATGAAACTTTTCCACACTTTTTTTGACACTTTTCATGAGGCAAATGCATCTAGTAAACGGATACAAGTATAGGGAAATCAAGCCGTTGCAACATCACCGATGAGGTGGGCTCGTAGGCATTGGTGGAATAAGGTTATAACGAGGTATAAGGATTGAAGAGAAGAAAAAAGAATGTGATACCTATCCCTACCTTACCATATTGTAAGCTAAACAGATAAGAGTTTGAGCCATGATGTACCCTGCCCTACATTTAGAACTGTAAGAGTTAGATAAGTGACCTGCTAGTGTGAGCTTAGAACCAATGAGTGTTAAGAAAAGTAACACGTGAAAAGCTTTTTCTAGAATTCAGTTGTATAGCCAGAAAAATGAATAAATATCTCTGTAACTTCCTGGTTTTGGCACTTCTGAGCCAGCTTGGAGCTCAGGGGTCCAGCATGCTGTAATAAACCTCTTGTACTTTCTTCACGCCTCTGACTTTGTGTGTCCAAGTGACCTTTCACTTTTAATGCTCAGAAAAGTAGGATGATGAAGTGTTCTAATGTCATTGTAATTTCAAGTGTTCTAATGACATTTCATATAATTAAAAGTGTCAAGAAAAGTGTGGAATAACTTGTAAGTTTCATGGCCCCACATCATTCTCTTCTTGGTTGGGCTGAGAACCTTTCAGTGGCCCCTTGTATTGTGATGTCATAATGCCTCATTCCACCAATGCCTAAGAGTCAACCTCATCGGTGATGTCACAATGGCTTGGTTTCCCTCTACTTGTGCCCATTTGCTAGATCCATTTGCTTCAATGAAACAAAGTGGCAAGAGAAGTGTGGAATAACTTGTAAGTTTCATGGCTCCACATCATTCTCTTGGTTGGACTGAGAACTTTTCAGGGCCCCTCGTATTGTGGTGTCATAATGCCTCATTCTCTCAAATGAATCCCAGAATCTACATTACAAATATAATACATCTTTATACCATAATATCATACACATAATAAAAGCCTATAATACAGACCTTCCACATCCCTCTCTCACTAGCAAAGAAGCCAATCAGTGAGGAGTCTGCAATGCAAACACATTAAGATACTCTTTTTTTTTTCATTCCGACTTCTGTTTCTAATGAGATATTAGCACTTATGGATTTTGAAAGCACTTCTTATTTGTTCTCTTTAACTGTTGTGAATCTTAGTAAATGAGGGAACTGCTGTGTTGGTCCTCGTCGGAACCTCGTGTAAGCCTCCTGCTGGTACATGCAACTCATGAAGGTAGCCCAAGTAGGCTCTTGGAATCAGATTCTTGAAAATGAGATGTACAGCAATCAATTAAATATGAATAATCCATTTATTCAACAACCATGGTAAATTAAATACAGCTCACGGAATGTAGTAATAAAACCAAGAACCAAACGGCTTGATCAGGAAGGAACTTAAGTTTGTTTGTTTTTTTGGGGGGGTTAGTTCAATCTTAAGTTTTAACGTCTTTCAGTAAAATGCAACACAAATATATTATAAACATATGTAAACATACAGTAAGAAATTCTTAACAGAAACATGTCTTTATCTATCCATCCATCCCTCCCTCCCTCCCAACTCCCACCCACCCCAACCTCCTTCCCATTTGTCTGTCAGGTCAATCATTCCATCACATACATTTCTTAACAAAACCCTCTAAAGGGCTCCAAACATCCTTAACTGAGGCCATATTACCAGACCTTTCAGCTAAGTGAGCTTCATACTTATAGAAAAGACACACAGTTTCCCACCAAAACTGAAAATTTAACAATGTGAAATCCTTCCTGTTCTTAACTATTGACTGTATTGCCACTCCAGACAGTATCAAGAATAGTTTGTTTAAACAAGTATAAGCAGTTAGCCGAAGGCCTAGACAGGGCATCGCTGATGTTATTTGGAAATTAATTATGTTTGCTGAGCCCTAGCGAAGTAGAAATTCTTACAATTCTATGTAGCTAGCTACCTACATGCAGGATCTGTGCTCCGTCTCTTTAATTAAGTTGTCTACAGAGGGACTGAGTAAGTCATCGCCTCAAATAGAACACGGGTCCCTTTCGAGTGCCCTTATATCAGCTGCTATATGTACCCTATTGATCGAGGCTCATTTGGATGCAGGAAACTATGGTGATTATAAACTCTGTATCTAATTTGCTTTCAATAGCAAAAGAAATTGAAAAAAAAAGCAGCAGTAAATCAATTGTTGGAATTTGTACAACAGAACCACTCTCTCGATCCCTGTCATCCTGGGTTCACAACATGGTCTTCCCGACTCTACCTTATTTGTATATAAATTGCTATATTTGTATAGTATGATATATATTGTTATTGTTTTATTCTTGTAGGGTTTATAGATCATAAACGAGAACAAGTGGGGAATGGGACAATCTTTTATTTCTATAAATCTAAGATAAATACAGAAACACATGAATAAAAACACATGTATAAAAGTCCTATATATGTGATGTCCTTATATTGAAAGGATTCAGTTGATGACCCAACATGGTCCGTGTTTCGGCCCCCTGGTGGAGGCCTGCTTCAGGGGTGTGTATTGGTCTAAAAAGAATACACTTGACATGAATAAAAATGATAAAGACTGCATAATTAAAACCAAAATAAATGAACCCTTTTTAAGGGTGCGATGAGGTATAGAAATGTCTAATTGAATTAAGTTCAATTAAATTCAGACAATGGTACTGAGAACAGGTTGGTGAGTAATGACAGGCATTTAGAGAGAGAAAAATACAGTGATGGTCCGTTGATTTTCATTGGATATGATCGACCACTTAATTTTGAAAATTTTTAGACACAAAAAGAACAATTTTAATGTCGTCTTTTTTTTGTCTTTTGTCTAACTACACATAACTTATGTCAAATAACTATTTTCCCTCGTACTGGTTTCCAGTAGCCTCTGATGTGCTCCAAAGTTCCATTATTTCCCCTGTTGTCAGCAACCCTAAGGATCAGGAGATTTTCTATTTGCTTATTTTAGTATGTACATGACTGTGATTGTATATCTATCTTCAGAAGACTTAAAGATTGTCAGTCAACATGGAGATCTGATTAAGCAGTAGCGATAACTTAATTTGAGCCAATCCATTATTTCTTGGATAGTAAGGATGCATGTTAATTGGAAACGAAACAAGAAATGTTGCATGAAAGAGAATTGGAGACAGGATGAGAAATAGGTTATGGCAGCCCTTAATCAGAACCTGGTCAGTTTGGGGCCGACAATCCGTAGCAGGTGAGTTCTTTCCAAGTTTCCAAGTTTCCAAGTTTATTAATTTTTAATATCCCGACCATAAACCAAATATCTGGCCGGTTAACAATATAGTTTAAAAAATAAAGGGGGTAAAAGGGAAGAATGGATAAAATATTTAAGTGAAACATGAATGACAAAACAAGACAGACTTGACTGTGAGGGTAGTAAGGGAGGAGGGGAAAAAGTTACATTTAATAAGAAGAAAAGGGAAGAATGGGTAGGGGAAAAACGTGAAGGTAAGGGCATGTTGTAGTAATAATTGCTTGCAAGAGGAAAAAGAATGGAAATAAAAGAGAAGAGAGAGGAAATGGATAGAAGAAAATCTAGGTTCCAAAACTTGTTAACAGATGCAAGTATCTTGACCTGGAAGAACAGTGTTCTCTGCAAGGTTGTTGAAGGAGTTGCTGACAACCAGGAAGCTGTTCTCGGTAACTCAAGGGCCGGGAGTGAAAGGGAAGAACCTAAACCAAGAAACTCACAACCGCCAGAGAAAAGCAAGCCCTCCATAAACATTCCGATGTGGGGGGAGGGGGAATTCCCTGCCAACAGACACAAGAGAAGCTCTCATTCCTACTTCGTTTCCCCCCCCAGTTAGAGGTTGTAAACTGAAAAAAACACCATGAACACCTTCTTTCACATCAAGCAGCATTGTGGGGTAAAGACCTAGATCAACTGCTTTCGCCCACGACTTATGAGGAATTCAGAAAACGTCTAAAAACTCAACTGTTCCTAAAGTATCTAGACAACTGACCCACTCATCTTCTTTCTCCTCCTATTAATCTCTTTCTCCTCAACAACGCATTTCCGGTCCTATTAACTCTCCTCTTCCCCCCTCTTAAATTCAATCAATTTGTACCTTGCTTAATCTATTGTAAACCGCATAGAACTTAACGGTATTGCAGTACATAAGCTGTCATTATTATTATTAATTACTTGTGCAACTTTTAAAACTGTGGGATATGAATAAAACTGCGTTGAACTGGTAAAGGAAGCAGGCATTCATTCAGCTTTTGTCCCGACAAAAGGAATGCAATATACTATTAAAAAAATAAATAAATAAAGCTAAGAACAGAAAATGAGGAGCAATCACTTTTTTTATTTTTAAATAATTTTTTTTGTTGTTGTGGGTCAAGAAAGCACTTCAAAGTACATCAAAATACATGAGTAATTCTTTCATAAATAAACAATGTAAGCTTCCAGAATGAAAACTGACAGTACTCTGAGTAATGGAAATAATACCAATCTCAGCTTCCTGTAAGCCTGCTCCAGCCTGAGGGTTTGGATTAATCTTCACATCTTGGTAACTGTGTTGGGAACGGAAAAGGTTAACAATTCTCTGGGTATGAGGGGAGGTTGTTTTTAAAAACAGGAAATCAAGAAGGTGTCTTAGCACATGGTATGCTTGCTCTGTACAGTCAGACAACCAGCTCAGTTTCTATTTTTTTCAAGACTCCACTTCAAACTGGGGTGAAACATAGGTCTATGTCGGAGTGCCTACCCCCACCCGCGTAGATGAAGATGAGTATTTCTATTTAATTATTTAAAATAAATTTTTTAAAATATTTAAAGTATGCACTATTGAGGCCGATGACACCTATGGGTGCCTGAATACTGTATGTTCTAAAAGTTTAGTGGCATACAGGCAGTACCGCTGAGGTCTATAAGTCAAATAAGATAAATAAGACTCTATATGTGATCTATGGTGCTCTGTATAGTGTCATAACAAGGGGGAGGGGCAGTCTAATCCGGGGGCCGTCTTGGTGAGGGCGCAGGTACCCGTCCTCCTCTCCGCCCCCCTGCTTCCCCCCCCCCTGCCACGAGTGTGTGACGCTTCCCTTCCCCGTACCTCTGTAATGTTCCCGGCGCAAGTAGCAACCCCCAACCAGCTGTCGTGCCGGCATCGGCTTATCCTTTGATGTCACTTCCTGGACCCGTGCCTAGGAAGTGGCGTCAGGAGAAGAGCCCACGCTGGCTCAACAGCAGGTTGGAGGTTGCCGCTCGCGCCAGGAATGGTACAGAGGTACGTGGGAAGGGAAGTGGCACGCACGTGGCAGGAGGGGGTGGGGAAGGAGTATGTGGAGGTGAGGGGAGGGGCGCCACTCACCTCCGCTAAGCCGCTGGCTGTGTAGCTTTTGGGAATGAAGAATGTTTCTGTGGAATGACGTTCTATTCTCATGAGTTTGGTGCTAGAGATATGGAGCTGGGGTTGTGGGAGAAGTTATCAATTTAGACTTCCATGAACATGTGTTATTTTACTGTTCAAGTTTATTATAAAATTTGATTCATCGCTTATTCAAAATTCTAAGCGATGAACAAATCAATAAAATTACAAAGTAGGGGGGGGACAAACAAAAGTAACAAAAAACTAAACCTTACAAAACATATTGAAGACTAACTTAACAAACATAATAACACGTGAGGAAAGGATGGGGAGAGAAATACAATTTGGTTGATAGAAGAAAAGACACTTATGGTTGAAAACAATAGGAAGGGAAAGAATCTCAAGGAAGTTATGCAAAAAAAAAAAAAAAATGAAGCTCCTAGACAGTCCTTTTGCGTCTATAAAAAGAAAGCTTTTAAGTTTGCTCTTAAATTTATCCAAATTTTTCTGCTCTCTTAAGTAACTAGGGAGGGAATTCCACGTTTGAGGAGCTGTAATGGAAAAGATGAAGTGCCGTCTTGTATTAATAATTTTAAGTGAGGGGATGACTAATAAGTGTCGGTCATTGGACCTAAGTAACCTGGATGAGGTATAAGGAATTAATGATTTGTAAATGAAAGCTGGAGTTTTGTATATCAGAGATTTGAAGGTAAGCAAACTTAATTTGTACATTATGCGATGTGCGACAGGAAGCCAGTGTTAATACCAGTTATTAGTAATTCATGGCTTAAAATGGGACCTGTGTTAAAATACCACAAACTGATGGTACATTAACGTCTTAACAATAGTCCACATTGATAACTTCCACCCTTACTGTGAAGAGTTTCAGTGTCTGGTAACCAGAGCCGAGATTGTGATGTCATAATGCCTCATTCCACCAATAAGAGCCAACCTCCATCAGTGATGTCACAATGGCTTAATTGTCCTGCACATGGTTCACTTTTTCTACATATAGCAGTGATTTCCATTTCTAAATACATTTCTTTTTTAATTAATTGAAGGAGGAAGTTATCAGTGGGTTGTTTTGTTTGCTTTACTGTTAACCCTAGTTATTAGCGACTCGTTGTGTAAAATAGGACCTCTGCTCAAATAACCGTGCCTCGCAGTCTGACGAATGGAAGAGAATGAGAGCTCTGTTATAGAGATTTCCAGACCCCTTTACAGGGGCTTTATCATAAAGTACAGATCAGTAGTGAGTGAAAAAGCAAAGGGAAGGCGAGGCGAGTTCACTGATTTATAGTGCTATAACAGCGGTCACCAGGTTTGCTTGAGGATTTAATTGATTAATGGAAATTAGTGAGAGAAGAGGTTCTCTCAAGCAGAGGGTTCATTACAGCTCAGAGTCATCTAAAAAAAAAAAAAAAATCCATTTCTTCCATAATGGCAAGGAAAATATATGGGTCAGGCTCCGTAAATGGCATGGTGCCTTATAATTTTATGTCTGTTCTTGAAACCACATATTTTAAACCTGATGAAACATTGATGCGTTAACAACTCTTATAAACTGCCTCTTATTAGCAGTAACTGGGCTTTCTCTACATTTCAATAAACTCACAAAATCAATGCCTGTCACTAGAGCTGGTAGAAATGATATTAAAATTTACCCACCTTTTTTCTTCGACTCACTGAACAGAAAGAGTCCCTACATTTTTCAGAAACTCCCCAGCTGGTTCCTCATTAACTGCTAGACTTTGTCTTTAAAAAAAAAAAAAAATTAGAACCATGCTGGATAATTGAGGAGAGAAGCAACTTTTCTTTGCCTGCTTTGGTACAATTAGAACCCAAGGCCGAAGACAACAAAAACATCCCTAGAAACTTCCATGTTCTCGTTCCCCAACTTCGAGCCCTTGCGTTTTTATAAGAAAACGAAGGATTGGGAAATCTGCAAAGACTTTGGAACTTTTTACTAAAGTGTGCTGGGCAATGAGGCCCGGATTCTCAAAAAGCCGCCGCAGGTTAGTCGCGTCTACTGGTGTCTAACTTAATTGGTTCTAAACCAATTAAGTTAGGTGGTGGTAGGAAGCCTAAATGGCAAGATAATTGCTCATACCATTAAAAAACAATTAAAACTTACAATAAAAAAAAGTAGGCGATGCTAGGGGGTCTCCCAGACCGCTGCCTAGGTCCACGGTGCCTAGAGTTGCCCAGTGATGTCAAAGCCCGGAAATGGATGTGTTTAGGGGCGGTACTGGGCTTCGACATCACTAGGCGATGCTAGCTGAGATTCAGGAAGATCCCTAGGTGCCAGAAATGTAGGCCTGTAAAACCCGCTGCACCTCTAGCCATGCCCATTTAGGCCTAAGAAAATAAGAATTGTCGTACTAGGACAGACTGAAGGTTCACCAAGCCCAGTCACCTGATTCCAACAGTGTCCAACCCAGGTCACAATTATCTGGCAGAGACCCAAAGAGCAGCAACATTCCAGAGCTGAAATTGTGATGTCATAATGTTTCATTCCACCAATGGCTTGTTTGTCCTATACTTGGCTCATATAAGAACTGCCAATACTGGGACAGACCAAAGGTCCATCAAGCCCAGTATCCTGTTTCAAACAGTGGCCAACCCAGGTTCCACGTAGTAAAACAGATTTTCTGCTGCTTATTTCCCCAAGCCATCTCAATATTGGCCTTTGGACATCTCTTTTAGGAACTTATCCAAGCCTTTTTAAAATCCCGCTAAGCTAACTGCCAAGTAGATGCATTACCTGTGCCTAAACTGAAGATGCCTCCTGGCGTCTACTTTCTTAAAATGAGTTTTTTAATCAGTTTTAAACGATGTGGTCGATTTCCATACGGATTAAAGACAATTAAAACAATTAAGTTAGACAGCAGTGGGGCGCGTACCACCACTTAACTTATGATGTCATTTACAGAATATAGATCTACACGTGTATTATTAAGGTTGTGACCGAGTCTGTTTTTCAGTGTTTGAAGTCATGAAGACAATCAGACACAAACATCTTCTGGTTTCTAATGACCAAAGGAAAAAGTAAAACTTCAGTGTGGTTAACAAGTCATAGGGTGAGAGTGTGGCACAGTAGTTAAAAGCTATAACCTCGGGACCCTGAGGTTGTGGGTTCAAACCCATGCTGCTCCTTGTGACCCTGGGCAAGTCACTTAATCCCCCCATTGTCCCAGGTACATTAGATAGGGAAAATGCTTGAGCACCTGAATAAATTCATGTAAACCGTTCTAAGCTCCCATGGGAGAACGGTATAAATAAATAAATATTTCCTTTTCACCTTGTATGCAAATGCCCCAAACCTTTTCCTTGTTTAAACAAAGCAATTCTCTAGCAGCAGGAACAAACAGTTGTGTTCCAGAACTTGCTCACTCACATGGAAAGCACATTTCAATCCACTTGTTTATAAGTTCAGTTTCACCCACGGATGCATGAGACTATCAAAAAATCATTCAAGCCCACGAAGCAGCAGGAAGCAGAGACTCCGCGGTTCTTCCATCCTCCCCAACAAATTTCATTGGCGACCAGCAGATGGTAAGTATCCAGTTTAAAAATGGTCTGCCTTTTCTTGACATGTTGGCGTCGTGCAATGTGATGCTGGAACAAAATCCTTGCAGTCAACATGCAAAGCATGAAAGAATGTGCTAAAATGGAAAATGGATCCGCAGGGAGGCTGGTTTCGCTGGAAGAACTGGATGCTTCTGGGAAGAGGATCACTTCAGAGCTGCCTTTGTTCGATCAGAACGCGAATCAGGAGACATCGGCTTTTTCAGAGTTTTTTGTTTCTTTAATAAGAAACATGCCAACTGAATTTGCCTTATTGTTCAGTATTTGTGTCAGTGAAAGGTACCATGCTGACTGCGCTAGAGAATAAAGTTGGCAATTTATCTACTGGGGATAAGCAGTAGAGTCAGCCTGGACTCTACAAAACAGCAAATTTGGCAGCCGACTCGGGAAGCTGGATTGAAAGGGACACTTCCCTCATCCTTCTCAGCATCACTTTCATATAAATGCCACTCGGCCTGAGCAGAAGTCTCCCATTGGACTCATTCACTTTATCAACATAGAGGACAATAGACCAGCAACTAGTAGAGATGAACAGCCAGAAATTTTTCATGTGCTTTTTTTTATTTTTAGAATTTTTTTTTTTTTTTTTTTGAATGAGTGTCATTATGAGTCCATATTCTTTGCCCTTTTCCTCTCCCTCTCCCATCCTTACTTGGGCTGCTCCCGCATCCTTAGAGGGTACCCTTCTCTCATATTCTCGGAGCCACTTCATCTAGGAGGTGAATCTCCCACTAAGTTAGGTGTCTACTGGTTAATTAACCCTACTTTTATGAAACGGCGTTAGGGTTTTTTTTAAAAAAAAAATCACAAGCCGCAGCAGTAAAAGCTCTGACGCTTATACTGAGTGTTGGAGTTTTTACCGCTACGGACTGCGATAAAAAAATCCCAACTCTGAATGGAATTCAACAGAGCGTGACACGAGAGTCACCTGCTAATCTCATGCTGGGAGCCTTGACCCTGAAGAAAAATTTGAAACATGGTGTGTCGGTGGAGGCGCTCTTAAGATAAGTTAAAAAAAATTTTGGGGAAGAAAATATATTTATTATCGCTGAGTTTGCACAATATTTAATATTTACTACTGCTGAGTTTGCTCAAATATTGCCAAGTTTACACTATAACGTATATATACAAAAAAAAAAAACCCAAAACAAACAAAAAAAGGATCCACTGACTAAATGGGAAGAAAATATATTTATTATCGCTGAGTTTGCACAATATTTAATATTTACTACTGCTGAGTTTGCTCAAATATTGCCAAGTTTACACTATAACGTATATATTTAAAAAAAAAACCCAAAACAAACAAAAAAAGGATCCACTGACTAAATTGGCCCATATTATCCTTATATGAACTTTATTTAAAGGAAAAGTGAACCTTCTGAGGATTCTACACACAACAAAAAAAATGATATTTGTTTGATTGAAAAAAATTGCATTTTTTATATCTATACTTTGGAGGAAAGGCAGGAGAGGGGAAATATGATAGAGAGGTTGAAATACCTACATGGCATAAATGTGCATGAGTCGAGTCTCTTTCAGTTGAGAAGTGATAGGCTTTGGAGTAATTTAAGGAAATATTTTTTTTCAGAATGGGTGGTAGATGCGTGAAACAGTCTCCCGGAAAAGGTGGTGGACATAGAGACTGCATCTGAATTCAAGAAGGCATGGAATAGGCACGTGGGATCTCTTAAGAGAGAGAAAGAGATCATGGTTACTGCGGATGGGCAGACTGGATGGGCCATTTGGCCTTTATCTGCCATCAGACTAGTTCTTATGAGCGTCGGGAGCATCGCAGAGCATTCCACACGCTGGCCTGAGCTAAAAAAACTTCTATCGCATTTTTGTAAAAGGGAGAGGGGTAAATGTGTTAGAAAACCTGAAGGTTATACAAATTCAAGATCCCCTATTCCCAAATAGCTGTGTGGGCAGAGTCACATTGCAGTGATCCGATAAGATGTACTAGAATGTTGGAATGCAATGCATAAACCGTTAACTTAAGAAATTAGAACTCTCTATAAGAGCTGCGTGTGTAAAGATTTGTGGTTGACCTTCAGGTCATTTTCAGATTTTTGCTGATTTCTGGGATGTTATTTTCTGTTTAAATCAAACTTTAATGCATACATTTTTTTTACAAGCAAAAATAGACTTCATGTATGTTCATTTGCAGGCATATGCACTTTAAATTGATTTTGAGTGAAGTTTTTTCAAAGTATAAATTGAAAAAAAAAAAATTTGAATTTGAGCAAATAAGTGCATAGCCCCTCTGCCCTGTTAATCCAGCAAAAAAAAAAATAAATAAATAAATAAAAAGTTCTGAAATGTTTAAAAAGCAACTGGGTAGATGAATTAAACTGACAGAAAAGCAAACAATGATTGTTAAGAGCAATAGTTCCAGGAGAATTCATGGATGTGAGCCAACATTTAATTAATCTTTTTTTTTTTTTTTCATTATACTTAAAGGTTAGTCTTTTAATCAATGAACAAATTGATCTCAGAGAATGAATTCATTGTTTTATACATTTCATACCAGCTTGCCAATGTAAGAAATCATTTATTTATAACTTGGCAGAAATGCAAGCAAAGCATGGAAGATACGGTCAAAATATTTCCAGCTTCTTACATGCACTGAAGGGCTCATAGTTTGAATCGATGCCACCATAGGAAACTGGTCTGTGGGTGCTCGAGCAAACGCTTTGTCTCTGGCCAGGGTGGAAGGCAAAACAACGCTCAAACAAGGCCGTTTTCAGCCCTTTTCCGACCTGTAACAATGTGGGAACCCGCCTTAATTCTAGCGGTAACACATTCCAATACATCGGGCCCTGTACTGATAACAATGTCTTTGTAAAACATGGATATTAGCATTTAAATCTATTCCAGAGAAGATGTGTCAGCTGATTGATGAGTTGGACCTTGGGCTGGCAGGCATTAGTGATTGAAAAGGAATTGTGCTTACTAATTAACTAAAACTTAGGCTCTCTTTTACTAAGGTAAACGCTCACGCATGCATGTTAGTCTTTGGACGCATTAGCGGTTACCATGCCTTAGAAAAAGAGGGGGTTAGTTTTATAGACTGGGTCATCAACCAAAAGGAGCTCGACTCGGTTAACAGTAATAATAATAATAATAACTTTATTTTTGTATACCGCCATACCCCGAAGAGTTCTAGGCGGTTCACATTAAACAGAGATTACAAGTGGTTACATATCAAATTGATCATAGAGTTGCAAACAGCAAGGCGAGAGTAGTTATAAGTGGTTGCATATCGAATTGATCATAGAGTTGCGAACAGCAAGGAGCGAAGTGGGGGGGGAAGGGGAGGGGAGTAGATCAGGACGGGGGGAGGAGGAGGGTAGAAAAGGGGCATTAAGGGTCTTGGTCTCGGAATAGGTGAGTTTTGAGTAATTTTCTAAAGTCGAGGTAGTTGTAGGCCTGGAGGACCATTTGGGCTAGCCAAGGGTTTAGTTTGGCGGCTTGGAATAAACTTGACAAGGAAAAGTAGACTGAAATAGTTCCCAAAATGTTTAGCAAGAAGGTTTTCAGAACTTTCCGGAATAAAGCAAAAGAACCTAAACTTCTTAATGTAAGCGGTAAAGCATTCCAGAATTCGGTTAATTTAAAAACAAAAGAATGACCCTTCTGGCTTTTGAACCTCCCTCTAAAATTCTCTAGAACGAGACCTTTGACTTGCCGACTTAATTAGTTGATTTTAAACAGCCAATGTCATATAATCCCACATATGCACACGTAAGCTCTTACTGCAGCATTTGCATGGGGAAAGAGAATGACATATTCAATTTGCTTTGATTTCCACCCTTATCTTATTACCCGCCTTCTTAAGTGTTTGCAACTAAAGTAGTCCTTAACTAAAAACCATGAAGGAGTTTGACTTGGGAAGATCCCAAAGGGCAAAACCTGCTTTTTATCAGTTGAAAGCATGTGGAAGTCTGTTAAAACCTGAGCACTGCCTGAAACGTCCCACTCTAATCAGCAAGTACAAATTATGCTTTTATTTTTAGCTTTTCTCTGCCTTTTTGTTGAAAATGAGAATAAAAAAATGAATCCAAAGCCGTTTTTAAGTCTGAGGTGTTTTGCCCGAGGCTTCTACTCTTGAACTTGGGCTCTGTATAGACTGCTGGTAAAACAAAACATGATATACATTGATCGCAGCCAAGCAGAATTTTATTTTTAAATGGTTTTCAACAGGTCTAATACAAAGTTGTTAAAATGCATGCAGATTGTGAAAAATTGCAGGCAGACCTCAGGAAGACTGGGCATCCAAATGGCAGATGAAATTTAATGTGGACCAATGCAAAGAATAACCCAAATCATAGTTACCAGATGCTAGGGTACACCTTGGGGGTCAGGGCCCATGAAAAAGATTGTATTGTCATTATAGACAATATGATGCAATCTTCCACCCAATCAGACGTGACGGCAGCAGCCAAAAAAGCAAGATGCTAAGAATTATTTTAAAAGGAATGGTTAACAAGACTGGGAATGGTATAATTCCCCTGTATCGCTCCATGGTACAACCTCACCTGGAGTATTGCGTTCAGTTCTGGTCTCCTTATCTCAAGAAAGATATAGCGGAACTAGAAAAGGTTCAAAAAAGAGCGACCGAGATGATAAAAGGGACGGAACTCTCTCGTATGAGGAAAGACTAAAGAGGTTAGTACTTTTCATCTTGGAAAAGAGATAACTAAGGGGAGCTACAATTGAAGTCTACAAAACCCTGAGTGGTATAGAACGGGTACAAGTGGATTAATTTTTTATTCCGCCAAAAATGATAAAGACTCGATGAAGGGAAATACTTTTAAAGCCAATAGGAAGCAATATTTCACCCAGAGAATGCATGAATTCTGGAATGCATTGTCAGAGGTTGTGACAAGAGAGGATAGTGAAGCTGGCTTTAAGAAAGGTTTGGACAATTTCCTGGAGGAAAAGTCCATAGTCTGTTATTGAGAAAGACATGGGGGGAAGCCACTGCTTGCCCTGGATCAGTAGCATGGAATGTTGCTACTCTTTGGATTTTTGCCAGGTGTTAGTGACCTATATTGGCCATTGTGAGGACGGTCTACTGGGCCAGATGGACCATTGGTCTGACCCAGTAAGACTATTCTTATGTTCTTACAGCGAGAGGGTTCCTGTGTTCCACATGAATCTTGTCCATCCACCATTTTTAGTGAAGATTAAATTTCAACAGCAACCAGAGATGGGCTCCGTAGACCTTGGGTTCCTCATTCTGTGGCACTGATTAAGTATCTTAAAAAATTACAGTGTAACTCGGATCCTTTGATAAATGATTGCAATCAGGAAGATAATATATAATTTCAATTAATCAAGGAAGTTTGATTAATTTGAATGTTGATCTCGGAATTATCCTATGCTAGTTTAAAAAAGAGGCTGTTTACTGCCCTTCTTGATAAGTAATAACCTGAGCAGGATTCTGTAACTCCTGAGTCAGTGCTTTTCCATATTTCCAGATGAACACTTCTGCTCGGCAAGGCTAAAAGGCTAATAGCTCTCGGTAGACTGACGGCCCTTATCAATCTACATATTGGTTATGTTTACATATATTGTACAAGCAGTTTCAATGACAGGTAAATTGCCTGCTTAAGGGAACAGATTCTTGATGATTCTTATAGAGTTTACAGAAACAATATATTCCCGTACTTTACAGAACTACTTTGTGTTCGTTTCAGCCATCTTCGGGAGACGGAATGCAAGGGGTTAAGACATTTTTTTTTTCTTCAACCTTCTCCAGCCGTTGCTTTCTTTGCTTCAGCTTATGGGACCTGCTTTTTTGTTTTCTTTCTGCACTGTCCAATTAAAGGTGTTTCTTAAATACCCAGACCTGAGCACTGGGATGTCGCATCTTTTTGCTGTCAGATTTCCTGACCCTATTGAGTTTGATTGGATTTAATGCATTTGATACGTCCGCTTGAACATAAGTAATAAGTGGTTTACAATACTAATACAGTGGGGGAGAGTGTGGCGCGGCAACCTGAGGTTGTGGGTTCAAACCCGCTCTTCTCCTTGCGACCCTGGGCAAGTCACTTAAACCCCCATTGCCCTAGTGAAGATGCTTGAGTATCTGAATAAATGAATGTAAACCATTCTGAGCTCCCCTGTGAGAACGGTATAGAAAATTGAATAAATATTTAAATAGGCATTGAGCTACTCTCTCTGTCCCTAAGGGGCTCACAAACTAATTGAAGCATCCAAGTGAAGACATCCCTTATATTACAGTAGGGGTCTCGAAGTCCCTCCTCGAGGGCCGCAATCCAGTCGGGTTTTCAGGATTTCCCCAATGAATATGCATTGAAAGCAGCGCATGCACATAGATCTCATGCAGATTCATTGGGGAAATCCTGAAAACCCGACTGGATTCCGGCCCTCAAGGACCGGAGTTGCCCATGTTTGGTCTTGTCCAGTCGTCTCCAAAGTCCCTCCTCAAGGGCCGCAATCCAGTCGGGTTTTCAGGATTTCCCCAATGAATATGCATCGAAAGCAGCGCATGCACATAGATCTCATGCATATTCATTGGGGAAATCCTGAAAACCCGACTGGATTCCGGCCCTCAAGGACCGGAGTTGCCCATGTTTGGTCTTGTCCAGTCGTCTCCAAAGTCCCTCCTCGAGGGCCGCAATCCAGTCGGGTTTTCAGGATTTCCCCAATGAATATGCATGAGATCTATGTGCATGCACTGCTTTCAATGCATATTCATTGGGGAAATCCTGAAAACCCGACTGGATTCCGGCCCTCAAGGACCGGAGTCGCCCATGTTTGGTCTTGTCCAGTCGTCTCCAAAGTCCCTCCTCGAGGGCCGCAATCCAGTCGGGTTTTCAGGATTTCCCCAATGAATATGCATGAGATCTATGTGCATGCACTGCTTTCAATGCATATTCATTGGGGAAATCCTGAAAACCCGACTGGATTGCGGCCCTCAAGAAGGTACTTTGAGATCCCTGTCATTCAGGTACAGCAAGAAGAGGCCTTACACGGGTCATTCCCACCCACTAAGACTACTTTTTGCCATAGCCAAAAAAATGGCTGATTTTCCATTTTCCGATTCAAACTTTCCTCTCATTTTTCTGGATTTCTGCCAAGCTAAGAATTGCCAACATTATTTTGCCCCGCACGACTTTATCTCTGCACTCCGCTTATTCCATTTATGAATCTGCAATTGCCACCCTCCCCCCCCCCCCCCCCGCTACCGTTTATCCCTACCCTCTGTGCTAATGTAAGCTTTCCCTCCATCGTCCTACCTACCTGCAACATACCGGTAATTCTTTATTTTCTCACCTTTACTACTGACCTTGTAGTTCTACCTTCTTTTATATTATTTTAATTATTAGTTTTATATGTAAACCAAATAGATGTTCTTCCATTGCGGTATATCAAATAAACTTGGAAGCTTGCACATCTGATGCTCCTTATAGACCTCTTAACTTGTAAATCGTTTTGAACCTGTACTGGATAAATGTGATAAAGAAATTCAACAGTTTTTTTCATTGTACCCGCGTTCTATCAAATCCTCAATCAGTCTTCTCGAGTGGCTCTTAAATTTGTCTTCATTGTTACAAATTCTCCTAAAGCACAGGAATTGGGAGAAAGGTAAATTTTCCCTTAAATGTTGAAGAAGGCGTGATTACAGAGCAAAGTACGATGGGCTTAAGACAAGTGCTCTTCTTCATCAGACCTTTTGAATATATTTACACTTTAGACGCTCTCTTGCACAACGAGAGCAGCGTTGGATCAACATTGTGGCCAAATGGTCTAAATAGGTCTTTTGAATGGCAACATTTTTATTAGTGGCCATCTTGTCTGGAGAATGAACTGTGATGTAGTCACTTTGTAGTCACGTCATGACGTTGTGTATAGGCTATAAAAAAGACGTTGCCGCCGTCTTGACACCGTTTGAAAATCTATGACCGAATGAATTGATGTGAGTGGTGCTTGGACAATAATTTTAAATTTCTGATGTCTGGCTCTGGAGTGTGAATGTCTTAACTCTGTATCTGATTTTTAGTGAGCCTTTGATTGTTAATGTCCTGGTGGCCCTGACGCAGCGGATGAACGCAGTTCCCGCGAAACGCTGGCCGCGTCGGCAGACAGACATCAATGACATGAAGCGTTTAAAGACTCTAACAGTGAAGATTGCTAACAATAAGATTAGTTTTGTGGTCTATTTTTTTTCAAATCTTGGAAACATATGCACAGTATTTTTCTGAAGACTTTTGAGTGTTTTCGAAGAATTAGTTTATCTTCAGGATTGCTTGGTGAAGGGTTTAAACAATAAGCTTTATACAAACACTATAAAAAAAAAAGTAATTATTGGCCAATGATTGGAGCAGGAGTGTTACAACGACGCGGATCATCTCAGCTTCTGATTTAACTGCTGTGCGTAGGCTCCGATTCTGAGGCCTATAATAAGCCTATAATTTTTAAGGGCTAACAACACTGTTGTGTATTGTTCCGAATAAGTGGTATTATACAGGATTTTTGTGATTGAATATATTTACACACCAGATAGCTAATTTTCAGCCTGTTAAAAATAGTGAAAAACAGTTTAAACTTACCCAAGACCAATGATGAACACTTCACCCCAGTAAGGACACGAGCAATTATAGTAGTGTCTTGGGTGTTTGAGGATTTGGGAAAAATACTTGAACTTAGTATGAGTTTGTCCTCTGAACAGTTGTTAAAATATGTGTTGAACAAATTGTGATTTTCCATATCCAATTGGGTATATCAAATAAACTTGGAAACTTGGTATCTAAGCTTATGGACCTCTTAACTTGTAAATCGTTTTGAACATAAGTGTGATAAAGAAATTCAGATCCGATTATATATTTTATTTATTATTTAATGTGAACCATCTTGACCTGCTCGACGGACTATGCAGTGAATCAAAATTCAAAAGACACTGTTAAGTGTAAACAAACAGTAGGGACTTCAAGGGCATATTCTCTTATTTACCCAATTGATTGATTCTCATTGTTCTCTTCTCCAAGGTCTTCCTTCAGAGTTTGCAATAAATAACGAGAAGACGCTCTGAAAAGTGGCTGATGAATCATCACTTATAGAGTCTTCTGATAATACACACTTTTTATGCAGATTGGGAGCTTTCTTCTTGTTATTATCCAGTGATAGATCTTTGCTTCATAGTCCTTTTATGTCTATTGAAACTGAAGATCTGGGATAGACTGGGTGTAGGTAAATTTGGTGGGAAGGAATGGGCATGGGTCTAGGGCAGGGGTCTCAAAGGCCCTCCTTGAGGGCCGCAATCCAGTCGGGTTTTCAGGATTTCCCCAATGAATATGCATGAGATCTATGTGCATGCACTGCTTTCAATGCATATTCATTGGGGAAATCCAGAAAACCCGACTGGATTGCGGCCCTCAAGAAGGGACTTTGAGATCCCTAGTCTAGGGGGAGGGTGTGTGTGTCAAAGCGGTGTATGTGTGGTGTTTACAAGGGACCTAGAACAGTTAGATTGCATTGAGCTGTCTGCTTGTGTAAAATATACAGTATAAGGTGGAAGCAGGGACTTGTATGTGTTGGGGGAATATTGGTAGTGTATACCAGGTACAGTGAAGGTGAGGTGTGGGTCTGCTGGGAGGGGATATAAGAGAACAGGGGATGGAGGAGGTGTCAGAGGTTGGTCTGCAAGTGGAGGGCAGAAGTCCCAGGTCTGTAGGGAGGAGCTGAGTGATAGAAGGTTCAAAGACGACTCTTTCATACTTCCCCCTTCCAGTACAGCATATCAAATATTTTTAAAATCTGGAAGGAGGTGAGTTCAGCATACACTGTCTCCCAATCAGTCTTCAATTCATGTACGAGTCGAACGGCCAATCAAGCATTCTGATGTTTTACCTCAGTCTTTCACAGGGTTGAAATCTCATTGGATGAGCTCCATGATCTCATGGCTCTTACCGCAAGACTTCAGCACCCGGACAGCAGGAAAACAGGTGGCTTTGCTTGTTCCCGGGTTATGTTAGAAGAGTTTAAGGGACGGATCGGATGTTGGTGCAGCGGCCGCATTCACTTCCTTCTAGGAACTCCACTTCTACCTTATCATTTTCGACAAGTAGGGCTGGCTGAGCAACCGATGGCTACTACCAATGCTTCGTCTAAGCATTGGCCAGGGGCGTGCACATTTATTTTTTTTTTTTCGTGTGAGCGATAAGTTCTAAAAACCAACAATTTTCCAGATTTGCACGTATTTTTGTGAGCAACCTTATAAAATCTGTGAAGGACGCTCCTAGGACATATGAGCAATTGCTCATGCACTCAGCTTAGAGAGGGAACATAGGCCACTACCACTGGGCGGTCCTGATGTTTTGCTAAGCTCACTCAATGGAAACTATGCCCCTGGACTTGTTGATTTCAAGGTGAAGCCGTCCCCTTCATTTCCCTGCCCCCTTTAAGGGTCTTTTTCCTAAGCTGTGTCAAGCATTAATGTGTGTTTAATAAGGCAAAATTAGCTTAAAGCAGGGTGTGCTAAAGTAATCCACGTTAGTTTTGGCTTGAGGAGGTGTGTCAGAGTCAGAGAGTAGGTGTTCCTGTGCTAACCAGACAACATATCTGCATTACTGAGCACAGTAATGCAGGAGCCCTTCCACCTCCTATACTGTATAGATGGCAGTAAAGTGCTCCCACAGTAAAAATAGTTGCAAATTAATGATAACAGTGTGTGGCCATTAATGAAAATAATAGAAAAAAAAAAATATTTTTTTATAGCCATCATCAAAATACTGAGCTAATACTACTACTGGATGTACGTAGCGCTGTACTTTGAAACATACAAGAGACAGTCCCTGCTCGGTAGAGCTTACAATCTAATTAAAACAGACAAACAGGACAAGTAGAGGGTTAGGGAGTTTTTTCAGGCATGGGTGCTTTACAAGCGAGTGGGAGTTAGGAGTTAAAAGCAACCTCAAAAAAGTGGGCTTTTTTAGCCTGAATTTGAATACTGCCAGGAACACAGCTTGACGTCCTGACTCAGGCAGTCTGTTTCAGGTGCAGCAAGAGAGAAGGAATGTAGCCTGGAGTTAGCAGTAGAGGAGAAGGGTACAGATAAGAGAGACTTGCCTGATGAACAGAGTTCCGAAGTTCCGGGGAGAGATATCGAGAATGCACTTGCAAGCCAATAAGAGGAGGCCGAACTGGATTCAGAAACGGATGGGGGGGAGCCAATGAAGTGACGGAATATAAATCCCTTTGTTTCTGCAGCTTAGTAAAAAGGACTCCTTAGATTTTTAACATAACAATTAATCTTGTTAACAGGAAACACACTTTCAAACCCATGTTTATCACATAATGTAGCTCGGAAAACAGGAGCCAAATTGTTATAAACATCTGTCAAAATGCACAGATTTTATTATAAGGTTATCGTCAACAGTCTTTTACGCTAAAATCCTTCAGCGAGAACAACTTGTTTTCGCTAATGAAAAGACACTACCTTAAGAAGCAGCAAAAACAAAAGAGGCATTTACGAGTGCCAGCAGGACCTCTCGTAAACCTCTCAGAGGCAGAGAGAGTTTTAGTTTTAGGGACGTTAGCATGCATTGTGAAACAATACATTCCTTTCATGGGCTTATGGAGCGTTGAATCTTTTTTAATGCAGCATGCTTTATAATCAGCTCAGTTGACAACAGAAAGTGACATTTATCGCTATCCCCGTTAACAACTAAGGTGACTTTTCTTTACAAATATGAAACACACTTTCAAACCCATGTTTAACACAGAATGGGGTTCAGAAAACAGGAGCTAATTAAGACTGATGATATTAATTGTCAGCTCAAAACTCACAAAATTGAATTCAAAACAATTTATGCTATAAAAGACGCACCTCGGTTGACATGCCTAGCCGGTCTACTACTGCTACTTATCACTTATATAGCGCTGAAAGGCGTACATAGCGCTATACATTTTGACATTTATAGACGGTCTCTGCTCAGAAGAGCTTACAATCTAACTTGGACACACATGGCATATAGGGTGGGGATGCAGAACCCAAGGCGAGAGGAGTTAAGGAGTCGAAAGCACTCTCGAAGAGGTGGGTTGACATTTATAGACGGTCCCTGCTCAGAAGAGCTTACAATCTAACTTGAACAGACAGACACGACATATAGGGTTGGGGATGCAGAACCCAATGTGAAAAGAGTTAGGAGTTGAAAGAGTCAAAGAGGTGGGCTTTTAATTGGGCCTTGAACACTGCCTGAGATGGAGCCGCCATAGGAATTTGGGCAGCTTGTTCCAAGCATTCGGCGCAGCAAGGCAGGAGGGATGGAGTCTGGAGTTGGCAGTTGAAGAGAAGGGTACAGATAGGAGGGACTCACCAGCTGTGCGGAGCTCACAGGGGGGAGGGGAACATAGGGGGAGATAAGTGAAGAGAGATAGTGAGGGACAGCTGAGTGAGCGTATTTCTAGGTCAGAAAGAGGAGTTTGAATTGTATTCGGACACGGATGGGGACCCAATGAAGTGACTTTAGGAGAGGGGCTCTCTCGGAATATGAGCCTTGCAGCCGGATTCTGGACGGATTGGAGGGGAGTGAGATGTCTAGGCGGATGGCCTGAGAGTAGCAAGTTGCAGTTGTCTAAGCGTGAGGTGATAAGGGCATGGATAAGGGTTTTGGCAATGTGCTCAAAGAGGAAGAATCAGATTTTGGTAATATTATAGAGGGAAAAGCGATAGGTTTTAGCGATATGTTGTATCTGGACGGTGAAGGAGAGAGAGGAGTCAAAGATGACCCCCAGATCTAGGTGCCTAACTTAGGCCCTCTTTTCACTAAGCTGTGGTAGAGGTTTCTACTACAGACCAGGGCGCTAAATGCACCAACACGGCTCTGACACTTATAGGAATTCTCTGAGCATTGGAGCAACGTCGGAGCATTTAGCGCTCTGGGCTGTGGTATAAATCTCTATCGTGGCTTAGTCAAAAAGGGAGGGGGTAATTTTCTTAATCGGCTTCATCGGTGCTGATAATTGAAAGCATCATTAAAAACAATTAAAAATGAATTAGCTGGTAGGCACATAACTTGGTAGTTGCCTACCAGCAAGTAGGCACATTAGGGGCAGATTTGGGGAGGATTTTGGGTGTGGTTTGACCTAGGCGCACTCATTTAGGACAAGAAAACCCTGGTCTATATGGCAGTTGTGACCTGCCATGGTCCCAGTGAAAGTGCATAGAAAAGGTGGAGGTAAATTCAGAAAGCGGTCTTCACAGGCTAAACCAAAGAGCCAGATAGAACAGCCTGATGATTGGTCAGACCCAGAATGGGAGTTTATGGAAACCCTCCCCAGTCACTGCCCTGCCAGGGTAATGTGCCAGACCTTATGGATATAGAGGAGGCAGGTTCCTCTACTGAATTTGCAGCACCAACCCAAGAGGAGCACATGGAGTTCCAGGAAACGCTGATCACACAGGAGCTGATCCAAGAGCCAGAAGTGATGGACGTAGGTTTGGCTATCAGGCATTACTGAATACAAGAGCTGTGAGTTTGTTTTTGAAGCTTGCTGAGTTTGGGACATTATCTTTTTTGGCTGCAAATGAGCTGTTTTCTTTTGAGGAATATTTTGTGCTTTACCTTTGCTGACTGAACTGTTTGAACTTTGGTACCTGAGTT
Source organism: Geotrypetes seraphini (assembly GCF_902459505.1). Classification (NCBI taxonomy): domain Eukaryota; kingdom Metazoa; phylum Chordata; class Amphibia; order Gymnophiona; family Dermophiidae; genus Geotrypetes; species Geotrypetes seraphini. The sequence continues at coordinate 8,534,519 of NC_047102.1, forward strand.
AAGGACACTGCATTTAAAACCCTAGCTATTTTTTTTTTTTTTTGCCTGGGGGGTCTTTCTGTGTGGGTTGGGCACTAGTCTGTGCTTAGAAGACAAATTGTGTGTGGGGGGGAGGGGGGGAGGGAGGTTCTGGCTTTTCCATTGTGAGTCCAAGCCCATAACTTTAGGGAGAAGTTTGCTGTTATCCTATGAGGGAATTTTTGAAAGCAATTTATGAAGCTTTGAAGGCAAACTTGTGGCAAACTCCCTGTCCCCAGCTGTGCTTGTTAGCAGCTGGAGGCTTGTATACTTTTCCTTGGATAAATGTTTAAAGTTTAGACTGCCATAACTTAAGGAGGTTGTGCTTATCTGAAACCTGCTTTAGGCAGGCTAGTGCAAAGAACTTTTGAGAATAAAAGGAACTCTTTAGGAAGACAAAGTGAAGTTTTATTTGGTGAAAGTCCTAAAAGCCTTACAAGAGTTTTCTTTGATAATTATTTAATTTTTCCATTTCTTTTGTTGTGGTGCTTACATTCACTGAAGGAATTTGGCACCTCTTTACCAATAAACCTGTGTTGGGAAGTTTTGGTGTTTTGTGCATTCTTGATTCTTACCTTTCTTTTGCCCCTGCAGGGCTTACTCCATCCTGAGTAGCGCGCTTTGTTCAGTAATTTTGCCTGTGACCACTTGGGGCGATGTTGGCCATTCTAAGAGACCCCAGTGCTTACAGCTGGTGCCTAAGTACCTTGCAGAATCCCAAATAGTGCGCTTATACAGTAAATCGTGACTCCACCTACCCAAGGTCTACTCAACCTATGCCAATGGACATGCCTACACCTGGGCCATATGCAAGGATGCTGTTACTCAGCATCGTACATACTTTAAGGCCAGTATAATTTTATAAGAGGCTTTATAGTGGAATATGTGCACGAAAAATCCTTTCTAAGATAACTGTCTGCCTATGCAGTCTTAAAATAGTAAATCTTTCATGGAAGACCTTTATTTCCTGAAGTTTCTAGAAGGGAAGTAATATGAGCAAAATCTTGAGCAAATACACCTGGGAAATTTCTCCTCTCAGGTGAAATGTATGAATCAGATAAATATCTCACTATGCTATTTGTACAAGGTTTATCCTGCACAATTTGGACATGGATTTTTTTTTTCCTTCCCTTTGAGGCTTGGAAGGAACCAACATGTTTTTGCAGATGATGTGTACATGGACTGACCTGTAGACCTATCCCACCTAGTCTTCCCCACTACTTGTGTGCAAAGCACAAACCTATTTCTTTGCCTTCAATAATTCCCAAAATCAAGTACTGAAAATGGCTCCATGCTCATAAACAAATAGCCTCCACCATTTCAAACAGTATCACATTCATTCAAAATAACTTTTTTGCAAGGTCTTCAGAAGTGCCAGTCGATAGCCAAGTGTCTTCAATGGCTAACTTCAACTTTGTCGGCTCTGGCTTCGTCATGAGACCGGCACTGTTCTGTTTTCTGTTACATTTTTTAATGTGCTTTTGTGCTCAATTTCAACTCTTATTCTAAGGGGGGACTTATTCTTGAAACAGCCTCACGGCGAAACATGTCGGAGTGACAAGTCCCTTCCCGATACAAAGCAACAAAAGTTTGAGATAAGTTTTAAACTTACAATTTAATTGGATTTATTTAAAGCCTTAGAATAAGAATTGAAATGAGCACAAAAGCACATTAAAAAATGTAACAGAAAACAGAACAGTGCCGGTCTCATGACGAAGCCAGAGCCGACAAAGTTGAAGTTAGCCATTGAAGACACTTGGCTATCGACTGGCACTTCTGAAGACCTTGCAAAAAAGTTATTTTGAATGAATGTGATACTGTTTGAAATGGTGGAGGCTATGAATTTTTTTTTTTTTGCAAATCATTTTTATTTAAGCCACCCAAGGGAACACACTGGATACATAAGAAATGGTATCTATCCACTATTGGCTACTTAGAAGTATTATTACATAAACAAATAGCAGCACATTTTTAAAAGGAAATATCTGAAACACAGGTGGCAGTGCATCGCTAAGTTTGAATCTATCTTACAATTTATGCTGCATTAATACTTATCACAGCTCGGGACTATTCCTCTCTCAATCCAACTGGCCAAGATTAAAAATGACTTTTTTTTTTTTAATAAAGACCTCATTATACTGTGCTATGTTACAGGGACTACATTAAATATTAAGATGAGACAAAAAGAATCATATCCTTGAGGAGGCAGAGGAAAATTTATATCCTGCAGGAATGAGCACTGAACTCCACTGGTCTAAGGGTTTGTTATACACCGGCTCGTTAAGCTAGCGTAAGACGAGCTCAGGGTAAAACGCTGATCCCATACCTTTCCACTTGTATTTATTTTCCAACCAAATTAATTAGCTTGTCAAAACCAAATCTACATTTATTAATGAGTTTTCCAACAACTCTGTTCTATGTGCACTTGACTGCTTTTTAAGGGCTTGCTCCGTTCTGCTTCATCCGCTAAAGACTGCATTGAATTTGTAGGCAGGGAAACCGTTGTTTTCTGTTTGGCGGAAACCAGCGCCACATCCCAGCATCATCTTAAGGCTTATGCTGGCTGGGTTGGTGGGCAGCGGGGAGTAGGGTTAAAGGTTGAAGGCTATGTCAAAAAGGTGGGTTTCAACACGTACAAGGGGGCACTCAGAGAAATTAAAAGGGGACAGGCTTAGAACAAACGCTAGGAAGCACTTCTTCACCCAGAGGGTGGTGGATACGTGGAACGCACTTCCAGAGGCTGTGATAGGCCAGAACATGCTACAGGGCTTCAAAGAAGGTTTGGATAGGTTCCTGGAAGACAGGGGAATTGAAGGGTACAGATAAGGACTGAGCTTAGGATATAGGGACAGGAGTAGAGATAGGTTAGAGAAAAATCAAAGGCCACTGCTCAAGCAGTGGGCCTGATGGGCCGCCACGGGAGCGGACCGCTGGGCACGATGGACCTCTGGTCTGACTCAGCGGAGGCAACTTCTTATGTTCTTAACAAGGGAAGGGTCTTGGTGGACAAACTCGGATAATTTATTCCAGGCATAGGGGGCAGCTAGATGAAAGGAACGACTGTAACAGCTACCCCGTTTAGATACTAAGGGGTCCTTTTACTAAGGTGTGCTAAATCGGTGGGTGCCATAGCTAAAGGGCCCCTAAATGTTTTCACGTGCCAATGCTTAGCATGCTTTAGTAATCAGGTCCCGAACTGAGCTGTGTAGATTGCACGGACTCCTTTTTATGATAGATGGAACTGTAACATAACATTAAAAAAAATCACTTCTAGGCCGCACAACCGCTAAGTTCAATGCGGTTAACAAATATTAAAGAAGAAGAATACAGATTAGAAAGAATTGATTAGTTAGCAAACAACCGTGCCTTCAATTGCTTTTGAAAATGACGAAAAGGCAGAGAGCTCAATAACGGAGATTTTGATTCCTTATCCCAGGAAGCAAACATTGATGATATTTTTATTGTAACGACAGCCTTTGATAGATGGAAAATTAAAGAGACTGTGTGAACTACGTGGACACCTAGATTGAGCAAAGGGAAATAATTTGGATCAGTAGATAGGTGTCGTGCTAATGAGAACTCTATAATAGAGACGACCGAATTTAAATTTAACTCGAGTCTCCACAGGAAGCCAATGCAATTCTCGATAGTAGGGGCTCACATGGCCAAACTTTTTTTAAAATTCTTTATTTATTCAAGTTTCTACATTTGACAATAGAGCAAGTCAAAAAGAAAAAAAAAAAAAATACAATGGAAACAGAAATATAGCTAATTAGCAAGAATCAAAGTGTTCCTACATTAGAATTACAGGTTAAATTATACATTCCAAAGTATGATTAGTCCACAATAACAAGGGACGGACCTGTAAGAATTGACTGAATAAACTTTTTAGAAACCAAGCAAAAGAGGAAAGGGGAAAATAAAGATGGAACTTGCCAGGTCCAGAGCAATTCTCACTAAGCAGATTTACTGAAGCTCACAACTCATAGAAATAAATTTAGATAGTTGCTGAGGCTCATAAAAAAAACATATCTGTTACCTTTGTAAACCATTACGCATTTACATGGGTATCGTAAAACGAAGGTTGCTCCTAATTGCAATACCTTGGGTCTCTAAAGCACCGTAACGCCCCCTTTCCGAAATTACCTGACCACACGCTCGACCCATTCCACCCCATTATTGATTGCTGTCCTCCTGCTCCCCTACCCGCTTCCTTCTTCATCAGCCAAGTTCGGCTAAAGTTGTTGTAAATCCAATAAATTGTGGTGAATCGGACCATTCGGCCCTTCCCCCCCCCCTCTATTGACCGCTTTCCTCCTTCTCTCCTTCCCACTTCCGCTTCTTCAGCCATGTTCGGCTGAAGGTGTTGTAAATCAAATATATTGTTTGTAAATCCAATATATTGTAAATCCATTATATTGTTTGTAAATCGGCATGTCAATGAGGATCCTAATGTAATTGTTGTGAACCGCCTAGAACTCGATGGGTATGGCGGTAGATGTAGATAAGAATAAGAATAAAGGAGAAATTGTGTTCTTCTTTTCTGAAGTCTAGATACGTCAGGGCACATTCTCACCGTATAAGACGTAAAAGGAACATCTCTATACTTGAAGAACAGTTTTGAGCAACCATTCTCTATCGGAATCTATGGCAAACTGAACCAAAAGGGTAGCAAGAACTTGGGCTTCAGTATCAGACCTCTCGGGGAAATTAGTTAAATCAAGGCGATCAACAGGTAAATTCTGCTGATTAGAAGCCTGAGATTTTATCCTCCTAGGTAAACAATAAACTTTTGAGACACGGTCAAACTTTTTCAAACATAGATCAGGCAGACTGCGGCATTCTGGACTATACGCATCCTAGATAAATTCTTTTGTGGGCCTGCTAACTATTACAATAGTCCAGTTGGCTCAACACCAAAGACTGTACCATGGTCACGCGAGCTCTTTGAATAATTTATTTAATTTATGAATGATGCAAATGCTCTTAATGTTGAATTAAATGCTGAAAGAATTATTTGAAAACACTCTCAAGTCATGCAGCTGCTTTCAAACGGAGTTTACAAAGGGAAAAATGGCCACCCTTTCAACATTTGTGTCTCTAATCGCCCTTCTTTTGGGCTCATTAGATTCCTCTTTGCTTTATCTTTTTTTGTTTAAAAATTCTAGATATTTACTCTAGAAATAATGAGCATGGAGAAAATGTCAGCATCCCTTTGGTGCATATCCCCTTATCTGACAAAGCGCCCCGGTGCTGAACACTCCCCCATGCGCAGCTGGCCTGCCCCCTCCCCCCATCCTGGCACACCCCATACCTAAAAATTGATCACATGATGCACCGGGGCGGGGCCTAAGGCCCAGGCAGATGCGTCGCTGGAGTCTGGAGCAGGAGGGACTGAGCACCCCTCCTGCTCCCAACTTTTAAGTACAACGGGGGTGTCGGGCCGAGGGGGGGCAATTTTTGACTTTCCTGCTCTCTGCCGTCCTTCCCCGCAGTGCAGCCCCGCTTTAAAACCACATGCTCACACTGCGGGGAAGGGCGGCAGAGAGCAGGAGGGTCGGGGCAGGCAGAGAGCAGGAGGGTTGGGGGAGCTACAGAAAGCAGGAGAGCCAGGGAGCCAGAGAGAGAAGAGTCAGGGCAGAGCAGTATTTTACACAAGCGACTGGTCCTCACCAGTCGCTTGTTCTTGATCGGCCAGCCAGTCGGTGTGTCAGGAAAACAGGGTAATGAATCGCGTCCTTCCTGCTTTGCATGCCGAATCCCCTCATTTGCATGCACGGATCGGGATGGGATCGCTACACAGGTTAGTGAATTGGGTCGGAGGGAAATCGGCTCGCAAACCGATCGGATCTAGCCCAAAGTGGGTAGTGAGAAGTACAAATGTGGTAAATTTTCAAAATGGCCACACGCTAATGACAGCATTAGCACATAGCCATTAACACCAAAAAAAAAGCCCTTTTTAGGGCTTCAGTGAAAATGCCCTTAGGCCCAGATTCTCGAACCGATGCCGGCTCCCTTCTGCTCTGTGAGGATGTCTGTATTCCCATTTCTGTAAAAATGTTGCCCACTTGTGTTTTGGTCTTTGACTCTTTTTGGGGGGTGGGGGGTCTTCCCTTCCCCTGGGGTTCCTTCTTTCTGACATTTTTACTACCATCATGCATTGCATCTCAGCTCTTTAAGCAAATCAGGTTTTTGTTGTAGCTGGCATAGCTTTTTGTTATCTCCTTGCTCTATCCCTCGTAAAACAACTTGAAGATGCTGTATTTATGCAAAGCTAATAATGTGTGATGAGATTCCTTGATGTACAATGTTCTCTTTTGCATAAAGGCTCTATTTTATCCTCTAGAGAAGCAAAGTGACAACACTTTGATATTGTTAAAGTTAATGGCAGACTGATTAACATGGGGGAAGAACATTTGGGAGTCAAATGATCTGTCGTAATTGGTAGAGCAATGCTTACACGAAACGCGCAAGAGATGGTGAAAGATCTGTGGTGAGCTAACGTCCAACTTATCCATCTTCAGGTCTTTCAATCTCAAAGAACCCAAAAGGAGAAAGGGACTCTAATTTACTCCAATAAATAAACAGGACATGATGAATTTTATAACCAATAAGGTAAGCATTTCTAATGGACCTGCCATTATAGAGGCCATGTCGAAACTGGGTTTCTGATGCACGAAATAAGATAGTTATTTTGAGATGACGATTGAGATAGAACTTGAGCCTTGAGAGTGAAGGAGGTGAAATTAGGGATCTGCTTATTTAGGAAGAATAGTGGAGGAATAGCCCAATGGTTAAAGGAGTAGGCTAAGAACCAGTGGACTTCAACCAAAGGCTATTGAAGTAGTGTATATTCAGATACAGTAGGTATATTTAGGACATGGATTGAGGTTGCAGGGTGGTAGAAATATTATAAAATATTTGCAGGTTTGTGGGGTTGCAAGGCGGTAGCCTTAGAAATAATGTCATAAAATACCATCCCAACCCATCCAGCAGATTAACCGTTCCCCTAACTGTATCCATGACACCCTATTTGTCTGTCTTGTCTGCTTAGACTGTAAGCTCTTTTGAGCAGGGACTGTTTTCTTCGTGACTCTGTACAGTGCTGTGTACATCCGGTAGCGCTATAGAAATAATAATTAGTGGTAGTCCAAATACCTGGGAGAAACCCAAAGAGTAGCAACATTCCAGAGCTGGTATTGTGATGTCATAATACCTCATTCCACCAGTGCCTCAGAGCCATCCTCCTCAGTGATGTCACAATGGCTCGACTGCCCCATATTTGTCTCACTTTTATTACATATAGCAGTGCTTTTTTGACTTCTAGAGACTTTTCTTCCTTCTTTAATTAAGGGAAGAAGTTATCAACATTGACTCCTATTAAAGATGTGTTATTTTACTGTTAATCCCAGTTATTGGTAACCGTTCGCCTTAACCCTGTTTGTCTGTCTTGGCTGTTTAGATTGTAAGCTCTTTTGAGTAGGGACGGTCTCCTTTGTGAGTCTATATAGCGCTGCAGACGTTTGGTAGCGCTATAGAAATAATTCAAAGTAGTAGTAGCATTTGCAAAGAGCATGCACATCTGAATAGCACTAAGTAAAATGGAAAGCAACATGCAATGAAAAAGAAATGGGTCTAGAATCGACGGAAGGCACTGTGGTGTTACCATGCACTTAATATTAATACACATTCCTTATCACACATCCCATTTTATGTAATTGGGTCTATTTACTAATAATGCAGGTAGCGGTATTAATGCCTGTAATAAGGTAGCCCACTCTAGTAAATCTAGCAATTGGTCAGAAATCATTTTCATTTAATTTTGGAAATGACATGAAACAAAAACAGCTTGTTTCATTACATTCTTGCTGTTTCGAGATCAATCCACATACCTAGCGGCGTAGCTAATAATTGTATTACTGAACGCTTGGCTAAAAATTACACAAACACATTTTTTTTTCCCCGTGCAAGCTTTGCTGGATTGCAAAACAAAAGGGTGACCCGTCAAATACGCCCCGACAGTGGATACTATTTTGTCTTTTTACGTAACCCTAATTTTTGAGGGGGGGGTGGAGAAGACACCTCCCACCCAAACTACACTTAAAATCTTTTTTTTCATATCGAGCAGCGTTATGGGGTAAGGATTTAGAACAATTGCTTTTGCTTACTGACACTTATGGGGAATTTAGGAGACATCTAAAAATTATGCACTATTTTGATCATTTTAATGTCTCTAATTATTGGCTTTTAACTTTTTTTTTACTTCTGTTCAACTTCTTTTATTGTGTTTTTTTAACTACTGTAAACCTCATAGAACTCGACGGCCTTGTGGTATATAAACTGATTATTATTATTATTAGGGTAAAGTTTGATATCTAGAGGGCCCTGATTTTCTCAGACTCTGAGAAAATCAGGGCTTTCCAGCCGCAATTCTCGTGCGCACACTTGTCAGTGCGTACAATTGTCCTGCACGGATTTGTCGGTGTACCAACAAAAGTGCATGCAAACCTTTGCTTTTAGTACCTTGGAATAGTAGGTACTTGCATTTATACTCAGGGGTGGAGACAGGGTTTCTTGTATTCCCCCCGCCAAAAAAAAAAAAAAAATGCACCTGCTATTGTTTTTGTCCTCCCTTGAACTAAGCTGCTGCTGATACTACCAGCACCACAACTGCCATCGTCCTACCTCTACTGTCGCACAATGGAGCAAGGAAGTCCAGCACTTGTCTCACAATCTCGCCACGGGCAAAAAACAGAAGAAAACAAGCCCTTCGCAGAACGACACAAACAAAGTCTCAGCAAAGGAGACGAAGACCAAGCGGACGATAACTGGATCAATTTATTGGATGATACGAAAAGACTCAACTCTTGTGTTTTTATGTGAGCCAATGAAGCCATTGTGACATCACTGCTGAGGTTGGCTCTTAGGCATTGGTGGAATGAGGCATTATGACATCACAATCTCAGCTCTGGAATGTTGCTGCTCTTTGGGTTTCTGCCAGGTACTTGGGACCTGGGTTGGCCACTGTTGGAAACAGGATACTTGATAGATCTTCAGTCTGTCCCACTTTGGCAATTTGTATGTTTATGTTCACATGAGCCCTTACCAATAATAATAATAATAATAGGTGTCGGTAAATGCTTGTGTGTGTGAGTTTTGTTTTTTTTTTTATTGCTGAGCATAGATGCACTTCTGAAAACTATTAATGACATCTCTTTTTGTAAAATTCTTAGGAAAGTAAGAAAGATGATATTTCGTTTGTATTTCACTGTGATGTGCAGCCTCTGGATGATGTAAACTGCATTGAACTGGAAGGTATTGCGGTCTAGAAATATATTTTAATGTAATGGCAAAATTAGGGCTCCATTTACTAAGCTGTGCTAGACGCTAATGCCAGCATCGAGCTGGTGTTAGTTCTTGGCGCGTAGCTTGAGGTTGGCGCCTAGCACACCTCGGTAAAAGGAGCCTTTAGTGTTTGGCCATTAATTCAAAAATGGGAAAATCAGCTATTTTCCAGCTGTGGTAAAAATGACCTTAGCACGGATGAAAGATCCACGTAAGGGCGCGCTAAGGCCACTTTTTACCATAGCTTAGTAAAATGATTCCTTAATGAGCAAAAAAAAAAAAAAAAAAAACAAAACCACAGTCTGTGAAAGTTCTACAAAACTTTGAACTTTAATGTGTAATACTTGGCTGACTAGTTAATACTGACTTTGTGGTTTTGGAAGAATATAGATGTACACTCAGCAGGAAATTGTTCCATCTGCAGAGCCACAGTCAGGTTCGCTCTCCCCTTAGGGTATTTGCAGCCATATGGATCTCTTGTAGTCGCACATGCTCCTTTGGTAGACAATGTCTGGAGTGAACGAGCTTGAGCAGCAGAGCTAAGCATCTCCGAGAGATGAAACTGCTCTTACAGCATGGTGCAAGAAAATGTCCATTTACAGGGTAAATAAAAATTCAATAGGTTCCACAGCCGTCAGTCTTTGAAGACAAATGCTATTTATCAAAGACCGCAAAGTCCTCATAAGCTCCACCACCCCATCATTGTGGCCATTGAATGTACAGTGGGCATAAGCCTTTTTTTTTTTTTTTTTAAAGACTGGTACTGAAGCTGGAGGTTCAGAATCTAAATACAGAATCTAATCTAATCTAAGGCTTGGCTTTATATACCGAGACATCAGTCCAAGAAAGCTCGACTCGGTTTACAATAATTAACTTAACAAATAAAAACCGTAAAGACTAAGACTGAGTTTCGGAAGATTAATTTTCAAAGTGTTTAGCAAATAAAATGTTTTTTAAAGATTTACGAAAAAGTTGGAGTGAACCGGAACTCCGTAAAAGGAGTGGAAGATCATTCCAGAGTTGAGAAAGCTTAAAAATCAGAGACTGAGTAAAACTCTTGACTCCTTTCATCCCTTTCTTGGAAGGAAGAGATAATTTAAATTGTTGATTACCTCTTGCAAAGGAAGATCTGTAAACATTCCAAGCAAGGACGATGGACAACTTTCCCGAAGGATATATACAGGTGTTTTTACCAAGGTGCGCTAAGACCAAGTGCAAGCTCAGGGTCTGATTCTGCAAACACGTGTCCCGAAGGCAGGCATCCTATCGCCATCTCTCAGCCAATTGGGATGCATGTTAAAAAAAAAAAAAGGGAAGGGAAGGGCGTCCACATTGTAGGCATGTGTCGGGAATCTATGGAGGCGCTTATGGATGTTTAAGCACGCCCAAGGTGGGGCATGGGTGTGGTTTTGCCCAGAAGTGGCCTTGGGTGTGCTTAAGTGTCCCCCCAACGTCTCTGTAGGCGCAAGACAGATTCCTTAATTGTAGACCTGCAAAATATCGGCCTATATTTAAGGTATCTGTTCAGTGATATAGACGCAGTTTCTTTAGGATATTGATGTGTAATTGACACACATAGGGTTACCAGATGTTCGGAACTCCCCGGATATGTCCTCCTTTGAGAGGACATGTCCTTGCGTCCGGACGGCTTTTCAAAACCCGGCAACTTTATCCAGGTTTTGAAAAGCTTCCAGGACGGCATCTGCGCATGTGCGGATGCAATGCAGTGACATCATGTGCATACGTGTGATGTCATCATGTCACACTAAAGCATGTGCAGATGCCCTCCCGACAAGTGAACAGGTTGGGGGGGGAGGGGCTGGTGCTGGAATGGGGTATGAGCAGGGACAGGCAAAACTGGGCCGGCCTAGGGGTGGGGTCCTGAGTCCCCAGATTTTAGTTCCGGGAAAATCTGGTAACCCTAGACACGCAATTTGAAGCGTGCACTGAGATCGTCATCCTAAAAAGAATCAGGCCATCGGTGCACAGGAAACCGGGTTAATGCAAGATGTGCTCCGGCATTTTGCAAGAATTTCGCAATCTACACACACTAACTGCATCTGATTTTCTTAATTTTTTTTAAGGGTTGGAGAGTGAGCATTCCTGTATGCCAGGGCTCACGTGGCAATTAAAAAAAAAAATGGCTACACACTAAAGGTAATGTTAGTTTATGGTCGTTAACAGAAAAAAATAGAGAATTGGGATTTTTATGGCCACAGTAAAAATGGCCGTAGCATATAGAGGCATGCTAAGGCCTATTTTTATCATGGTTTAGCAAAAAAAAAAAACGCAAAACCCTTAATTGCTAAACATTTAAAATACTAAGGGCTCCTTTTACGAAGGTTTGTTACCGGTTTTAGTGCACGCAGAAGATTAGCGCGCGCTAGCCGAAAATCTACCACCCGCTTAAAAGGAGGCGGCAGCGGCTAGCGTGCACTCTGTTCCGTGCGTTAAGGCCCTAACGCACCTTTGTAAAAGCAGCCCTAAAGCTTAACCATAGCCAAATTCTTATTGCAGAATTTTGTTTGGACATATTCAAATATGATAGTTTTGGAATACGGTTGATTAGTATAAAACCAGACTGGAAAATGAGGTACAGTATTATTACCCTCAAAAGGACTTAAGTAGCGTAAGACTTGCTGCTTATTTCCTCACAAAATCCCTCCAGGACCTTCCTCCCGGCCCCCCCAATCCCACAGCCCTCTCACCCCATGCACCCGTTACTGTATCTTTGAGGCACAAAAGTAATCCCAGGTGTTGCTACCTTGCTGGTTTAATAATGAAAAAAAAAAATGTTTGACTGAGGCTGGAGTACCCGCCAATGTTCTGGGTTTTAATGCCGCGCTTCTTTCCCTCCCCTGCCCTTCTCACCCCCTCCCCTGAAAAAAAGTAAGCAAGCAACACGCATCTGGGGGGGAGGAACTGTATTTTATTTTTGCTGTAACAGGACATGTCACACTTGCCCTGCTTAGGTACAGTGCCATGGGAGGGGGGTCGTGAGCTGGAAAGAAGGCCTTGGAGGGATTTTAGTCTTCACAGGCTGTGAGTGTTGAGAGGGGAAAGTAGGAGATATGCCAGGTCAGATCAGAGACTATTTTATTTATGGGTTGTTGTGTTTTTTTTTTTAAATTTTTGGTTTGGTCTTGGCTGGGTTTTTTTTTTTTAATGCATCGTTATTTGTTGTATTTATTATTACAAATAAAATGTAAACAAGCCACTGCACCTCTGTTCTTAAAAAAAATCTGTTCACTAATTCAACACGTTTTCAAGAAAGTTTAAGAATCATTGAACAACGACTACTTTTACGAAGCCGCGTTAGACTATTTTTTTTTTTGCGCCGGCCAAGGCGGTATTAGCTCCAATGCTGATAGAATTTCTATGATCGTCGGAGTTAATACTTCTGCGGCTGGTGATTTAAAAAAGCCTAATGCAGCTTTGTAAAAGGGGGTGGGTAAGTTTAGCAATTTTTTTTTTTTTTATATATCAGCAAATAGCAAGCATACTTTAGATTATTTCAGAAAATACATTTTAGAGCTTGTTCCTAGCAAATCCAAGGGAGAAAACAACACAAATTCATTTAAACTTAAACAAGACTGAGGTTCTGCCAGTTAGATTTTGGCCTCAAATTCCCCGCCCACTTTTACCCATGAATCCTATCGATATCATTTACCTTTGGAGATATCAGAGGCAATTGTCAACTCTCAGAGACAAGATTGTTGCTAATCTTCTGGGAGTGTGTGGTGCAGTGCTTAGAGCTACATCCTCGGCACCCTGAGGTTGTGGGTTCACATCCTTGTGACCCTGGGCAAGTCACTTAATCCCCATTGACCCCAGCTACATTAGATAGAGTGGGAGCCCGCCAGGACAGTTAGGGAATAATGATTGAGTACATGAATTATTTGTAATATGCATAGAATTGTAGGATATCACGACATCACGACCAGGACGAAGGAAGTCATCATGCCGCTGTATCGTGCAATGGTGCGCCCGCATCTGGAGTACTGCGTCCAGTACTGGTCGCGGTACCTCAAAAAGGACATGGCGATACTTAAGGGAGTCCAGAGAAGAGCAACTAAATTGGCAAGAGGTGTGGAAAACTTTTTGTACGCCGACAGGTTGGAAAAGCTGGAGCTATTCTCCCTGGAAAAGCGGAGACTTAGAGGAGACATGATAGAAACCTTCGAAATCCTGAAGGTCATAGAGAAGGTAGACAGGGACAGATTATTCAGACTGTAGGGAACCACAAATACAAGGGGGCACTCGGAGAAACTGAAAGGGGACAGGTTTAGAACCAATGCCAGGAAGTTCTTCTTCACTCAGAGGGTGGTGGACACATGGAACGCGCTCCCGTTGGTTGTGAAAGGGCAGAGCACGCTACGGGGGTTCAAGGAAGGTTTAGATAAATTCCTGAAGGATAAGGGGATTGAGGGGTACAGATAGAAGTAGAGATAGGTTATAGGAAAAGTCAGGGACCACCTAACAGGTCATGGACCTGATGGGCCGCTGCGGGTGCGAACTGCTAGGCACGATGGACCTCTGGTCTGACCCAGCGGAGGCAACTTCTTATGTTCTTATGCAGAATAAAAATTATTTTTGAAAAAAAAACCCCAAAACAACCCACCTGTTCTCCCAGTTTGTTTTTCTGCTTCAATGTTGTACGATCATGAAAACTATAGCTCTACAACGAGCATTTTGCCGTGCTATGTGTTTTCTTCGTAATTAATGACAACTCATTATAACAATCTTCATGGATCATCAGGAAGAGAGGCCCGAAGGGGCTTGGATTATTCCACCTTCCATTAGAATGTTGCTTTGATGGTTCTGTTCTGCCAGAGGGGAGAAGATTCATCTTAAAATCAGTAGTCCAGACTAATACCCAGAAAATACTTTCTAATTATTTTGCTAGGACAAAAATGTCCTTAATGATCTTAAGCATGCAGAAGTTTAATGGACCAAGAAGGCAGCTGGAATACAACCATTGTAATGGTTGATAGTTACCTTCAGCTAAAAATAGGAAAGAACTCAAAACATTTAACATCTTAACCAGGCGGAATACAGAGGACCAGCTAGCACACAAGTCTGGAAATGGGATGGGTTTGCATTTGAATTTCCAACACACTTTTAATTATGACTTCCAAGAAGTACAAAGAATTGCAAAGACACAATAAGCTAAGTGGAATTCCCACACCCTGCTTATGTACGGGTGGGGGGGGAGGGGGAGGGAGGTTTAAATAATAATAATAATTTTATTTCTTATATACTGCTATACCCTAAGTTCAAAGCGGTTTACAATGAGAGTCGTGCTGAGAGAGCAAGCAGTGTTTACAACAAGATACCTATGTTTGGAGCAGAATATAAGATACAAGCTTTTGGAATCAGAAATCTAGGATACATAAGCTTTGGAATAAGATATATCAGATACATAGGCTTGGAACAGGGTGCATCTGGATGTGAACAGGGTACATCTGGATGTGACCAAGATATTTACAATGTGAGTAAGATTTTTACAAGATATTTACAATGTGAATAAGATACAGGAAGATTTTACAAGATACAGGCTAATACGATTTGAAAGATAAAAGAGGTCAACGTTGTTTACAGGAAGAAATTTGCCATGTGAATAAGAGAGGATAACGACAATATACTACGAAAGGGGAAGGGCAGCGGAGGGCTTTCGGGGGGATTACAATTGGAAGAGGGGAAAGACTTAGGTAGCGTTGAAGAGACGTGTCTTCAGGGATTTTCTGAAGTCAGTGTATGAAGTGGCCTCGAGTATTGGTTTTGCTAGCCATGTGTTCAGTTTAGCTGCCTGGAATGATAGCATTCTGTCTAGGTACTTCTTGTAGCGACATGATTTCAGTGAAGGGTAAATAAAGAGGTTTGTTCTGCGAGAGGTCTTATTCTGGCAGTTGGTGAAGAGTTGGGAAGCTAGGCAAGTTGGTAGCATCCCGAAGATCGCTTTGAAGCTGATGCAGGCAAAGTTGAAAAGTATTCTGGATTCTACTGGCAGCCAGTGGAGTATTTGGAGATATGATCCCATTTTTTTTAGTCCGAAGATGAGTCGGGCTGCGGTGTTTTGAATTAATCTTAGCTTGTTAAGTGACTTTTTGTAGGCTCCCAAAAATATGATGTTGCAGTAGTCCAGCGTACTCAAGATGGAGGCTTGTACTAGTCGTCGGAAGGATGATTCATCGAATAATTTTTTGATGGTGCGGAGTGTCCGTAGAGTAGAGATGCATTTTTTGAATATTAGATCTGTATGTTTTTTCTAGTATTAGGTGTCTGTCAAGGGTAACTCCTAGTATTTTTATAGATTGAGCAAATACTAGTTCAGCTTGCAGTTTCATGCCTATCTTTGGGTGTGCACAGTTATGCTAGCCATAGGCTGGTGTAAATGCTCACACCCGACTGCTACTACTATTATTTCTAGAGCGCTCCCAGATGTATACAGCGCTGTACAGAGGCACAAAGGAGGCCGTCCCTGCGTGAGTGAGCTTACAATCTACACAATCAAAACAGACAACTGCTGCTAGTTAAGCATGGAAATGCAAGTATACCGTAAGGGCCAGATTCTGAAAAAAAAAGTCACCGAACGTTAGGCACCTAACTTAAAAGTTTTAAGTGGTTTTAAGTGGCATGATAATTGGTCGCACCCTTAAAAACCAATTAAAAACTCATTTTTAAAACAATTAGGTCCCGCTAAGCAGCCTCTAGGGCCAGCATCTGGGTCTAGTGGGCGTATTTAAGGGTGGTGCCAGACTTTGACGTCACAAGGCGCCACTAGCCACAATTCTTCAAGGAATCTAAGTGCCAGAAATGTAGGCCTGTAAACTCTGACCCCTCCCCCTCCCCCCCCCCGGTACTTTAACAGCTTCTTTGGGGGGGTTTTGGCCAGGTACTAGGGATCTGGATTGGCCACCGTGAGAACGGGCTACTGGACTTGATGGATCATTGATCTGACCCAGTAAGGCTATTATGGGTGTCAGGTCAAAAGCGCGCCGGGACAAAGGCGTGCGCGCAGACAATTGAGCGCAGCGCGGAGGCGCGTGCCACAGAAAATTACTGTTTTTAGGGCTCCGACGGGGGTGTGTGGGGGGGAACCCCCCACTTTACTTAATAGAGATTGTGCCGTGTTGTGGGGGGTTGTAACCCCTCACATTTTACTGAAAACTTCACTTTTTCCCTGTTTTTAGGGAAAAAGTTAAGTTTACAGTAAAATGTGGAGGGTTACAACCCCCTTACCCCCAATAACGCCGGCGCGATGTCTATTAAGTAAAGTGGGGGGCTCCCCAACAAAAACCCCCGTTGGAGCCCCTAAAAACTGTAATTTTCTTCGGCGCGCGCCTCCGTCTTGCGCTCAGTTGTTGGCGCGCACCTTTGTCTTTCGCGGGGTTGTCTATGAACCCTATTATGTTCTTAATTCCATGCTGAAGTTAGCCTTGCTAAGTGTAGTTTGTTTAATTTATACCCCACCTTTATCTAGGGCGAGTTACAAACTCAAATACAGAAAAGTAAAATTACACGTGACATGTCAAATCAACGACAAACATATCTACAAAACAGGAAAAACAATCCAGACAATAAAATAGGTCAGTGACCAGCACCCTGCTATCTTCAATCTCTGCTCTGCCTCATTCATTCAATCCCAGAACCTGTATGTCATCTGACTGATGCCTTTTGAGTAATCTCTTGAAATTCTGGGGTTGGGAGGTTATTCCATTCCCTGGGCCCAATGCAATTAAAAATACTATCTCTGGACGATGTTGACCTCAGATCGCTTACAGATGGGATTTGCAGATCAAAGTGTTCTGTGGATCGAAGCAAGCGAGGTGGAGCATGTGGCAGGATACCCTGGAGGAGATGTTTTGGAGCCAGTAGTGATGGTTGGGACGAGTGTTGACCTCATGCGTCTACTTTCTATAGAAATTAGGAGCTCTGTTACATAGTAATGCTTACATCTGGCACTTTCACAGGTACTTCAATCCTTTGAATATTGGATCCGTTATGTTTTACATTTTAAAAAAGTCTCTTGTTTTTTTTTAATAAAGAGGGAGCATTTTTTTTAATTTAAGTATTTATATACCTCTTATAGCCTAAGCGGTTTATATTCAGATACGCAAGCATTTTCCCTATCTGTCCCAGCAGGCAGTGGAGGATTAAGTGACTTGCCCAAGGTCACATGAAGCAGAACACACAACCTCAGGGTGTCGAGGCTCTAGCTCTAACCACTACGCCACACTCTCCGGCTTTTCCCCTGGCCGTATGTGCCAAACTGCCTAGCTACTCTTTCGCTGGAATGTCTAATCGTAGCGACACATTCTCTGTCCTAAAGTTTAGCTTGTACTGTATGTTCTGTTTCACTAACAAAGCAGACACCCACCATTCCTTTACACATGCTATAGGTAAGAGGGAGGAAACGCATCAAACAATGTGGTCTGTCCTTTCTGTTATGTCGGAAATGATTTACAGCACCCGCTGATTCAAAGGGCAGAGAGATTTTCACAATGCAATTGTGCCTGCTACGAAAAATACCAGGTTTGCCTTATACAAAGCCTGCCCTATCATTTGACATTTGATGATTCAGGGGCTTTGCAGGTAATATGGCTGAGCCTTTCTTCCTTCCCCACGGAAGGGGTTTGTTGGGAGGGGAGGGGGGGGGAACAAGGGCACCCTTTTAGAAGCTGCTCAAATGCAGATCCAGGGTCCAGTGAGTGCGAGAAGCCTCCGCGCTAGGACTGCACAGGCTTTCAAAGAGAATCTCAAGGCCAGCTCATCTTCCCAGATTGTAAACGAGAGGCGTAATTAGATCTCCTGGTTTTACATCGCCACTGCGATGCCCTCAGGTTGCGCTCCGATGGGTTTTCATGTCAGCAGGATTTCTTCAGTGGGCTGCTGCTCTGCAGTCAATCAGGCTAAAAGCAGGTCTGCTGCAATTAATTTACTGAAAAGAGGAACAACAGATAGAAATGTAGTAGCCTTCGCAGTAGAGTTCTGCTCTTTTGAAATGCATTTAGAAATTACCGTATTTGCCGACGTATAAGACGCACCCCCTAGTTTGTACACATTTTTAAGAAAAAATAATAATTTTCTACATTTTTTTTTCATTTCCAGAATGATTTACTGTACTAGTTTTATAGTTATGTCTACAAAAAATGTAACTAGGGATCACTTTAGTCAGGTACCTTTTAATGTTCATCCTCAAAACCCAGAAATTCATCTCCTGAGCTAAATGTGGAATCACTTGAAGCCTCTTCTTCAGAAACTGCGTTGTTTTTGAGCCATGTTTTACCAAGAAATCTCAACATAAAATATCACAGAACACTGATAATGTTCTGGACAAATCGCCCAAAGTCAGAAATGTCCAAAGTTCATTCTTGAAAAATTACGAACACATTTTTTTGTTTTTTTTTTTGGAGAATCGTCTGCTTCTACTTCCAGTCATTTGATTGTCCAAGCTGCTAAATCATCTATCTTTATACCACATAAGGACATAAGAATTGCCCAGCAGTCCGCTCACGCGGCGGCCCTTAGGTCAAAGATCAGGGCCCTAACTGAGTCTAGCCTTACCTGCGTACGTTCTGGTTCAGCAGGAACTTGTCCAACTTTGTCTTGAATCCCTGGAGGGTGTTTTCCCCTATAACAGCCTCCGGAAGAGCGTTCCAGCTTTCCACCACTCTCTGGGTGAAGAAGAACTTCCTTACGTGTGTACAGAATCTACCCCCTTTTAACGTTAGAGTGTGCCCTCTCGTTCTAGAACAAGACCTTTTTGACATGGGAAAGGTCAGCAAAGTGACCTCCACACGCTGTTGCTTGTGCAGATCAGTAAGCTGTTTGGAAACCCATCGTGCACAGACTTTCCTGTATCCCAAGTCAACATGACTCATAGCCAATATCCACATTTTGAGTCAATTGAGACACTGCTTTCTGTTGGTCTTCTCTAATCAAGGCATCTGCCCAGTCAATGTGCTTTTGTGTGCGTGATGTTCATGGGCGACCATCTTCTTCCCGCTTTAAACCTTTTTATTCCTAAGCCTTTTGTGGTGTATGTCCATACTGAGTTAATATCTGATGGTGAATTTCCATAGGGTTCACTCCTTCTGCCCAAAGAAAGTGCACTACTGCACGTCGTTCTTCGAAGGCGCATTCTTGCAATGGAGCATCCATGCTTCTGACCTCATAGATATCACATGACTAAAGGCTGAGGGCTTCGCTCTGCATGAATGAACTATCTAACAGGCAATGTACGAGCATATATGTTGCATTTTGCTAGCTCTGTTCAAGTTACCATGCGATTTAACAATTGCGTTTAATTTTTTATTTGCTCTTGTACATTAATTTGTAGTGTATTCTTTTTTTCTTTATTCATTATTTTGGCTTTTGATATACAGTATTACCCTTTTATGTGCCAATGTTTCTTCTAGGCTGTATGGGAGTCCTCCAATCAAATTGCCGCCAGTAGGGGGGCGGCACTTAAATATTGTGTTTTTAGTTGCAAGGAACAGGAAGGTCATCTGGAGTCCTACAAAACTTGCCTGTGCATGGACGATGAAAATGCAATATTGAAAACCCCCCATCCCCACTAGGAGTTGAGGACTCCCATACAGCTTAGAGCAGGGGTGTCAAAGCCCCTCCTTGAGGGCCGCAATCCAGTTGGGTTTTCAGGATTTCCCCAATGAATATGCATGAGATCTATTTGCATGCACTGCTTTCATTGTATGCTAATAGATCTCATGCATAATCTTTTTTTTTTAATTCTTTATTTTAATGATTTTTGCCCCCTCCCAAAAAAACCCAAACCAAAAAACAGCAACAATAATCTCAATACAAGGACTAATTGCAATGTCATAATTAACATAATTCAAAAATAAATACATATTACAATAAAATATCTTATATAAACAGTTAACCCCCCTTACCTCCCCCCCCCTTTTCAGGAGGCCTGGTAACTCCTTTCATAAGGATAATATAATAGACAATTTAGATCTTTCAGAAGTCTTTCTCCAGTTCTATATATTTGTCCCATATATCTGTAAACTTCATCCATTGATTTGTTAGAAGTGCCGACAATCTATATTTTTCGCATAGAATTCCTAATCGATCTCTCATATCTCTTATGCTGGGTATATTTGGAGTACGCCATTGTTGGGCCAATATTAATCGGGCAGTTGTGTTTGCTAAATCCATAAGTTTAGACTGGGTGGATGATAAACCCTCTAACTCCAATTCCCAACATTACCTTATCAGCAATGGAATCAAGAGGGATCTGTATTACTCACATAACAAAACACTTGCTCCCAATATTTCTCAATCTTTTGACATTCCCACAGAATGGGAAATCCTGAAAACTCGACTGGATTGTGGCCCTCGAGGAGGGACTTTGACACCTCTGGCTTAGAGGGAACATGGATATAATATGCACATACATTTCAGGTGAGCCAAATTGCACAGGAATAAATCTACTTTCAGAATCCCTGTTGATGCTTATGTCAGAGCCAAAGTACCTTCCTGCTTTAGCTAGGCTCCCATTCTTTTCAACTACCAATTAAATAAATGCCAAAATGCTCTTTCTGAAACCTATTTGATGTTATGTACAACCAGCTTGGCTTTGCAGCTCAGTTTCAGCTTGAAAGGTGGGATGCTCCCAACTGGCAACCGCTTGACATAAATGAAAATAATTTTAATTACTGCAAGTAACATGATGGATTATAACTGCCTGGTCTTAATTGCAGTTTCGTTCATTTAGGATCTACAATTAGTAATTGTTTTATTATTACCGTGCTGTTAAACTAGTTTTGTTTCAGAGGGCCTGTTTCTATAAATGGCGCCTGCCGCACGCCATTCAAAGTTTGGCGTCATTTATGGAATCGTGCCTAGTAGCACCCTAATTTGAATTATGCGCCGGCGGGGCACCTGTAACTTCCGGGAGACTGCTCCACGCCATCTACCACCCTTTCTGTAAAAAAAAAGTATTTCCTTAGGCTCCGGAGTAATCTATCACCTCTTAACTTCATCCTAGGCCCTCTCATTGCGGAGTTTCCTTTCAAATGAAAGAGGCTCGACTCATGCGAGTTCATTCATCATGAGCCATTTTTTGGTGAAGGAAGTACCAATCTCTGAGAGTCAACTCACCGTAATGTAGGTGTTGGAGAATGTTAACATTGGTTACAGCAGCCAAATATAGTGGAGCTGCATCGTGTAGAGCTTAAAAGTCTGACAATGAGTTTTAAATTTAGATCTAGAATGTACAGGCAAGCGGTGTAAATTTATCAGCAGAGGAGTGACACGATCATGCAGTATACTTTAGCCTTGACTAGAAGCCTAGCTGCTGAATTTTGTACATAAAAGTGCTGCATTGATTCCACAATATATTGAATTACAATAATCTAACCTTGATATTACAAAAGCACAAATAAGTGTGTGAATGGAGTTAAAAATCTAAGGGTGTTTAAGGTCTTAACAAGCTTTTAGTGCATGACAAGTTACTGCAAAACACATTAAAATAGTTTCCAGTGCTGCGTTTGTTAGGGTAGATGCACTAACTTTCCTGATCATGACCGATACGGGCAGGTCCGATGGATTCACAAACCGGCAATATTCTAATGGGGGCGATCGGAGGAACGCCCCCCCCCCCCCCATCTGCCAACACGGATCGCTAGTGTATGATCCCGACACATGCGCAGACCATGG
Organism: Geotrypetes seraphini; assembly: GCF_902459505.1. NCBI lineage: Eukaryota > Metazoa > Chordata > Amphibia > Gymnophiona > Dermophiidae > Geotrypetes > Geotrypetes seraphini. The sequence continues at coordinate 8,556,569 of NC_047102.1, forward strand.
AATTCTATGAGCGTCGGAGCATTTTGCGCTCCAGGCCACGGTAAAAACCTCTACCACGGCTTTGGAAAATGGAGCCCAGAATTAGGCTGAAATTGGGTAAGCACAACGGTTCGGTCTAAGCTGAGCGGGAGTCCTCTACCTGCAGTCCTGCCTCTGGGTGGTGCTATTTCACCCTTACATTTTCAATAGTGAGGGACAGGCAAGCTCTGCAGGGTTCCAGGGAATCTGCCTGCCCCCAGCAACTGAAAACATCATATTGAAGCATCACGTCCCACTGGCAGCAAAGCAGTTGGAGGACCCCCACTCAGCTTAGAGCAGTGGTGTCAAACTCACAGCCCGGGAGCTACATGCGGCCTGACAGGTGCTATTTTGCAGCCTGCAGTCTATACTGGTGCTGCCTGCTCTTTGCAGCGTCCTCTGTCTTCCCCTCTGGCATCCCGCTCTTACCTTCAGATAATTACCACAGCCTGCAGAAAGGATTGCCAGTGCTGTAGCAATCCTTGCAGGCTGCCGTCGTCCTCAGCAACACGTTCCCTCTGCCACGATCCTGCCCCTGATGTCAGAGGAGGGGCAGGTCCACGGCAGAGGGAACGTGCTGCAGAGGCCGATGGCAGCCTGCAAGGAATGCTACAGCACCGGCGATCCTCTCTGCAGCCTGTGGTAATTAGTTGAAACTAAGACCAGGAGGTCAGGGGGAAAGCTGGAGGACGCTGCAAAAAAAAGGGAGGAATATGCAGGCCTTCGGGGGGGGGGGGGGGAAGATTTATAAACTATAAAGAGTTTTACCTCTTGCAAAATTGTCATTTCTTTAATAAGACATTAACTATTTTTTTGCGGCCCTCCAAGTACCTACAAATCCCAAATGTGGCCCTGCAAAGGGTTTGATTTTGAGACCACTGGCTTAGAGGGAACCGTGCTTAGCAGATGGGAATGTCTCGCATTAGCGCACAGTAAGCCCAGATTTCACTAGTATTTAGTAAAAAGGCCCTTCAGGTTGTTAGTATGCCTTTAAAAATTTAGTGCAACAAACCCCAGCAGACCTTTCATAATAGATAAAAGAATATTAAAGGAATAGATCTCACATAAAATGATCCGATAGGGCTGAGTTTCGACCAATCCTTCTGTTGGTTAGCGCTTAGGTACCTCGTGACAACTTGAGCCTGGGGAAACGAGGAGGGGAGGTGAAGATGGACGCGGAGGAAAAGGAATGGAGGAAAGATTTTAATAAACCGGGTCTCATTTTAGAAGGGAACGGTATCCTTTCAGCTAAATCAATATGCTTGTAATTTTAACGCAAAACGTTTCATCTCTTTGCCCTGGCGTTGTTACTGTCTCGTTTCTAAAAGTACTAACGACAAAGCTGAGTTTGTTTTCTCTCTTTTAATTAGATTTGAACATTTGCAGAAATAGATCCATATTAAAATCCAAACAAAAATTCCACCGCTCGTAAAATGCACAGTCATTGCTCAGTATCTAGTGAAGAATAAAATTTGTAGTTTAATATGTAATTAAGTATTTTAATCTCCTAATAATTGTCTTTTATACATCTGGCAATAAATAGTGCAATGTAATGAATATGTTCGGGAGAGGCTACAGAAAATAATATTAATATGTATTTGCAGAGCTTAACTAAGTGAAGGTAATTTGTAGGAAGGATACCGTTCCATTTCAAGAGCACATTTTGATGTTAAAATATATCTATTAACAAACTGGCATGCTCTTTTTGATGAATGAGATTCTACAGCACTAGATCAATATGGTGCTATTAAAAACATTAACCAAATCCTTCTTTAAAAATACGAAGCAAGTATTCTGGCACGTTATATAGAAATATAGAAACATGATGGCAGATAAAGGCCAAATGGCCCATCCAGTCTGTCCATCCCCACCATTCACTCTCCCTAAGAGATCCATGTGCCTATCCCACACTTTCTTGAATTCAGACACAGTTTTTGTCGGTGTCAGGTCAAAAGCGCGCCGGGACAAAGGCGCGCCCAGACAATTGAGCGCAGCGCGGGGGTGTGCGCCGCTGAAAATTACTGTTTTTAGGGCTCCGACGGGAGGGCGTGGGGGGGAACCCTCCCACTTTACTTAATAGAGATTGCGCCACGTTGTGGGGGCGTTGTGGGGGGTTTGGGGGGTTGTAACCCTCCACATTTTACTGAAAACTTCACTTTTCCCCTGTTTTTAGGGAAAAAGTTAAGTTTACAGTAAAATGTGGACGGTTACAACCCCCCAAACCCCCCATAACGCCGGCGCGATCTCTATTAAGTAAACTGGGGGGGGGGGCTCCCCAACAAAAACCCCCGTCGGATCCCCTAAAAACTGTAATTTTCTTTGGTGCGCGCCTCCATCTTGCGCTCAGTTGTCGGCGCGCGCCTTTGTCTTTTGCGGGGTTGTCTATGAACCGTTTTTGTCTCCACCACCTCTACCAGGAGACTATTCCAAGCATCTATCATCCTTTTTGAAAAACGTATTTCCTTAGATTACTCCTGAGCCTGTCACCTCTTAACTTCATCCTATGCCCTCTCATTCCAGAGCTTCCTTTCAAATGAAAGAGACTCACCTCATGCACATTTATGCCAAGGAGGTATTTAAACATCTCTAACTAGAAACAATACTAGCAATAACAATCTAAATAGATAAATAACTTGCAGCAAAAAATGTTGCAACAATGTTATAAGCCAAGTGGTGGAATATCCTTTGAAAAAAACATTTAAGTAAAGTGGAGAAAAAAGCCTCAACTAGTTTTATATGCAGACGGCAACTCAATGAGTTTTTTTAGCTGTTCTTAATCTGTATCATAAGCAAAAAAAACTCCACTACTTCTCTAAATGTAATTTTTCAAAATAGGAAAATATTTCACCACTGTGCACAGGGAACAGGAAAAAGAACCTTCAGGAAGGTTACACTTATCTTCACAGCTGTTGATGTAAGCCAGGACCGCGATCCAAAAATGCAACGATCTTCCTACAGTCACATTTCTGGCACTGAAGTGAAGACAAGGAACCAATGTCCAGATCCAACAAGGCACTTGTTTCACCAACGAATGGCTGCTTCAGGGAATTCCCTCCTATTCCGTCCGCAATTTGGCTCCACATATCAGGAGCTATAAGTCAGGCACCATTGTGGAGCCAAATTGTTTATAGATATGTTGAAGAACACGGGCCTGAGCATCAAACCCTGCGGCACTCCATTCGTTGACGCTTTTCCAGTCCGAGTATTGTCCATTTACTCCCATTCTCTGTTTCCTGTCTGCCAACCAGTTTTTCATCCACGTGAGTATTTCACCCTCGATTCCATGGTTTCCAGTTCAACTTTGCCTACAGGTTTTTGTAATTTTTTTTTTATTATTATTATTATTCATGAGAACTCCAGGGACAGGAAAATATCTATTGTAACTTCTCTTACTCCACTGAGTGGAGAACTACTCAATTGGACCACCTTTCTGTAACTTGGACATGCCAAGTACCAGGTTGAAATATGGATAGCCATCTTTTTGAAAATGGATTTCCCTTACCCTTCTGTAATCGGAGCTAGACATTCATCTTTTAGCCCCTCCCTAGTCTCACCCAAAACATGCCCAGATGGTGTTAGACATTCATATTCTGGTTTTATAAAATCAGCATTTAAACGTCCATACGATACGGATGTCTAGATGCCAGTTTTCAGATATCCAAAACACAAACAGAGCTCCTAAAATAATCATGAAAATATGCTCATATTTATTAAATTAGCCACATAAAAACTTACAGCACTTTCATAATAGGGCCCTGAGGACATGCAAGTATCTAGATGTCTTTATAAAGTGGGCCCAAAATTGGCAACCACCTGGCCTCCACACACAAGTGGCGTGCAGACTTAGGAATCTATTAACTATAGAATAGAGCAGGGGTGTCGAAGTCGGTCCTCGAGGGCCGCAATCCAGTCGGGTTTTCAAGATTTCCCCAATGAATATGCATGAGATCTATGTGCATGCACTGCTTTCAATGCATATTCATTGGGGAAATTCTGAAAACCCGACTGGATTGCGGCCCTCGAGGACCGACTTCGACACCTGTGGAATAGAGAATGGCACAGGAACAAATCTGTCCCATTCCCCTCAGGAACTCAATTTTCCCATCCTGTCCCTGTGAGTTTTGTCGCTGTTCCTGTTCCTGTCCCATTCCTGTAAGCTCAGCCTTAACTGTACAAGCCTCAAACACTTATGATTTTAAAGTGTTTGAGGCTTGTGCAGATGAGGACGGAGCTTAGGCATTGGTGGAAAAAGGCATTATGACATCACAATCTCAGCTCTAGAATGTTGCTACTTAGGATTTTAAAGCGTTTGAGGCTTGGGCAGATGAGGACGGAGCTTAGGCATTGGTGGAATGAGGCATTATGACATCACAATCTGAGCTCTAGAATGTTACTACTTATGATTTTAAAGTGTTTGAGGCTTGTGCAGAATAGGACGGAGCTTGCAGGAATGGGGCAGGGACAGGAAAATAATTTGCGGGAATAGGATGGAAAAATGAGTTCCCGTGGTGACGAGGAAAAATTTGTCCTCATGTCATTCTCTACTATAAAATATTTAGGAATTTACAGTGGTACCTTGGATTACGAGCATAATCCATTCCAGGAGCATAATCCGTTCCAGGAGTAATCCAAAATGCTCGTTTATCAAAGCGAGTTTCCCCATAGGAAATAATGGAAACTCGCTTTGATACGTTCCCCCCCCCCCCCTATGAGAACCGGCATTGCTCCCCCCGAAGGCCATCCCTGCGATCCGGCACCCTCCCCCCCTGCGATCCGATCCCCCCCACGCGATTCAGCACCCCCTGCCGCAATCGGGAACCCTCCCGCAGCTATTGGGCACCCCCCACCACTTCTTACCGTCATCTGGGCCTGGGCATGTCCTGTGCGTTGGTGCCGGTGCCTGAAGATTTGCCTCCTCTTCTTGCTGGGCCTTGAGCATCTGCGCATGCTGAAGGCCTGCGAGTTCATGTCGGAGAGAATGTGAACTCACAGGCCTTGAGCATGCACAGTTGCTCAAGGCCCAGCAAGAAGAGGAGGCAAATCTTCAGGCACCGGCATCAACCCATAGGACATGCCGGTGCCAGTGCCCAGGCCCAGAAGACGGTAAGAAGCAGCCGAAGGGGGGGGGAGGAGGGGTGACCAATCCCGGCGGGTGGCCGATTGCGGCGCGGGGGGGGGGGGTGCCAGATCGCGGGGGAAGGGTGGCGGATCGCGGGGGGGGGAGGATGCCGGATCGCGGGGGGCGCTCGTAAATCGAGCCATGCTCGGTTTCCAAGGTGCCGATTTTGCGAATGTTTTGCTCGTCTTGCAAAACGGTGCACTCGTAAACCGAGGTACCACTGTACTTGCAAGAAAGACACTAGTGCAATCTGCATCTTCAGTGTTTGGAAACAAAGTATTTCTAGGCATAGTCAGGGTGGCAATTTTGAGTCAGCCAATTTGCTTACATAAATTACTTTTCCCACATAAAAGACTTTTACTTTTGGAATAGCCAGCTTTGACAAATTGAAATCTTATGCAAAGAGTTACATTCTGACACACCCCTGGAAAGGAAAAGATAACAGCCAAACAGCCCGCAGAGGAACAACCTGCGCAGACCAATTCAGGGGTGATAAGCAGGAGCACGATACAGGGCTTCAAAGAGGGTCTGGACAGGTACCTGGAGGACAAAGGGATTGAGGGATACAGACAGAAGTAGAGGTAGGTATTAGGGATAGGATTAGAGGCAGTTACAAAATTAGTCAGGGACACTGTTCAGGCTTTTAGGCCTGATGGGCCGCCGCGAGAGCGGACCACTGGGCAGGATGGACCTCTGGTCTGCCCCAGCGGAGGCAACTTCTTATGTTGTTATGTTCATCAGCCCCCATATAAGCGACAGAAGCAAAAAGAAAGTCCACACAGCTTCCTTCAAGGACCCTCCATGGAAGTGCAGGATCCGGGCATCAACAAGCTCGGCGAACATAGCAGGAGCCCAAAAGTATAGGCAGAAGAGAGGATGTCCGCAGGAAGGAGCAAGGAGATCAAAGGCAGTCAGGAATTCCACCTCCGCTCTCTCCAAAGAGGGAGAGAAACCCCGGATCCTGCAAAGAAAACACCAATGGCATGCTCTGCAGGCAAGGGTCAGGCCTAACAGACCTGCACAGCCCAAATCAATACCCTGCCAGATAAGCAAAGGCAGAGTTTGTAAGAAGGAACTCGCTCCGCCACATCCTCGAAATAATGCACAGCTCCTCCGTGAAAGATTTTCAGACAAGCACGGTGCACGAGGCTAAAGTGCATTTTGTCGCAAAACATCTGAGAACACAAGGGTAAAAAAGCCTTCCAGTCCAACGGGACGTTACCCGTACTAAGGGAGAGCGCGGATAGCGGTTCCGCCAAGACATCACACAACTCCCTGAGCACCCTGGGGTGTAGGTTGTCAGGCCCCATTGCCTTGTTAACCTTAAGCTTTGACAGCTCGAAGTAGACACCGCTGGGTGTAAACTAGAAATGACTAAACGGGTCATCTGCGTCAACCCTTGTCTGTAGCTGAGGGCCGAGTCCTGGCGCCTCGCGGGTGAAGACTGAGCAGAAGTATTCATTTAACACAGGGGCGTCCAATGTCGGTCCTCGAGGGCCGCAGTCCAGTCGGGTTTTCAGGGTTTCCCCAGAGAATATGCACGAGATCTATTTGCTTTCATTGTATGCTAATAGATCTCGTGCATATTCATTGGGGAAATCCTGAAAACCCGACTGGACTGCGGCCCTCGAGGACCGACATTGGACACCCCTGATTTAACAGTTGGGCTTTTTCTGAGTCCGCTTCTACATAGTAATACATTGGTAGAATCGGCATATTTTAATAAATCCATTACTCAGAGAGAAAAGTGAGCACTCCTCTATCATAGTCCCATGAGATGACCCAAGCACATTGTCATTTCCAGCTCATTTCCATTTATTTTCCTATCTAATAAATATTGCCACTAATTTCTAAAGCGCTATTAATTGTCTTGCAGCCTGCAGCTTATTATTCCTCATAAATAACAACGCTGCTAATAGGATTTTAATGAATAACAAATAATTTGCACCATTTTCTTAAGTGCTGCAATTTGTTCTAGTCATAAGCATGGTCCTCTCATAATTGCTAACATTTGTTTAACAATAATACGCATTGTTATTTTTTATTATATTTTTGCAATAGGACAATGGGGCACGATCGGCTTCCTGGCAGAGCACCATGTAATACAGATGTTATCATGTTTTACCCAGTGATCATATAAGTATGATGCTTTCGTTTGTGGGTTTGGTGTTTCTGGATAGCGGGTTCCACTGACGGTTGTTAGAAAGAAAAAACTAAGAAAAAATCCAAAATAACAAAACAAAATACTCCCAGTGAATGTGAAAAATCCCGATGTGGGGTGTCAGGTATGACCAATAAAAGCAAGACGCTTCAACGGTCTGTCATTTCTTCATTCATCCCCAAATATCATGATATCGTAATAACTGTATGTATTTTTTTTAAAAGTATTTTTCTTTATGCTTTTAAATGTTCTATATACGTTTTTCAGTGCATCTATCTTAGAAGTAGGTTAACTAATAATAACTTATCTTCGTTCCATTGTGGATGGTGATTTTAATTATCTTGTGTTCCAGCGTTCAATTCAACGCTCCCCTCTGCCGAAGAAAATTACAGTTTTTAGGGGCTCCGACGGGGGGTTTTGTTGGGGAGCCCCCCCAGTTTACTTAATAGAGATCGCGCCGGGGTTGTAACCCCCCCCACATTTTACTGTAAACTTAACTTTTTCCCTAAAAACAGGGAAAAAGTGAAGTTTTCAGTAAAATGTGGGGGGTTACAACCCCCAAACCCCCCACAACGTGGCATAATCTCTATTAAGTAAAATGGGGGGGGGTTCCCCCCCACACCCCCCTGTCGGAGCCCTAAAAACAGTAATTTTCTGCGGCGCGCACCTCCGCACTGCGTTCAATTGTCTGCGCGCGCCTTTGTCCCGACACCCCTTAAACCGGGTGAATTTGTGTCTTCCACAAAGGTTTTCTTATAGCCTTAATGGGAATCACGATGCAAATCCGAACACAGGATCTTAATAACTCCACGTACGCCTAAGTGTGTCTTATTTATGATTATAAGGCACAGATGTTTTTATTGTTCTATAAAGAATGAATCATTTTCTCTGCAGAGTGTTTTGCTACCATCTTCATCTGAACATAAAAATTTCAGGGAAAAAATATGTTTTTATTGCTTTATTTGACAAGATTGAATGAATAAATGCCTCGGTGTTCTCTGCAAAAATATTCAACAGCCAACTAATTTTCAAAAAAATTACAGTTTGCTGTGAAAGTGGGCAGATAAGTAAAGGCTTTTATTTAGTTAATCATATTTACTTCATGACTGTTTTTCCAAGAACACTTTAGGTGAGTTACATAGTAGCCTTAGAAATATAAGACAACAATCTTATATACCACAAGATATATATGAATGAACAGAAATAACATTCCTCATAACTCACACGTTCATCCCACCAAGGCTCACCCTTCACTTTCTCCAGCTCCTGATAGCATTTCTATCTCTTGCCTGTCTGGTATCCAATCCATACTCTGGAGAGATTCATCTGCTTAGCTGGGTTCTAGGCGTTCTTTATTTATTTATTTATTCAATTTTTTAGCCCATCCTCCCAAAAGAGCCCAGAACGAGTTACAATGAATATATTGGTACATTAAAATTATAAGTAAGATAGAACATAAGAACATAAGCAGTGCCTCTGCCGAGTCAGACCATAGGTCCATCATGCCCGGCAGTCCGCTCCCGTGGCGGCCCCCAGGTCAACGACCTGTAAGTGATCTATTACTCTAAAGCATTTTGTACTGTATAGTAACCCTCTAATTGTATCCTTCAATCCCTTTCTCCTTCAGGAACTCATCCAATCCCATTTTGAAACCCAAAATCGTACTCTGCTCTACCACCTCTTCTGGAAGTGCATTCCAGGTGTCCACCACCCTCTGAGTGAAGAAGAACTTCCTAGCATTTGTTCTGAACCTGTCTCCCTTCAATTTTTTTGAGTGCCCTCTAGTTTTTGTTGCCCCCGCCAGTCTGAAGAATCTGTCCCTCTCTACCTTCTCTATTCCCTTCATGATCTTGTAAGTTTCTATCATATCCCCTCTAAGTCTCCACTTTTCCAGTGAAAAGAGCCCCAGCTTCTCCAGTCTCTCAGCATATGGAAGGTTTTCTCGAGTATCACCATGTCCTTCTTAAGGTTATGGCGACCAGTATTGAATGCAGTACTCCAGATGCGGTCGCACCATCACCCTATACAGCGGGAGGATAACCTCCTTGGTGCTGGTAGTGATACCTTTTTTGATAATGCCCAACAATTCTGTTCGCCTGTTTTGAGGCCGCTGCACATTATGCTTATCCAAAAATTAATGGGTGTAGATATAAGACCTTCTTAGATAGGACCCTAGCAACAATCTTGCTTAGGTAAATGTATTCAGCAAGCTATGTTATCCTATTGCAATTTTCGGAAATTAATTAAGACCACTTTGTTTGATAAGTTTATTACTTAGTGAGTTTTATTATTGAAATTCTATTTTATAAATATTTGTATTTTTTACTGTATTATTGTATTTCGCTGATTGTCCAACTCTTTTTAGTGTAAACCGCCTAAAAAGTTGTTGTTATTATTATTTAGCTATAAATGACAATATTATTATTAAGAGTTAGCCAAAAGGAAAGATTTATAAACTATAAAGAGTTTTACCTCATTTCTTTAATAAGACATTCACTATTTTTTTCAGAGGCCCTCCAAGCACCTACAAATCCAAAATGTGGCCCTTCAAAGGGTTGGAGTTGGAGACCACTGATTTAGATGGTTTCCATATAAAACATACATCACATAAAATCAACATTACGGAAAGCTGAGTCTTCATAATATCCCTTGCCCACTTCCATCTATTGCCTGTACAAATAGCTGTGTTTCCATAGTTTATTTTTAAAATTTCAGTCTGTCAACACACAGGTGTAATTGCCCCATTGTTCTACATTTTAATACCTGCTCTGGTCTCTGTATATTAGACTTTAGACAATGTTTCAGGTAAGATGGCATTTTCTGAATGCAGTGCTCCCCCGGGACAGTATAACATCAGCAATTGCTTAATATCAAGGTATTAGATGGTAATGCATTTGATGAACAATCGAGATAGCTTTATATTGGACTTAACATATATTTCATAGCAGCAGGGAGCTGGCAAGTATCTGTCGCCAGAGGGCAGTGCATGCTTATGGTTAATAATGTATGTACACACTGCTCGTGTACATTGCCCTGGGCAATGACTTCGGGAATGTTTGATCGAATTAAGAAGCATATGCAACTGTGCTGGAGCAGCCTCCGGCCGAGTCAGAATGGCAATGGATAAAAATAGGTCCTGTCTTTCGCAGGCTGCCTCAAGATGTTTGTTGAGAAAGGAGGTTTTATCTTCTACAAGTTAAAGTTACTTCATTTTGTGGAAGAAGGAAATTGTCATTCACTGACTGCCTCAGACCGGCTGTTGAAGAAGGCATAGGCAGCGGGATGCTTTTTCATTGGGGTTGGGGGAGGGGCAAAGGCTCTGCCCTAGCCCCAGCAGGATCCTATGGCAAGACTTCTCTCTCCAGATCCTGACTCCCCAACCTACCTTCCCTGGCTGCTGTAATTGAAAATCTTCCGGCAGCCACCACACAGCATCAACAAGCAGTCCTGCCCTGAAAGTCTTTATTCTGCAATGGCACTGCGCGGTGGTTTCCCAAGATTTAAAATTGCAGTGGCCGGGAGGAGGTGGGTGGAGGCGTAGAGCCATAACTGACTGACTGACAATTTTGGGGGAGGACATGGCCCCTGTGGCCTCCCCCGTTTCAACACCATGGAGGAAGGAGTTCCTGTCTTCTACAACTTGCCTCAGACTGATTGTAGAAGAAGGAGATCCTTTCTTCTGCAATCTGCCTCTGAGTTATGGTGGAAAAAGGAGGCCCTCTCTTCTACAAGTGGCCCCTGAGTTATGGTGGAAAAAGGAGGCCCTGTCTTCTACAATTGGCCTCTGAGATATTGTGGAAAAAGGAGGCCCTCTCTTCTACAAGCGGCCCCTGAGTTATGGTGGAAAAAGGAGGCCTTGTCTTCTACAAGTGGCCTCTGAGATATGGTGGAAAAAGGAGGCCCTGTCTTCTACAAGCTACATCTGAGATATGGTGGAAAAAGGAGGCCCTGTCTTCTACAAGCTATATCTGAGTTATGGTGGAAAAAGGAGGCCCTGTCTTCTACAAGCTACATCTGAGTTATGGTGGAAAAAGGAGGCCCTGTCTTCTACAAGTGGCCTCTGAGTTATGGTGAGAAAAGGAGGCCCTGTCTTCTACAAGTGGCCTCTGAATTATGGTGGGAAAAGGAAGCTCTATCTTCCACAAGCTACCTCTGAGTAATTGTGTAGGAAGAATGCCTTGTCTTTTGCAGGTGTGTTGGAGCAGCTGCAGAGGAAGGAGGGCCCCAGAGGGAAATAGTAGTCTATGGTCCAATACTTTAACATAATAACATAACATAAAACTCACTTTTATACCGCAAAACCATTAAGTTCTATGTGGCTCACAAATGATTAAGAGTATAGAAGATGAATACAGTGGATACTACATTAGTACTAAAAAAAATCAAACATTTCATATCCCTGAGCAGATACCTTAATTGAAGTGTGACTGCTGGGAAGATATGCAGGGGTGAAGTGGGTAACTGTAGGGGTTAAGTGAAGTAGAGAAGCATGCAATTTAAAAACAAACATTTTCTCTGGGAAAAAGTGACTTAGATGTGAAAAAATGTTCTTAAAACGACCCCTTTTAATGTCTTTCATACACTATCTGAACAAGATCCTGTCTTATGTCCTCTTATATATTAATTTCAATTTCATGAAGACATTAAAATAAAATAAATATTTATATTGCATTAAAAAAATAAACAGGAAAACATTTACGCAGTTCTTCAATAAGACTTGTTGCACGCATGATGTAATCCGCACTTCTTACCATTTTGGAGGGCCGATTCTATCAACGGCGCTTAAATCAGCTGGTGCCTATGAAAAAGGTACCGGTCGCGTGTCAGTCATGCTTAGGCGTCGTTTACAGAATCGTGGCTAGCGACGCCTGAAAAAGTTTGAGAATATCGCATTTAGTGGTGCCTAAGTCATGCTCCACCCATAGAAACACCCGCATCAGGCGCCACAAAGGACATTACCATAGTCACCTATCTTTTATAGAATCGGATAGGCGTCTATCGCCCAATTAATTTTTTTTAAACCAATTATTGAGGCTGTTAATAATAATAATAATAATAATAATAATTTTATTTCTTATATACCGCCAAAGCCATAGTAGTTTGAGGCGGTTTACAACGAAGAAGGGCTGGACAATCAGCAAAAATGGTACAATGTCACAATCAGAGAAAATAGGTGACAGAGAAAAAAATGGTACAACAGAGAGAAAAAATGGTACAACAGAGAGAAAAAATGGTACAACAGAGAGAAAAAAATGGTACAAATAGAAAGAAAGATGGGTACAATTATGGCAATGAAATGGTACAGGGAAGAAGGTCAAGACAATCTGCGTAAAGGACATAGAGAGATAGAAGGGGCCAAGGTGGGCATAGGGTCTTAGGGTATGAATCGGGTGAAAAGATTAGTTTTTAGTAGTTTCCTGAAGTTTAAGTAGGATGAAGTGCGTGGGATGATGTGGGCCAGCCAGTTATTGTGATGACCTGCTTGGAAGGCAAGAGTTCTATTTAGATATCTTTTGTAACGGCAGGTCCTTAGGGTAGGGTAGCTAAACAGGTGGGTTCTACGTGTGAGTTTGGATGGGCGGTCTAGGATAAAATGGGGTACTAAGTAAAGGGGGGCCGAGCCAAGGATGGATTTGTAGCAGAAACAGGCGAACTTGAATAGCACTCTTGCTTCCAGGGGTAGCCAGTGAAGTTTGTGGTAATAGGGAGTTATGTGTTCCCATTTTTTTAGTCCGAAGATCAGTCAGATTGCCGTGTTTTGAATAATTTGCAATCTTTGTGTGGTTTTTTTTAAAGATCCCAGGTAGATGATGTTGCAGTAGTCGACTAGACTTAAGATGGAGTATTTTGTCAATTAAGGCACTCTTATCAAGCCGTGTTGATGGTTTTTTTTAGCGCTGGCCACTGTGGTAAAAGCTCCAATGGCTCCCTGAATTCCTATGAGCGTTGGAGCTTTCATCATAGCGGCCGGCGATGAAAAACACTAATGTGGATTGATAAAAGGAAGGGCCTAAGTTAGGTGCCCTTTACAGAATCAGCCCCTTGGAGAACTTAGCTGCTTAATTTCAGGATCTCCCTCGTTAGGCTGACCAGTTAAACTTGGCCATTTAGAAAACCAGTACACCAGATTTAGGGGCCCTTTTATTAAGGTGTGCTAACCGATTTAGCGCACGCTAAAGATTAGCGCGCACTAAATGCTAAGGCATCCATTATATTCTACGGGCGTCTTAGCATTTACCCCCTCTTTTACTAAGGCGAGTTATGCTTTTTAGCACGTGGTAAATATTAGCACGCGCTACACACTAACGCGTGCATGCTATCCTATGGACGCGTTAGCGGTTAGTGCACGTGTTGATTTAGTGCACGCTAAACGCGCGCTAAAATGCTTAGCGCACCTTAGTAAAAGAGGGCCTTAGTGCGTGCTAATCTTTAGCATGCGTTAAATTGGTTAGCACCCCCTTGTAACCTGGAAACTCTATGTGTACTAGATCCCCAGGTTGTATCAAGTTAGGATGCAACCTTGTATCGTAAACGTGCTGTGTAATGATGTCAAATTGTAACCTGTCAACTATATAATGGCCGTTCTGAGCTCTTTGGGTACAACGGGATAGACAATGAGTTAAATAATTAAATAAATAGACATCCAAAATGGCAGCCCCTGAGATGGAGTCGAAGAAAAGACACATGTTGTGAGCAACACAGTGGAGGGGGGACAAGAAATGTCGAGGGTTAAAAATCCATGCTGTAACACTTTCATTGAAGCAAGTTTTAAGCAGTTATCAAGGTTTATTCTGCTGTATGTGTCGATAAAATATTAAATAAGATCTGATAATCTGCCTAAATTAAACTCAGCTGAACTAAGCATCTGTCCTCTAAAAAAGAGAGAATGCCACGGCAGAATCAGACAATGTATCCACCAGATGCTGCGCTCTATGAGAGATTTTTAATTTTAATGCTTTTTTTTTTTCTTTCTTTCTTTCTTTCAAATAAGGATCTTTTTCTTACTGCAACACTAATTAAAAAGAGACTGGAAACAAAACAGGTGCATTGTATCAATACAAAACCTTACCGCGTAGCAAACTTTTTCCAAAGTTATTCAATCAGAAGATTAGATGGCACAAGGAAAACGGCAATTTCATTGTTATAGGGCTCACTCATTAAAATATTTCTTTTGCTGCTTTCTTTAGAGGTAAACTTGCAAGCTCCCCAAACCTAAGCAAAGGTGATGCTGTGAACACACTTACCAGAAGCCTGAACCTGAGCCAGTTGAATCCAGTCTCACCTTGGCCCCAGTCTATGGAATACCCTCCCTTTGGACATGAAGAACCTACTCTATGGGCTCCTTTTACAAAGGTGCGTTAGTGTTTTTAGCGCACGCACCAGATTAGCGCTACACGAAAAACTACCACCTGCTCAAGAGGAGGCGGTAGCGGCTAGTTCGCCTTTGTAAAAGGAGCCCTAGGCTTTTCTTTTCAGAAAAGCCCACAAAACCTGTGTCTTCACTGAGTCCCTTGATATTAACGCTTTTAAGTAGTTTTACGCTTTAAGTGGTTCTACGCTTGATATTAACGCTTTTAAGTACTTCTACGCTTTAAGTGGTTCTATGCTAGATATTAATGCTTTTAAGTAGTTTTACGCTTGATATTAAGGCTTTTAAGTAGTTCCACACTTTAAGTGGGTTCTACGCTTGATATTAAGGCTTTTAAGTAGTTTTACGCTTTAAGTGGTTCTACGCTCGATATTAACACTTTTAAGTAGTTTTACGCTTTAAGTGGTTCTACGCTCGATATTAACACTTTTAAGTAGTTTTACGCTTTAAGTGGTTCTACGTTTGATATTAACGCTTTTAAGTACTTCTACGCTTTAAGTGGTTCTACGCTTGAAATTAATGCTTTTAAGTAGTTTTACGCTTTAAGTGGTTCTACGTTTGATATTAACGCTTTTAAGTACTTCTACGCTTTAAGTGGTTCTACGCTTGATATTAACGCTTTTAAGTAGTTCTACGCTTTAAGTGGTTCTACGCTTGATATTAACACTTTTAAGTAGTTCTACGCTTTAAGTGGTTCTACGCTTGATATTAACACTTTTAAGTAGTTTTACGCTTGATATTAAGGCTTTTAAGTAGTTCTACGCTTTAAGTGGTTCTACGCTTGATATTAACACTTTTAAGTAGTTTTACACTTTAAGTGGTTCTACGTTTTATATTAGCGCTTTTAACTAGTTCTACGCTTGATATTAATGCTTTTAAGTAGTTCATTTTAATAGTTCATTGCAAACCACTTTGAAGCCTGTTATGGCTTTGGGTGGTATATGAAATGACTCTAATTTATATATAAAAAATTGGATGTATCTATGTGTGTGTGTATGTTCCAGCATAACTCTGAAACACATGGACAGATTTCAACCAAACTTGGTATACATATGACTTACTATCTGGGTATGGGAAGGGGGGTGACGTCACATCCCCGCCAGTTCTTTTCCTGTCCCATTCCTGCAACCTCCGTCCTCATCTGCACAAGTCACAAACTCTTTAAAATCATAAGTGTTCGAAGCTTGTGCAGTTAAGGCAGAGCTTACAGGAATGGGGCAGGAACAGCGACAAAACTCACGGGGGACGAGATGAGGAAATTGAGCAGCTGCTCTTGCTCTTATGTCATGACAACGGGGAGGCTGTCATGTACACTCTGTTGACTCCTCCCACTACCAAGAGCAGAGAGCTACTATTGACTCTTTTGAAAGATGGGCGGGGGGGGGGGTTTCCTCTGTTCACTCAATCTTTTAGAGGTTTCCAGGTAGAGCATGACACGAGAACAAATTTTTCCCGTCCTGTCCCATCGAGTTCTTTTCCTGTCCCTGCCCCATTCCTGCAAGCTCCGTCCTCATCTGCACAAGTCACAAACAAATCATAAGTGTTCGAGGCTTGTGTGGTTAAAGCAAAGCTTACAGCGAACGGCCACCAGGATGGTCATGGGGCTCAAGGATCTCACGTATGAAGAAAGACTAAAGAAATTGCGGCTGTACTCACTTGAGGAAAGAAGAGAACGGGGAGATATGATTGAAACGTATAAGTACATCACGGGACGCATCGAGTCAGAAGATGATATCTTCTGGCTCATGGGACCCTCGACCACCAGAGGGCATCCGCTGAAAATCAGGGGAGGGAAGTTTCATGGCGACTCCAGGAAGTACTTCTTCACCGAAAGAGTAGTGGATCATTGGAACAGACTCCCACTCCAGGTGATAACGGCCAGCAGCGTGACGGATTTTAAGAGAAAATGGGATACTCACGTGGGATCTTTAAGGGAGTAAATTCAGGGGAGGGGATACTTGGAATGGGCAGACTTGGGGGCTATAGCCCTTTTCTGCTGCTTTTTTCTATGTTTCTATGATGGCAGATAAAGGCCAAATGGCCACAGCATCCACTATCTCCTCCTCTCCCTATTGGCTAAGGCTCTTAACATTTGCATCTCCTCTTCCTATTGGCTAAAGCTCTTTACATCTGCATTGTGAGGTCATAGGGCTTTATGGTTATAGAAGCAGACTCCCACTCCAGGTGATAAAGGCCAGCAGCGTGACGGATTTTAAGAGAAAATGGGATACTCACGTGGGATCTTTAAGGGAGTAAATTCAGGGGAGGGGATACTTGGAATGGGCAGACTTGGTGGGCTATAGCCCTTTTCTGCCGCTTTTTTCTATGTTTCTATGAATGGGGCAGGGACAGAGAGAAAACTTGCGGGGACGGGGAAGAATTTGTCTCCGTGTCATTCTCCACTCCAAACCGAGCCAAGATATATGAAACAAGTCATATGGATAGCATTCAACCAAGCGAGTAATGAACCTCAAACACCCGTATTATGCTGGTGTCTTTACTGGGGTAATGAACATCATCATCGGTTCATAGTCACTCACTAAAGCTGCTTATTAAGTACCTTTTTGGAAAGTCTCTTTATGGTTAAAATTAATATTTTAATAAGCAGTTTGGGTGATTGTGGTTCATTACTCACTTGGTTGAATGATATCCATATGACTTGTTTCATTTATCTCGGCTCAGTTTACATTAGAATGTCGCCACAATACATGATAAAACATTTTAATAGACAGTATACGGTGTCTTTTGTAGAACAGGATCAAAAAGATGCCCCTTTATGGAACTGCTACATTGTATCCATTAACGGAATGTTTGGAAACGTGATTAATAAGGGCTTTGACCGCCATTTAGATCAGCAAAATAAATGAAATAGCATTTCAGGACATTAAAGCTGGTTGTATCCGACCCTCATCTAAGCAGATCAATATGAATTTAGCTTAATATGCTTTAATGCTGATCTCACTTTAGAGGTATAAATTTTAATCCGATCTTGTGCTGAAAAGGCTTCTACTTAATTATTTGTTTATTTACTTTCTTTCCCATACAATAAGAGAAAGATATCACACAGGATATTACATTTCACCGATGACGATTCCATCCCCATTAAGACAAGAATTTGTCTGGCTTTTCGGTGACAGAGAATATCTTCTGCTATCAGAAGATCTCTGCAGCAGAGTCCCTGTTTTGAAGCAAATTCCGAAAAGATGAGTCCCTTTCTTTTAATCTCTCATTTCCGATGGCTCTGATACAGTTTTATTTATTTATTTATTTTTTTTTTAAATTAAGTTTCAGGCTAGCATGATAGCGCTGTTGACTATTCCAAAGATATTCAACGCAAGCAGTCAAGTCTTTGCTGAAAGTAAAGAGAAATGGGTGGGGGGAGGGGGGAGCTGCATTACTCAATCTACCATGAATTTTCTTCTGCAAGCGAGACATCTGCCACTGATCAAAGCAGCAATATTTCTTTTCTTTTGAAAATTTCTATACTGTTTAAAACTAAAAGTTTTACAGAACTACATACATAATTTAAAACAAAATCATCACAACATAGACATACAAATAATCCTCAAAAATCATATCATTGAAAAGCATAGTGCGATGGAAAGGCAAGAAATATCTTTATGGTGCCAGCCTTAATAAAGGATCCCTTTCTTACAGAGTCTGTGCCGGCCCTTATGAATATGTTTAAGCAAATCTAAAAAAGGAACAGAAACCCCACGTAAGATACAACGAAGAAAGAATGAAAGCGGGGATAGAACACGTCAACCTTGAAAGAAACCATATTCATTCATATAGACTCCAATTAAAATGCATATAAAAGTACCTGGCTATAAAGTCCTATTTTGCAGGTGTATCGATGTATTCTCCTTAAAATTGGATAACCCAGTTGATGACCCGACACGGTCCGTGTTTCGGCTCCGGATGGAGGCTGCCTCAGGGGTGTGGATGTCAGTCTGAAAAGGTATATACACCTGATTGCAGAAGTTGTCCTGCTGTGGAGACCATGCTGCCTTAATGACAGATTTTAAATTACTTCCCGTTATTTTTTGTTTTCTTTTTTTTCTCCCTGTTTTTCTTTTTTTCTCCCTGTTGTTTACTCCCCGTTATTTATTGATTGATTGATCTGTCCAGTTTATAAGAAAATCTTTATTGTGAACTGCTTAGAATTTGTTATGGTATTAGCGGTATACAAAAATAAAGTTATCATTATTATTATAATATCAATAAGAATCAAGACTGCAAAAAATATACAAATACATAATGCAGCACAATGTTGTTATTTTCATGCTTTTTGATATTATGAAATTATTGATGCTCTTTTTAAATGTTTATTTTATGTTCATTCAAATTGCATTATGTACTTGTGTTTATAATTATATTGATAAGTGGAAGAAGAGTTTGACTTGGGTGTTTTTCCAACAGTGCAATGATTGAGAAGTACATTTATCTGTATCGAAGCTTCTTGGGCCCTGAGGCGTTTTGCCAAAGCTGCTTCAAAAGACCCAAATCGAATCTTTCACCATGCACGTGGTCTCATTTGAAACTTCAGAGGGAACCAGCTACCAGATGGTTCAATTAGTCTGGACCGCTACGGACTTCCGCCAGGGTTTCTTCTGGCTTAGCCCTGCCCAGACATATTTCACCATCTTTCAGGTCTTATTGGGCGCACTCACGCTCCACCTCCCTGACAGGATAGGCGAGATGGGCCAGCGATGCAGTGGCAGCAGGATCCCATATCAGCCGGTGCTCACCAGTCCTCACCTTCATTGCACCACAAGGTTTCACCACTCTGCCCTCCGACTAGTTTCAAATGAGACCACATGCATGCTGAAGGGTTTGAATTGGGTCGGTGAAATGTGCCAGGGCCCAAGACACTTTGACAGAGATAAGTGTACAGTTGGTGTTTACGATTATATTGACAAGTGGAAGGAGAGTTTGTCTTGGCCTTTCTCAACAGTGCAATGACTGAGAAGTAGTTGAGGTAGAACCCCGTACTGATCTCACAATAATACTTAAGAGCACACATCTTATTCATGTGTATATGAGATATCAAATCGAGGAAAACTGCTGATTTTGTCTTTGTGTATCGTTTGAACATATTTACTAGGTAGCAGTTGTGATCATTGAATTCCCTACTGTTTTTTGGGGAACTCAAAGTTAGGTGCCATTTATAGGATAGCACATGGCACAAGGAACTGTGCTTAACTCTAGGCGTGACCACTTACACCAACTAAACCTTGGCGTAAATCCTTGCGCCTTATGTTATTTCATAACGGCAAACAAAAATTCTAGGAATGCCGCCTATGACCCCTGTAGTCCTGTCCCCTTTCTGGGGGGCCATGCATAAAATTTACCCAAGGTTCTGGGTGCGTCAATATGCACGTGGAACTTTTAATTGATTTCAATTGGCACCGACAATTGACTGGTGGAGCCCAACTATCGGTGCTGACTGACTCATTATTCAGTTAAATTGTGCATGCACCCAAATATATGCATGCAATTTTTAGCAACACTTACAGAATTTGGGGATAACACATATGTAAATATTAGCACCTATTTCAAATAATTGCCTTGTGGGCTTCTGAAGCTTCTTTTATGCATGAATGCCCTCAGAGCAATCTTATAAGCATCTACTTCAACGTGTAAAATGTTCTACATAATTACAGTCCCATAAAATATCAAATGAGCAGGAGACCATGGCAAGTGAATTACGAGAAGACAGAGGGAAACAGAAACCAGAGCCTGGGACCATGACTTGAAAAATAAAATGACCAGACAAGAAAATATTTTTTTTAAAAAAATATTTTCTATTTTGTGATTAGAATATATGAGAACCAACATGTTTATCCTGCAAGTGCTGGTGTTAGACATGGGTAGGGCCCACAAAGGGGACCACAAAGCCCACTACTAGTCTGTGTTATCTTCAGCTTCCATCAGGCTTAGAGTTAGGGGGGGGGGTAGTTGCCCTGATTATCCGCCTTGGTTTAACACCATCCCTGGTATGTGTGGTCTTTCTATTTTGCACATTATAGGAGGAAATGGATTGTTCTATTTTTTTGTTGTACTACATGGAAGGTGTGATTTCTTGGAATTTTGGTTTATCATTTTTGGTCAGCTATTATGTATTTAGCATTTGTATTCTGTATGTGTGACCGAGGTATTCTGTTAGGATGAATTTTCTATGTAGCATTCAGTTTTCCTGATAATGGAGGGAATATTGTGAGCGGAGACGAGTTATGTTGATCCTTTTTCTGTATTTGTGATTTATAGGATGACAGTTGTACAGAATATTGTTTCTTTTTTTTACTTTAATAAAATGATTTCAATATAAAATCATAGCTATTCAAGGCTTGTGCGGATGGGATCAGACAGATTTTGCGGGGACGGGGACAGAGCTCGCAGGGCATGGGGATAAAAATTTTTCCCCTGTATCATTCTCTACTTGTAAGTCTAAATTTCACTACATTAACATGTTCCATAGTGGTCTCATACATTCAGAGAAGACCACTTTGACTAGTAAAACCAGTTTAAATGTCTAGTGAAAATGAATGGATCATAATATAATTCAACACTGGTTTCTCTTTTCTAGGTGCTCATTATTCAAGTCCTGAAATAAGGATGTGAGTTTTTTTATGCTCCACTTTCAGTGCCTACAAACATACAATACGAGTTTACCACCTGTTTTCCTGCAAATGTGTAAATAACAGATTTCACCAATTATGCTTGCATTTTTTTTTTCTTGCTGCACATTTCAACGAAATGATGCAAATCAGAACGATTGATAGGAGAATGCGGTGTTTTAATAGGAAAACTGAGAAGCCTGACTTTATTTCACAAGCTGGGAAACAACTTTAGAATGCTGGCTGTGACTAAAGGCTCCTTTCACTAAGGTGAGCTAAGCTTTAGCGCACGCTAATCATGCGTTAAACGCTTAGTGCACCTTAGTAAAAGAGGGGGTAAGATTAGCACAGGTAACTGGACCCGACACGGCTGTGTTTCGGCAAGAAATCGCCTGCATCAGGGATCGCACATTCAAACTGACAGAGAAAAGAAAGCCACATACTAAAGTGCGCGAACCGATGAGCAGGTGCTAAACGCTAACACGTGTTAGTCTATGGACGCGTTAGCAATTAGCACGTGTTAATCGGTTAGAGCACCTTAGTAAAAGAGTTTCAAGTTTATTAGGTTTTTATATACCACCTATCAAGATTATCTAAGCCAGTGTTTTTTAACCTTTTTACACCTATGGACCAGCAGAAATAAAAGAATTATTCTGTGGACCGGCGGTTGAACAACACTGGGCTCAAATCGTGCACTCAGCACTTGGTGCTCTACCCCTTGGTCCGGAAAACAAAGACACTACACAAGTGTTTTCAACTAGTGTGGAATTTATTAGGCCGCAGCCATAACAGCACTATTACATCACAACTGTCATCAATTGAGCAGAATAACCAATCAGGTATGACCCCCACATGATCAGGTGCACAGCATATGCCTCTTCATCCTCTCCGAATGTGGGTTGCCGTAACCGCTTCCCCTGCTCGCTGGACCTATCCCGTTCAAGGATGTGTCCTCTCATCAGCAGTACGTTGCTGTGAAGATCAGGGCCTGGCCTCCCTGCCGTCCAAGCAAGGTGACATGCCCAATTTCCTAAGCAATGTAAAGGTGTATGTCGTTGACTCATATGCTGTGCTTACCCTCCTTTCCCGTCTGGCTGCGACAGAAGTAGAGGGTGGGCGGGAGGGAAGCCGCGTCCGCCTCGTGTGAAGCCGGATCGAAAGGGGCGACCTCCCCTCCGCTCACCCTAATCTAGCCTACCCCCCTCCCCCCCCCCCCTCCTGCTCCTAGCCGATTGGCCCCAAGGCTTCGGCCGATTTGTCATCGCTCCTCCCTATGTGGTTCGGAGCTTGTTCTCAAATCGTGCACTCAGCACTTGGTGCTCTACCCCTTGGTCCGGAAAACAAAGACACTACACAAGTGTTTTCAACTAGTGTGGAATTTATTAGGCCGCAGCCATAACAGCACTATTACATCACAACTGTCATCAATTGAGCAGAATAACCAATCAGGTATGACCCCCACATGATCAGGTGCACAGCATATGCCTCTTCATCCTCTCCGAATGTGGGTTGCCGTAACCGCTTCCCCTGCTCGCTGGACCTATCCCGTTCAAGGATGTGTCCTCTCATCAGCAGTACGTTGCTGTGAAGATCAGGGCCTGGCCTCCCTGCCGTCCAAGCAAGGTGACATGCCCAATTTCCTAAGCAATGTAAAGGTGTATGTCGTTGACTCATATGCTGTGCTTACCCTCCACTACCCGGGATAGCGAAACCTCGCTTATCGCGGGTTCCCCCCAAGTGCTGTAGCTGCGGCCTATATGCTACCCACTGCATGGGTATGCAAAGGTACTGATAACTTTTCGTACTGAATCGCCTCAGTGTAATGAACATGGGTATGTAAAGGTACTGATAAGATAACTTTTTGTACTGAATCGCCTCAGTGTAATGAAATATACGCAACCCACTGCACGGGTACAGCGCTCCAACTATATATGCCAAGGTACGGGTAAATTCATCCACTGATATTTGCAAAACTTCAGATAAGCGTGTGCTGATAAGCGTTGACAATGTACCGAGGAGCGCCTGCAATGTGCTGATATAAGCGTTGCCAATATACCGGTGGCCGTGGAAGCCTCTGCTGTTAGAGCCGCTGATGTTGTATATTGCTGAAATTGTGCTGCCGTAGAAGCTGGCGCTGCAGTTGAGGCCGTGGAAGCCTCTGCTATTGTATATTGCTGAAATTGTGCTGCCGTAGAAGCTGGCGCTGCAGTTGAGGCCGTGGAAGCCTCTGCTATTGTATATTGCTGAAATTGTGCTGCCGTAGAAGCTGCCGCTGCAGTTGAGGCCGTGGAAGCCTCTGCTATTGTATATTGCTGAAATTGTGCTGCCGTAGAAGCTGCCGCTAGGCCGTGGAAGCCTCTGCTATTGTATATTGCTGAAATTGTGCTGCCGTAGAAGCTGCCGCTGCAGTTGAGGCCGTGGAAGCCTCTGCTGTGATAAGCCTAGCCAATGTAGAGCACATGCGATGTACCAATAAGCGTTGCCAATGTACCGATGTGCTGATAAGCGTTGACAATGTACCGAGGAGCACCTGCAATGTGCTGATAAGCGTTGCCAACCCGTGGAAGCCTCTGCTGTTAGAGCCGCTGTTGTTGTATATTGCTGAAATTGTGCTGCCGTAGAAGCTGGCGCTGCAGTTGAGGCCGTGGAAGCCTATGCTGATTTGCTGAATTGTGCTGCCGTAGAAGCTGCCGCTGCAGTTGAGGCCGTGGAAGCCTCTGCTGTGATAAGCCTAGCCAATGTAGAGCACCTGCGATGTACCAATAAGCGTTGGCAATGTACCGATGTGCTGATAAGCGTTGACAATGTACCGAGGAGCACCTGCAATGTGCTGATAAGCGTTGCCAATGTACCGGTGGCCGTGGAAGCCTCAGCTGTTAGAGCCGCTGATGTTGTATATTGCTGATATTGTGCTGCCGTAGAAGCTGGCGCTGCAGTTGAGGCCGTGGAAGCCTTTGCTGTTGCATATTGCTGAAATTGTGCTGCCGTAGAAGATGCCGCTGCAGTTGAGGCCGTGGAAGCCTCTGCTGTGATAAGCCTAGCCAATGTAGAGCACATGCGATGTGCCAATAAGCGTTGCCAATGTACCGAGGTGCTGATAAGCGTTGCCAATGTACCGAGGAGCACATGCAATGTAAGCGTTGCCAATGTACCGCGGAGCACATGCAATGTGCTGCTAAGCATTGCCAATGCAATGTGCTGCACATGCAATGAACTGATAAGCCTAGCCAATGTATAGAGGAGCACATGCAATGTGCTGATACGCCTAGCTAATGTACCGAGGAGCACTGAACAGAGGATCGTATCCAATGTACAGAGGAGCACATCCCATGTCCTGATAAGCCTAGCCAATGTACAGCGGAGCGTATCCAATGCACTGATAAGCCTAGCCAATGTAGAGAGGAGCACATGCAATGTGCAGATAGCCTAGCCAATGCACAGAGGAGCACATCTGTACAGAGGAGCACATCCAATGTGCTGATAAACCTAGCCAATGTACAGAGGAGCACATGCAATGAGCTGATAGCCTAGCCATCATGCCATGTGCTGATAAGCCTGGCCAATGTACAGAGGAGCACATGCAATGCCCTGATAAGCCTAGCCAATGCACCGAGGAGCATATCCGATGTACCGATACAGAGGAGCCCCTGCAATGTGCTGATAAGCTTAGCCAATGTACAGAGGAGCCAAGCCGATGCACAGAGGAGCCTATCTAATGTACTGATACAGAGGAGCATATCCAATGTAGTGATAAGCCTAGCCAATGAGAAGGAGCATATCCAATGTACTGATAAGCCTAGCCAATGTACAGAGGAGCGTATCCAGTGTGCTGAAAAACCTACCCAATGTACAGAGGAGCATATCCAATGTACTATGTACAGAGGAGCGTATCCAATGTGCTGAAAAGCCTACCCAATGTACAGAGGAGCATATCTAATGTACTGATGAGCCTAGCGATGTACAGAGGATCCAGTGTACTGAGGAGCCTAGCCAGTAGAATATCTGGATCAGCGTGTAAATATCACAATATTTATCCCATATTCCCCATAATCTATCCCATATTCCCCATAATCCAAGCATGTGAGACCGGTAATATGTGTGTGTTGTAGTTCAGGAAGGAATGCAAACCGTAAGGGAGGCATCGGACCTAATGTCCTGTAAATGCTGTTGAGGTAAGGTGAACGATATCCTTCTAATGCCCTGCGGACTTACCTACCAAATGCTGATAGTCGAACTGCAGATGCTTGTGCTGACAGGATTCCAGATGTCAGCTGTTGTGGTCTCTGGTGATGAGGTCGTAAGCAAGATGGTATGAATAGACTGTGTGGGAAAGAAAAACGTTAATACATGAGGTGTGCAGGAAGTGAGGTAAATGGCTAATGGAGCTCGTGGGGCCCGTTAAGGTCCCGAAAGAAAATTTAAGGAAGCCCAGTCGGATAACCCTGTAATGCTTACCCCTACGCGAAGAGAAGATAAAGTGATACCATAGAAAATTCCTGGATCTGGTTCCCTCGGTTGCAGTCTTCGTTGAAGACGAAAACATCCGCCTACGACTACCTGTGCTCTCGTATGGAGCAAGTGTTGTACAGTAGTATACATCGGAGCCGTGCATCGAATTCTAAGGGCAGGACCTGTGAATCGAAGTTAACGCCGAGTGGATGCAGCCCTAATCTCGGGAGATCCAATCCAAGGCTAAGTCATTGGACTATCTCATTTGCCCTCCCGCTTAATGGGGTTAAAATTCACGGGAGGTGCAGCTCTAGAATTCACGGGAGGTGCTGAGCTCCAGATGTGCGGCCGTAGAAGTCGCGGTGGTAGCACGTGTGCTGGCCGTGGGCCTCTTCGGTGCTGGCGGCTTGGATCGTAACTTGTCGAGATGGCATGGCTATGAGAAATACTAAGAGAATGAGACTGTAAGAACAGGCAAATACTAAGAGAATGAGACTGTAAGTACAGGCCTAAGTATTGTGGCCTCCGTGATAGGGAGGTTAAGATATATAACAGAAATGTAATAAGGAAACCGTCAATCATTAAGTCCGTGAGGTCCTGCAGAGGCTGTGCGGCCGTAGAAGCCGCGGTAGTAGTGCGCGTATGGATCGTGACTTGTGCTGTCGCGAAATACTTTGAGAATGATACTGTAAGTACCGGCATAAGGAGAGTGGGACATGATTGTTTATAGGCATGTCGTGTCAAAGGAAAACCGAGCGGCTTCCCACTTGTCTTCCTTGTTTTATGAGGTAAAGTTATATAGCAGAAACTTAATAAGTAAAACACAGTACATTTATTGCAAGTTATGGTTAAAGAAAATTCTTGGAACTAAGAAATTTATAGAGAAAGATAATTCACGGAAAGCAGAAAGTTATAGTTAAAGAAGATTCATAGAAGGAAGAAATGTGATGAGTCCAGTGTCATCGCTGTCTCATTAATAGGAATAACTGGAAGGATAAATGCTTATCTAATGTGTTGCGATTTTAGCCATATTTCATATCCCAAGGATAAGAATTATAGGATCATTAACATTAGCTGATTGGATAGATGGGAAGACTAGAAATAACCGTGAAGCGCACGGCCCTGAAGGCAAGGTATTATATTTAGTCCAGCACATGAAGGCAAGGTCTTATATTTTGTCCAGCCCATTGCAGCAGAGAAGTAGAATCGAGAATGCAGAGAATTAGACTCAGCTAGCAATAGGGAAGTCACCGAATGCAGAGAATTAGACTCAGATATCAATAGGGAAAAGGCAACTGTATGGAGTTAGGCAATTTCAAATGGGCTTTGAAATGAACTAGAGATGGGAATAACTAGCAAGATAAATAAATTTGTTGATCCCTCCACTAGCTATGGAAGGGGCTGGAACAACGTTTTCCCGATGTCAGAAACAGCAGCACTGGCCATGCCGAGACCTGTGGCCGCGGCAATGCCTCCACTAACATATAGATCAATGAACTAGAGATGGGAATCCCTAACCAGATAAATAAATTTGCTGATCCCTCCACTAGCTAAGGAAACAGCAGCACTGGCCATGCCGAGACATGTGGCCGCGGCTGGCAGCCTCCAGGGTGCCCATGTGGCCGCGGCTGGCAGCCTCCAGGGTGCCCAGAGCGGTTGACCGCCATCAGCTTCGCTGGCCGCGTGAGGCAGGATCAGGGCAGATGGAAGACTGAGATGGCTGTGCAATAGATGCACAGATATACAAAAACATATATAATTACATGAAGACATGTAAAGTTCCTGGAGGAACAGCTCATGGCTGCCAATGAGACAGACATGGAGAAACCACCGCTTGCCCTGGGATTGGCAGCACGGATACTGTCACCATTTTAGCCGGGGCCAGCAAGGCAAATGCTCTGACGCTCACAGGAATTCTATGAGCAATGGAGCATCTACCTCTCCGGCCCGCACTAAAAATCTCTAGCACTGTTTAGTAAAAGGAGCCCTTAACTATTTAAAATTTTTAATTGGCCCCAATAACAAGCAATTAGCACCTCATAACTGGTAAGAACTTTTAAGCTACGGTGTGTGCTAGCATTTACAGTAAAAGGACCCCCTCGTAAGTCAATGTACATTCATCTATAATTATTTTGCACTATGAGTGCTTATGATCAGATATAACAGTTCATAACAGTTCGTAAACAAACTCAACAGATTGCATCATACAATATTAGTTTATGCTTGCAGTGAGTGGGCTTATGAGCAAAATTAATTAGCAGAATACCTAGTTGTATATTTTCCTTGTGCTTTACTGGAGCTGTTTCTAAACATTCCTAAATGCAGCTGCTGCAGACCAGTGCTTGAGGGACTTGTGGGCCCTGTTAGGAGGATTATGGAGCATATCATGTTCAGTGGCCAGCCGCCAAAGGAAAAATGCATGGAATTCAAAACTTGCTTAAGGGCACTGACAAGTGAACTTCTTTAACCTATGAATCAATCAATAAATCATAAAACTTACCATATCATCCATTAAAATCACACAAAAATATTTCTCTTTTTTACAGGGGCATTGCTGAGTGGCGCCTGGTTCGGGGTGGGAGCAGGGCGGCTGGGAGGTAGTGATCCAATTCCCCCCTCCTCCACCGCCGAAGTGCTCAGGGGGGGGGGGGGGCACCCGACACGCGGAGCGGGCGAGACCGCCGCCTCGCCGCGGTCGGAGCTGGGCCCCGCAGCCAAAAGAAAAACCCGGCCGCGCTGGGGCCAGCAAGTGGCTGGCGCTCCAGGCCGAAGAAAAAACTCCCGATCCGCTAACACGAGTCCGAGTGGCAATGGGGCCCGTCGGAGTCCGCGGCCGCGTGGCCGCCAGAGGACGGAGACCCCAATCCCTCCCCTTCTCCAACGCCGGACGCAGTAGGCAGGAGGAGTCGGCTGGCGCATCCCCGCCCACGCGGCCGCGTCGGCCCGAGCCGACCGAGAATGCACGCAGCAACAGCACTCCTGGCCACAGAGGCCCGCGGCACAGACGGGCCCGCCACGCATCCGGGCCGCCTGTGCAGTGGCCCGGCCCCGTCCAAGCCCTCCAGCGCTCTTACCCGCAGATCCCCCACAGCGTCTGTGCTGCTGGTACCACGAAGACGCGGCCGTCTCCCGCTCACCTCCAGGCCCAAAGCAAGAGAGGGACAAATAGGTGAAAGACTCCATTAAATAGTTATTTATTTATTTAATTTTTTTTTTTTTTTTTTTTTAAACTAGTGTGTTGAGGGTGAGCGGGAGGGAAGCCGCGTCCGCCTCGTGTGAAGCCGGATCGAAAGGGGCGACCTCCCCTCCGCTCACCCTAATCTAGCCTACCCCCCTCCCCCCCCCCTCCTGCTCCTAGCCGATTGGCCCCAAGGCTTCGGCCGATTTGTCATCGCTCCTCCCTATGTGGTTCGGAGCTTGTTCTAAGTCGTGGGCCAGACCCCGCCCATTTCTACCCAATCTCCACCCAAGACCCCGCCACCCATAATAGTACTAACTGAAACACTAATTTTTCCATTCATTTTTCACAGATACACAATATAATCTTATTAACAACACATAATGGTTAACCACAAAATTAAACTACACAAAGCACACTGACAGCAGATGTAAATTCTCAAAATTGACATAATTCAATCACTAAATTCAAAAATTAAATCATTCCCCCCTACCTCTGTCGTCTCCCTCCCGCCATGCTATGCCTTACCTTTTGGCCTGCTCCCGCCTGGCCATTTTATGCCGCCCCCGGTATTATCTTCAGGCCAGCTCCCTCTTCCTCACTGATGCAGTGCATAAAGCTGCGGACAGCGGCTCCTTGCGCATCCTGTGCCTCATCTGGAAGCCTTACCTCTGATGTTGCAGCGTCAGAGAGAAGGCTTCCGGTTCAGGCGCAGAACGCGCGTAGTAGCCACTGTCCGTGGCTTTGCGCACTGAATCACTGAGGAAGATGGAGCTGGCTCAAAGATAACGCTGCATCGATCGCACCTTGGACCGGCGGTTGAAGAACACTGTTTTGGGCCTGATGCACGTGCTGTCCCTGTGGACCGGTAGGAAATTTCTGTGGACCGGCACCGGTCCACGGACCGGTGGTTGAAGAACACTGATCTAAGCGGTTTTACAATCACAATCTATCTAACGTACCTGAGGCTATGGAGGACTGAGTGACCAGCCTAGGGTTTGAACCCACAACCCCAGGGTGCCGAGACTGTAGATCCAAAAACTATGCCACACACTCCTCCACAGGGGGGGTAAATGTGTCAAAAAGTCAACAAGAATAATTCTCTGAGAAATCTATAGGCAAGAAAACATGGCTGTAGCCGGCAATCTGAAAGAATAGCCCTAAATTACGGGTCAGAGAACTTTCTCAGACTCAATCGCGAGCCATAATTTTATGGTTTTTGAACCTTTTCTACTAGAAGAACTGTTGAGAGTCAACATTAATCCGACTAGTAATTTTGTTAGAAGCTACCTTTATGCAAAGAAGTGGTCATTAATTCAAGATCTTGTGTACAATTATGTATGCAAATTAGTCACGTTATTTCTCTTATTTCAAGCTAACTTCAATTCAAATCCAATTAACATTTTATTGACAGACATCTGTCATATATAAGCAGCATTATGCTAACTTATTTGCATAATTATCATCACAGTCTTAATTATCTACAATAACAGATAATGGCAAATATAGGATTCATAGTACAGATTATTGTTTGTAAAAAAATACCACGCAGAGTCAGTTATGTTTTTTTGTATTTTCTCATTAAGACATGCACTCGTTTTAAAACTAATGGCAACATTTTGGGAGGTAAAACACTATGGAGGGCGAGGGCTTCTGTGTACAATTTAAAATTTTGAAATTTGTTCAACAGGTAACTTATAGCATTTTACTCGACCATTGGCTAGAGTGTTTGACACTATGGGCTCCTTTTACAAGCGTTTTTAGCTAGCGATTTTCAGCGGACGCACTGGATTAGCGGGCGCTACCTGAAAAACTACCGTCTGCTCAAGAGGAGGCGGTAGTGGCTAGCGTGCGCGGCATTTTAGCACGCGCTATTCAGTGCGCTAAGGCCCCTAACACACCTTTGTAAAAAGAGCCCTATAAAGACCGACTAGATCATTGAGATCGGAAAATTGTATGTTATTGGAGGAACTGTGGTATGTCAGTACAGTTAAACCTTGGATAGCGACACGTGGTGTGCGAGTGTTTTGCAAGACAAACAAAAGATTTTATTAAATTTTAACTCGGTGAACGAGTGTTGTCTTGCAGTACGAGGCACATATATGCATATTGCGTCAAGTACGTACAATATACGCATGTCACATCACGTTGCTGATTGCATCGCTGTGCGTGGATGAACGTAATAGAAGCACCCACAGTTTAAGCGCGCACAACATAACACGCACAATTCACCCGCAGGTTATTTGTTTTATAATAATAATAATAATAACTTTATTTTTCTATACCGCCATAATCAAACGACTTCTAGGCGGTTCACATTGAAAGAAGGCTGGACAATCAGCGAATTACAGAATGCATTAAGAGGAAATGTTACATAAGAGATTGGAGTTACAGAATTATAGATGCATGTAGAGAAAAGTTACATAAGAGAATGGGGTTATATGGGGAAGGAAAATATGAGAGGTTGGAGATACCCGAGAGATTTCATCAGGAATTGCAGGAAGCCTGAAGTCATAATGCCTTTGTACAGAACCATGGTGAGACCTCATCTGGAATACTGTGTACAATTCTGGAGGCCATATTACCGTAAAGATGTGCTCAGAATCGAGTCGGTTCAACGGATGGCCACCAGGAGGATCTCGGGGCTCAAAGGTCTCTCGTACGAGGAGAGACTAAACAAACTACAGCTCTACACTCTAGAAGAACGTAGGGAGAGGGGAGACATGATTGAGACATTTAAATACATCACAGGACGTATCGAGGTGGAAGATGATATCTTCTTTCTCAGGGGACCCTCTGCCACTAGAGGGCATCCGCTCAAACTCAGGGGCGGGAAATTTCATGGCGACATCAGGAAGTATTTCTTCACAGAAAGAGTGGTTGACCGCTGGAATGAGCTTCCAGCGCAGGTGATCGAGGCCAGCAGCGTGCTGGACTTTAAGAATAAATGGGATACCTATGTGGGATCCCTACGAGGGTCGAACTGAAACATCGGTCACTAGGTATAGACTTAAGAGGATGGGTCAGCAGACTTGATGGGCTGATCGAGACCTGCATCGTGTTGGACTTTAAGAATAAATGGGATGCCTATAGGGGATCCCTAAGAGGGTCAATCTGAAGAAATAGTCACCAGGTATAGACTTAAGAGGAAGGGTCAGTAGGGTGGGCAGACTTGATGGGCTATAGCCCTTTTCTGCCGTCATCTTCTATGTTTCTAGTGAGAGAATGTCATCTGTTTAGGTAATAAATTTGTCGAAGAGAGTGGTTTTAATTGATTTTTGGAATGCATTGTAATGCTGTTTGGCTTCATTTATACTGTATATATTTTTATTTTATACAGTATTTAGTATTAAAGTTGTTGGGTTGTGGAACGAATCGTCTGAGTTTCCATTATTTCCTATGGGGAAATTCGCTTTGGATTACAAGCATGCTTCTGGAATGAAGTACGCTCGCAAACCAAGGTTTGACTGTACTATGAAATCATGTTTCTCTGTTGCAGGCCCGGTCTTATGGAATGAACTATGTTTTTATTTAGTTTGAGAGTTATGTCATGTTTTTAATATTATGTGTGTTTATGCCGAGGCATTAAGCGGATTATAAATATTTTAAATAAATAAATAAAATGATCGCGGGACTAGAATTAACCAAATCCTCACTCAAGCCATATGTTTTCATTAACATTGTGGTCTCCAGGGCCAGACAGTTTGAGAGGAGGAGAAAAGCAGGAGTCATTTCATCAATCATGTTGAAAGGCCTGTCCTAGCTTTACTTCTCTCATTCCTATGGATGATGATGTTAGCAGAGCAAAAAACGGAAAACGAACACCAAGAATCCCACACTTTTTTTTTTTTTTCTCTTGTGCATTCAGAGAAGGTGGCAGAAAGGTGGTCGTTTCGGAAGTTATTTTGCTGAAGTCTAAAAGGCATAACAGATTGACAAACCAATCTGAAGACCAAGATAAGGCTCGGAAAGAGAGACAACACTGTCCTTCGTCTCAGAGAAAAGTGAACGCTGCAAATCTCTTAGGCTCAGGGGCTACCGAATGAAAAAAAACACTGCACTATCAGAGAGAAAGAACAAGCTCTGATCCCGTATAGGGAGGAGCCAGGCCAAATCGGCCGAAGCCTGAGCGAGAAGATGGGGGGGGGAGGGGGAAGGGAGGAAGATAGGGAAACGCCAATCAGCAAGGGAAGCCGGGGGGAGGAGGGGGGGGGTTAGGAGAAGAAGGGGAAGCGGAAGGGAGGTCGCCCCTTTTCCCGACGACGATCCAGGGAGGAAGATAGGGAAACGCCAATCAGCGAGGGAAGCCGGGGGAGGAGGGGGGTTAGGAGAAGAAGGGGAAGCGGAAGGGAGGTTGCCCCTTTTCCCGACGACGATCCAGGGAGATCGACGCGACTTCCCTTCCTCTCACCCTCGACTGCTGTTCCCTCACCTGTGCAGGCACAACTTTCCTCTCCTGCGTCCTCTCTCCGACGGCTGCACACCGGAGTGTCTGGGACTGGTGTCGGTTTCCCCACTGGGACGCTGAGGCAGCTGCCAGATAGGTGAGTCCAGGCGGAGAGGGGGTTGGGCCGCTGCACACGCGGCCAGGGGGGCGCACCGCCCCGGAGCGCCGGTCGGTTGCAGTCTGTGCCACGAGCCGCTGGCCCCAACGCGGCCCGCGGCCAAGGAGGGGAGTCGCCGGCCCTGAGCGCCGGGGGGAGCGGTCAGGTGCAGTCTGTGCCACGAGCTGCTGGCCCCAACGCGGCCCGCGGCCAAGGAGGGGAGTCGCCGGCCCTGAGCGCCGGGGGGAGCGGTCAGGTGCAGTCTGTGCCACGAGCTGCTGGCCCCAACGCGGCCCGCGGCCAAGGAGGGGAGTCGCCGGCCCTGAGCGCCGGGGGGAGCGGTCAGGTGCAGTCTGTGCCGCGAGCCGCTGGCCCCAACGCGGCCTGCGGCCAAGGAGGGGAGTCGCCGGCCTTGAGCGCCAGGGGGAGCGGTCGGGTGGAGACAAGGTTCAGAGAGAGAGAGAGAGAGAGAAAGGCAATGCTTTTTCTGTCTCGGTATGAGAAACAAGCACGTTAAAAAAAAAAAATTCTCTAAGGTTCAATGGTACTAAAGCCAGAGAAACAGCACAGTGAAGTCAGCAGAAAAAAATTGGGGAGAGAAAGCAGAGAGGCAGGAAGACTAACATCTCTTACTACTGATTTTCATTTTATAAACTCCTAGCAGATGTATGAAGTGCTGTAGACGCACATAAGGGTCCTTTTACTAAGGCGTGATAACTGATTTAGCGCACCCATAGAATATAATGGAGGTGTTAGCATATAGCACGCACTAATCTTTACCGCAGGCTAAATCGGTTGGCGCGCCTTAGTAAAAGGACACGTCTACTCTCCACCCTCATACATGCCCCGCGGTAGTGCTGTTTAACCTGTTGTAAGCACACACTAGTACTGTCAAATCTTAGTAAAAGGACCCCTAAATATATGCTAATAGAAACTTCCTTCCCTCGGGGGCTTTGGACATTAGAGCTGTGCAATGAACATTTATTTTTTTTCATTCCATTTTTGTTATATACCACTTGTTTATTTTATTTTGTTTAATTTATTCAAAACAAAACGAACAATAATATTTAGCGTCTTTATTTTTCTACACAGGTTATTTGAAGGGCCTAAAAAAAATGGAGAACAGAATTTCAAACAGGGCTGTGGAGTTGGAGTCGAAGGAAATTTCGGGTACCTGGAGTCGGAGTCAGAAGTACAAAAAACTGAGGAGTCGGAACATTTATCTACCGACTCCACAGCCCTGATTTCAAATACACTAATGTCATTTGTTACCAACCAACTCATGAAATAAAATGCCATTGCTTGGAAAGACAATTGGGGCTCTTTTTATAAAGCCGCACAAGCGGTTTCATCGCATGCATTGGATTAGTGCACGCTAGCCGGAAATCTACCGCCTGCTCAAAAGCAGGCTGTAGCGGCTAGCGTGTGTGGCAATTTGCACGTGCTATTCTGGGCGGAGCCCTTGATCTTATTAGAAGTGCTTTAAATGCAAAAGGTAATGTAAATATATATTCTCGATGTCAAACAAAAAGGAGATTAAAAAAAAAGAATTGCAATAAAACAAAACGGTCTGTAAAATTACTTGTTTCGATGAAGACGAGAAACACAAAAGGTTTTTCCTTTCTACAAAGAAATTTGCCTCAATATTTCCCAGTTCAGTTGGATTTTCAGGACTGACACAATGAATATGTACGAGATCAACTTGCATATGTTGGGTCTCTAAAGTAATGGAAACCTAGTTCATGCATATTTAGTAGAGATATCCTGAAAATTGGACTAAGTATGACTCCACTATAGCAGTGGGAAGCACAGGTTGACTTGACTAGGTGGTTTTGACTTAAGTTGGCTGCATCCTCACTAGAGTGTCTCCTAATATTTCAGAATACTGATATATCAAGTGCAACTAATCCATCATACAGTAGGGGCTGATTCATAATCCTTTTATCCAGAGGAGGGAGTGTATGAATCAGTAATTGCAAAGCATTGCTCAGATTCCCCACTTGCTTTCATCTTGTGAAGAGATTAATAGCCATCCTTGGGACACCAGCTGCTTTCTATTTATCAATGAACGTCGGGGCTGGCAGATCTCCTGGAGGATCGGAGACAATATGCATAGAGCAGTGGCATCCTTGGAACCCTGTGACGGAAGCATAAAATAACAATTATAATACGAAAAAGAATATCATACACAGGTTCCGAGTGAGGTGCTCCCAAATGACTTCTGTTTTTCTTTGTCCATAAGCATAGCCTTCAATATTTTCATTCTGTTCCTCAGCTCCAGTGACTGGCCACGTTGAAGGTTAGCACAAAGCATTATATTGAAATGCCACAGAGTAATTTTCTCTCCCTGGATATTAACCCAGCTGAATGCAAGTGTCCTTGAGTGG
Source organism: Geotrypetes seraphini (assembly GCF_902459505.1). Lineage (NCBI taxonomy): Eukaryota > Metazoa > Chordata > Amphibia > Gymnophiona > Dermophiidae > Geotrypetes > Geotrypetes seraphini. The sequence goes on from NC_047102.1 coordinate 8,592,414, forward strand.
TATGTAGCCCGTTTCCAATAAGTGACATTTTGTTTTGACAATATATTTTGTGCCTCATATTCAGAGTAACAGTTTCTGACCTATTCATTTAGAAGAAAATAGCATTTCAACACTATAAAGCAGGCTTAAGGATGGGATTGTCATCATTTCTTTCCTCCCTAAATAATAAGATAGTGATTTGTGCCTCGACCTTTTTAAAGCACCCTCAGGAGCCAAGGGTATGTGCCTTCACTGGGTTTCATGTGTCCTGTAGACAAAATTTGTTGCGGTGGAGAGGCCTGAGATTAACACGGATAGGTGTATGGCACTGTGGATGTTGATATTGTTCGCTCATTGGCTGCTGCTAAATAGGTAGGCGGGACTCCAATGTTGGGGAAGAGGGAGGACAGAGCATTTGAATCCCATCTGTGGCTGTACCTCTGATTCATTATGACTTTCCTTATACAGTATATTAAGAACTTAAGAATAGCCATATTGGGTCAGACCAATGGTCCATCTAGCCCGGTATCCTTTTTACACAGTGGCCAGTCCAGGTCCTGAGTATCTGGAAGAAACCTAAAGCGTAGCAACATTTTCTGACATCCTTTCTAAAATACCCTTCCACATAAAATAATTACTGCATTTTTCGCTCCATAAGGCACATTTTTTTCCCCAAAACTGGGTGGAAATATCTCTACATCTTATGGAGTGAATATTGCATCACTGACCATGATGTGCAGTGAGCGCCCAGCTGCCTGCCAGGGAAACTTATACCTTTTTTCACCTTTTTAAATCCTGGTGGTCCTGCCCAGCACTGAGCCACTCCCTCGCTGGATGGCTGCCTCAGATCTCGCGAGACTGACAGCAGCCATTCCGGGAGCGCTCCTGCCTTGTGCGCCCACTGGCTGCGAGATCTGAGGCAGCCATCCAGCGAGGGAGGAGCTCAGTGTGGGGTAGGAGTGTGGAAAGCTCGCTCCTGACAATACCCCGCTGGAGCACCAGGATTTAAAAAGGTGAAAAAAGGTACCAGGGGTGGGAGTAAAAATTGTACGTCGGCTGGGACAGATTTCTCCTGTCCCAGCCTACCACTAGACCACCAGAGGGGGGGGACGGGACAGAATACAGGACAGGGAGGTGGGTCAGGATACAGAAAACTAGAAGAGCGCTTGAACCTTAAAGTCTCCTCATTTAGTAATGACAGTGATGATGGTTCTTAATACTGCTGTTGACTTTACATGGTTGAAATATTATTCTGCTATATTTTATTAAATATATTAGTACACCATACGGTTCAGAATATTTTTTTTCTTGTTTTCCTCCTCTAAACCTAGGTGCATCTTCTGATCAGGTGAGTCTTATAGTGGGAAAAATACAGTATTGCTTCTAAAATGGATTTGACTTAAACAATAGCAGACTACTTTTGATAGTAATATATATCTTTGCAGATACTGGGTGAAAACGATGTGATTATAATAGGACCATTGCTTTCCTACTGCTGATTAAGCCTTCCTCCTGAGTCATCTACAAGGCATTAGCTCATAATGTGCAATGATTATTAAAAAACAATATGACACAAGCCATCATCTACTTCAAATTATAGATACTATAGTAGACAACACAGACAGTACATAAGAACATAAGAAGCGCCATCTCCGGATCAGACCTTCGGTCCATCAAGTCCACACGCGGAGGCCCTCCCAGGTGTACACCTAGCATAATTTGTAGTCACCCATAAGGAGATGTGCATCTAGTTTGCTTTTAAATCCTAGGACGGTCGATTCCGCAATAACCCCGTCAGGGAGATCATTCCAGGTGTTCACCACTCGTTGCGTGAAGCAGAACTCCCTGATATTCATCCTGAACTTGTCCCCCCTCAGCTTTATTCCGTGTCCTCTTGTCCGTGTCAAATTGGACAATGTAAATAGTTTTTTCTGCTCTATTTTGTCGATTCCTTTCAGTATTTTGAAGGTCTCGATCATATCCCCTCGCAGTCTCTTCTCAAGGGAGAACAATCCCAGTCTCATAAGTCGATCCTCGTATTCCAATTTCTCCATACCCATTACTAGCTTTATTGCTCGCCTCTGCACCCTCTCCAGCAGTTTTATATCCTTCTTTAGGTTGGGAGACCAATGTTGGACGCAGTATTCCAAGTGGGGTCTCACCATTGCTCTATAAGGTGGCATTATGACCCTCTCCGATCTACTCGTGATTCCCTTCTTTATCATTCCCAACATTCTATTTGCTTTCTTTGCTGCCGCCGCACATTGTGCCGACAGCTTCAGGGTCCTATCTATCAGTACACCCAGGTCCTTTTCTTGTTTGCTCTTACCCAGGAAATGGAATGCTTTCTTACAAAAAAGATGCTTTAATTAAAAGCAGTTGCCAGGTAAATACTTCATTGGGTTTTCCGTGCAAGGTCTCTGTACCTGGATGCATTATTATTCAAAGAATACACATTTCAAACATGCATTATCATACAAATTGAATTCAGGAGATTATTTATAAAAATTACAAACTAGAAAATCATTTATCTGGCAATAAGTGCCCATAATAACTTCTGTACTGTAAATTGAAGAGGGCTGCTCAAGTCTTTAATTCAATCTGATCCTCCATATTTTATTTTCTGGCTATGTGACATCTTTTGAGATGTGCACACAATCCAGTGATTAATGAACTTGTTGGTGATTTTTCAGTTCTGTTGCATTTATAATCATATCATTGAAGATTATTACTATAGTAAAGGCTATGATTAAAAAGTTAATTTGATGTGGGTATTTGCATTATACCTTGTTATTAATGGACACGTTTCAATGTTTGCACACATGCCTCATCCCATAATTTTTTTTTCCCTCCCACTCCTACTTGATGAAAAATTTTCCCCAGCCTATGATAAATTCACCTTTGGAAAGGGAACTGGAATTTAAGATGACTTCAGTTCAACACCTCTTACGTCTTGCATATCAACAGTGATGAGATGATCTCTCAAGGAAACTGAATTTTGATCCACTTGTTTTAGTTCTCTTAGAGATCCTTTTACTCAGCGTTAGGTGCTAATGCATACCTAATTCAACTAAAAATGGCATACTGCAGGGCCCTCTCAGGTGTCCTGCCGAAAGTGTTAAATGTGTACTTGCTAATTGCATACTAAAATAATTTTAAAATATTTTAAAGGGGCATGTCAAGGGTGAAGAGTTGGTGCTCTTGTACTAATCAGTGTAAGTGCATTGTTGTGTGCTATATAGTACATAAGAACATAAGAATAGCTTACTGGGTCAGACCAATGGTCTATCAAGCCCAGTAGCCCATTCGCACGGTGGTCAATCCAGGTCACTAGTATATGGCCAAAACCCAAAGAGTAGCAACATTCCATGCTATCGATCCAGGACAAGCAGAGGCTTCCCCCATGTCTTTCTCAATAACAGACTATGGATTTTCCTCCAGGAACTTGTCCAAACCTTTCTTAAAACCAGCTACGCTATCTGCTTTTACCACAACCTCTGGCAAACGTGTCCCAGAGCTTAACTATTCTCTGAGTGAAAAAATATTTCCTCCTATTGGTTTTAAAAGTATTTCCCTGCAGTTTCATCTAGTGTCCACTAGTCTTTGTAATTTTTAACACAGTGAAAAATCAATCCACTTGTACTCGTTCTACTCCACTCAGGATTTTGTAGACTTAAATCATATCTCCCCTTAGCCTTCTCTTTTCCAAGCTGAAGAGCCCTAATCTTTTTAGTCTTTCCTCATACAAGAGGAGTTTCATCCCCTTTATCATCTTGGTTGCTCTTCTTTGAATCTTTTCTAGTGCCGCTATATCTTTCTTGAGATAAGGAGACCAGAATTAAAAGCAATACTCCAGGTGAGATTGCACCATGGAGCGATACAGAAGCATTGTAATATATTTAGTCTTGTTAACCATCCCTTTTTTACTAATTCCTAGCATATTAGCTACTCTTTGGGTTTCTACCGGGTACTTGGGATCTGGGTTGGCCACTGTGTAAACAGGATACTGGGCTTGATGGTCCTTTGGTTTGTCCTAGTAAGGCAGCTCTTATGTTCTTATGTGAGCCAAATATAGGACAATCAAGCCATTGCGACATCACCGGCATTGGTGGAATGAAGCATTATGACATCACAATCTCCAGCTACCAGAGACTGAAATTCTTCACAGTAAGGGGAAAGGGGGGTGTCAATATGGGCTAATGATAAGATGAGTTATTTTACTCCTAAATCATGCATTTTAGCAGAAATACCATTTTATTCTACCATTTTTAACTAGAGTTAGCAATAAAACAAAATCCGTCTAGACAATGGTTTTCGAAAACAGAAAATTGGATGGCCCTTTATGACACTTTTTGGACATATTTCTTTTTTGAAAATGAGTCCCATAGTTACTTGGGCTACAAATTATGAACACGGAAAAGAGACATACATTTCTAAACACAGGGAGCCTTCCTTCCTCCCATTTTGGAAAGGAAAAAAAAAAAGATTTGATACGTAGCCACTGGGGGTAAAGCCAAACCTTCTGTCTTTGGACTTTCTGAAATCCCTGGGACCATGGCCAAAGGCCATTGAGTTACAGGCTCTAGCCTGAGAAATAGGCCACCAGTGAATGCTAAGCATGATTAATGCTCAAATACTACGACCCAGTGGAGCTGACCTTGGCAGTGGCAGGTCCTAAGACAGTCAGAAAATTCCCTTCCTTATCTTTCATTAAAATTACACATCGTGGTTGCACTATTTGGCCCAGATGACGGGCAGCCACGTAAAAAAAATAAAGCTATCTTTTATCTTCAACAGATGTGAAATTGCACATACATAACTTTTACAAATAGCAGGCTATGAAAGTAAAGAACTCAAACATCTCGGAAAGGAATCTTTTTTTTTTTATTGCCGTATATTTTTGTACACACCTAACACATTTTAATAGCGCTAATATCACCATTTGCATGATCCAGGGCACTTTCTTTCTGGTTTCATTCAGTATCAAAAATCAGACTGATGCCAGCACTGATTAACCATTTCTGTAGCACTATCAGATATATACAGAAGAGAAAAAAATGAGGATGCAGGAAATTTTTCTATTTTGGGGGTAGTTATGGGCTCCTTTTACTAAAGTGTGCTAATGGATTTAACACATACTCTGTATAACATAACAAATCACTTCTATACCGCATAACCGGTAAGTTCAATGCGGTTTACAAAATTTAACAAAAAATTCAAGCGGAAAGAGTTAATTAATTGGCGAACAGATGTGTCTTTAATTGCTTTTGAAAATAATTATAGGATATGGAAGTCAAATGCTCACAAGCCCACGAGAATAAAATGGACTTCTTAGCATTTGGTGTGAAAATCCATTAGAGCATCTTAGTTGAAACCCTGTGGTTAAAACCAGCAAAGCCATAATCGAGAAATATCAGGGTTTAAAATTTTGAAAGCAACTTCAAAAAGGTGGTGCTTTAGGAAGGACATGAATGTAGAAAGAGAGGGTAGGTCTTATACCATGGGTGCCAATAGTTTCAAGTTTATTAATTCTTCATATCCCACGAATCGTATAACAGCTAAGCAGCTTACAATAAAATCAGATACAAATAACTAGTAATGTTAAAATAAAACAATAAGCAATAAAATAATGATATAAACAATGTGTGACACAAGAGGATAAGGGATGAAATACAATGTACAATATAATAGGAAAGCAAGGGGGAGAGTAACACACGAGGTCTGGGAACAGTCCCTATGCGTCATCTGGTGTGATTGGTATTACTGATGATAGAAACCGATGCTTCTGAAAAAACATTGGAAAATACAGAAGTTTTGAGATCTTTCTTTAAAAGTATTGAGAGGAGTCTGAAGTCTGAGATGATTTGGAAGAGCGTTCCATAATTCTGGACCCTGAACGGAAAAATTGAATTACGTATAGAGCCAATAAATATTTCTCGAAAAGTAGGAACTACTAAATGGTTTTGATTTAGGGATCTTAGAGTTCGAGAGGGAGTTAAAAATTTACTGTGTGAACAAGCAAAAGCTTAGTCAGATGGTTCAAAGGTGTAAAAGAGGAGGAAGGGAGAGCAGGTCAACAGCTGCAAAATCTAAATGGGATATGGGTGGAGAGGTGTCAGGTCAAAAGTGCACCGGGACAAAGGCGCAAGCAGACAATTGAGCGCAGCGCGGAGGCAGGAGACATGGGGGGGCGTGGGGGAACCCCCCACTTTACTAAATACAAATCGTGGGGGCGTTGTGGGGGGTTTGGGGGGTTGTAACCCCCCAAATTTTACTGAAAACTTCACTTTTTCCCTGTTTTTAGGGAAAAAGTAAAGTTTATAGTAAAATGTGGGGGGTTACAACCCCCCAAACCGCCGGCGCGATTTGTAGTAAGTAAACTGGGGGTGTTCCCCAACAAAAAACCCCGTCGGAGCCCCTAAAAACAGTAATTTTCTTTGGCGCGCGCCTTTGTCTTCCGCGTTGTTGTCTATGAACCGGGTGGAGACAAAGAGGGGAGAAATGAACAAGAAAATGGTCAGTTCAGGGGACCGGAGTAGCAGAAAAAGAAGAAAGGGTGAAATGGTCTGAAATCCGAGATAGGATGAGGTCTAATGTTTGCCCAACTTCGTGTGTAGAAAAGGGGACATGATGCTCAAGCTCAAGGTCTGTCAAAAATGAAAACGTGTTTATCAAATGGACGGTCAAGGGTAGAATAATGAATATTAAAATCCCCTATGACAAGCAAGTTATCAAAGTAAGTTACTACATCAGAAAGACAAAGACATAATGAATCTAATAGTGCTGGGTAAGAAGAAGGTGTCAAGTAAGAAAGAAAAAAAATTCAAGGGACGAGAGAGATTCAGTCTAAGCAGTGCTGCTTATAAGGTGGCTTTCTTCCTCTAAAGAATCAATTAGCTTAGTGGGGTTTCAAAAAGGTTTGAATAATTTCCTAAAAGAGAAGTCCATGAGCCATTATTGGGGAAATCTACTGTTTATTCCTAGGATAAGCAGCATATAATCTGTTTTACTACTTGGGATCTAGCTGGGTACTTGGGACCTGGATTGGCCACTGTTGGAAAGTGGATACTGGGCTTGACGGGCCTTCGGTCTGTACCAGTATGCAACTCTTGTGTTTTTATGTGAGCCAAGTATAGGACAGTCAAGCTATTGTGACATCACTGGTGAAGTTGGCTCTTAGGCATTGGTGGAATGAGGCATTATGAGATCACAATCTCAGCTCTGGAATGTTGCTACTCTTTGGGTTTCCACCAGGTACTTGGGACCTGGGTTGGCCACTATTGGAAACAGGATACAAAGCTGGATGGACCTTTGGTCTGTACAGTATGGCAGCTCCTATGTTCTTATAATTCAGCAACCTGTGGTACCAGGATTCTGAGGTTGCTGAATCCTATGAGGAATTAATTTAATTTTTTAATTTAATTTAATTCTTATATACCGCTAATAACTGTGAGGTTTCTAAGCGGTTTACAAAAATGATGCATTAAAAGATACAATAAATAAAAATAAATAAGATAGGTACTTGAAGGTGAGATAAATGGAAATCTTTTAGTGCTCCTTGCTGAATCCTTCCCTTAGTGTATCTAAATAGAAATTCTTTGAATTACTGAAAAATGCATCAACTAAATCCAAATTCCTGTTATCTCTATTTTTAAATTAGGCTCCATCCTTTGTCTCCCCCACCCCCCTATCTTCTAGACATGAGTCTCCTAATGTGTACGATTATGACACTGTTAAATCTCTTTAAAGACTTATAGTGATCCTCAGTTTCTACTGAATAACCCCAATAACCCACTACTAGAAAATGGACTTGGCTGACCTGAAATTGGTATGATTTTGAACTTATGCTTTACAACGAAATGGTGCTGGTTAGCCAAAAGGCACTGTCATTTTGTCTCCTGGGCAAATATTTGGGAGCATTGACTGGCACCACCTTGTATTAATACACTGGAGAGGCAGGAATGGCTAGAGATCACTCTTGTTCAATGGAAACTCTTCACAAGGCTCCACCGATAGGATAAATGGATCCAAGAGGAGTTCTCAGGAAAGGTCTGAACCTGACATGTACGTTTCTTTGTTTGTTTTATATTGTATTTTTGTTTTAATGAACAAAATTCAATGACACAAAAATCTCCCAAATGCAACAGTGTATACGGAAAAAAAAAAAAAAAATCTATACATACCCCTGTTCAATATGCACAAAACATACGGTTGAACTCCGTAGGAATCGATGGGAAAGTGTAGTGCTCTCAAACTTACCCCCTTGTACAAAACCACGCAAGAGGTTTTTAGTGTTCAGCCTGACCCAGTATGGCTATTCTTACGTTCTTTATGCGCTGCTCATGGGACCTTAACTGCCGACCACCAATCACGTACTCGCTTTAATGCAGTTATGTTCTGTTAGTACAGTGAATGCTGTCCTAAATCTATGCTATGCCATGCAATATCTTCTACGAATGCTGCAAATTCTTCTAAGCTATGTCTGCCAAAAATGTCTTTCAATAATTTTGCCCTTTCTATACTGTGAATGCACCTTTGTAGCCCGTTCTGGGCTCCTTTGGGAGGACGGGCTAAATAAGTGATTATCTAGGAATAACGCAGGCTGTGATCAGCAAAACGCTGAGCCCTGGAGTCTCTAAACAGCACCATTTTTGTGCGGCCATTTTAAAAGTGGCCACCGATCATGCAATGGCGCCACTTAGAGAATCACGCCTCCAGCAAAGGTAGGCGCCGGAAATGCAGGCCAGAGTTTTCAAGGCCTACAATTCCGGCACCTACCTTTGATGTGAATCACGCCTATAGAGGCACCTCTGAAGATGTGATTCGGGTGCCATTTTTTTAGGCAGCGATAGGCACCTTGTCATTTTTCTTAAGTCCATTTTTAAATGGCATTGTGGACTTATTTTACGTGCTGATACGGTGTCTACTGGTCTCTCAGTTAAGGCGTCATTTATAGAATATGACCTCCAGCCAATTACTCCTCCCTGGACACAATGACGGCATTTGCTCAATACTGGGGGTACTTAGTACTCATTTGCCCCATAGAGCTGGCTTCTGTGCTCCCAATGACTCCTGGCTGTAATCTCCCATCTTCCAGAAGCTAAAAATAATGTTAGGAATGGCCTTCTTCAAGGAGAGTCCTACGTCCTATGGATTCTTGCTTGATATTCTTCTATTAGATGCATCTGTCTGACTTTTTGTTCTCCAAGCCTTTATTGTGTCATTTTCTCATGCCTCCATGTTCAAAGCCACAGGTGCAAAGAAACAATTTGTGTGTCCGTAATTAACAATCAGCAAGAGAAACTTCAAAGCCTTTTTTTTTTTTTTTTTTTAATGTTCCCCCAAAAATTCCAAAAACTTAAAAGCAGAGACAGAATAAAGGAGAAATTAAATTCACCGAGCAGATCAAACATATGCCCACTTTGCTAAAAAAAAGAATAAAGCTTATGATTAGTAATAAAATGTGTCAGTAAGCAACATTTAAGCTATATTGCAAGAGCGTCATATTAATTTACAATAGTTCAAAGCACTTGAAATTGCCTATTGAGTGATATTCAATATTCCTTCAACAAGAGCTGTTGAGTGTATCTAAGGCAATGCCATAGGTATCTCGGATGTCAAATTAAACTTCCTATTGAACAGGTTCCAGTAGGACAGCAAGTCAATTTTAAATGAGCTGCAAAATACATTTTTTGAGCAAAAAGTTACTGTAGTAGCTGCACTGCACAATGGATTCTGTATTCCGAGCCATCATTAGATTTTGCTTGGAGTCTATTCACCTGCTGTAATTGTTCGACTAAGGTATGAGCTCACATGAGTATTATTATCCGGTGCATTTGGAAATTAGCTGTGAGTCTATTTTAAATGACAATACGAAAGGCCTGCGCTCCTCTTGGAATGTACTTGAAATCAATTTGAAATCCACTAAGGCGGAGAAGAATGAGGTCCAGTCGTGAGACTATGAAAGTGAATCAATAAAGCCAAGGTACAGACAAGCTTATATTTCAAGAGAACTATCTCCAACGTAAGGATGGGCCATCATTTGTGATGCAATGTCATTGGCTGATAATAGCAATAAGAATAAGAAGAATGACCTTCTTAAAGAGTGGACACCATGGCCCGGATTCTGGCGCCCTATCACAGCCAAAATTAAATTGGTTTTAACCGGTGCTGGCTAACCGAAAGTCACTCAGCTCTTTGCTACAAATCCAAAAATAGCTCCCCACTAAAACGATAATACGGTAGGGGCAACACTTTGGGTTGAGTATGCACAATCTAATATAATAGTGATAAAGAGGATGTATCGGTGAAATCCTGCGCTCTCCAGGCACTTTAGCAAAGTGACAGATTTGGGCCCGTAAGGCTCTGACGTCACAAGTTAATCACACCATATGGTTCCTCGAAATTAAACAGGTGCACAAAGGCATCAGACACAATCATTAATAAAACGAACACAAACTCAACTTTCAAAGAGTTGCCGCCCATGTGCCCAAATACCCAACCCCCGCTCAAGTCACACATTCAAATAGCTGTGGAAAAAATGTCCAAAGTCTCATCTGTCTGTGCGCAAAACAAAGGACTTCTTTTACAAAGGTGTACTAGCGTTTTTAGCGCACACACACGATTAGCGCCCGCTAGCCGAAAAATTATCGCCTGCTTAACAGGAGCCCAAAGAGTTGTTGCCCCTGCTGTATCATTGTTATAGTAAGTACAATATGCTTACATATAATTTCTTATAAATTTTATTAAATATTTGATCAATTTAACACTCATATATTATTCAACTCATCATATCGCAAGCCACAATCGACAAAATCACAACGAAAACCCTCCCCCGCACGTGTAGAAACCAATGACTAAAGTTTATCAGCGACCGATAACACTTTGAGAAGGAAATTCTGGTTTTTGGAGATATCAAGTTTGGTGAAAGTGTTTATACGGAAAAAGAAGGGAAAGGGGATTTGCTCTGGGGTAGATCGTAGATCAACATTGTATCATCAAAAGACTCTGATCAACTTTAGTCATTGGTTTCCACAAGTGCAGGGGAGGAGGGTTTTCATTGTGATTTTGTGGATTGTGATACGATGATTTGAATAATTTATGAGTGTTCAATTTGACTAAAATATTTAATAAAATTTATATGAAATTATGAGGTCCTTTTGCTAAGGCGCGCTAGCCATTTTAGTGCATCTTAAACGCTAACGCATCCACACACTATAATGGACGCGTTAGCGTTTAGCGTACGCTAATAATCAGTGTGCGCTAAAACAGCTAGAGTGCCTTAGCAAAAGGACCCCTATATATAAGCACATTTTAGCTTCTTTGTTTGTATTGAAGTATTTAACTCACTGAGCCTAGTACTATTGTATTATTGTCCCATTATATTGTGGATTGTTATAGTAGGGAGTTATTTTTTGGATTTGTAGGTTAGGGTCTCCACTATTTCCGGTTAATTGTATAGATTGTACTCAGTCCAATGCAGCAGATAGTTCAGCTGTAAAAGCAACCCCAGGGATCCAATTTGGTCATTTTTATGGCTGTGCTTTGACGCAAGGATGCAAAGAAGAGAAAACCCAAACACAAGATGGTGACACATAGACCTAGAGGGGCATTTTATCGTTAAAATGAATCAAATCACTTTGATTGCAGCAAGAGACAGTAAGAAGAAAGAAAGACATAGTGATAGAAAGTAACTGCAAGTATGAATGAAAGGGATGAAGGGACAAGAGGAACTTCCACGGAGAAGTTTTTTTTTTTTTTTTTTTTTTTAAAAAAAAGAACCTTGTTTTGCTCAATGAAGCAAAGTGCCACTTTTAAATGAAACAGTCAATCAGAAGTGATAGGAGCTTCTGAGCCAAGCAGCTAGCAAAAATGAACTCAAACAAAATGCAATCAAGGCCATTTTTGGTCTCCAGTGACAGCTGGCTTTTTATAGCTATGGTACACATAAACACACCGAAAGCAAATTAGACACATCTATGAAAGGTAGGGTCAACATTACCTAGCAGTCAAGTTATCCACTTTCAGAAAGGAGATTTAAGACTCGATTTCTGACAGCCCCACCCTGATGCATTATGGGATCCCAACTCTGATTCCAATAGGTAGAATATGAGGGTACCCAGCATGCTTTGCTTTGAGATATGGGCTCAAAACTAGAACTGACCAGAAACTCTTCATCTAGGACTGAAAAACAGTAGCCATGAGCGAGACTCTTAAGTCGAGTTACAATGCTTTTCTAATTATGACCCCCTAAAAAAAATGATATGGCTGTTTGGCCAATGTCAAACAGGACATTGAGGTAAACACACATTTGGGCTGATTCACAGATTTGAAAATGCCATTGGAAGCCCACTTTTTAAAACAGATAAAATAATATGCGCCCTAGAATGATTATCAGGCAATCTGACTTGGATGCCGGTTACAGAATCGCGGGGAGTCCCTGACGCTCATCTGATGGGGAGGGGAGAGTTCCCATGCCCTGCAGTCTAGCGGCAAAGATAAGCAGCTGAAATGTAGGCCAGAGTTTTCCGGGCCTACTTTTCAGCTGCCTATCCTGACTGAATAGGTGTGATTCTGTAACCAGCACCCTCAAATGACTGACATGCGATCGAAGACTGCTTTTATTTATTTAATTCATTTTTCTATCCCATTGTCCCCAATAAGCGCAGAACGGGTTACAGGTTAAACATACATAATATCAGCACAAGATTACAATGCAACTTTTCATCCTAGTTAGCACATATTAGATGTTGTTATCCTTACGTGACACATAAGAACATAAGAAATGGCTTTGCCGGATCAGACTCTAGGTCCATCCAGTCCGGTGACCCGCACCCGCGGAGGCCAAACCAGGTGTCCCCTGCTGAGAAAACCTTGTTTACTCATATCCCCCAAAGTGATTTGCGAGAAGGTATGCATCCAACTTGCCCTTGAATCCCAGAATGTTGGTCTCCATCACGACCTCCTCCGGGAGAGCATTCCAAGCGTCCACCACTCGTTGTGCGAAACATAATTTCCTGACGTTTGTCCTGGGCCTAGTGCCCCTCAATTTCAGTCCATGACCTCTTGTCCGAGTCACATTTGACAATGTGAAGAACGATGTATCTTGCTCTATTTTGTCGAATCCTTTTAGTATTTTAAAAGTCTCTAGCATGTCCCCTCGCAGTCTTCTCTTCTCAAGGGTGAACAATCCCAGTTTTCCGAGGCGTTCTTTGTAGCTCAAATTCTCGATACCTTTAACTAGCTTTGTGGCTCGTCTTTGTACCCTATCCAGTAGGGTTATATCCTTCTTTAGGTAGGGAGACCAGTATTGGACACAGACTGGTTCAGTTACCAATATACAATTCTTTGTAGTCCATGGATCAAGGATAGGGGGGTCAGATGAAGAGGTATGTTTTTATTGCTTTTCTGAAGTTGCAGAGACATTCAAGAGATCTGATCTGCGGTGGCAGTCGATGCCCAGTGGCTCTGTATGAAGTGGGAGTAGGACCGTTGTTTGAAAACTGAAGAGCTCGACCAGGGGGCGTTTTGGAGGTGCATTTCATTAAGGTGGCCACCTTCTTGGTTATAGAATCCAGCCCTGTGTACGTTGTGTTTCTTCTTCATCTTGTGTGAAAATGCAAGTTATTTATACACACAATAAATCGGTTGGTTTTATGTAACAGAAATAACAGTTGGTTAAATACAGAGGCCCTGGTGAATGCCACAATAATATTGAATAGATTCCGAAATCAAACTAAGTTGAAAAAATGCATTACTTCCAGTGCTTAAATCATTAAGCACCCTTTAAAAAAAAAAATACTTCTATCTTTATCAGAGTACAAGCCAAGATGATATAGACAATTTACAGAATTGTTCTCTTAATTGCTAAGATTACATCTTATGAAAAGAAGACTTCTACCAATGGAACTGGGGTAATTGCTAAATCATTTTCGCTTTAAACTTGAAAGTGGAAAAAAAAAACTCAAGACGTCCCCTTTTGAAAGCAGACCAAATCGGGCAGTCTCAAATATAATGAAGCGTCTACCAGTTTTACAGATCTCGCAGAATAACGTTAATTGAAATGTCCACATATAATGTTGCTCTAAGAAAGAGAAGGCATACTGTACCCTCCAAGTCATTGAATCAAATGCCAACGAGTGATACTGTTAATGCTTGGAACAGATATGGAGGCTGGAGATGGAATAGATCCCATAGAAGACCTGAAGGTAGGGGAACTTGGTGCTGAACTGCATGCGGGAGTTTATTGTATAAACACAATTATCTAAACTAAGTAGATGAATCTCAGATGGATGGTTGGGCCATCTTACTTTAAAAGGTCTAGATCAGGGGTGTCCAACCTTTTGGCTTCCCTGGACTGCATTGGCCGAAAAAAAAAAAATATATATGTTTCTGGGGCCGCAGAAACGCGGAAACGCTGCAGCAAGACAGAGGAGGGAGCCGGCAAGACGGTAAACACCCGGGGGCAGCAGAGGAAAACACTGCATCGCCCTCGACCGGGGCCGCACAAAATACTTCACGGGGCCGCAGGTTGGACACCCCTGGTCTAGATGTCAACCCTTGAGAGGGACCTGAATATATAGATATTTTAATAGGCTCTGACCTCCTAAATGTAAGTGTCCTTTTATTAAGGGCAACTATGGGTTTTACCATGTGCGGGCCCATATTAGCATCTCCTGTGCATTAAAACAGCCAGTGTGATTTAAAAAAAAAAAAAAAAAAAATGCACTAGCTGTGTAACACAGAAATAGGCAGTGAGTGGGTGTGACGGAGGTGGTACAGACGAGATGAGGATTTAATGGCACGACCAATTATCATGCCACTTATACCCAATTAAACCACTTACATTAGGCGCCGGTGGGCACAGTCTAGGCGCCTTCTTAAAATTTTGACATACCGCCTTATCGGAATTCAAAGCGGTTTTACAGAATTTAAAATTATAAAATACAGGACAATGGCCAATAAACGAAGACAAACAAATAGACATGACTTACTGGAATGAGAGAAGATGGGGGAGGAACTACAATATTTAAATAGTAAAGAACAAACAACGGGGGAAATGAAGAGAGAGGCAGAAATGGCCAAACTAGCAAAAACTAAAAACATCCTTTAAAAGGACGATCAAACTTCAAAAGCATCTTTAAAAAGAAACGTTTTTAAACTGGATTTAAGTTTATCTGGAGGTGTAATCTCTCTTAAGGAGCTGGGAGCCGAATTCCAAAGCGAGGGGGCCGTAACAGCGAAGATATTGTTTCTCATGGTACTGATGTACCTTAGCGAAGGGATTGAAAGGATCGGAGGGAGGTGCCGAAAGGAGTGCGGAATGAAGCGTCTGTTTATAAATTCTGGCTGATCTGCGGCTCTAGTTTTAAGGGCTCCTTTTACGAAGGTGCGCTAGCGTTTTCGGCGCACGCTAACCCCCCTCCCCCGCGCTACATGGAATATACTAACGCAAGCTCTATGGAGGCGTCAGCGCGCTAAGACCTCTAGCGCACCTTCGTAAAAGGAGCCCTAAATGTCAACAACATAATCTTAGAGGTGATTTGGTGTTCGTGTGCCTTAACTAGAAGTGGAGTGACATGGTCAAATTTTCTTGCATTAAAGACGATTTTTATTGCAGTATTTTGGACAATTTCTAATTTCTTTCTTGGTGCTATCTTTGTATAGGCATCAGTATCCTCTCTCTGTTTATCTAACTCTCCATGATAAGTAAGAACTAATTCTGTTTCTAAAGAAAATTATCTGAACAAATATAATAAAGGCTTCCATTTGCAGTTGGTGAAATTCAAAGACATATCTCAAACGGAATAGATCCATACAAATTCCTTTATATAATTTGCAACCCACAGCTCCTACCACTCGAGAAGTACAAAGAGGGGCCTGAAGTCAGTGGAGGATTTTGTCACGGGAGCAACTAAAACAGCAGCGCAGACGGCACAGGTGATGGGATTATTTTAAAGCCATTTTTCTTTGTTTCTCGGAAATAAGAGTTAAGTTCCTAAAGCACCGAAGGCATGAATAGCAGTTCTCACTTGAAAGAAAATAAGACCTCGTTTTATGCCGAGTCTTGGGACCTGATTGACGGAGGCCTCTCTCACTTTCTGCGTCCTTGGAGAGCAGCACAGTGAATCAGATTCTTATTTTAAAGCAAAGAGTATTTTTCTCCTTTCATAGCAGACATATTTCATGGAACAATTTTCAAAGGCATTTTCATGTATAAAGCACGGACGGACCTTCCATGAAACTACTCACTCATGTTCCTACATTTCAAATTCAGTTCATTTTTTTTATATATATAGTACCATTCTAGGTTGCATATTACATTGAAGTATAAAACAAATGCAACATACAAACCTACAATAAAAATGGAATAAGAACATAAGCAGTGCCTCCACTGGGTCAGACCTGATGTCCATCGTGCCCAGCAGTCCGCTCACGCGGCGGCCCAACAGGTCCAGGACCTGTGCAGTAATCCTCTATCTATACCCCTCTATCCCCTTTTCCAGCAGGAAATTGTCCAATCCTTTCTTGAACCCCAGTACCGTACTCTGCCCTATTACGTCCTCTGGAAGCGCATTCCAGGTGTCCACCACACGTTGGGTAAAGAAGAACTTTCTAGCATTCATAAAATCACAAAGCACACATATTTAAAAAAAAAAAAAAACTCACTAAAATATTACGAGGACATTGCAACGTTGCCGGAAAATATTGTATTTTGTAATAGCTTGATTGATTGTGGGAATCACTGACATGTTAAGTCAACACTGCAGGTTATTAATTCTTGCACTATGGCCAGTTATTTTGGGAAAACCCACGTGTAAATAGCAGTGTTATGTTTTTGCTATTCAATATTCTATAAACAGTCATTTACAAAGCTACAGTGAGTATTTTTAAAAATTTATTTTAGGTATACAGTACTCCCCTCGAAATTCATGGGGGTTCCATTCCAGAAACCCCCGTGAATTTTGAAAAACCGTGAATATAGGTTTTCGCCTGTGAAAAGGCAGGAGAGGGCAGCTGGGGCGCCGGCGGGTGCAGAAAATCACTCGCGGTATGCTCCGACTGCCTCTTCCTGTTACTAAAGTCAGGCTACACCAATCAGGAGCTGCTTTGACACACCAGATAGCGTGTCAAAGCAGTTCCTGATTGGTGTAACCATGATTTCAGTACAAGGAAGCGGCGGTCAGAAAATACCGCAAATTACTGAGTCCACAATTTGCGAACTGCGAATTTGTGGGTGTTTACTATATATATTTATACACCGCCTATCAAATTTATCTAAGCAGTGTACAATCAGGTACTCAAGCATTTAACCTATCTGTCCTGGTGGGCTCATAATCATCTAATGCCATCAGTAACGCGGAAGAATGAATTCTTGGGCGGACAAGGCCGAAGCAGCCTGTTAGAGTGCTGCTGGCCTGATGCTGCTTAGGGAGGTAAGTAGGGCTCGCAGCCGGGTTCTGATGGGAGGGAGGAAAGGATGGGGATTCGGCTGAGTGGCGGGTGCTCGGGGGGTGGAAGGTGGAGGGGGTGCTTTCTCAAGGGTCCTGCTGCACAAGGGATGGGAGGAAGGGAAGGGAAACTGCTGGCAAATCCCGGGACTAGGGCTTATTTTAGGGGTAGGGCTTATATTAAAACCTACCCCGAAAATCCTGCTAGGGTTTATTTTTGGAGTAGGTCTAATTTTCGGGGAAACACGGTAGTAAATGTAGAATATTCTATGAAAACTGATCCCTAAGCTTATTAATTGGAGGTGAGGACTGGCTTCCGTGTGGTATGGCATGGTGTCGTAGCTTTATTTAAATCTCGTCCTTCCTCAGGGTGGGTAACAAGCATACTTAATAAGTATCACAAAATAAAAAAAATGACAATATCAGATCAGATCAATAACGGTTTGTACAAGCAATGTATTCAAGTTGACATCAGCAGTTCAATAGATAATGCCTTAACCTTGACCTGAAGGATATTAACACCCCCTCTCCCCTTTAACAAAACCTTTTAGCGTCAGCCGCAGCAGTAACAGCTCCAATGCTCGTGGAATTCCTATGAGTGTCAGAGCTGTTACCACCACGTTACAGTTTTGTAAAAGGGTAGGGTAGGGGGTAAGTCTCATCAATTCAGTGCTGATGGTAGCTTATTCCAGTTCATCTTGCTGGTACTCAGAAAAATCTTCATAGACTGTGCATAATTCAGAACGCAGCAGTCAGATTGATTTTCAACTTAAAGACGTAGGATCATGTCACTGATTTTTATCGTCGACTGCACTGGCTTCCAGTTGAGGCGCGGGTTAAATTTAAGCTCGGCTGTACTTGTTTTAAGGCACTAACAGGCTCAATTCCGGAGTATCTGTTATCATTACAAACTCTAAACATTCTAGAAAATCTCACTCATTCTTTTCATTCCCTTCGGTAAAGGGATGTAAATATAAGAAATTTCAGGAACGATTGCTGTCTTTTCAGGCAGACTTATGGACTAGGGATTTAACTCACATATTCATATTCCCAAATTCATACCAAGTTTCAAGTTTATTTAATTTCTTTGATTAACTCGCATAGTCCCAATCCAATGCAATTTACATAAATTAAAAATTAGGTAAAATAATAAAACCGACACATATAATATTCAATACTAATACAGTAAAACGTATAAGAGGGAGGGGCTAATAATGATTGGCATAAATACAATTTTTTTTTTTTTTTTTTAAATTAAAAGTAAAAATAAAACACGGGGAAAGTCGAAAGACACATAGGGTTGGGGAACCTGTACCTGCTTAATTCTATTGAGTCACCTTCCTAGAACTATAATAGGTAGGGAAGATCTATT
Source organism: Geotrypetes seraphini (assembly GCF_902459505.1). Taxonomy (NCBI): domain Eukaryota; kingdom Metazoa; phylum Chordata; class Amphibia; order Gymnophiona; family Dermophiidae; genus Geotrypetes; species Geotrypetes seraphini. Next base: position 8,611,215 of record NC_047102.1, read on the forward strand.
GGAAGGTGTCCTTAAATAGCTATTGGATCATCTTCCTAGAACTATTATAGGTAGGGAAGATCTATTGGAAGGTGTCCTTAAATAGCTATTGGATCATCTTCCTAGAACTATTATAGGTAGGAAAGATCTATTGGAAGGTGTCCTTAAATAGCTATTGGATCATCTTCCTAGAACTATTATAGGTAGGGAAGATCTATTGGAAGGTGTCCTTAAATAGCTATTGGATCATCTTCCTAGAACTATTATAGGTAGGAAAGATCTATTGGAAGGTGTCCTTAAATAGCTATTGGATCATCTTCCTAGAACTATTATAGGTAGGGAAGATCTATTGGATCTATTGGTGTCCTTAAATAGCTATTGGATCATCTTCCTAGAACCATTATAGGTTGGAACAAATCTATTGGAAAGCATCCTTGAAAAGCCAGCTCTTAAGGAGGCTTTTAAACTTGCTCAATGATTTTTCTTCTCTTATATTAAGTGGGAGTGAATTTCAGATTTGAGGAGCTGTGGCAGAAAAGATCGTATCTCTCCTAGAATATAAAACTTTTAAGGAAGGAACTACTAGTAGAGCTTTATCTTCAGATCTTAAGGATTTTATGGGGGCGTAAGGTATTAGATATCTTTCTAAAAATGCGGGCGCTTTATTAATAAGTATTTTATGTGTTAACAAAGCCATTTTATAGATGATTCTATGGTTTACTGGCAACCAGTGTTTTTCTTTTAAAAGTGGTGTTACATGATCAAATTTTTTCTTTTTCGTAATTATTTTTATTACATTACATTACATTACATTACATTTGTGATTTCTATTCCGCTTGTGCCTTGCGGTTCTAAGCGGATTACAATTTAGAAGACTGGACATTTCCAGTAGCTTTACAGTACATATAATCAAGGATGCGTTAAGTTACAATTGTTATTCTGGACTTTTCCAGGAGAAATTGGTAATGGATAGTAGATAGTGATAGGTTGTTTAGACGAGTAGAGTTAATAATGTCCGGGTTCTGTTGTTTAGATGAGTGGAGATAATACTGTCCGGATTCAAGGTGTTGCTGGTGGTGGTGTTAGGGTAGTCATGAGCGCATTTTCTAATACTTTTGTGAGGTTATGATGATGGGAAGTGTTTTTTGAAGAGATGAGTTTTGATTTCTTTTCGGAATGCTTTAATGTCTATTGATTTGGTCAGTAGATTGGTGATGTTAATATCGATCTTTGCTGCCTGTGTTGCTAAAAGGCTGTCATATAGTTTCTTTCGTCGTGTTCCTTTGAGAGGGGGGTAAGTGAATAGGCTCTGAGTTCTCCTTGATCTGTGTGAGAGGTTACGGTGTAGTCTGTTGTTTAGGTAGATGGGTGCTGTTCCATGCATTACTTTGTATAATAGACAGTAGAATTTGAACTGGGATCTTGCTTTTATTGGTAGCCAGTGTGAGTCTAGGTATGCTTTGGTTATGTGGTCATATTTGCTTAGTGAGTAGATGATTCTGAGGGCTGTGTTCTGAACTGTCTGTAATTGTTTTATCATGTAATTTGGGCATGATAGGTATAGGCTGTTACAGTAATCTACAATACTCAGTACTAGGGATTGTACTAATATCTTATATTGATCTTTGTTGAAGAATTTTCTTATTTTTCTTAGGTTACGTATTGTGAAGAATGCTTTTTGGATGATTTTGTGGATTTGAGACTGCATTGTGCAATTTCTGTCTAGTATAATTCCCAGGATCTTGAGTGTACTTTGCATTGGGTACTTGATTGTATTTACTTCTAGTTCTGTGAGAGATGGTTTTTTTTCCCTTTCCAGTAGTAGGAATTTAGTTTTTTCCGAGTTCAGTTTTAGTTTATGATTTGACATCCATTTTTCTACCGTTTCCATTATCATTTTCAGGTGGTTTGTGGATAAGGGGTCTTGAATATTAAAGGGGAGGAGGATAGTTATATCATCTGCGTAGCTGAATGATACTGTGTTTAGGGCGTCTAGGGTTATGCCTAGGGATGCTATGAAGAGGTTAAATAATATGGGTGACAAAGGTGATCCTTGTGGTACTCCACATGGGTTTGACCATGGATCGGATATGTGCTCTTTTGATTTGACTTTGTATGTTCGTGTTTTGAGGAAGCTTTGGAACCATTTGTGAACATTACCTGAGATTCCTATTGCGTCTAATGTCTGGAGTAGTGTGTGATGGTCAACTAAGTCGAATGCCGCAGAAAGGTCGAGTTGAATGAGAAGCAGCTTGTTTCCTTTGCTGAGGTGTTGTCGGGCAATGTCTAATAGTGATACCAGTAGAGTTTCTGTGCTATGGTTGGATCTGAATCCAGATTGTGATGGATGTAGTATGTGATGGTCTTCAAGGTAGTTGGAGAGGTGTTGTGCGACAAGGCCTTCTGTTATTTTAATGTATAGTGGGATTGATGCGATTGGTCTATAGTTTGCAGGATTATCTATAGGGCCTTTGGGATCTTTTAGGATGGGTGTAATTATGATTTCTCCTAATTCCGGTGGGAAATGACCTTCGCTTAGTGTTGTTTGAAGCCATAGTGTGAGGCTAGCTTTAAATTTGGTGGAAGCTGTTGCTAGTAAGTATGAGGGACAGTTATTCAAGTCACATGAGGATTTGCTGTATTTTTTGTAAAGCCTGTTCAAGTCTGACCATTGTATCTTTGTGAAGTTTGTCCATATCCTGTCTGCTGGGATTGCTTCATCTGTTTTGGGATTGATTCGTATTTCTTCTATGTTGATTCTTGAATTGTTGAATGTGGATCTGGTTGTGATGATTTTGTGTTTGAAGTGATCCGCTAATTGGGTGGCTGTGGGAGTTTGGTTTCCTTGGGTGGCGAGAAATGGTTTGGTATCAGTGAGCTTTCTTAAGATGTCAAAAAGTATTCTTGTGTCTGGTTTTTCGGTGCTGATGAGTTTGGAGTAGTAGTTTTTTCGTTTTTCCTTCAGTTTGGTATTGTATTGTTTGATTAGGATTTTCCATTCGTCTTTGATGTGATTGTGTTTTTGTTTTTTCCATGACCTTTCTAGTTGTCTGCATTTTCTCTTTAGTTGTAGAAGTTCGTCGTCGAACCATTTATTAGATGGTCTGTCTATTTTGTTTTTGTTTTTTATTGGAGCTAGTTCGTTTAGTGTAGATTCACTGAGGGTCCGCCAACTATTTATGAATTCTTTGGGGTTGTTGGGGTCGATTTTGGGGTCGACTGTGTTCCAGAATGTGTGAGGTTCGATTTTCGGTCTGAATTTGATGAGTGTTTTCTTTGGGATGGGTTTGTTGTTATTTTGAGCCCAATTGATGGTGAATGAATATTTGAAATGGTCTGACCATAGAGTAGGGTGCCAGGACCCGTTTGAGATGTAGATGTATTGTGTGTTTTGATTTGGGGATGAATAAGCTGCTATATCGAGTTGATGACCTTTTTCGTGTGTGGGTTCTGGGTTGAGAATTTGATAGGATAGAGTGTTGAGGTATGAGAGTATATCTGTTGTTTGTTTGGATGATTGATCTTCTAAGTGGAGATTTAAGTCTCCGAGGATCAAGTTGTGTGAGGAGGAGAGTGAGTTCTGGAAGATGAATTCTTCAAGTTCTTGTTTTGAAGTGTTTTGAAGTTCTTGTTTATTGCAGTGTTTTGAAGAATTTGTATTCTACGCATTTCTTTTAAAGTAGATCCTTTGTATAGGGCATTACAATAATCGATTTTTGATATTACTAATGAGTGTATTAATATGTTTAATGCCGATTCATCCAGAAAAGCCGATAAAGATCTGATCATTCTTAGCCTATAGAAACATGTTCTTACGAGTGAACTAATTTGCTCATGATAACTAAGCTTTTGGTCTAATATGACTCCAAGAATCTTCACCTTAGTAACTGTTTTAAGGTTGGTTGAGTCCATAGTTATGTTGGTTCCTAGTTCCTGTCCCTCCCTACATGGAAAGAGCATGGGTTCTGTTTTGGATGTGCCTTACAAACATATCTTTATAGGGAATCTTTTGGAAGTTGGATGTTTATTCATTAGTATTACTAGTCTTTGTGAACCGCATAGAACTTAATGTTATTTGCGGTATACAAGTGAGTTTTATGTTATGTTACGTCAATGAACCACAGAATAAAAAAAAAAATCACAGAATGTGTCATGGTCACAACCGAACTGTTTTAAATCTGGAACTGCCAAATCACAAGAGGTCAAAGAGCGAAGGGACCACCAAATTGCAGTCTGACCCACAAAGGAACAGTGTGATACAGACACCGGTGCATTAAAGCCACACGTTTAAACCATATTCTTTGTGGCACGGAAAGCCATCCCAGCCTCCGTAAGTGTGGGGTAATAAGCTCAGTTTTTCATAAGCCAAACAGCAGTCGAACTGTTGAACTCAACAAGGCTTGTAGAGCTTGCACAGTGAGTGGGGAACCCAAATAGGACCCCCCCAAAAAAAAGGATTTCCGCCAACTTGCTTGGTTTGTGCTCGCTCATTGTATTCCCTGACAGGTAGGATACTGTTAAGCCCATCAAGCTCAACAGTATGCACTGTGCAAAGCTATTTACAACATTCTTGCAAATTTGTTTGACAGCTCCCAGGATTTCAAAAATAAACTGTACCTTAAGGGTAAACTTCTCTTCAGTAAAACGGAGGGTGCTACTATGTCCCATATGGATTTTTTTTTTTTTTTTTTTAAACGACGAACAGGGTGCACTAAACAGAGTCTTATTTTACGTAAACATTGGCAGATGCTTTCAATAAGTAATTTAACTGATTAAATAAAAGACATTGTAAATATGTTCCTTGAAATAATATAGTCTGGCAGGAATCGCCTTCTACTGTGAAATACATAAACTGAATTGTTAAAGCATAAAAAAGCAAGTGGAAGTCGGGTGCCCCCATCTACATAAGAACATAAGTAGTGCCTCTGCTGGGTCAGACCACAGGTCCATCACGCCCAGCAGTCCGCTCCCGCGGCGGCCCAACAGGTCATGACCTGTCTGAATCACCCCTTGGTTTCTCATCGAAGTCCTATCTTCCCATCCAATTTTTGACCCTTTGTCCCCGCACCCCTTTCAGTACCCTACGATCCCTTTTTCCCTCAGGAATCCGTCCAATCCCTGTACTGTATTCTGCCTGATCACTTCCTCCGGAAGCGCATTCCATGTGTCCACGACCCTTTGGGTGAAGAAAAACTTCCTTGCATTTGTCGTGAACCTATCCCCCTTCAGTTTCTCTGAGTGCCCCCTCGTACCCGTTGTCCCTCTCAGTCTGAAGAACCTGTCCCTATCCACCCTCTCTATGCCTCTCTATAACACAAGAGTTATGAAAGCGTGCTATGCTTTACCCTTTCTACTGCACCTGCTGGTGAAAAATATACCCCACACCCAAACAGGAGATCCTACCTTACCAGGTGGTATATTCTTCAGCTCCAGTTTACCAACATATCATAACAATCAACTTATATACCGCAGGACCGTGAAGTGCTAGCGTTTTGCAAAAAAAATAAGATATACAATTAAATGGAAAAATTAAGTTAACCAAACATTTGGCGAAAAGGTATGTTTTTAGATGCCGCCTAAATTCTAAATGGGAACTAGAAGTCATGATCAATCGATCCAAATCCTTACCCCATAAAGCCGCCCGATAAGACAAAACATAGACACATGACGGCAGATAAAAGCCAAATGGCGCATCTAGTCTGCCCGTCCACAGTAATCATTATCTCTTCCACTCTCTGAGAGATCCCACGGCAGCCATTTTTGTTGATGGCTCTGCACGGGGCAGGTGCGTAGAAAGATCGCTCCAGCCCCCCTTCACTGCTAGACCACCAAGTAAGGTCTGGGGAGGTCTGGGATGCAGGAGGGAGGCAGGGATGGATCAGAGGCAGCCTTAAAAAATGACTATCGTTTGGGAGGCAAAAACTCATGAATAACTGAAGGTACAGTCCTATACCCGTGAATTAGAAGGGGGAAGTGTAGTTTGTTTTTCCTGAGGCCCTGAAGCAGTGGTGTCTGCCACGAAATGATTGTCGACCTTTTGATCATGTTGTTCAGAGTGGCTATTCAAAAATATAACTTTCAATTTCCATTGGATTGGTTATTTTTTCACCTCGTTGTCTTTATATCAGCAAATTTTTTTTTGCCTGTGATGTGTGGATGGTAGAGTGTGGGATCACCTCTCCAGTTATGGGAGGCTTTTTCTTTCGCTTGAAAGACTTCTTTGGTGCGAAGCTGGTTTGGCGTATTATTAATGGAGTGGGTGGTTGTTTTTTTTACCATGTAATTATCCAAGCAACACCACTGAATATTTGCTTAGATTGCCTTGATACTATTTGGGTAGTGTTGGGTTAATCTGGGAGAAGAGCTAAGACAGAACTGTGAGTTACCCAGTTAGCAGCAATTTTCAGTCTATTAACTGGTTAACTGTCTGGATAAAGGTTCCCTCAACACGGTGTCAGAGAAAAATTACTCCTGTGAATGTAGAGATCAGGAGCGACCGCAGAATGAAGGTAAGATATTTCACTGACATCTTGTTAGGGTGGGAATTTTCGGATTGGACTCACCATCCTACTTAGAGTAAAGCACCTAGCTTTACTTTTGGGTTCCTTGAAAAAGACACTGAAATGTAGTCTGCGTTGGGACCCTAAGACCATTTAATAATTTTAATTATTTATAATAATAATAATAAAATTATTATTATTATTTGAAGTTAAGTGAAATATTTTTGAAACTTGATACATTTTACGAACAAATAGTTAAAGTGAATTTTATTAGCACTGTATCACATATGCAATGATTGGGTGGTGGATCTTGCTATACGGGCTTTGGCCCTTGGCTACACATCTCTGAGCACATGTTATAACTCATTTATAACAACTATATTTTTCTACTATAATTTAATTGTGATATGACATAGATTTGGAACGGAGATCACTGACAGGTATTGAGATTTGGATAAAGGATAGACCAGGAATACTTTACCCACTTAGTTATCCATGTACTGGTCTGAATATTACTGCTCTCACGTTATACCAGAACCCCTTCGGCGCCTTCATATGGAGCAGCCCAGCTTCAAATGTATGGATATAAATAGCCTGAATCAACCAAGGAGTTGACCCGTAAAGATCCACAGATGAGACAAAAATCCAAAACAAAAGGCTGTGGAAACCGATGTTGCTGATGTAGACTTCATTGGTGCAGAAGAGTCAAATAAGAACGTCCACAACTTGAAATCGTGAAGATGACCCGACATGGGCTGTGTTTCGACCCGATAGTCTTCCTCAGGGGTCCCAGTGTGGTCTCTTCTGCAGTATGTGGATATGAGAACCTATGCCCGAGCATGGAACAATTGCTTTCCTCTGGCGTTGCCACTGGAAGCTGAAAAAAGCAATAAAAAGCCTGAAGCAGCTGGCCTTGAAAATTAAGCCAACTGCTGCAAGCTGAATATTGATCTAACAGTTTTTGCAAAAACTTTACTGCAAAAGTAGTGTTATGAGTGGCATTTGAATGATATTTAAATGATCTGATATTACAAGACATGTTTCTGATATTACTAACTATATTCTGTGAACATAACTGCAGATTAGTACATTTGACTGAATCAGAAATAGTATTATTGTAAAGAATGAGTATATATTTTTCTTCCCTGATTAGTACAAATGGAAATTGGGCGGGGGGGAAGGGGGTATTTATTATTGGAAAATGTTTTTATGAAATATAAAAGGATGGGAGGGAAGGGGATAAATTTAATTTGATAAGATTAATTGTAGAATTCCAAGTGATATATCTATGTTAAAATGTTAATACCAATGTTGATGTACTTTATGTAAGTTATAAAATGAATAAAGAATTATAACAAAAAGAATTAGTAAGAATATTTATGGAATCTCTTAAGAGCATTTTATACTGAATACAAAGAGGATCAAGTATCAAGTGTTTCTGCTCAAAACAACTGTGAAATGATGGTTCTACACTTCTAAGAAGGCTTGTGAGAGTTAGATCAGCACTTACAACCCTAACCTCTTTACTGGGGAGATGGAATGAGCCACATTGGTCTTTATCTGCCATCGGTGACTATGAGGCTCACAATCAAAACTTTGAAATGTCCAAAAACCAGCCCAAGTCGGCCCTTGGACATGCTAATAGCAGGGACGTCATCAAAATCAACTTTCTGGACATTCAGCAGCACTTCTAAGCTGCTGTGCATCAAGAGCACATAGGGGTGTGTTGGGCACTGGGAGGGATTCAATCTGGACATCCTGAAGCAATAATCAAAGTTTTCCCAGGATGTCCTAGGCAGAACTTACATGCCAGGACTTAGACAAATGTAAAACAGGTCTAAGTTCCCCAAAGGTGCCCAAACTGACAAGAAGACTACTGGAGAGGTTAAGGTATGGCCCTCCCTTATTCCCCCCAGTGGTCACGACCCCTCCCACCACCCAAATAGGACATCCTCCAACTGGAAAAGCATAACGAGTGGAGTGCCGCAGGGTTCGGTGCTTGGACCCATGCTCTTCAACATATTTATAAACGACCTGGAAATTGGTACGACGAGTGAGGTGATTAAATTTGCAGACGATATGAAGTTATTCAAGGTAGTGAAGACGCAGGAGGATTGTGAATACCTGCAATGTGACGTAAACACGCTTGAGAAATGGGCTGAGACAAGGCAATTGATGTTTAACGTGGATAAGTGTAAGGTGATGCATGTCGGTAACAAAATTCTTATATACGAATACAGGATGTCCGGTGCAGTACTTGGAGAGACCTCCCAGGAAAGAGACTTGAGAGTACTGGTCAACAAGTCAATGAAGTCAGGAACAGATCGGAAATGGTTATCATGCCGCTGTACCGGGCCATGGAACGCCCTCACTTGGAATACTGCGTCCAGCACTGGTCACTGTACACGAAGAAGGACACGGTACTACTCAAAAGGGTCCAGAGAAGAGCAACTAAAATGGTTAAGGGGCTGGAGGAGTTGAAAGATTAGAGAAACTGGGCTTCTTCTCCCTTGAAAAGAGGAGACTGAGAGAAAACATGATAGAAACATTCAAGATAATGAAGGGAATAAACTTATTAGATAGAGACAGGTTGTTCACCCTCTCCAAGGAAAAGAGAACAAGAGGGCACTCTCTAATGTTAAAAGGGGATAGATTCCGTACAAACGTAAGGAAGTTCTTCTTCACCAGAGAGTGGTGGAAAACTGGAACGTTCTTCCGGAGTCTGTCGTAGGGGAAAACACCCTCCAGGAATTCAAGATAAAGTTAGACAAGTTCCTGCTGAACCAGAACATACGCAGGCAAAGCTAGTCTCAGTTAGGACACTGGTCTTTGACCAAAGGGCCGCCGTGTAAGCGGACTGCTGGGCATGATGGACCACTGTTCTGACCCAGCAGCAGTAATTCTTATGTTCTTACCTCCCCACACCCCTCGATATCCCCCTACAACCCCCATACCAAACCGCGTCAGATGCCTCCGGTGTAAGCAGCCTGCTTCGGGGTTCTTTTTTTTAACATATGTCCTGATTGGCTGGTTAAGACAGCGGTAGGATGCCTACCGCTGCCTACAATCGGGACACCTTTATAGAATATGCCCCTATGTATTCAATGCACAAAGCGTCTTTATTCAAAGCCTTTACAAATTGTTTCATCAGGCCAACCATATCTAAGAAACTAGAGCTGATGCAGTCTATCCAATGCAATTTTTGAATCAGCGCCCCAAATAACCTCAGGAACAGGTAAAAAAACACAAGGCACTAAGAATGTTTTTTTGTTTTTTTTAATTGGCCTGTGTAATTAATTTAAGTTAAGTAATTTATTCTTCACTTACTATGATGAACATTGCACAAAAATTTAAATGTATTAATATTAATTATAAGGGAGGTTTTTCTGAGTAATGATGGTTCCAACGCATGGAAGTAAGGCCAGAATATTCTAAAGGCTTGCTTCCTGGAACACTTGAAATCTTTTCCTCCCCCCTATAGTGAATTGCGTGAAATTATTTCACTAGAGCAGTGATTCCCAACCCTGTCCTGGAGGAACACCAGGCCAATCGGGTTTTCAGGCTAGCCCTAATGAATATGCATGAGAGAGATTTGCATATGATGGAAGTGATAGGCATGCAAATTTGCTTCATGCATATTCATTAGGGCTAGCCTGAAAACCCAATTGGCCTGGTGTTCCTCCAGGACAGGGTTGGGAACCACTGCCCTAATGAATATGCATGAGAGAGATTTGCATATGATGGAAGTGATAGGCATGCAAATTTCCTTCATGCATATTCATTAGGGCTAACCTGAAAACCCAATTGGCCTGGTGTTCCTCCAGGACAGGGTTGGGAACCACTGCACTAGAGGACATATTCCTACACAGGAAGTATGCTTCCGATCACTTCCTTTTTATCATATTTTGCCAGTCAGTACAATAGTAAAGTGACATATCAGCTCCTGGGCACTTAAGTTCTTATCAAGGGTGTCTCAATAACACTGCTTCAATCTATGAAATACACTTTCTTACAATGCAATATTTTTATAAGGCGGTTCCAAAGATCCCCATGAGCACCTTCCAGTACATCATACCTCACAGGCCAGACAAGCACCACTTCAGCATCCAAGAGAATTGATGTATTTTTTGAAAGCATATTAAAGTAGAAGACTGAATGGGAATGTATTTTCAAGAAGGATGCAATTTATCTCTCCTTTTAGCTTTCGCAAGAGGTTTTGTTCCTGAAAACCAAAATACAACAAAATGTATCTTTTATAGCTAATTTTTGTAGACACCAACTATCACTATCTGAGTGATAAACTGCCAGATAAACATCTCCTCTGCAAGAGAGTCATCTTCTGGGGTTTCAATGATATCTCCATTATTCATCAAAACTACTTCCGATATTTCTACTATCTCAGATCAAAATAAGATAGACTGGCACCCTTGAAATTACAGTTTACAGCTTATTCAAAGAGATTCTGACAGAGTGGTTTACAATATTAAACTTAAAAGAAATCAGAAGCAAAGGCAGAGAAATGAAGAGTTACAATCCATATCTTTAAAAAATAAAAAGGGCTGGGCCCATGCTTAAGCATATCGCTGGCCGGTATCAGCAAATCTCCCTGTTGCCATACTTCAGGAAGCTTCAAAGACATCCTTAAAAAGAAACATAAGAATATAAGAATAGCCTATCTTGGTCAGACCAATGGTCCATCAAGCCCAGTAGCCCGTTCTCATGGTAGCCAATCCAGGTCACTAGTACCTGGCCAAAATCCAAGGAGTAGCAATATTTCAGAATCTCAGAGTGGCAAAATTCTGGAACTCCAAATAGTAGCAACATTCTATACGGAATCCCCAGAGTAACAGCATTCCATGCTACCGATCCAGGGCAAGCAGTGGCTTCCCCCCATGTCTTTCTTAATAATAGACTATGGACTTTTCTTCCAGGAAATTGTCCAAACCTTTCTTAAAACCAGCTACGCTATCTGCTCTTACCACAACCTCTGGCAACACATTCCAGAGCTTTACTATTCTCTGAGTGAAAACAAATTTCCTCCTATTGGTTTTAAAAGTATTTCCCTGTAATTTCATCGAGTGTCCCCCTAGTCTTTGAAATTTTTGATGGAGTGAAATATCGAACCACTTGTACCCGTTCTATTCCACTCAGGATTTTGTAGACTTCAATTCTATCTCCTCTCAGCCGTCTCTTTTCCAAGCTGAAGAGCCCTAACCGATTTAATCTATCCTCATATGAGAGCAGTTCCATCCCCTTTACCATCTTGGTCGTTCTTCTTTGAACCTTTTCTAGTGCCACTACATCTTTCTTGAGATAAGGAGACCAAAACTGAACGCAATACTCCAGACGAGGTCACACCATGGAGCGATACAGAGGCATTATAACATTCTTAGTCTTGTTAACCACCCCTTTTAAAATAATTCCTAGCATTCAGAACACAGCCCTCAGAATCATCTACTCACTAGGCAAATACGACCACATCACCAAAGCATACTTAGACTCACACTGGCTACCAATAAAAGCAAGATCTCAGTTCAAATTCTACTGTCTACTATACAAGGTAATACATGGAACAGCACCCAGCTACCTAATCAACAGACTACACCGTAACCTCTCACACAGATCAAGGAGAACCCAGAGCCTATTCACTCACCCCCCTCTCAAAGGAACACGACGAAAGAAACTATATGACAGCCTTTTAGCGACACAGGCAGCAAAGATCGATACTACCATCACCAATCTAATGACCAAATCAATAGACATTAAAGCATTCCGAAAAGAAATCAAAACTCATCTCTTCAAAAAACACTTCCCATCATCATAACCTCACAAAAGTTTAAGATAATGCTCTCATGACTACCCAAACACCACCACCAGCAACACCCGAATCCGAACAGTATTATCTCTACTCGTCTAAACAACAGAATCCGGACAATATTATCTCTATTCGTCTAAACAACCTATCACTATCTACTATCTACTACCAATTTATCCTGGAAAAGTCCAGAACAACAATTGTAACTTAACGCATTCTAGTTTATATGTACTGCAATGCTACTGGAAATGTCCAGTCTTCTAACTTGTAATCCGCTTAGAACCGCAAGGCACAAGCGGAATAGAAATCACTTATGTAATGTAATGTAATGTAATGTAATTCTGTTTGCTTTTTTGGCCCCCGCTACACATTGGGCGGAAGGTTTCATTGTATTGTCTATGATGACTCCCAGATCCTTTTCTTATCATAAAATTTATGGTAGCTTACTCCACAAGGAGGGGCCACTACACTAAAGATGTTCATATGAATATGGTGAAAAAAAATGATATGAGAAGATATTGTTGAGTTCTTATGAATGAATGTAGGATAGAGAGAATATCAAACCAGATTAATGAATTTTACCTAGTCATGTATGATGGCAGATAAAGATCCACCTGGCCCAATATTACAGCCAGAGCTGCACCTGCCACTCCATGTAGGTTACACTCCATCACGATCAAATACTAGATCCTCAATATCACTCCTTTTTTATTTCTCCCTATACTCCTCCCTGGGAACTCCATTCACTGGACAAGTTTTTCTTTTCTGTACCCTTCCCCTCTACTACTCACTTCAGGCTACGTTCCTTCTCTTTTGCTGCACCATACACCTACACCATACACCATACTGCCTAAGTCGGAATGCCAAGCTCTGTTCCAAGCAGTATTCAAATTGAGGCTAAAAGCCCACTGTTTCGAGGTTGCATTTAACTCCTAACCCCTACTTGCCTGTAAAGAACCCATGCCTGAGAAACTCCCTAACTCCCTACTTGTTCTGTTTATCTGTTTGATCAGATTTTGGGTAGTCACATTCATTGTCAGTACCAAGTATTGACAATGAATGTGACTATCCAAAATCTGATCAAACAGATAAACAAAGGCACGCTAAGCGTTGTAGCGCACTAAAAAGCATAGCACACCTTTGTAAAAGAGGGGTTTATTAAAAGGACCCTAACATTAGGTAATGCTCCATATAAACTAAACTAAACTAAACTAAGCCTTAAGTTTATATACCGCATCATCTCCACGGAAGCGGAGCTCGACACGGTTTACAAAGCTTAAAAATACAAGAAGAGGGGAGAGAGAGTTTACAAGGGCATATGAAAAGGGGGAAGTAGGAAGGAGATGTTATATATTAGAGAAAAGCCAGGTTTTCAGTTGTTTCCGGAACAGCTGGAGGGAGCCCAGGTTTCGCAGCGGGATAGTGAGATCGTTCCAAAGGCCCGTGATTTTGGAGAGGAGGGATCTTCCCAGTTTGCCTGCGTGGGGGATGCCACGTAGAGAGGGGAAGGATAGTTTATGTCTGTGGGCGGATCTGGTGGTAGCAGGCGTTTGGGCGAGGAAGGATAGAGGGATTAGTGGCGGAAGGATGCCATGAATTATCTTGAAAGCTAGACAGGAGCATTTGAAGTGAATTCTGGAAAGTACAGGGAGCCAGTGAAGCTTGGTAAGTAAGGGGGAGACATGATCAAATTTGCGTTTAGCAAAAATCAATTTGGCCGCAGTATATACAAGGGGAGGGGGGGGGGGATTTTCAAAATGCTGCTTTAGATAGATACATATGTGTACTTAAAAAAAAAAAAAAAAAAAAACACATTCAAAATTATCCTTCCTAAATCTTTTACCAAAAACAACCATCATCCTCAGTGCTAAGGTTCATCTGAATACATTAAATTGTAACAATGATTTTCCTTGAGCCACAGTGATCCTAGTTGGATATAAAGTTATGGTTCCATTATGTTCAGCATCTGTTTTATACACATTGTTTTCTCATTATGAATAAATCAATAAATCAATTAGGGCCACTGAGCTGAACATGCTTGCGAGAGAGTAATTTAGGGTTCTGTGCTTTTGTTGCTAATTTAACACTTATTCTGCCTTAACTCTATTTCACAGCATTGCAAAAAGCATTCATTCTTTCAGTGGCGAACGTGCCGTTAACAACGAAGGTAGAAAAAAAGCGCTAAATTTCAGGTGTTATGGGAAATGTCAGATGAGTGTCGGGTGGGTGTTGGGGAAGGTCCAGGGTTCGGGGGGATCGACGGGGCCGGTGGCAGGAGGGAGTGGGCATCACTCTTGCCAATTGCATGTGGGGTGTCGAGAATGTCAGGGGTTCGAGGGATCGACGGGGTCAGCGGCAAGATGGAGTGAGCATCCCTCTTGCTGCGGACAGCGTCAGGGGGGTTCAGGGGTAGCGGTGGGAGGGAGTGGGCATCCCTCCTGCCGGCCGACTTCACGGGGGGCGAGTTCCCTGCTGCGGCCGCTCAGCTGATCATGGCAGTGAGATTTCTTTGCCGCGATCAGCATAGCAGCCGCATCTATTTGAAATGTAGACCAGCTTTTTGTTGGCCTACATTTCAGGCGCTTATCATGGCTTACGGAGATGCCTAGATCTACTTAAGCTTGTCCAAGCCCACTTCTGGGTGAAACCACGCCTATGTCCAGCCTTGGACGAGCTTAAGCATCTCCCTCAACCGCAACAGAGGCCAACAGTGTAGGCAGCCTGCTTCGGAGGGTTTTTAAAAAAAATAACTTGCGTCCCGATTGACTGGTTAGATGGCCGTAGGACGCCTACAATCAGGATGCCGTCTATAGAATTTGACCCACAGGACTTTCAAGTTCAGGCAACCAAATTTAATTTATTAAGATCTGATAGGCCAGATTTCAGCGAGTCCCCCTGCGTCAGGGTTCAAACGCTGAAAAAGCAAATACATCATAATCCTCAGCAAAGCCTTATGCTAACCAGCTTTCTGATCATGCCAAAACTCAGCGCATGCGGGATTTCAATGGCAAAATTTGTATATAGCCCTTAATTCAAATAATGAGAAATTGGTCATTCTACTGCTGGGGTAAAACTGACCTTAACTCAAAACAAAGACCCACAGAAGACCACTTTTTTGCTCAGCTTAGTAAAAGGGCCCCTAAATGTCTTGATCTTTGGAAGCCTATGAAGAAGACAGTGTACGTCAACTTTTATGTATTTAATTAGATCTTAATATGAGCATTCAAAATTTATTTATTTATTTAATTTGTTCTCCCCAATGAGCTCAGAATGAGTTACAGGTTAACATACATATCATAATCTACAGTTTACAGGTTACAATTTGCCATAGTTACAGTTCAAGATTTTTCAATCCAAGTTTTTATCCTCACGTGACACTTACTGAGGATCTAGCGCCATTATACATTTTTTTTTTTTTTGTAATCCATAGGTTGGGCTTTTCTTGCTTTCCTAAAGTTCAGGAGCCCTTCAAGGGATCTGCTCTGTGGGGGACAGTTGATTCTAGTGGCTGGGGATGAAGTGGGAGTAGGAACATCGTTTGGCGGTTTGCATTTGAAGGTGCAGGGCCAGAGGGACCTGTTTGGCGCATACGGAGGAAGCTTGGTTGTCATGTAGCCTGATGCCATGTTGGGCAAGGTTTGGAATGTTAGCATTGCAGGTGGTTCAAAATGCAGCGGCCAGATTTACAATGGGGAACGTCGAGGTATGGACCACAAAAACAGGGGAACAACAAAACCACAAAAAATGTAAAAAGATAAAAAGAATGGAATTGTCCAAATGGTCCTCCAGGCCTACAACTACCTCGACTTTAGAAAATCACTCAAAACTCACCTATTCCGAGACCAAGACCCTTAATGCCCCTTTTCTACCCTCCTCCTCCCGTCCTGATCTACTCCCCTCCCCCTTCTCCCTCCTCTCCCCCCACTTTGCTCCTCGCTGTTTGCAACTTTATGATCAATTCAATATGCAACCACTTGTAACTACTCTCGCCTTGCTGTTTGCAACTCTATGATCAATTTGATATGTAACCACTTGTAATCTCTGTTTAACTAATGTGAACCGCCTAGAACTCTTCGGGGTATGGCGGTATACAAAAATGAAGTTATTATTATTATTATTAAAATAGATTGATGCCACGATTTGATTCGAACTTGTGATGTTTCTACATGGTTTTTGTAGGCTTCATTTGAACATTGGTAGCGTCTAGTTTTTATGCAGCAATTCATCCATTCCATCATTTTTATGTGATTCTTAAGACTCCTGAGGCAGGCCTGTTGGCCGAAACATGTACCTGTCGAGTCATTGAATCATTGATTGTACCATGATGATATTGGAAGAATAAAGGCTTTATACACCAACAGATGAGCTTCTGGACACTATTTTAGTGTGCATCAATCTCTTTTGGACAATTCCATTCTTTTTATCTTTTTAACGTCGAGGTATGAACATATTACACCTTATCTTCGACAGTTACACTGGCTGCCGGTTGCATTTAGAATTCGGTATATAGCAGTGATGATTTGTCATCAGTTCTTATACGGTACGATCCCTGAATTCTTTACGAGCAAGACGACGAGTTGCCAACCGAAAAGATCACTATGCTCTGAAAATTCTGCGCTGCTGAAAGCAAATGTTAACCCAAAATACATGGAAACCAATGCAATGACTTTTTGTCGTGCAGGGGCAAGATTGTGGAACTCCCTTGTTGAGCAAATACGAAAATGCAGTGATAGAAGCACATTTTGAAAACTACTTAAAACACAATTGTTTGTTAACGAGTTTCTTTAACTAGTGATTTTTCCTGTTCACTGATCTTCCGAAGGATTCAATTATTTGTGTTTATCTGTTGCAAAATTTTATGTGTGTAACACTTTTGTAAACCGTTTTGGTCTAAAATGGTACAGAAATTTTAAAAATAAATAAATCACGCCTTGAAGAAACAATGCTACGCTATGAGTAGCCAGTGAGCTGATGATAAAGCCTAAAACAGATTTATGAACTGTGATCCTCCTTCAAATCAATCCTTCAAATCAATCCGAGATCTGGAATCAAGAAAGCGGGCATTAGCAAGTGCGTTTAAAATATCCATTGCTATATTGACACATCACTGATATGTGTATCATATAAAATCCAGCATTTAAGATTCATAGGGCACTACATAAATAATTTGGCTCGTTCAGTGGCTTCATTAGTCTTTTATTTTTCAAGAACACTGGTGCCCATGTGCCCGTTTTTGAATGCAGCTTTCAGATGTTGATATATGACCTGCCAGCTTTCACTCTTTGAGGCCAAGCTGTCTACCTATGCAGATTGCTGGGAAAGTCTGAATATTTTGGCTGCTTTTGTGAGACAACAGAATGGATAGGAAGGAATACAAACGCGGTGGTCTGTAAAAACGTGGCCAGGAACATTTCAAAAGAAAAAGGAGTAACATTTTTGCAGAAAACCATAAACACAGGGTGATCATATCGGGCAAGTGCAATGCTAGTGACACCCAAGACAATTGTGTTGCACTCGCATGAACATAATGGGTCTGACCCTGTAGAAAATAATGGAGGAACATTGACAAACCCATTAGTCCCCTAAACATAAACCATTAATCACGGGACACATTTATGGCTATAAATCATTCCTCAAACTAAGACAAACTAATAAAAAAAAAATGGAAATAATTTCTATATACTGCATTCCCAACCTCTGTTTTAAAGACATCCCAAGGATGAAATTCATCAACTGAGCCCACTCAACCAATAACTCAAATATGTGCTTTCCTGAGGGTAATGGACGATCAAAGGCGTCATGTGAAATTCCACAGATACATTTTCATTCATATCTCACAATAATTCAGCATACTACATGCCAGAGAAGTTGTTTTTTTTTTTTCCTTCAGGAATCTAAATTTATGTTGCATGAGTTGGTTGCAGTGTATTATTTGATTACCATTCAAGGGCCCAGCAGGGGGGCATTGAATACAGTTCTTCTTCCCAGAATTCAGAACGGTGGATTGATTTGTTTGGATGTAATCTCGTGAAAATGGAAAGTACTGTATTCTCTTTACTGTCATACCCAGCCATCTTTTCTCCCCGCTGCATATATCCAAACTTCTCAGCTGCAAATCCTGTTATATTATTATAGTAGGTATAATAGGATAACCACAGTGATAAAGGATAAGGGTCATGGATTTGATATACTGACTTTCTGTGATACAACTAAAGTGGTTTACATTTATAGGCAGGTACTTTCTGTCTCTATCTAGTGGTCTCATAATTATATTGTAGTTCTTTTACCTGGGACAATGGAAGGTTAAGTGACTTAAGAACATAAGAATAGCCTTATTGGGTCATACCAATGGTCCATCAAGGCTTCTAACCCGTTTTCATGGTGGCCAATCCAAGTCCCTAGTACTTGGCCAAAACCCAAGGAGTAGCAACATTCCAGAATCCCAAAGAGTAATTAAAGATTCTAGAAACCCCAAAAGTATCAAGATTCCAGGCAGAATCTCAAAGAATATCAAGATTCCAGAACCCTAAATAGTAGCAACATTCCATGCTACCGACCTAGGGCAAGCAGTGACTTCCCCCATGTCTTTCTCAACAACAGACTATGGACTTTTCCTCCAGGAACTTGTCCAAACCTTTCTTAAAATCAGCTACGCTATCCGCTCTTACCACAACCTCTGGCAACACGTTCTAGAGCTTAACTATTCTCTGAGGGAAAAAAAAAATATTTCCTCCTATTGTCCAGAGTCCTAAGGAACTGCAATGGGAATTGAATCCAGTTCCCCAGTCTCTCAGCCCACCGCACTACTCCTCCATTTGAAAAATGGTGGTTAAGAACATAAAAACTGCCATACTGGGACAGACCGAAGGTCCATCAAGACAAGTATCATGTTTCCAACAGTGGCCAACCCAGGTCCCAACTACCTGGCAGAAACCCAAAGAGTAGCAACATTCCAGAGCTGAGATTGTGATGTCATAATGCCTCATTCCACCAATGCCTAAGAGCCAACCTCATCGGTGATGTTACAGTGGATTGATTGTCCTATACTTGGCTCACATAAGAACATAAGACTTACCAGACTGGGACAGACTGAAGGTCCATCAAACCCAGTATCCTTTTTCCAACAGTGGCCAACCCAGATCCCAAGTACCTAGCTAGATCCCAGTGGTCATCTTTGCATAGTCAAGACTATGCATTAGTGCCTGAATTTTATAAACGGTACTTTGAATTGTGAGCCACCCTTGTAAATGTATTGTTCTATATCAAGCTGTTAAATATGTTTTTTATGAACCAAACCAGTTGACAACCTTTTTATCCCGTTTGGAAAAAGAACAAACTTGAGCCCTGTTTAGACGGGATGTATGCCTCAACTCAACGCTTTCACCAGCCTTAATTCTTAATAGAATTTTCTTTTGACTTTTGCTAGATTATAATATTTTGGATCTAATTTGAGGACTTGAGCATAATTAGCTAAAATTATTTTTGTTTTCTTGACATTGATTATTATGATGGAATATCTACAGGTCTAATTTTGCTTTCTGTACAAGTTATGCTTGGTAATTAAGATTGAAAATCTAATAAATATATAATTTTTTTTTTTTTTAAAAACGTGGACTCTACATAATGTTTCACATCTAGGACTGAATTCCACAGATTGAGGATGATTCTTCAAATGGCGTCCTGATTGTAGGCGGCGATAGACGTCCTACCACCTTCTCACCAGCCAATTGGGACATACAGTTCTTAAAAAGTGTGAGGATGGTTGCCTACATTTTAGGCTATAACACTTGGCCAAGCAAAACTATCCATAGGGCCTTGAATTTTAGATGTCCTGTCAGACTTTGGTCCTTTAGTTGACCCTTCCTCTTGCCCATATTATCAAATAACGCAGCGTGGGAATGAACGAAAGGAAGAGAGCAGTACCTGAAAAAAATCTGACCAATCTTGTCTTCAAATAGCGATAGTCCTACTATTTCTTTTTAGGCTCCTCAGTTGGCTCCAAAGGAGTGTTCCCTTTGGTCATGCCCCTTCGAGCATGCACCCAAGGTCACATCTCCACAGGCCATGTTTCACGGCTGCCAACAAGTTTTAAAGGGGGTCAGGAACCTGGATGTGGCATCAGACGCTACAGCTGGTGTCACCGGGTTCTGCCTTCTCGCCTCTCCACCTCACTCGATCTAGGCTGGAACACTGCTCACTCATTTGATGTTCCACAGCTGCCAACAAGTTTTAAAAGGGTCAGGAGCCCGTAAGTGGTGTCAGACGCCACAGCTGGTCTCATTGGGTTCTGCCTTTTCTCCTGTCCGCCTCCACTTGATCTGGGCTGGAACACGTATTTAGAGATTCTTTTGGGCTTTATGCTTTGAAGCATGTTCTGTACCTTTATTTTTGGATGTATTGGAGTATACTTTGGTGGAAGTAGTGAATATATTATCAGTACTGATGCCATTGTTATATTGAGACACAGTTGTGTCATAGTATATCCTCCATCAATTTTTTATGAATTCCCGAATAAAAGGCAAGAATAAAATACTTGTGATTGAGAGGGAAAAAAAAATGTCCTTCAGGGATAGAACTTTCCAGCATGCCTGAATTAAAATAAACATTCTTTCTGTCTGCAACAATTGAACACTGTACAAAACCGTCCTTGATTGCTCTGCTACAAAGCTCTAATTTTTTTTTTTTTAGATGAAACCTGCCAGATAACACTGTTCTCTCATACTTCACTTTTTTTTTTTTTTTAATCTAATTAAGAGGTTATTTGGAATGCATTCTCACAGCCGCATTTGAAGGGATGAGAATTGCTAATAGAATACTGGTGTTTCTTAAAGGTTTCTCATTCTCGTCCACCTCCCTCTTCCCCTGACTTAATCATTTTAAGTTAAGGTACTACAAAGCTTTTGTTGCTCTCTGTAAGAAGGTTATGTTTGTTTCGGTGGTGGAATAAACAAAAAAAATACAAAGGGAACAGCTGCGTTTTTCAAGCTCTTCACACAAGGAAGAAAGTGAATTAAAAAAAAAACAACCCAAAACTAGACTGATGGAAGCTCAGCAGGGCTTTTAGTGCGGAGAGAAGGTCTAATGGATTAGAAAGCTGTAAGCCATCTACCATTAAGCAGAGTACTACAGTCCTGTTACTGCTGGGGGGGGGGGGGGGGGGGGGAGGTGTATAATAGTTATAGCATTTTTTAAAAAAAATATTCTTTATTCATTTTTAAATCAAATACATAGGGCTCCTTTTACTAAGCTGCGTTAGCGTTTTTAGCGCACGCATTTTAGCGTGCTAAACCCACGTCACGCAGCTAGTACCAATGCCAGCTCAATGCTGGCGTTAGCGTCTAGTGCGCACGGCAATTTATCACACGCTATTCTGCGCGTTAATCAAAGGAGCCCATAGTGCAAACAGATGAACAATCAAATAATATAACACATTGCACTCTATTCCAACAAATAAAATACAGCTATTTAACCCCCTCCCCCAACCCTAACCCTCCCCCCACCCCCCTCCTGGATCTTTCATGAATCAAAGGTAAGTAATGTTAATAATTCACATTCATATCTTACAATATTTTGTTAAGGGGCCCCAAATTTTAGTTATAGCATTTTGAGCGCCAGTTATCAGTTTGAGACAGCACAGAACTGTAGAATTAACTTGATAAATGATGAATCTGTGAATTAGAAAGCAAAGAATGTTAACTTCCTAAATGTATTGATTCGTGCGTGTTAGTGGTGGATATTTATTTGAAACAACATGATAACATCGGTAGGGACATAAGAGTTGGACTGAAGGTCCATCAAGCCCAGAATCCTGTTTCCATCAGGGTCCAATTCAGGTCACAAGTATTTATTTCTTTATTCAATCTTCTATACCAGGGGTGCCCACACTTTCTTGGCTTGCAAGCTACTTTTTAAAATAACCAAGTCAAAATGATGTACCAATAACGAAAATTAAAAAAAAAAAACACAAAGCACACAGTACGCAGATAAAATGTTAATTATCATTTATATTCAGAGTTTTTTCAAAGAGGTCAAGGCAGATGACTTTAAAATATGCAATGTCACTTCAATAATAACTATAGAAAAATAGACAAATATAGTGCAAAATATAGACAGTAGATATAAGTTCTCAAAACTGAACTCTTTGGTCACCAAACTGAAAATAAAATCATTTTTCCTACCTTTGTTGTCTGGTGATTTCATGAGTCTCTGGTTGCACTTCCTTCTTCTGACTGTAAATCCAATATTTATTTATTTCTGCCTCCCGCATGCTTCCTCTCCTACAGACCTCATTCCATTCCCCAACCGACATCTCTCTCTGTCCCTCCAGGAGCCCAACTTTTCTTCCTCTCTCATCTCGCAGATCAATTTTCACCACTGCCCATTTCTCCATCATCCCTCTCCAACACCATGCCACATCTCTCCCTCCATCACTATGCCCAACATTCCTCCCCCTTGCATTCCTTTCAATCTATCCCTCTATTCCCTCTCCACCACCATATCCAACATTTCTGCCTCACATCCTTCTGTTCCCCATGCATTTCTACCTCACTTCTCTCTATGCCCAATTGTCCTCTTCTTTTTCCCATGTGCACCATCTCTTTCTCTCTCACTCACACACTCAGGCCCAACAATTGTCCCTTTCTATTCCCTCCCTCCCTGCCTCCTACGTCCCAAGTTAGTGCCCCCTTCCTCCCTCCTTTGTGTCCCACATTCATGCCCTCTCCCTTCCTTCTGTGTCCCGAGTTCGTGCCCCCCTCCCTGCCTTCCAGCCTTTGTCCCACCCCCTTTCTCCCTCCCCTCCAAAGCCAACCCGTGCCAAAGCCTGCCCGCTGCCACAGCCCGACAACTCCACTCAATCATCCCCCACCGCCGCAATTCCGGGCAAGAAGGGCTAGGCGCATGCAAGGATTACATGCCATCGGCCCACAAGCCTTCCTCCCAACATCAATTCTGACATCAGAGAGAAAGTCCTGGCCAGCCAAACAGGAAATATATCAAATAAATAAGAACATAAGAAGTTGCCTCCGCTGAGGCAGACCATAGGTCCATCCTGCTCAGCGGTCCGCTCCCGCGGCGGCCCATCAGGCCCATTGCCTGAGCAATGGTCTATTGCTGTGAACAGGAAGAGTGTCATCGTCACCATCTTTCAAAGTTTTCATTGCAATTGTATAAACCGAGTGACAAAATACACATGTACATTATAAATGCATATTAATAATATCTCTATGTGGACAGGAGATATTAACATACTGTATGTATATCAGCATTTTACTGAATTTGCAAGACAGTTTGTAGCATTTATCTGTTCTTGACATTTTATTCATATCCCCTCCAAATTCCATTAACTTGCTCCGTTATCAGTGGAAACATTCTGGCAGCATTTTAGTAAAAATCATCATATTAAGATGGACATCACAGGAATTTAAATAAAAAAAAAAAAATGGGAGAAAACATGATAGGAGAACGAGTTGAAAGGAAATCCTTTGCAGCTTAACACTGTATATAATTTACTTTGGTGGAAATAGAAGGGTCTTCTTTTGCATGGTCCAGATGAATACACTAAAGAAGCATTTTTGTGGTTGTTACAGAAAACAAGTCACTTTAAAATACGTAATAAACAGAACTACCCAGCGTTTCATCTAGGTTCACAAGAGCCCAATATTCAAAAACAGTTAAGTGGTTGGTGGCAGATACATTTTGGATATACGGGTTGCTATTTGGCCAAAATGTATCCACATAAGAACATAAGGATTGTCACTGCTGGGTCAGACCAGTGGTCCATCGTGCCCATCAGTCCGCTCACGTGGCGCCCTCTGGTCAAAGACCGGCGCCCTAACTGAGACTAGCCCTACCTATGTAAGCTCGTGTTCACCAGGAACTTGTCTAACTTTGTCTTGAATCCCTGTAGGGTGTTTTCCCCTATAACAGACTCCGGAAGGGACCAGGGCATTGTGGGCCAGAGGTTATCCATAGAGTAGCAATATTTAGGCACTCTTCTCCACTTGCTAAGACAACTTCAGATATTATGGGCATTCTTAATAGAGCAAACAGCAGGTCTAAAAAGCAATCTAGATGTTAGCAGTGACCTGCAAGCCAGGGGACCGCACGTTCAAATCCCACGTCAACTCTTTTTTCTTTTAATTATGAGGCCTCCAGAAACAAGCATATATACTGTACCTTGCTAGGTACTTGAGACTAGAGATTGACACGGGGAAAAAATTTATCACCATTCCCGCCCCGGGACCTGTGAGCTTGTCCCCCATCCCTGTGAGCTCGGTCCCCAACCCTGCCCCATCCTCACGAGCTCAGTCCCTGTCCCCACCCTGCAAACTGTCAGACCCCAACCGAAAAAAGCCTGAATAGTTATGATTTTATACTGAACTTATTTTATTAAAGTATAAAAGAGACAATATTCTGTATAATTGTCATTTCATAAACACAAATAATACAGAGCAAGGATCAACAAAATCCCTGTCTCCCCTCTCTTTCACAAATATCCCCTCCACTATTGTGAAAACTGAACAATCCAAATTACTACAGAATGCTACATAGAAAAATCAAGCTAACAGAATACTTTAGTCACACATGGCAAAAATAATGTTAGGGGACTGCAACTAGGGCAACTGCCTTCTGGTCAGAGAGAGAGCCCTAAGCCAGCTGGAAGCTAAAGAAGCACAACCTGGGCTTTGCGGTCCACAGTTATGTCTAATACCAGCTCTGGCAGGACACATATTTCAAATCTGAAATATTCTAATTACAAAATATAAAATAAATTAATTTTGTTCTACATTTTATTGTCTAGTAATTTTATTCTTCAAATCACATTGGTCTCAGGCTTTGGTTTTGGGTTTCTTCTGTCTTCATCGTGGCATGGCTGGCTCCTGAAAGTAAAATAGGCACAAGAGGAGCTGGGGATGAGATACCAAGTCTGAAACGGGCACAATTTTTTTTACCACAGGAGCAAGATTTTTCACCGCTCCCAAGGGGTGGTAAAAGGTCTTGTCTTTGTTCCTGTGGGGCGGTAAAATGTCTTTTCCCTATTCCTGCAGTAAACCAGTTGTAAATGTCTCTATTCCTGCGGATTTACTGCGGTGACCACGGTTTACCGCGGTAAACAGTCCCCATGTCATTCTCTACTTGAGACCTGGATTGGCCACTGTTGGGAACAGGATACCGGGCTTGATGGACCTTCGGTCTGTCCCAGTATGGTAATCCTTATGTTCTTATCTAAATATATAAGCCACTTGCAAGCCTGAAGGCTATTGAAGTGGTGTATATTCAGGTACAGTAATAATAATAATTTTATTCTTATATACCACCAAACCTTCAGTTCAAGGCGGTTTACAATAAGAAAAAAGCTGGACATACAGCGAATTACAACAAATATCAAATGTTTCTCAGAATAATACAAATTACAACTGGATCCAAATATTTCTCAAAGGCGGTTCAAAGTGAGAAAAGACTGAACATACAATAAATAAGAATCATAAGTATCAGATGTTTCTTGAAAAATAGAAAAAAATGCAAGTAAGTCAAGTATTTTTCAAATAATTTTTTGAAATGGATAGTAAGATTGAGTTTGGTGGAATAAGAGCATTCCAATATGAATTCATTGCACTAGCCTTGTATGTCAAGGTTTTTCCTAAGAATCTCTTATTACGATATGCTTTTACTGATGGAAACATAAACCAGCAAGATCTTCGTGAATTCTTGCTTGAATTATAGAATTCAAAGTGGGAAGAAAGGTAGATTGGGGTCAGTTTCTATTTCTGGAGGGTTCACGATTACAAAAACAAAGGGCTCCTTTTACCAAGCCGCATTAGGGCCTTAACGCACGGAATAGCTCGTGATGAATTGCCTTGAGCTGGCGTTAGTTCTAGCCGCATAGCGTGGGTTTAGCGTGCGCTAAAAACGTTAACGCAGCTTAGTAAAAGGAGCCCAAAGAATTCCGTAGGATCTGAATCCAGGTCCCTCCGTTTACAGTCCACTGTACAAATCAACTGGTTTTCCCACCCAAATTAATATTGGTGATCAAAGGACCGTCCTGTTCCCAATCAGGTCAGTGGACCCACTAATTACAAAGACAAACTGCAAACCCCTCGCAGCGTACCCTCAAGAAAGTCACAGCGTGATGGCTGAAACATCGGCTTCTACCTGACGAGACGCGGCGAGACCCGGAAACCTGCCACAAGTAGGTTGATTTTCTGTTCTGCACGGATGTTCTGTGGGGCCATCTTCTAAGAGAGCTGCTAACAGACACCCGTATCTCTTGTTTTTCCCCCGTTCAAAATTTGGAGGTTTCGGTTTATAAAATGAATGCTCCCACCGGACATTTCCAGTTCAAGGACATCTTTCTACTTCTTTTCTAACAGGCTGCAAACTGTTTGAAAATACATACGAACTGGATATCCCTTAGGGATGTTCCTATTCTGACTTAAGACGCCCTTTCGAAAATACCCCTCCACATGTCTGCAGCAAATATTAAAGCAAGGAAAGCTGGCAATTTTTGGCTATTTTTTGTGAGGCTATTTTTAGAAGAGCTACAGGTACCTACGCATCCTTCTAAAACTGCCTCAAAATAGGAGCCTACCTGGATTTCTGACCTGTTAGGAAAGTACCCTTTTAAAGTAATCTGTATTTTTAGCAGCGGAAGAACCCAAGTATTCCCAGTGACCACATAAGTGCTTTTGAATATCAATTTGTCTTGTGATGACTGCAAGTAACCGCTTTCTAAGTGTGTTTTAAACTGACAGCAAATTTCATTTTAATTTGATATTCTCCAGCTAGACACTACTGGCTAGGAATATTTGTAATCTATCATTCCTTAGCTATTACGCACTTTTATTTGACAAAAATACGTATCGAAAGTTGGCAGGATTCCAGTTATTCATATTCTGTACACTTCAATCAAAATCAACAACATAATACAGAATAGAAATAAGGGTTGCAAATCTTTGATGTGATTAATCATTTATATATTTACAAAAATGAATAACAGATAGCCAAATGTGGATAGACCTTAAAGGGAATTTAATATTTTTGCAGCATAAAGATGAATGTTGGCATAGCCTATCAGTGAGAGTAAAAGCTCCATAATGCAGCATGCATGGTGAATATTTTATGTGTTATACGTATGTATGTACTTATTTCCTATATTATACACTGCCTGCAAGACCAAAAGCTATCAAAGTGGTGTATAATCAGGTAAAGGGTTTTTTTTTTCCCCTGGCCCTGGAGGGCTCACAATCTATAGGGCCCTTTCACTACACCATAAACCAGTGTTCTTCAACCATCGGTCCATGGACCAGTGCCGGTCCACAGAAATTTCCTGCCGGTCCACAGGGCCAGCACGTGCATCAGGCCCAAAACAGTGTTCTTCAACCGCCGGTCCACAGTGCGATCGATGCGGTGTTATCTTCAAGCCAGCTCCCTCTTCCTAACTGATTCAATGTACAAAGCCACGGGCAGTGGCTCCTAAGGGCATCCTGCGCCTGAACCGGAAGCCTTCTCTCTGACGTTGCAACATCAGAGGAAAACCTTCCAGATGAGGCACGGGACGTGCAAGGTGCAATTAGTACTATTATGGGGGCAGGGTCTGGGGTAGAGATGGGCGGGGTCTGGCCCACGACTTAGCCCAGTGTTCTTCAACCACTAGTCCACGGACCGATGCCGGTCCACAGAATAATTCTTTCATTTCTGCCGGCCCATAGGTGTAAAAAGGTTGAAAAACACTGCCATAAACAACGTGTGGTACAGTGTTTTGCTGTAATTTGCCTCTTAGCATGTGCTAATCATGCGCTATAATATGCTTTGTTAAAATATTGTGAGGGGGTGTGGCACAGTGGTTAGAGCTGCCGTCTGAGGTTGTGGGTTCAAACCCCATGCTACTCCTTGTGAACCTGATCGAGTCACTTAATCCCCCATTGTCCCACTATGAGGCCCTTTTATTAAGGCGTGCTAACTGATTTAGCGCATGCTAAAGATTAGTGTGCACTAAATCGGTTACTGCACCTTAATAAAAGGACTCCTATATTAGGTAGAGTGCAAGCCCAGGGGACAAACAGTGAAAAATGTTTGAGTACCTGAATGCAAACCACTTAGGCTATAAATGGTATATATATACTTTGGAGGGAGTGTAGCACGTAGTAGTTGATTGACAAATACGCTGAAAGGCGCCTAGGAGTAAGGTGCTGTTTACAGAATCAAGACGGAATGGGGTGGGCCTGGGGTCTGGATTTTCCGTTTGGGAAATCTGGTAACCCTAATATTGGGCCCATGCTTATTTACAGGGGGGGGGGGGGAAAAACCCTGTATCCGCCCAATACAAAGTGTAAATGTGCAGATACAGACTTCCCGGGATAATTTTTAAAGCGACAAAAGCACCCGCACACTACTTGTTTTGAAAATATAGCAAAATCTACCCGGCAGAAACTGTGCACGGGCTTTGCACTAACCTGAGCAGCTAGAAAATCAGTTCCTCGGTGCTCCTCACACAAGACAGAAAACTGAAGCCTTTCCTTTCTGCGCAGACCAGGGAGGGCATGTGTCGAGGCAGTGTGGCCTTCATTACGCCGACTTAACCAACTTTCAACCTGAGTGAGCAACTCTAATGGACCAGAAAGGGGGGGGGGGGGTGGAATAAAACTCCCTGCATGCATGCCAGATCAGTCTTCGGCCTTTATGCTGAGACTGATCAGGAGAATTATCAAATGCTGAATTGCAATGGTAGTTTTTCCATCCTAAGGGAAATTGCACTAAGGTTTCCAATTTATTTCGCTTTGCCCTCTCAGTGGCATTAATCACTACAATATCAAGCCAGATGTGAACCAGCAACAGAGAGAGGCGAGGCTCTTCACCTGCCCACCTAATCCGATCAAAATTGTTGAGGAACCTTAAGTCAGCTGATAAGTTGTTATCCACGGACTAAAAAGATATTCTGAAGTAATTTGTTCTTTTCTATGCTCAAAAGAAATATTCTAGACTAGTGTTTAAGCCCGTTACATTAACGGGTGCTAGAATAGATGTGTAGACTCTTAGCACAATGGGAGCCGTTTCAGGCTCACTGGTTTTGCAGGAGAGCCTGAATATGGTCGGGAGTGCTGCGACAACTGAAACTGGACCCACTCAAGCGGAGGGAAGTGGAGGAGAGCGGTCGAATGGTGAGCACAAACTTTTGATTACTCATTTACAAATTCCTACCATAGTTAAGCCCCAAGAAGTTACTTTAGATGCCTTGTGGGACCTGGTGGCAAATATGGCGAAAACAATGAAGTGCAAGTGCAACAAGTGCAAGTGGAGGGGAAAATGAAAGACCAAGAAAAAGAAATTACCTTAATAAAGCAAGATATTGTTGACTCAAATATATCTTTAGACAGTATCAAAAATGAATTAAAATCTTCCAAACAGCTTCAAGAGACTTTAATTAAGGACAATGTAAACTTAAGAAGGAAGATTGAAACATTTGAAAATTTTTCAAGAGGCAACAATATCAGATTGATTAATTTTCCACGAATTACAACAATTACTCCGCGAGAGATGTTAAAACGATACCTGACGGAAATATTAGAAGTTCCTGAGGGTTCATTTCCTCCATTTACACAGGTGTATTACCTTCCCAAGAAAAATCAAATTCAGCAACAGGAAGATAGCCATGGACCAATAGATGTATCGACATTACTGGAACTATCAGATAAAGAAATGGCTACTCCTACAACATTAGTGGCAACTTTAGCTCTAACAATGGACAATAATTGGATTTTGAGACTTTTCTTTAAAAATAGAGCAAAATAATTTATGGGACTCAAAATACAAATGTTCCCAGATTTAGCCAGGGACACACAACGGCGAAGAAAAGAGTTTCTTATGTTAAAACCGGGAATTATAGCTCTTGGAGCAACTTTTTTCCTGCGATATCCTTGTAAATGCGTTATACAATATAATTCCCAAAAATATGTTTTCTTTGAGCCTTACCAGTTGACAACTTTCCTATCTCTTTCTCGGCTTGAAAGGGAAAAGAATGGAGGAGTATAGGAAATTTAAGATGTCCTCACCAGCTGACTTGCATTATTTTCCTTAATAATATTTCTTTGTTTTTTCCGTTTATAATTACATTTTGGATCTTTTGTGGACTTGAACTGATTTAAGTTAATTGGTATCCCTGAATTTATAATATTGTTGTGATTTTATTTTCTTGACTTAAAGCTTTCTGTACAAGTTAATCTTGAATTGTATTTTGAAAATTGAATAAAATAAATAATTTAAAAAAAAAAATGTTTCTTTTGTTTAATTTTGTGTGGGTAATTCTGTCAGAATCTTGTTCTGTACACACAAAACTACCTCCAACAAAAAGCTTAGATATGTGTCAATTGACAGAACGGTATTATCTAGCTCCAGCGTAGATATTGCTTTTAATAAATTGCCCATCAATAACTGATTACCGTGAGCACGTGAAACACGTCTTGGCCCCCTTGCGTGGGGGAGAGGGGCCTTCATATGCAACGGCGCAAGGAAAAAAAAAAAAGAAGAAGCCTGTCCCCTCCCCTATCGCCACCTGAGGGAAATTACATGAAAGCCTTGGGGAAGAATGAGGAGATGAGATATCAAGTGACTCTCAGGGCCCCTTTGACAGCTTTTCCATTTGTGCATGCGTTTCAATCAATTTTTAAATCAGAGGGAAAATAAAAGCAAGTGCTGCTCAGCCTGCGATGTTGCCTTCGTGGTAACGAGCGCCTTGTCGGATGTTTAAAGTTCAGAGTCTTGTAATAATGGATGGCTTTCTAGAGCGGTTTTCTTTCTCTTTGAAAGCTTTCGCGAATTTCATTAGGGCTGGTGTTTCCTTCGCTCCCTTTTGTTCGTTTTTAAATGGCATTTTAATAAAACTGAATGCTTGTGACTTTAATTTTCCCGGTCCGCAGCAAAAAAATAGGAGGAGGGGAAATGTAGTCTCACATGACAAAGAGATGATGTCTATTATTTTGATCTGTTTTCAGCACGCTCCAGACCAGTGGCTCTCAACCCAGTACTCGGAACGTATCCTGACAAATAGGTTCATCGCTCCTAAATGAACTGACTGATCCCTCTACACGAAGCTCACGGGCTGCGTCTCTTATTCATTGGCAGTGGCAAGCTAAGATCAACCAGGAAAAATAACATCACATAATAATATATTCATATACTACAAAATCTTGCAGATGGACGCAGTTAACAAATAAAAAAAAAACCCGAATATCCTCAGCAAGTAAGAAAAAAAATATGAACGCAAACCTTTGCAAACAAATATGTTTTTAATAGCCGTCTACAATGCACATGAGTTGAAGGCAATAGCAAAGGGCTGGAAATCAGGTCTCAGATGTAGCTGCTTAGTGAGGGGGGTGGGGTGGGGGGCAGACCACCCATCCTCTTCTCTGCCCCCCTTCCTGCCCCCCACTGCTGCACGTGCGTGATGCTTCCCTTCCCCCGTAGCTTTGTAATGTTCCTAGTGCAAGGAGCAACCCCCAACTTGCTATCATGCCAAGGTTGGATCTAGAGGATGACATGGGGGAAAATAAATTGTCCCCGTCTCTGCCCCGTCACCGCGAGTTCCATCCCCAACCCGTCACTGCGAGCTCGGTCCCCGCCCCCACATATATTCACCACCAAAGTGTACAGTGTCTGTTCCTCTTCCCCCCTTTTCAGCACCCTTTGCCCAGTCCAGAAGCCCCCCCCTCCTTCCTTCCCTTCGCTGCCTTACATTAATTTTACTCTTAATAAGCAGCCGGAGCCTTGACATGGCGTGCCGCCGGAAAGTCCTCCTCTGACACAACTGGAAGTCATTCTTTCATTGGATCTTCCTCTGACATCTCTTTCCTGGATCCGTGCCTAGGAAGTGACGTCAGAGGAGAAGCCGACGCTGGCAAGGCAACAGCTAGGGGGGGCTCACACCAGGAATGTTACAGAGGTATGGGGGAAGGGAAGTGGTGCACACACAACAGGAAGGGGTGAGGAAGGAGCATGAAGGGTGGGGCACCAACGCCCCGGCTGTCTTTTATCCTCGCTATGCCACTATATGCTCTACTCCCGAATGGCATAGCTCGACTTTACTCCAGGAAGAGGAGGTCAGAGCAGACCGCAAATGAGCGAGTCTGTGATTTGTGAATTGCGAATTTGCGGGGGAACACTGTACTCAGTTCTTACCACCAGTAGCGTAGAAAGAGGGGTGCGGAGGAGCGATCTGCCCTGGGCGGCAGTCTTCCTAAGGGTGTAACGTCCTTCCTTCACTCCGCTCATTTCCTTGCTGCGCGCGCACCCTTTTGCCTTCCCCCTAAGGTTCCTGCCAGCGTTGGCATCAGCGGCTCCGACATCACTTCCAGGACCCGCGTCTAGGAAGTAACATCAAAGGGTGAGCTGACACCGACGCGGGCATGCTGCTCACGCCGGAGAATTTAAAAGGTACGGGGCGCACATGTGGCAGGGGAGGGCCACCACCATTCCGGGCATTACTCACACCCTTCCTATGCAACTCTTAACCACACCTTGATAAAAGGACTCCTAAGAGATTAACACCCTCCAGCAGTTAGTAACATATCTACAATTTCCAGTTAGAAATTGTATTGGAATATGACTTTTAAACGGGAGGTATTTAGGAAGTGGTTGTGACAGTAAAACCTTCTCTTTTTCGACATTATAGGAACTTGTCGTAGTGTGTCAGAACTCTGCTTTAGTAAATTTGTTCTCCTCTTTTATAAGTCAAGGTCTGGTGACCATAGGAAAGCCGTGAAGCTTTTTATATTGAAAGAAATATTGTGTAATGTTCTGCACGGTGTGCAGTGATCAAGGACCTTCCTGAGACAAATGGTGTTTTCTGTATCTGGACACAAACCGCTGTTCAGTTCAAGGTAAGAATATAAGAATTGCCGCTGCTGGGTCAGACCGTTGGTCCATCGTGCCCCAGCAGTCCGCTCACGCAGCGACACAATGTCGCAAGCGTGGATGAGCTCCTGCCCGGCAGTGATTTGTTCCAAGATTTTCAAAACCCAAAGTGCCGGGTTTTGAAAAGCTGTCCGGATCCCCGGACATGTCAGGGGACCTTAAACTTATACTCTGGACACAATCTTATGCTGGCCCATGCCAACTAGAGTCACCTGCTCCCCAGAGCTCCATACCGTTCCCTAGCGTAAGCAATGTCTCCCCAT
Source organism: Geotrypetes seraphini (assembly GCF_902459505.1). NCBI lineage: Eukaryota > Metazoa > Chordata > Amphibia > Gymnophiona > Dermophiidae > Geotrypetes > Geotrypetes seraphini. Next base: position 8,644,679 of record NC_047102.1, read on the forward strand.
CTCCTGGAAAACAGCTCCCAATCAGTCACTTGAATGCAATGTGATTAATATTGTCTCTAAGGATTCCTTAACATGTTCCGAGTACGGCTGTCTATGGGACTGATGAATGGCAAGCGAGAACAGGGAATCCAGAGGCGTGGAACACTAAATAAGTGTTAGGAGAGCAAGGGAATGAGGGAGACAGCAATATTCTGCTCTAATCATTACAAGTACCCCGGGAGACTTTGAGAGCTGCTGCTTCACCACAGACAAGATGCAGGTAGGGGGATAACAAGCCTTGCAAAGCAAATGGCCCTCTACATTACTTAACCATTAATCTAGGAGAGTTATTTACTTCAGGTTTCATTTTAAACTGACAAGGCAAAGATTAAAATCTCCTGGAAAGAGCACGTTATTCATTTTATATATATACTGTTCAGCACAAACACAAGAGCTGCACTTGCCCCTCCCCCCCTGGTTTTATTTAACATAGTAACATAGTAGATGACGGCAGATAACAACCCGAATGGTCCATCCAGTCTGTCCAACTTGATTCAATCTAAAAGTTTGTTGGGTTTTATTTTTTTTTCTTCTCCTTAGCTATTTCTGGGCAAGAATCCAAAGCTCTGCCCGGTCCTGTGCTTCGGTTCCACCTACTGAAGCCTCCGTCAAAGCTGACTCCAGCCCATCTACACCCTCCCAGCCATTGAAGCCCTCCCCAGCCCATCCTCCACCAAATGGCCATATACAGACACAGACCGTGCAAGTCTGACCAGTTCTGGCCTTAGTTCTTCAATATTTACTATTATTTTCTGATTCTAGATCCTCTGTGTTCATCCCACGCTTTTTTGAATCCGTCATCATTTTCCTCTCCACCATCTCTCTAGGGAGCGCATTCCAGGCATCCACTACCCTCTCCACAAAGAAGAATTTCCTTACATTGCTCTTGAGTCTCCCACCCTTCAACCTCAAATTATGGCCTCTGGTTTTACCATTTTCCTTTCTCTGGAAAAGATTTTGTCCTTCCTTTCCTCTTAGGTATACATATTCAGGGCTTCCAGTCTCTCCTCATACTTCTTTTGGCTCAAACCTCCTATCATGCGCTAACCAATTTAGCACGCGCTAAAGATTAGTGCGCGCTAAATTCTAAGGCATCCGTTATATTCCTATGGACATCTTAGCGCACACTAATCTTTAGCGCGTGCTAAATAAAAGGGGCAGAGGGGGTAAAGAGGCTACAGAATAAACCTGCCAAGATGTTTTTTTTTTTTTAAAAAAAGGCCTGACTGGGCAGGAAAAGTGAATCGAATCGAAAAATCAATTCAATGGGACAAATCAAATCAAAAAATGTTTTCCCTGAGTCAGGCGGCACTAGTTAGGACATTGATGTGTCTATGATGGTCCCGTGGCAACCCTTCCCTATCCTATGGCATTTTGGTTATGGGTCTGAACACATCATGCTTTAAAAATATATGCATGTATTTTTTTTCCAAAATATTATCTTGAATGAAGAGTTGACTTATTTCAATGTGGGCTTGTGGTTTTTTTGGGGGTGGAACGTTTTTACACACAAGCGGTGATTTTCAAGTGTGCTCCTAAGGGGTCTTTTACTAAGGCACGCTAATCAATTTAGCTAAATTCTAATGCGTACATAGAGTATAATGGGCGCGCTAATCAATTAGCACACCTTAGTAAATAGGGCCCCCTAGTGTGAATAGCAATGAATATTCATGAGATCGGTTTGCATGCATGCATATTCACTGTGGAAATTCTGAAAACCCAACCTGGCAAGGGCCGAGGTTGGACGTGTTTGTTCTAGAGCTTTCTTTCAATTAAGAGGGCCGCCTCCTGTACACGTACAGTATACCTTGGAGGCGTTTAAAGGCTTCTATTATATGAATCATAAAATATCACTTTAAAGTTGAGAAAGTCAAACCTGGATCAGAAGAGTCTTACCCAGTGCTAACCTATTTCTTTGCCTGAACCAAGCAATGTGCAGAGAGCAAATCGGGGAAAATGGATGGATTTCTATATGGTTCGAAGATGATATTTTCTATCTGAATTTTCAATATCTGTACAACGAGAAAAAGAACTCAAGAGAGGACTGATTGACTTACTGCACTTCTTCACTAGAAAATCAATTCTAGCTAGTAGATTGATTCTAGTCTGCTTGCTCTGACTTCCTGACTTTAATTATAAGAAAAAAAAATATTCCTCTTGAAAGCAACGTCTTTCTCTCACATCTCAAGCTGCAGAAATCTTGAGATAACTGGGTGAATGTTGCTAGCAAAAAAAAAAAAAAATGCAGTAAATATATGGAATAATTACTCTGTTGGAAGTTGTGCCAGTGAAAAAAAACAATAACGGAACTCGGGAAGGTCAAAATACTAAGAGAGAATTTTAAAACAATCGAGGAATATAAGACCTTTGAAGTTAAAATGATGAAATATTTTGACGCTCGTCAGACAGACTTAACAAGGATTTAGGTTTCCTGTCACATTATAAGCCATAAAATTATTGCTTTGTCACCTTCTCATACTCATCCACCTCTCCATTTTGTTTTCTCCCCGTCACTCCTTCCCCTCCCTTCAAGACTATCATTGGAATACTTTTAATGTTTCACTATAGTATATTTTGATATTGCCTTTGAAAGCTTGTCAAAAAATGTATTATGTGCATGCAGTTGACACACTGAACACTATAATTCTCAGCTAAACAAGGAAAAAAAGCTCCCAAATATTTCATTGTTTAAAACGATGCAAAGGAAATACAAAATATTCATAAACAGAGTTTACTTCGCTTTATAAACGATTGTTAAAATGAAACTTGTACTTTTTATTTTCATAGAAGTTTCAGTCTTTACATACTTTTTATCAGTGAGAGGTCAGGCCTGGCTTGTACCTGAATGGGGGATCATTGGGGACTCAAAGAAAGAGTTCAGAAATGAAGAAGTAACAAGACATAATCCAGGGGGGGGGGGGGGATTTAGATGATACCGGGGGATGGGTAATTCAGAGGGTCGTGGGGGGGGGGGCGGGAGGGGGGGAAGGGGAGGGGTGGGACGGGAAGGGGACATGTTGTGTGGGGTGGAGGGGGGTATTCTGATGTATACACTGTATTCCAGAATGTGTGGTTTTGCCATAATGGTGTATCTGTTGTACTTGTATCGCAGTGTTTAAATAAAGAGTTACAAAAAAAAAAAAAAAAAAAGAAAGAGTTCACTCTTTAGTCCCACAAACAATGCAAATTCCAGTGAAAATCTTTTTGTTTTTGCTGGATCATTGGGGAATACCAGGTGCTGAAGGCTGTAGGGTCCTATGTTTGGCAACAGCGACCAACCACTGTGCAGGAGAAGGCAATGGCCAACCACTCCTGCCTTGAAACATCACAAGGGGGGGGAACCCTCACTGTGCTTGCAGCCATGGATCAATGGTCGACTCGCCTATCACTTATATAGCGCTGAAAGGCGTACGAAGCCTTGTTCTCTGTGTTTTGTTTATTTTTTTCACAATATGCTTTTAAATAAACGAAGACTAAATCCTTGTGCCCAAAGTTGGGCACAAAAATCAACTCTAAGGGCCAGGTTCTGTAAACCGCGCCTACTTCGGGTGGCGCCTAGTATGACAGAATTGGGGTATAGAAAAACGTTTAAGTGCCGGTAATGTAGTCCAGGGTTTTAAAGGCTTACATTGCTGACACTACATTTGATGGAGAATTGCGCATAATGGTGCACAAGGTCATTTCCGCCCCTAACTATGCTTACTTTGACCTTAGGCGCCATTAGGCATCACGCTTAGTTGCGATTCAAACGTCTACGAGGGTAGGCACCTCCCAGCATCTACTTTTAAAATGGTTTTTAATGGCATGATTGATTACCGTGCCAACTAAAATCAACTAAGAACATAAGAACATAAGAAGTTGCCTCCACTGGGTCAGACCAGAGGTCCATCGCGCCCAGCAGCCCGCACCCGGCGGCCCATCAGGTCTATGACCTGTCAGGTGTTCCTTGACTTAGCCCTATAATCCCCTTTTTCTTCTATCTATACTCTTCCTAACCTATTTCTACTAGTATCTGTACCCCTTCAATCCCCCTATCCTTTAAGAATTTATCCAATCCTTCCTTGAATCCCCGTAGCGTATTCTGCCCTATCACAACCTCCGGGAGCGCGTTCCATGTGTCCACCACCCTCTGAGTGAAGAAGAACTTCCTGGCATTGGTTCTAAACCTGTCCCCTTTCAGTTTCTCCGAGTGCCCCCTTGTGCTTGTGGTTCCCCACAGTCTGAAGAATGTGTCCCTGTCTGCCTTCTCTATGCCTTTCATCATTTTGAAAGTTTCTATCGTGTCTCCTCTAAGTCTCCGCAATTAAGTTAGGCGACAGTAGGGTGCCTACCGCTGCCTAACTTACGGGGCCATTTATAAAACCTGGGCCTAAGTGCTAGTTAGAAAATGGCTTTGTCAAGAGGCCCAACGGCTGGTAGTTCTAGCACATAAATAGAGCATCCAATACAGGTCAAATTTAGAAGCGAGCAGGAAAAAAATCCGGTGTCCAAAGCATTGAGACTCTTGACAAAGGCATAGATGCCGAAACACTGCCAGCGTCGAGTCTTCGAGACCTCGCAGTGCTACTATCAATAAAGTGAACTTTGAACTTTACCCTCGCGGCTGAATCATTGACATCTCATCCTCACTACTCCTTTGTTGTGCCTTGAAATTGTCTCGTCATTGAGGCCTCTTTGGGCTCTCTTTTTGGTGCCGTTCCATGTCTTCCATGCTATCTCATGCACGCTTGCCTAATCATTTTACTAGTCATGTCATACCATGTTAGCCATGCTTAGTAATACTATGTTTACCGTGCTATGTTTTGCTGAACTATTCTCAACATACTTTGGGCTCCTTTTACGAAGGTGCACTAGCATTTTTAGCACGTGCTATAGCGCACGCTAGCCGGAAAACTACCGCCTGCGGTAGCGGCTAGTGCACGCAGCATTTTAGTGCGCGCTATTCCACACGTAAAGGCCCTAACGTGCCTTTGTAAAAGGAGCCCTATGTCTCACCATAAAATGTTTTGTCATATTATATTTCTACTATGCTTTGTAAACTTTATTTTGCCATTTTTGTCAGACTTGCCCAGGTACATCAGATAGATTGTGAGCCCACCGGGACAGACAGGGAAAAATGCTTTGAGTACCTGAATAAATTCACGTAAACTGTTCTGAGCTCCCCAAGGAGAACAGTATAGAAAATTGAATAAATAAATAGTGTGAAAAGTTTCAGCCTCTGATAACTAGAGCTGGTATTGTGATGTCATAATGCCTCATTCCACCAATAAGAGCCAACCTCATCAGTGATGTCACAATGGCTTGAATATCATATACTTGGCACACTTTTCCTACATTTTGATTTCTAGAGTGGCGTAGTGGCTAAAGTTATAGCCTCAGCACCCTCAGGTTCTGGGTTCAAACCCACGCTGCTTGCCTTGTGGCTATGGGCAAGTCACTTACCCCCTCTTTTACTAAGGCACGCTGGCCGTTTTAGCGCACGCTAAATATTAACTAGCTAAACGCTAACGTGTCCATAGAATATAATGAAACAATAGACACTATTAATGTAAATTTCGAATGAAGACTATACTCATATACCAATATAGAACCAGCAAGAAGTTACCTTACAGTTTTGCCAGACTTCATTCTGTCTAATTCAGCAGTACTTACAAGTCCTCAGCGGGCCACCACATACTCAAACCATTTCATATATCTAAATAATGAATAAATTCATGTAATAATGAATTCATGTAATAATGAATTCATGTAATAATGAATTTATTCATTATTTAGATATATGCTAAGAATACTTAGCTCAATATATTTGACGCTAGTCGGGAGGGAACAGATGTCGTCAACATGTTTCGCCCGGTTAGTTCCAAGGGCTTTATCAAGACTTCCTCTCCCATTCATACAGCTCTCTCCACCATTGCGCCGGAACCGTAACGTCGAATATATTGGGCTAAGTATTCTTAGCATATATCTAAATAATATTTATAAAAAGTTTCACTCAGAAAGATTTATAAGATTGTTTATCGGGTCCGATGAGGATTTGGAGCCTAAAGCCACATACAAATGAAATGGTTTGAGTATGTGGTGGCCCGCTGAGGACTTGTAAGTACTGCTGAATTAGACAGAATGAAGTCTGGCAAAACTGTAAGGTAACTTCTTGCTGGTTCTATATTGGCATAGAATATAATGGACATGTTGGCGTTTAGTGCGCGCTAAAACAGCTAGCACGCCTTAGTAAAAGGACCCCCATTGCCCCAGGTACTTTAGCTAGATTGTGAGCCCAGACAGAGAAAAATGCTTGAGTACCTGAATAAATTCACGTAAACCGTTCTGAGCTATCCTAGGAGAACAGTATAGACAATTGAATAAATAAATAGTGTGAAAAGTTTCAGCCTCTGATAACCAGAGCTGGTATTGTGACATCATAATGCCTCATTCCACCAATAAGAGCCAACCTCATCAGTGATGTCACAATGGCTCCATTGTCCTAGACTTGGCTCACTTCTACTACATTTTGATTTCTGCCTTGTGACTCTGGGCAAGACTGTGATAACCAGAGCTGCTATTGTGACATCATAATGCCTCATTCCACCAATAAGAGCCAACCTCATCAGTGATGTCACAGTGGCTTCATTGTCCTAGACTTGGCTCACTTCTACTACATTTTGATTTCTGCCTTGTGACTCTGGGCAAGACTGTGATAACCAGAGCTGGTATTGTGACATCATAATGCCTCATTCCACCAATAAGAGCCAACCTCATCAGTGATGTCACAGTGGCTCCATTGTCCTAGACTTGGCTCACTTCTACTACATTTTGATTTCTGCCTTGTGACTCTGGGCAAGACTGTGATAACCAGAGCTGGTATTGTGACATCATAATGCCTCATTCCACCAATAAGAGCCAACCTCATCAGTGATGTCACAGTGGCTCCATTGTCCTAGACTTGGCTCACTTCTACTACATTTTGATTTCTGCCTTGTGACTCTAGGCAAGACACTTCATCCCCCCATTGCCCCCAGGTACATTATATAGATTGTGAGCCCACCAGGACACAGAGGGAAAAATGCTTGAGTACCTGAATAAATTCATATAAACCGTTCTGAGCTCCGCTGGGAGAATAGTATAGAAAATTGAATGAATGAATGAATGAATGAATGAATGAATACATATTTTTAGACATGATCTAATTTTATAAGAGACCATTTATGTGTAAATCAGTGTTTTATGTGGGAAAGCGGTTTACTAAATTGCCCTTTTAAAACCCTCTAAGGGGGGAAAACAGAATGAAATAATGTGTTTTCCTTGTTGCATTCTGAAAACAACATATTTTGTTGGCTTTGTGTCGTTAGAAAATGAAAGCACCTCTCCAATGAGAGTTCCTGCTTCTCCTGCTAATATAACTGTTTGCTGGAAATGGCAACAACAAAGCACATTAAAATAATGATTAAAAAATGTAAATTATAAAATGTTTAATATAAGGTGAAAATGACTTACAATTTAAATTTAAGCACCAGAGACAGGCAGATTTTTTTTCAATATCATTTAAGAATACTGTATAAGAAGACAAACATTAGCACAAAAACTCGGATATGGTGAATATCACTAATAATCACAAGAAACACTTTCACCAAAAGGAAAAATTGAAGGTATATTAAACAAAAGACACAAGCAGAGACCAGTCTTAACGGAGGAAAAAGCCTCAGACAGGGGCCCACCCACCTCCACAATGGTGGAATAACGGTGTTCAGGCGATCACTTCACTGGCATAAAACCTCCTACTATAATGGTCATAGCAATGTGTCAAAAAATTGCTTTCAGAATTGAGTGATATGGAAGAAGATAATAATAACTTAACTTTCTCCTTAAGGATCGGAACACCAACGATGGCCAGCGTTTCACTGTCAAGCTGCCTCAGGGGGACGCGAGTGGCGTCCGTATGAGAGGTATGTAGCCGTTTTTTTTGATATATGTAGTTACAATATACACCGGTCTTTTTCAAAATTTATTCTGATTTGAGTGTTTTATATCTATATTTTCAGTGTGATCGGACTTGTTTACACCCTGAGGCAGCTTGACAGTGAAACGCTGGCCATCGTTGGCGTTCCGATCCTTAAGGAGAAAGTTAAGTTATTATTATATTCTTCCATATCACTCAATTCTGAAAGCAATTTTTTGACACATTGCTATGACCATTATAGTAGGAGGTTTTATGCCAGTGAAGTGATCGCCTGAACACCATTATTCCACCATTGTGGAGGTGGGTGGGCCCCTGTCTGAGGCTTTTTCCTCCGTTAAAACTGGTCTCTGCTTGTGTCTTTTGTTTACTTTACCTTCAATTTTTCCTTTTGGTGAAAGTGTTTCTTGTGATAAGAAGACAAACATTGCCATACTGGATCAGGCTGAAGGTCCATTGAGCCCAGTATCCCATTTCTAACCGTGGTCACAAATACTTGGCAAGATCCCAAAAGAGTAAAAACAGATATCCCAGGAATAAGCGATTTTCCCAAGCACATCGTTAACAATGGCTTATGGATTTGTCTTGTAGGGACTTGTCAAAACCGTCTTTAAACCCCGCTAAGCAAACTGTTGAGCAGTTCACTGAAAATGAACATAGTTTGAAAATTCCTTCAATCAGTGAAACCAGCGCAGGAGAAATCGGGAATGGTCTTGAAAATTCTCAAGGAATTTGATACAGTTGCTACAGTTTAGGGGGGTGAAGAACTTATGTGCACGGCAGAAGAGCGGGACTTGGGTGTGATTGTATGTGATGATCTTAAGGTGGCCAAACAGGTTGAAAAGCTAGAAGGATGCTAGGTTGCATAGGGAGAGGTATGGCCAGTAGGAAAAAGGAGGTACTGATGCCCCTGTATAAGACTTTGGTGAGACCTCATTTAGAATAATGTGTAGAATTCTGGAGGCCCCACCTTCAAAAAGATATAAAAAGGATGGAGTCGGTCCAGAAGAAGGCTACTAAAATGGTGTGCGGTCTTCATGATATGCTGAGAGATTGGAAAAACTGGGACTCTTTTCCCTGGAAAAGAGAAGATTAAGAGGGGATATGATAGAGACTTACAAGATCATGAAGGGCATAGAGAGAGTAGAGAGGGACAGATTCTTCAAACTTTCAGAAAATAAAAAAAACAAGAGGGCATTCGGAAAAGTTGAAAGGGGACAAATTCAAAACAAATGCTAGGAAGTTCTTCTTTTACACAACGTGTGGTGGACACCTGGAATGCAATTCCAGAGGACATTATAGGGCAGAGTACGGTACTGGGGTTTAAGAAAGGATTGGACAAATTCCTGCTGGAAAAGGGGATAGAGGGGTATAGATAGAAATTTACTGCACAGGTCCTGGACCTGTTGGGCCGCCGCGTGAGCGGGCTGCTGGGCACGATGGACCTCAGGTCTGACCCAGTGGAGGCATTTCTTATGTTCTTATGATAAGGCTTAGGGGGGCAGACTTAAAGATCTCAATCGGTATACCTTGGAGGAAAGGCAGGAGAGGGGAGATATGATAGAGAGGTTTAAATACCTATATGGCGTAAATGTACGAGTTGAGGCCCTTTCATTAGAAAGGAAGCTCTGGAATGAGAGGGCAAAGGATGAAGTTAAGAGGTGATAGGCTCAGGAGTAAGCTAAGGAAATACTTTTTTATGGAAAGGGTGGTAGATACGTGGAACAGTGGTGGAGACAGATTGTCTCTAAATTCAAGAAAGTCTGGGATAGGCACGTGGGATCTCTTAGAGAGAGGAAGAGATAATGGTTACTGCGGATGGGCAGACTGGATGGGCTATTTGGCCTTTATCTGCCATCATGTTACAATGTTTCTGTAACCATAAAGTTCTATGACATCACAATGCAGATGTAAAGAGCCTTAGCCTATAGGAAGAAGAGATGCAAATGTTAAGAGCCTTAGCCAATAGGGGGAGGAGGAGATAGTGGATGCTGTGGATGGGCCATTTGGCCTTTATCTGCCATCAAGTTTCTATGTTTCTATAATCAGAAAGTTCTCTGACATCACAATGCAAGTGTTAAGAGTCTTAGCCTATAGGAAGAGGAGATGCAAATGTTAAGAGTCTTAGCCAATAGGGAGAGGAGGAGATAGTAGATGCTGCGGATGGGCCATTTGGCCTTTATCTTTCTATGTTTCTATAATCAGAAAGTTCTCTGACATCACAATGCAAGTGTTAAGAGTCTTAGCCTATAGGAAGAGGAGATGCAAATGTTAAGAGTCTTAGCCAATAGGGAGAGGAGGAGATAGTGGATGCTGTGGATGGGCCATTTGGCCTTTATCTGCCATCATGTTACAATGTTTCTATTTTCAAAAGCAAAATATCCACATACTTTGATGTAACTTATGTGTTTATTTGCTGGTCTTCATTCTATACACAGAAAATATTCAATTTTTAACTAAGACAATAAAGTATTCCCTTTCCTGTTCTTCTTTAGGTTTGGAGATATTTTTTTAAGTGTTTTTTTTTGAAGAAATGGCAATAAGCGCCTAGAGCTCTTTGGCTTCCACTTGCTCATTCATGTCTGTTTGCTGTTTACACAGCTCAATCTCACACAGAGCACAGGGGCACCCTGTTTGCAGTGTATTTGTACAAAACTGCAACGTTCGAGAGAGTAATCCATGAAAACTGATCAGCTGAAACGTGTGTCATGTCACATAATTTCCCTCTTGACATGAGCTCGCTATTGATCTCTCTCACTGCTCTTTCTTTTCTGATTTCTAAAGGTTAAAATAAACTTCCAAACATCTCACAGGATCGCGTCTGAGATGAACCCTCTGTAATGCGCAAAAGATTCAGTGTGCCTGACGAAGAGACGAGACAATTAGTTTACATTTGGGTCTCGTAGATCTTGAATACTGTACAACGGAATCCAGATAATGGTGGGAGACAGCAAACTAAACCCAAACTTAAGTTTATAGAGGAAAGGTGGAAATAAGACTCACAGAATTTGCGAATGATGTCATGCCATAGCTCCAACATCCAGGTAGATTTATCCCTGTAGTTATTTCCCTGTTAAAACATTTTGGCTCTTTGTCTGGGTATACCGTTAATTGGGAGAAGACGGAGATCATGGCCCTTAACATATATTGTACCCCGGACCAGATCTCATCTCTGCCTGTCCGATGGTGTACTAGTGGCCTTAAATATCTCGGTATCAAATTTCGCTCCACTGTAGTGGACACCCTTCAATCCAATATTACGCTGTTGCTGGCATGGCTTCAAGAGTTGTCTACTACCTGGTGGGATCGTCTGGAAGCCATTTGGATGACTCTGACCCCTCAAATTCTCTGTGTGCTACAGATGTTGCCAGTATCCTTTCCTGGCTCATTTTTTCTTCGTATAGATTCACCCTTGCGTAAATTTCTCTGGAAGGGTAAAGCCCCTAGAATTTCACTTAGAACTCTGGAGACCTAGATCCATGGGAGGTGTGAATTTCCCCGACTATAGTAAATATACCACCTCCTTTTGCCATAGAGACTTGTTGGTGGGATTTTCTTGATCCGGTGGTTCCCGCCCCAGCTTGGTTGCCGTTGGAAATAGAACTGGTACAACTCTATCCACTCTGTTATTTGGCCAGAGCGTCTAAGTTACCCTTTTTACAACAGATTCCAATCTTACAAAACAGTGTTCACACTCTGAAACTTTTATAATTCTTATGTGGGTGCTAAAGATTAAAGATACGCTTGACGTACCTCTGTGGGGCAACCCAAAGATAAAAATTGGTAACTGTCCTATATACTGGAAACAGCTATTATGCCACATGATTCCATTCTCACGTTTGAGGATCTTACTGTCCAATATGGTCTTTGCGCTTCACAACTTTTCCACTATAGACAATTGCATAATTGTCTTCAGTCTTACCTAGCTCAGCATACATTCACCCTTCTAGATTTAACCACTTGTTTACGGACTGGTGCTCATGTTCCTCATGTGGCATCGCACTTCTGCTCGGGCTGCTATTTGTTCTACCTGGGAACATGAGCTTCAGATTCGGCTCACTGATGCTCAGTGGTCCCTCTTTTGGTCTCAGGTTAATAGACCTATTTGTTCAGCACCTATCTCTTTATTACCCTGTTTCTCCAAAAATAAGACCTATCCCAAAAATAAGCCCTAGTTAAGATCGACTCCCGAAGCATTCCCCCCCCCCCCCCGCCCAAATGTCCCTGATAATCCCTGACTCCATCCCTTACACTAGTGCTGCCTGATTTGCTGAAACAATCGGACTCATTGATTCAGCAACACCTACCCCTGCTGCTTTAGGAGGCCTTGGAGTGGAGGTATGTCAGTCTTATGGTGGGAGGGTCGGTGGGCTTCTGCTGCACAAGGGGGTGGGTAAGAGAGGATGAAAGATGCTGCACATGGGGGGGGGAGAAAGGAAATTGGGGAAGAGGAGATGAAGGGAGAGATTGTTGTACATGAAAAAAATAAGACAAACCCGAATATAAGCCCTAGTGCGCTTTCTGGACCCCAAATTAATATAAGACACTGTCTTATTTTTGGGGAAACACGATATTTCGCACATAGAACATTGTGGACTCCAATTAAAAGCTGGCACGCGAAGCAGTCCGCTACGAACAAATGTTGGACTTGTGCCTCTGCTCCAGGGATTTTACAGCATATGTTGGACGAGTATCCATCTGTGGGGCCTTATTGGGATGAGGTGTGGGCAGTATTAGATGATATGTTTTCTCTTCATGCACCTCTTTCCTTTTCTATCATCATGTTACGATCCCTTGCTTTGCCTCCTAATTTGGCCCAAGATGATTCGTATTTGTTTAATATAGCAGTGATTTCAATTTCTAGAGACATTCCTGGTTTCCTTTAAGGGGGGGGGGCATTATCAATGTGGGCTACTGTTGAGATATGTTAATTTACCATGAACCCCAGTTATTAGTATGATAAAACAGCAGAAGTTAGTGGCAAGATGAGACGTCTTAATTCAGAGAGACGACAACATCCTCATTCAAAAGGGTGCATATGTTTTGCAACGACATGCACTATTCATGACTGCAAATTTTTTAGGAAAGAGCGCATGCTTTCTGCAAATAATATACACACTTCATGAATAGTAAGTACTATTTCAAAAAAAGTGTGTGATCTTTCAGAAGAGTGTGCTCAGTTGAACACACTGGGGGGTTTCCCCCCCTCTTGTTTTCAATTGAAAATGACAAGCAACAATATGGGGAATCCCCATGTCGTTCCAAACCAATGCATATCCCCCTAATCAGGAACATGTAAGTGCTGTGCATTTACAGAGTGGTGCTCTTTCCCTCGGCACGTCTTTGTCCGAGGTCGGCGGAGAGGCGTGCAGCAGAATTCACAGTTTTTGCAAAATATAGCAAATCGTTCTGCATAGCTTTGCACTAAGTCCTAAGTCCATCCTCCACGGATGGATAACTCCAAAGTCTGATTGGCACCATGGTACACCATAGCTCACAGTAATAGTGCAGCTGATATGAGAGATTTAGGGAGAGAAAGATCCAGTGATTTGTTGACAGGATTTGTCTGTCACTCCCACACCCAGTTCTGAAAGTTTATTTCTCAGTAAACATGTCAGTGAAGATGCTTGATATGGCAGCAAGTAACTTTCTATAGTTGGATTTCTCAAACAAATGGTATATGATAGAAACATAGAAACATGATGGCAGATAAAGGCCAATTGGCCCATCCAGTCTGCAAAATCTGCAACATCCACTATCTCCTCCTCTCCCTATTGGCTAAGGCTCTTAACATTTGCATCTCCTCTTCCTATAGGCTAAGGCTCTTTACACCTGCATTCTGATGTCATAGAACGTTAGTATCATAGAAATATGATGGCAGATAAAGGCCAATTGGCCCATCCAGTCTGCAAAATCTGCAACATCCACTATCTCCTCCTCTCCCTATTGGCTAAGGCTCTTAACATTTGCATCTCCTCTTCCTATAGGCTAAGGCTCTTTACACCTGCATTGTGATGTCATAGAACTTTTTGATTATAGAAACATAGAAACATGATGGCAGATAAAGGCCAATTGGCCCATCCAGTCTGCAAAATCTGCAACATCCACTATCTCCTCCTCTCTCTATTGGCTAAGGCTCTTAACATTTGCATCTCCTCTTCCTATAGGCTAAGGCTCTTTACACCTGCATTCTGATGTCATAGAACGTTAGTATCATAGAAATATGATGGCAGATAAAGGCCAATTGGCCCATCCAGTCTGCAAAATCTGCAACATCCACTATCTCCTCCTCTCCCTATTGGCTAAGGCTCTTAACATTTGCATCTCCTCTTCCTATAGGCTAGGTCATAGAGTTTTATGGTTATAGAAACATTGTAACATGATGGCAGATAAAGTCCAAATGGCCCATCCAGTCTGCCTATCCGCTGTATCCACTATCTTCTCTCCCTTAAGAGATCCCACATGACTATCCCAGGCTTTCTTGAAATCAGACACGGTCTCTGTCTCCACCACAGCAAGGAAAAGCAATCTGCAGCAATACAGAGATGGGCATGATTGGCAATATTCCCCAAATTCTATAAACGGAGCTTTGTGGGTACAAACGCAACTTAATTGGATAATTAGCCAATTAGTGCTGATAATTGACTTTTAACATGCAATTCTTAGCGTTAATTAGTTTTAATTTAAATTTATGTAAATAAATTGAGGTGCGCAATCAGTGCTTAAAATTTACGCATACACAGTGCCGTAAAGAATGTTAAACGGTTCTTCAGAAGTGCCTCTCATGAGCTATTCTTTTATGTTTCACGAGAATCGACACACTCAAATTGTCATTTGATCTGTTATTCTTTTCTTTTAATAATTACTTGACATTCTATTTATCTAATTTCAGGATCCTCAATCCATATTTCTAAATTTATCAACTTATTCATAATCAATCATAGTAACTTAACTTATGCCGATCTTATCATTGCAACATGTTTCGCCCTACGACTTCTTCAAGGAATTTGCCTCATTTATTTTGCTCCACACCATCCCAATTTCCAGCCTGTCTATTTCTAGGTGGGCTATAATGAAGCCAACTTAAAATCAGAATGAAAAGAATGCAAAACTCAAATAGTCATTGAAATGCATTACACAGGAAAGAATCTCAAGATCAAAATGCTTGAATCCACAAATGTGTTTTCAGCTGCATCTTAAATAAAGACAAATTATTCCACAACATCGGATCGCTAATTGAAAATACAGCATTTCTCGTGATTGCATAATGTACTTTCCAATTACCTGGTACACAAAGCATTTATTTCTGTTCCAAATGCCAAGCATGGAGAGATGGATAAAACTAGAATATTGAGGCACTTAAGCAGAGACTTAAACATAAAAAAAAATCAACTGTTTCAAAATCAACTCAATAACATACTGGAAGCCAAAGCAGGGATTTCAACACTGGAGAGACATGGTCAAAATGACTAAGCACCTAAAAATTAGCTTCCTTTTATAGAATTGCTCTCCATAAATGTTTTTACCTGGGTCACATCTGAGGTCAATAATGCTTCTATGGATCATGTTTATTAAAGGATGTCAAGTTATTAGTATATGGATTAACTACTGCAACTCGCTACTCTCAGGCCTTCCACTT
This sequence comes from Geotrypetes seraphini, assembly GCF_902459505.1. NCBI lineage: Eukaryota > Metazoa > Chordata > Amphibia > Gymnophiona > Dermophiidae > Geotrypetes > Geotrypetes seraphini. The sequence goes on from NC_047102.1 coordinate 8,660,308, forward strand.
AGCCATCTCGCTCCCCTCCTATCTGTCCAGAATTCGGCTGCACGACTCGTATTCTGGGAGAGCCGCTATATTCACGTTACCCCTCTCTTAAAGTCACTTCACTGGCTTCCCATCTGTTTCAGACTTCAATTCAAACTCCTCTTACTAACCTACAAATGCACTCAAACTGCCCCTCGCTATCTCTCTTCACTTATCTCCCCCTATGTTCCCCCTCCCCCACACCCGTGAGCTCCGCTCAGTTGGTAAGTCCCTCCTCTCTGTGCCTTTCTCTTCCTCTGCCAACTCCAGACTCCGTCCCTTCTACCTTGCTGTGCCACGTGCTTGGAACAAGCTGCCCAAATCCCTACGGCGGGCTCCGTCTCTGGCAGTGTTCAAGGCCCAGTTAAAAAGCCCACCTCTTCGAGAGTGCTTTCGACTCCTAACTCCTCTCACCTTGGTTTCGACATCCACAACCTTATATGTCACGTCTGTCTGTCCAAGTTAGATTGCAAGCTCTTCTGAGCAGGGAGCTTCTATAAATGTCAAAATGTGCAGCGCTGGGTACGCCTTTCAGTGATCTATATAAGTGATAAGCGGCAGTGGTAGCGGCCCTGTTCCCTCTAAGCTGAGCAGGTGTCCTCCAGCTGCATTGCTACCACTAGGGGGTGGAATATTTTCAGTCGCTAAGGACAGGTATGTTCCCTGGAGTCCTGCAGAACTTGCCTGTCCCTCACAATTGAAAAATGTGACAGTAAAACAGCACCCTCTATTGGTGAGATTGTGGGTGGAGCACTCCTGCTCAGCTTAGAGGGAACACAACGCAAGCTGTTAGCGCATGAGGACGATAACCACTACCACGTGGGCATGACAGTGCTTTTTAATTCATGCACTAACGGCATTGCCTCTTATGGGCTGGGAAAATTGGTGGGGTGAGGGAGATGAATGGGTGTGGACTGTGCCTGGCAGTTGTCATCGATGCACTTAGCTCAGATTCACTTACTTTTCTGTGCAGTAACTAATTGAAACTGGGAACGCGGCCAGCACTTTCCGTGCATTCATTTTTGCCATTAACACCTGATAAATGTGCGACTTTATCATGCTTTAGTAAACAGACCTCGGTGTAAGGTTGTTTTTTTTTTTAGCTTGAAATCTCACACCCTATTGCCGCTAACGACGAACAGGACGCATACATCGATGTCGCCATTTTTCAAGTCGCTGAAGTCGGCCGTTCAACAGTCTCCTGCAGATATGTAGCTCTATGAATCATTCCTGGGTCTGTGTGGTTGTCATCTCAATAGTAATTGAAGGGTAGTTTCCATATACAGCTCAAACGCCGCTTAATGAATTGACATTGGATTCATTCGGCTGCTTCTCGGATCTCTCCTCTTTTAAGTTTATTAAGTTTATTAAGTTTAAGTTTAAGTTTATTAGGATTTTATATACCGCCTATCAAGGTTATCTAAGCGGTTTTTACAATCAGGTACTCAAGCATTTTTCCCTCTCTGTCCCGGTGGGCTCACAATCGATCTAACGTACCTGGGGCTATGGAGGATTAAGTGACTTGCCCAGGGTCACAAGGAGCAGCACGGGATTTGAACCCACAACCCCAGGGTGCTGAGGCTGTAGATCCAACCACTGCGCCACACACTCCTCCCCGGAAAATATGTTCATCAGGTAAGTCATTCTTATCTGTAACCCCTTCTCCTCCACTGCCAACTTACATCTTACTGTTCCCCGCATCTGGAATAGACTTCCTGAGCACTGGCATAGTATGGGGGTGGCGGGGTGGTCAGCCTAAAGGGCACAGACACCCGTCCTCCAATTCCCCTCCCCCCTCCCGCCGTGAGCCCCTTCTCTCGTACCTCTTTCATTTTCCCCCCCGCGAGCAGCATTGCGAACTTGCTGCCCACGTCAGCGTCGCTTCTCTCGGACGTCACGTCCGGGCCCCCCGCGCCTAGGGAGTGACATCAGAGGGACAGCCGACACAACACGGGCAGCAGGTCCGAACCATGGCTCTCACCTGGAAAATTAATGAGGTGTGTGGGAAGGGAGGCAAGGGCATGTCGGGGTGGGGGAGGGGTGGGGGTAGTCGAGAAGGAGCGAGGAGTGTGTAGAAGAGGACGGGGGAGGGGCGCCCATCCCCAGGTGCCCACTCACCCTCACTATGCCCCTGTTTCTGAGTCAGTGCATCATACTTCATCTCTGGCTCTATTCAAATCTAAGCTAAAAGTCTACATTTATGAGACTGCTTTTACCTCTTATTTTTATTCAATTTGTCGATTTAACATAGAAACATGAAGGCAGATAAAGGCCAAATGGTCCATCCACAGCATCCACTATCTCCTCCTCTCCCTATTGGCTAAGGCTCTTAACATTTGCATCTCCTCTTCCTATAGGCTAAGAACGTTAGTATCACAGAAACATGATGACAGATAAAGGCCAAATGGCCCATCCAGTCTGCCCATCTGCAGCATTCACTATCTCCTCCTCTCCCTATAGGCTGAGGCTTTTTTACACCTGCATTGTGATGTCATAGAACATTATTGTTATAGGCTAAGACTCTTAACACTTGCATTATGAGGTCATAGAACTTTATAGTTATAGAAACATAGAAACATGACGGCAGATAAAGGCCAAATGGCCCATCCAGTCTGGCCATCTGGAGTAGCCATTATCTCTTCCTCTCTCTGACAGATACCACGTGCCTATCCCAGGCCCTCTTCAATTCAGACACAGTCTCTGTCTTCACCACCTCTACCGGGAGACTGTTCCACGCGTCTACCACCCTTTCTGTAAAAAAGTATTTCCTTAGATTACTCCTGAGCCTGTCACCTCTTAACGTCATCCTAAGCCCTCTCATTCCACAGCTTCCTTTCAAATGAAACATACTTGACTCAAGCGCCTTTACGCCACTTAGGCACTTAAATGTCTCTCAAGAAAAAAATAAATAACAAAATTTAGCTACTAAATATGAAAAAAATGTTATTTAGCCAAGTGATGGTGACACCCACTGAAAAAAAAAACATTTAAAGTGGAGAAAAAAGCTTCAATCATTTAATATTTAGACGGCAACCCACTGGATTTCCAGCCATTCAACACATGTATCATAGGCAAAAAAAAACCTCCTCAGCTATCAAAATGCAATTTTCAAAATGGGATATACTCTTCACATCATGATGTCAATCTCCAAAGCGTTGTGCTCTGACCCAGCATGCCGATATTTCTGCTATAGCGTCCTCGTCAGATTCACAGCGTTGTAGTGAAGAAAAGCAGTTGTACTTTCCAAGGCTCTTGTTTCGCCAACGAGTGGTTGCGTTATACAAAGTCTCATAGTGAGATGCAAAACCGGTGTTGTGAATGTAGGCTAAGTCTAGGAATACCTAGAATGTCCCAACTAGGATCCCAGTTTCGGCATACGTAGATGCCTTCATCAGGGGATGAATAGACACTGTGGTAGATAAAACTGAACACAAGAAGGCAGGCAATGTGTGCAACCGTTCTGATAGTGGAGCTGCATCTTTAGAGGCAAATGCATGCAAAAAGAACATGATGAAGGCCCTTGATGAAGGCATCTACTGGGATCCTAGTTGGGACATTCTAGGCATTCCTAGACTTAGTCTACATTCACAACACGGGTTTTGGATCTCACTATGAGACTTTATATCCAAGATGGACATTGGGATATAGACTTTGTTCACAGTATTTGATTTGTATAATAATAGCAGTTTATATACTGCAGTACCGTGAAGTTCTATGCGGTTTACAAAAGATTAAACAAAGGTACAAATTGATTGAACTTAAGAGAGGTGGAAGAAAGTGATTAACAGGTCAAGAAACCGTTATCGAGGAGAAAGAGATGTACGGGTCAGTTGTCTAGATACTTCAGGAACAGGTATGTTTTTAAGCGCTTCCTGAATTCCTCATAAGTAGTGGGCGAAAGTAATTGTTCTAGATCTTTGCCCCATAATGCTTCTTGATGTGAGAGAAGGTTTTCATGGTGTTTTTTCAGTTTACAACCTCTAACTGGGGGGGGGGGAACGAATAGTAACTGACATCTCATTTGCCTCTTTTCGTTGGACTTTTGTGCTATTTCTGAAGCAAAATTCTTCTTAACCCCCTCTTGTTTGCTCATAAGTGAACCCAACATGCATCTTCTTTCATGAAGGATGCACTAGTTCACAGTTCTTCAACCGCCGGTCCGCGGACCGGTGCCGGTCCGCAGAAAATTCCTGCCGGTCCGCACAGGACCGGCGAGATGGACCCGTTAAATTTTCTGCCCCGATGGTGTTTGCAGAAATCTTCTGTTCCTCCCAGCCTCGGGCGATCAAGACAGGCGGTCATTCCCTCTGTGAGTCTCGCCTATGCGGAAACAGGAAGTTGAAACAAAATAGGCGGGACTCAGAGAGGGAAGGTCCCGACGTTTGCAGCCTGTCTTGATCGCTGCCCCTGCTGAGTCGCCGAAGAGGGCCGCGGGGAAAGTGCAGGCAGAGAGGAGATGGTCAGCGTGCGCGGGGAGGTCAGCGTGTCGATTGGGGCCATCAGCAGCGTTTGTGCTGAGTCTGCCCACGTGCAGGATGCGGCGGGTAGGGGCCTCCGACTCGTCTTGGGCAGCTGGGCCTGCGGTGCAAAGCTGTTTTTGCCGGCTTGGGGGGGGGGGTCGCGAATGTGCAGGGCACAGCAGGAGTAAGATCATGGGGAGCCTTCAACAGTGGCTGTCTCCTCTCCTAGCAGCTCTGTACTTACCAGGGCAGTGATTCACTTTGGCAACTTCCCCTTTCCTCAGAGGCGGCAACGGACCCAAGGCTGCCTAAGGAAATCACTGCTGCAGGCAAGTACTGAGAGCTGCTGGAAGGAGAGGAAGCCACTGTTGGAGGCTGGGAAGCTGATGGATAAAGGGAGAGCTGCTACTGCACCTGGAGAGAGGTAGAAAGAGAGATGCTGCTGGGAGGGGAAGAGGGAAAGAGTTGGGAAGAGAGCTACTGTTGGATAGGGGGGAGGAGGGAAGGGAGAAGGTAAAAAGGAAGGAAACAGCTGGCAGGGAGATTAGAGGAGGGAAAGGGGAGAGACAGGAATGAGAAAGTAGAGAGAGATTGATGCTGGAAATGGGGTCAGCAGAGAAATGAGAGAGGGATAAAGATGCTAGATCTGGTGTAGGAGAGATAAAAATGAAGAAAGCAGTGAAGCTGGAATGAATGATGTAAAAAGGAGAGAGGAGGCACAGGCTGGATGGAAAGGGGAGAGGGGCATAGAAAGAAGTCAGATACATATGGAAGGGGGAGAGGCCAGACAGTGGATGGAATGGGCAGATGCTGGAAGGAAGAGTGGAAAGAAGATGAAAGCAGAGACCACAAAAGGTAGAAAAAAAATCATTTTATTTCTATTTTGGCATTACAATATATCAGATTTGAAATATATATCCTGCTAGAGACATAACTGTGGACTGCAAAGCCTAACACTATTCCTGTCATGTGTGACTGCAGTATTCTGTTAGCATGATATTTCTGTGTAGCATTCTGTAATAATTTGGCTTGTTCAGTTTTCTTGATAGTAGAGGGGATATATGTGAAGGGGAGGGGAGACAGGGGTTTTGTTGGTCCTTGTTCTGAATATTTATATTTATAAAATGACAATTGTACAGAATATTGTTTCTTTTTATACTTTAATAAAATACGTTCAATATAAAATCATAACTGAGGCTTGTGCAGATGGGATCAGATGGTTTGTGGGGACCGAGCTTGCGGAGATGGGGCGAAAATGTGTTTTTTAAAATTTCGGTCTTAGTAGTTTGCCGGTCCACAAAATAATTCTTTTATTTCTGCCGGTCCACGGGTGTAAAAAGGTTGAAGAACACTGCACTAGTTGACTTTGCTTGCAGGGCTCCTTTTTAATAGTATACACAGGACGGTGTTGTAATGTCTGCCTATTCCTGTGCCAGTAAATTCTGCAGCAGAAAATAGTACCACTATATCTGCTTCCAATATATCATTTCTGGCGAATTCTAGTCTTAATTTACATGCTTCTCAAGCACAATATTTCATGTTTCTCTGGAATACTATATTTGAGACACTTCTAAAAATAACAGGTTTCTTTTATAAGCTCATCTTACCACCCTACCCATCTACTTTTGTTTTCACCTGTAGATTATATATCTGAAACGATTTTGCAGAAGTCGGAAGAATTCTTTAAATATAAAATGGGCATTTACAGGACACAGGGGGGGAAACTGACATCGACTATATGTTTAACAAAATCTGTAATTTGCGGCCTGAACCCTATGCCCCCCTCCCCCACCCCCGGATCACTCTGCTCTGCTACACAAGATCTTCTCAATATCCCCTTTTTGAAAAACATTAATACCACCAAATACGCTTAAATATATTTTCGGTCAATGCACCCTCCCTCTGGAGCTCTATACCCAATTACATAAGAGAGGATACAAATTTAAACCAGTTTAAATCTAAATGAAAAGCCTTCTTATTTAAAGACGCCTTCGAGTGGTAACTACTCTTTTAAAGATGCTGATCAACAGCAACAGTCCTTCTAAGGACAATTCGACTTCCCTTCTTTCGGTCATTTCCCTCCTCTTGACCCCTTTTTTTCCTTTTTGTACAAGTATAATTATTTCCCCAAATATGTTTGTTAACTTCATTGTTTTTATTGATTAATGCACACCGCCTAGGTGATATAACAAAATTTTTAAATAAACTAGTTAAGCATCTAAAGGTCTTACCCTACAATTCATCTGCTTTACTGCTAACCTGCTAAGTCTCTAATTACTGTCATTAGAATTAGAGGCAGATGGTGGCCCATTTTTATCTGCACCCTATCGAGGCAATGAAGTGACAATCTGCAAAGTGCTCAAGACTTATCGAAACGGCTTTAACCTTTGAAGTCCAGGCTCCCTTTGATTTCTTGTGTGGACTGTATTTAGGCACTTGTGTGGACCCTACTTTGCTTTAGAGCAGGGGTGTCAAAGTCCCTCCTAGAGGGCCGCAATCCAGTCAGGTTTTCATGATTTCCCCAATGAATATGCATGAGATCTATTTGCATGCTAATAGATCTCATGCATATTCATTGGGGAAATCCTGAAAACCCGACTTTGACACCCCTGCTTTAGAGAATATTAGTCTAAATGGTAAAGTATCTACAGACCGTGTACAAGTGCTCAGCGCTCAATGTGTAATTATGAACAGCACAGTTACACCTTTACAAACAGCGCAGCGACCATCTTCGTGCAGGATATAATCTTCAGAAGTCTCCGTGGTGACTAGTTTCACACCTGCCACTCTGCCCGTGATCTATCTAACTCTTCATAGGCTTCACCATATCGTTTAAATACTCATGCATGACTGTAATCGATAAGAGCACAGGGTTGGCTGGCGGGTTTCAGGTGCCCCGAGTTACGGTGTGCCGGTTCCTGGCCGGTTAAGAGTTTGAGACCTACGTAGGCGCTTAAAGCCCACCTAACGCCACTTCCGGCGTTAGCCACGCCCATAGTGGTGTTCGGCAGCCAAGAGCGCCTAGGTAGGTGCAATTCCGGCGCGTATTATTTAGGCATCGGGAGGCACTTTAACAGTGCCCTATTTTTTTATTTTTGCTGTTTTTTAACGGCATTTGTTATTTAACTTAGGCGCTGGCACGGTATTGTTTCTAGAATTTTCTCCTGAGCAGCACAGCTGGAAAAGGCAGCTTGTATCGTAATGAAGACATGGCCAGTTCTAGGGTCCACAGGAATATTTTCAAAAGCTTCTTACCCATATTTTTGAATGCTGCAGTCGGATGGAACAGTCAATGACAGGTGTAACAAGTGAGAAATACTGTTGAAAAATCGATGGACAGGCTGTTAATATTATATCTGTATTTTTTTCTTATTCTCTGTTTGTTTGTCATGCACTGAACATCTCATTTGATTTCTTTATATTGTACATGACAGCATGGTTTCCCTTTATTTAATAATAACCTTAAAGGTCTTTGGCATTCTCTTGACATTTCAAAGCAAGATATGATTAGTTTAAATTGCCAGAAGCAGCCTTATGAATAATAATTGACATGCAGAGCTCAGAGCAAACTTTTTACATACTTCACTGTTAATCATATGCCCCTGGGGGGTTCTCCTTATCTGTCTTATTTTTACATGCACACATGAAATGGTTCTGACCTTAATCAAGTAGATATTGAATGCGAAAGAGACTCACCAAGGAGTTCCAAATTAAGTTTTGCAAACATGATGGGAAAAGTCGATGCTTCAATTGCCTTTTCAGATTGATTGCAATTAAACTAAGTTTTAACAAAAGAATTACTTCAGCGCTTTGCAACATCTATTTCTCTGTATCCTCTTGTAAGATCAGACTTTTTGCATTTTAAATCTTTAATACGGTGCACTTGAAAACTAGAGTTTACTGGGTGGGATATGATACATGAGAGCAAATCAAAAATGAAAGGCAATTGTTAAATGAAGAGATAACTGGAACAGAGCTAGAAAAATGCACTATATATGTACTCATGCATTGACCGGTGGATAGTTCGTCCATGCACAGTGCAGCCCTCAGCCTTTAGTCGTGTGGCGGCCACGAGGTCATAAACATGGAGCTCAATTGCAAGATTGCACCATCAAAGTACATAAGTTCTTTTCAATACTGACCCATAAGAACATAAGAAGTTGCCTCCGCTGAGGCAGACCATAGGTCCATCTCGCCCAGCGGTCCGCTCCCATGGCGGCCCATCAGACCTATTGCCTGAGCAGTGGTCCCTGACTATTTCTATAACCTACCTCTACTCCTATCCCTATAACCTACCTCTACTCCTATCTGTACCCCTCAATCCCTTTGTCCTCTAGGAACCTATCCAAACCTTCTTTGAAGCCCTGTAACGTGCTCCTGCCTACCACAGCCTCCGGAAGCGCATTCCATGTATCCACCACCCTCTGGGTGAAAAATAACTTCCTAGCGTTTGTTCTAAACCTGTCCCCTTTCAATTTCTCCGAGTGCCCCCTTGTACTTGTGGTTCCCTGACAAGTTTTTCTTTTCTGATTTTAAAAATAAACTATCCTATAACTCCCACCTCAAATATGATTTTCCTTAGGTTTTGCTTCTGCGCATGTGATTTAAGAACATAAGAACATAAGCAGTGCCTCCGCCGGGTCAGACCATAGGTCCATCCTGCCCGGCAGTCCGCTCCCGCCGCGGCCCAAACAGGTCACGACCTGTCTGAATCACCAGAAGGGGCTCCCTTGCCACCTTGATTTCTCATTGAAGTCCTATCTTCCCTTCGTAGTCCTAACCCTCCGGTCTTGCACATGCACGACCTGTTGGGTTTCTATACTTATTACCTGGTTAGCTTTCTATACCTGTGTTACATCCCAGCACCTCTCTCAGTATCCCACGATCCCTTTATCCCTCAGGAATCCGTCCAATCTCTGTACCGTACTCTGCCTGATCACTTCCTCCGATAGCGCATTCCAAGTGTCCACGACCCTTTGGGTGAAAAAAAACTTCCTTGCATTTGTTTTGAACCTATCTCCCTTCAGTTTCTCTGAATGCCCCCTCGTACTTGTTGTCCCCTTCAGTCTGAAGAATCTGTCCCTATCCACCCTCTCTATGCCCCTCATGATCTTGAAGGTCTCTATCATATCTCCCCTGAGCCTCCTTTTTTCCAGAGAGAAGAGCCCCAGCCTATCCAACCTCTCGGCGTATGGGCAGTGTTCCAGCCCTTTTACCAGTTTCGTTGCTCTCCTTTGGACTCTCTCAAGTACCGCCATGTCCTTCTTGAGGTGTGGCGACCAATACTGAACGCAGTATTCCAGATGTGGACGCACCATCGCTCGATACAATGGCATGATGACTTCCCGCGTCCTGGTTGTTATGCCCCTCTTTATGATGCCCAGCATCCTGTTGGCCAGGGTCGGCCTGCAGTTCATGATCTTTCTATCTGGCTGCACATCCTGTGGGTGCAACCTGCAGTTATAATTAGCAAGGGCAGCTAAGAGTCTAAATCAGAAAAAAAAATCAGCAGAATAAGAAAAAAAAAACAACAACCCTGGAAGGCATGAAGTTGCTCTGACAATTTAAAAGGTCTTTAATTGCAGAGAAGCTTTAATCCTTTGTGTTGTGTATCCCTACAATATCTGCACTGTCAAATTGTCGTCAGCTCTTTCCTTACCCGATACGCTTCGTGAAATAAACTGGACAGCGGGTTGACAATTTCTGTTTCCACATTTTCTTCACCATTGTTCGTAGGAGAAAGTGTGGCAGCTTTAATGGAGTAAAATGATGTCTCTTTTTAAGCGGAAGGTAGAGTACCACTACGGCAAATAGCTTCCTTGTCAGTCATAAGATAGATTTCAATTAGCAAAGTCAACCTCGGTGAGGTTAGCAAGGAGGCACACAGAAGCGGATGTCCCTGCTGAGAGGGAAAATTGTGTAGTCTCGGATTATTGAATTATCTTACAGAACGGGCTGCCTTTCGACACGAGAAGCTAAAGACGCAATCCATCTAATGCAATGCTAAGGATACTTCAGAAAGACATATTTTAAAGTGCAGCTTCCATCCTTGCTCAATGGTGGCAAGATGTTCTTAAGCACAAGTAGTGGAACATGGAATCCTTTTGCCCTACTTCAATTTTTGTCCTTTGGTTTGGGCAAGATTCTACTGGTCCCCATTTGCCTTCCCCACCACCCCCCTTTTACAAAACCATAGCGGCGGCTGCAGCAGTAACAGCTCTGACGCTCACAGGAATTCTATGAGCGTCGGACCTGTTACCCCCGTGACCAGCGCTAAAAACACTAGCATGGTTTTGTAAAATGCCACCCCTTCAGTTCTCGTAGCAGATGCCGCAGCCCTTTGGTTACTATAGTGGCCATTCTTCTACTAGTGAAGGTTGGTCTTCTTTTGTTCTTTCACACTATGGGAGTTAGAATTCCTGCGGCCTTGGCTTATCCAGGTCACTCTTGCCTGTTTTTGTCCAAAATCATAGGTAATATTTGTGCATGTGCAGACAGGTAGATGGATAGTTTGATGGTTCCGCTCCAACAGACACTACAGCTTGATCAAATTTTGCTTAAAAAGGAGAAAATATGAATAAAGCTCCTGGAATTATGTCTTCCCTCAACTGCCACCCTATGAAACAAAAATAAAAGTGAAATGAAAAATAAAAGCCTCAGAAGTCAGTAAAATAGAAACAACACTGGCCAACACTCATTTTGGTGCCTCAAATGTTAAATCTGTTTCTGGGTATATTTGACTTGCTGATTCCAAAAATGGCACCAGTTTTCTCCTATCAGCTCTAGTTTTTGAGATACAGAACATGTACCATATAACACTCTCTCACTTCCAATTTTTATCTTCCTTTTAAATTTTATCTTATTAAAATTATTATCATTACCCTCCCCTTATGTGCCTTCCCTATATGTTTATTTTACCTTTATTTAAATTGTAACTTCTTCCCTATATTTTCCTTTTGTTTCCAGTTTTGTCAAATTTGTCATTAACCTTGTTAGTATTATCTTCTATGATTTTGTTTTTACATTGTAATTTTATCATAATGTACATCGCTTCGAATTTAGATGAAGCGATTAATCAAATCTGTATTAAACTTGAAACTTGACTCTGCTCGCCCATTAAAAAAAATCAGGATATTTTAATGTAGTGTTCAAATTAATATCGTTTAAGCATGAAGAAAAGTGTACAACATGAAAGTCTACCTATTTCATACCAAAAGCACAAGTTTACGATACAAACTTTCCAGTCATTCAACACACAAGAAGCTCCTTTTGTAACACTTCCGAGAGTGGGATTTGCCAGGACAATCCCGCATAAGATTCCAACAATAGTCTGCCATCCTCTTTGGTGTCTAGCTTCCATTGTTTTTAGGTCTAGGTGAAATCTTTCACCTTGCTCTTCGTTTAAGTCACCAAGGTTCTCTGGAAAGCGATCTAAGTGACTTTAACACTCATGTTACAGCCAAGGCTGTTGAAATGAAAGAGCAAATCCTCTACTAATTATATGTAGTGGTCTGCCTTCTTGTTACCAAGAAAGTTTTTCACAACAAAAACAAATGAAGACCAGGCACATGATTTGATTTCATTCACTGATACTATGAAATGTGGGTCATTTATAAGTTGTCTGATCTGTGGACCACTGAAAATTCCTGTCTTCAGTTTTTCTATGATAAGTCCAGGTAATGTGCTATATATTCAATGCATGAACCATCTTAATTCAAAACCTTTACAAATTGTTTCATCAGGTGGAGTGGTGGCAGTAGAATTCTCTCTCGTGCTACCAAAGGTTCATGGATTACATTTTGTCCTGCAACCACCATATATTCCCTCGGAGGCCAATCTTTTATTGCCCAATGTTGATGTTTGGCTCTACTATCCCAAAGGTATAAAAAGCAAGGATACTTTGTGTAGCCACTTTGTTGACCAAGAAGAAAATGAACCATCTACACAAATCACCTATTGATGTTCTTAGTAATTTATCTTTTCCAAGACTAAAGAGATGGCCTTGTACTCTTCTTTCATCCTGGTGGAGTGTCTGATTGGAATAGAACCATAAATTCAACCATATCTAAGAAACTAGGGCTCATACAGTCTATCCAATGCAATTTTATGAATAAGCACCCCAAATAACCCCAGGAATAGATCGAAAAACTCAAGGTACCAAGAAAAAAAAAAAGTGTTGGCCTGTGTAATCAATAATGAACCTTCTAATATCTAAAGGTCAGAACCTATTATGGAATAGATTTTCTTTCTAGGATAATATTAGATGAAAAAGAAATGACAAGGTTGGATGCAAAAGTTTGTAATTGAAAATTTTTGTCCAACAATTTGATTTTCTGCAATTTCTAGATGATAAATATCCTATGAGCAAGGGGGTCATTTTACTAATGTGGGCTAGATGGGACTTCTGGGTTTCAGATTGAAAGGTACAAGATGTAAATAAAAATAATAACAACAAAGGCTCTCTTTTACAAAAACGATTTGCTTCTCCAGACCAGGTCAAACCACATGACCTCACTCATTTTTTTTCCTTTCCACCAGTTAAAGGTATTACCCACAAAAGATTGGAGTCCAAACTCATTGCCTATCAAGCTGCTTCAAGAGACCCAGACTGGAGCCATCTAGTTCGCTCCTCAACCTCATATATGCATTTTAGAAAATCCTTAAAAACATATCTTTTCTCAAACTAAGGGGAGTGTGTGGCGCAGGGGTTAGAGCTACAGTCTCAGCACCCTGAGGTTGTGGGTTCAAATCCCTCAACCCCTCATTGTCTCAACTTAATCCCCTCATTGCCTCAGGTACACTAGATAGAGTTTGAGCCCATCGGGACAGATAGGGAAATATGATAAAGTACCTGAATGTAAAACCACTTAGGATATAAGTGGTATATAAATAATAAAATAAATACATAAAAAAAAAAAATCCTAATTTAAAATAACTTTTCCTGTTACTAAAAATTCTTCAATTCTTTCATTCTTTTAATTCCTATGTTACAAATTTTGGGATCTTTTTACTAAGGTATGCTGACCGATTTAGCTCATGCTAATTGATTTAGTGCGCGCTAAATCAGTTAGCGTGCCTTAGTAAAAAGACCCCTTTATACACTATATCCTTGTAAACCACTAAGGGCTAGATTCACAAAGGGCACGGATCCAATCCGATCCGATCCGTGAGGGATCCGTTCCGATCCGTGTCCGGGGGGGCTGATTCACGAACCGCCCTCATGCAAATGAGGGCGATCGGAATCACGCCCCCATCCTACTGTCAGAATCGCTCTCTAGCGATCCCGACGCATGCGCAGACCATCTGTAGATGGTCTGTGCATGCTTAAGAGCAGTGACCTTTTTTAAAACTTTACTTTTGTTTCTTTTTTTTTTTCACGAGCTCTTAGTGCGGGGAAGGGCGGGAGAGATTCGGAACAGGCAGGAGAGAGCAGGAGATCCAGGCTGAGAGCAGACAAGCAGGGTAGAGAGCAGGGCGGCAGAAGGCAGGGCAGTCAGAAAGGACCTCAGCGACTGGCCTCAGCAGTCGCTTATTTTTGGATCGGCCAGACCAGTTGCTTTTTTTATTTTAGTGAATCGCTTCCTGCCTGCGTTTGAATGCTGTTCCCCTTCATTTGCATGCGCAGAGCGGAGGATGATCGGGGCAGAGGTTAGTGAATCGGGTCGGAGGGAAATCGGGTGGTAAAGGGGTCGCTAAGCGGTCGGAAGTTGATCACTGGGCTTAGTGAATCCAACCCTAAGAACTGTAAGGCTTATGCAGTATATAAATACATAATTATGTAATGTTATGTTACTTTTACAGAGTCTCCACATGGAAGGTGGAAGTACATTTTCCCTTTGAAAATTGTCCAAGCAAAAAGTACCAGTAGAAACATGTACCTGATTTTCTGCTTACATGATTTTCCTTGATAATACAGAATTTATTGTCACATACAATCACTGGGTTTTACTAAGCCGCAGTAGAGGTTTCTACCACAGACCGGCAAGGTAACTGCTACGAGCGGCTTAATAAAAGGAGTCCAATATTATCTCCCCTTTTATTGCGGACTGTTGTTGAATTTAAATTTTTCCTTTCATAATATGTTTTTATATTCATTGTTGCTTTCTGTGCAAAGCTTTGTACTGTTTGTTTAATTTGAATTTGCTTAAATAAAAAAAAAAAAAGAAAAAGAAAGTGTATGGACCACCTATGCCATAGGGACGAATAGCCGGAAAATTTTCATATCATGTGGTTTCCCAAGAATGGTTGGTTTTGCTCCTTTATTCTGTGCCTTTGACCGCAATCGGGGCTGTTTTTGTGGACAGTGCGCTGTCTCAGCGCTTCCACTTGTCCTATGTTTAGGGTTGGCAGGGCACAGTTCTTACCTTGCAGCATAAGTCTGAATACAAACAAGAAACATTCTTCATTTATTAAATAATATAGAATTGATTAAAGAACAGTTCCTGCTGCTTGATTGTTTCTTTCGAAACTGTGATGATGCTTTGGACGTACGATGAGTTTGTGTCCCACCGGCTGGGCCAGGAACAGCTGATGGTCTCTTAATCATAGGCATCTTTATTACCTTATGGCATAGTAGTTTGCATCTGTTAGCCAACAAAACAACAAACTGCACAAAATTTAAAAATAAACCGGCGGTGAACTGCTCTGGAAACATTTTGCCAAACATCAATTAACCCTCCTTAGATGTGTTCCTTTCTCTCTGTGTTAGTATGACATGAAAAGAAATGAGAGAAGATAACCGGCATCCCTCTAGGCAAAAAAATTCCATGCCCCTCCTGCAGTTTGAATAAAGACCACGGTGGGTTTAGTAGGTTCCTCGACCATGAATATTCACTTCACAAATCTGCATGCCTTTCATAATGACGATGAGCCATAAAGTGTCTGTAGTACTTTTGAATACTGCTATCATTCATTTGGAGAGGAATTTTTAGGGACTGCACCCAGGGCAGGATTAATTCTTCGAGGGCCCTAGGCCCACAAGTACAGTACTCTGGGCCCCCTGTCCCATTTGGAGATGGGAGGGGCCAACATAGTAGAATCAAATATCTTTAATGCTAAACACAACTTCAAGCAATGCCCTTGCAATGCCGACTGCCTGGAACAATGCAATTGATCACACAATGAACACACAAAGCAAAGCAAGAGCTGAAAAGACCTCCCCTTGGTTCCCGGCCACCTTAAAAGCAGAAAAGCAAACCTGCCGCAAACTCGAGAGGAAAATGGCAAAAAAAAAGTAATTTACCTGAACAGAAAACTGCACGGAGGGATGCGAGCAACAAATATAAAATACAACATCGCTGAGACCAAAAAAGCCCACCAGGCCCAAGAAATTGAAAAGGACAACTTCAATATCAAAGAACTATTTCGCTTACTACTCACCATGACGCCTCCTCAACCTAATGCCCAACCTCTTGCTGACCACGTCCTCAATAAGATCAAGACCGTGCAACAAGCAGTTGAGATGGCTTCCATCTCAACTGCCCCAGTTCACTCAACACCACAGAAGACTTCTGAACCCTACGCTGCTGACCAAATCTGGAGCACATGCAGGGCTGTGGAGTCGGAGTCGGAGGAAATTTCGGGTACCTGGAGTCGGAGTCTGAAGTACAAAAAACTGAGGAGTCGGAACATTTATCTACCGACTCCACAGCCCTGAGCACATGTCTACCACTAGAAAATTCCTCTTAAAGAAACTCTCCTCCCGCAGCAGCATCTGGTTATTAGCAAACACCCCGAATCACATCATTGCCTGGCTGACTCACTTTCAAAATGGCCAACTCCCACCCCCAAATGGGCCAGATTGCTCTCACCCCTATACCCAAGGCCACAAATGGCAACCTAGCAAATCCTACAAATTACAGGCCTATAGCTGGCATCCCTATACTCACCAAACATTTAGAAACACATGTACTATAAGTAAACAGCTCTCAACCTATATTGAAAAACACTCCTGCCTCTACAGCACACAACTGCTTCTACTAACCTTAACAACCAAAGTCAAGGAAACACTAAGCAAAGGGCATCAAGCCATCCTTCCTCAATTCGACATTTCCGCCAGCATTTGACTCAGTCAACCACCCAACTACTCCAAGTGCTGATTTTGGATGCTTTTTGGACATCTGTCTTTTGATTATGAGCCCAATGGCGTCGAAAAGAAATCAGCGCTGAAAAAAAAAAAAATGATTTCCACCATTCTACAAAGTTAGTCTTGGTTTATAGAACAGTGCTCACATCCAGGAATTTTTTATCTGTTTCATCTATTCATGCCCTTCTTTTTATTTTCCATTCGGTCACATCTAATATTCTAATAAGAAATTTTTTTAAAAAAAGGCATTCAAGTTACCCTAGCAACATATTTCTTCCTCTACCCTGTGGCTTTGAAGGCTGGAGGCAATGGGTTCGTCTTTGCTTTTGTTTCTGTGTAACGCAGGCCTCAAATAATACATTTCCATTTTATTCTCCTGTTTGATGGCATCGCCTCATTATAATGAAGAAATGCAGGATGCAGAATGCATGTCCCAATACTTAATTATTCACTGCCACGCCGCCATTTTTTTTTGAAGGTAGAAGGTGGCTGACAGGCACAGTGGTCTCCTGCTTCATGAAGTAATTAATAGCGTTGTTTACTGTATTCTAAGTTTCATCCCCTCACCGGTCATAATTTGTTAAGTAAATTAGATTCCAGAAGGCATAACGGCTTAGCGGAGAGCAAAGAAATAATGCACAGGAAGGATTTCACCACAGCAAAATAACTGTTGAAAACTAGTACCCTAATGGCTATGGTTGCTATGGTAATGGTTTAGCTCCAACCTTTTGTTTTTTAGGGCTATATATTTTCACACCCTGCAAATTTTGACATGAGGTAAAATGGGCTATACCTTTGGAAAGCAGAGAAGAGCGTTGCGTTTTAGCGCCAAAATTCAAGGTTCTTCCTGTTTTGCCCTCAGTAAACAATATAGACTGGATAAAGTGTCGGCCCTTTTGTTTACCGATTGCCGGATAGATTGATTCAATCGTGTGTCACCTGGAAAGCAAAATTGGCCAAATTCCCTCACTTTCATGTGCTTCCGTAAACTTTAAAACCACCGACCACTGTGGGCTGAATATCTCTTGGTTATTTTTACAAGGCTCCGTTTGATTTTAAGAGCCATACTGGGTCAGACCCATGGTTCATATGGCCCAGTTTCCTTTTTCGAACAGTAGCTAAATCCACGTCACAAGTACCTGGTAAAAACATGCCCTGCAGAATCTCAAAGATTAGCAACATTCCAGAATCTCAAAGATTAACAAGATTTCGGAACCCCATATAGGAGCAACATTCCATGCAGAATCCCCAAAGAGTAGCAAGATTCCAGAATCCCCAGAGTAGCAACATTCCATGCTACCGATCCAGGGCAAGCAGTGGCTTCCCCCACGTCTTTCTCAATAATAGACTATGGACTTTTCCTCCAGGAACCTGTCCAAACCTTTCTTAAATGAGCTTAATTATTCTTTGAGTAAAAAAATATTTCCTCCCATTTGTTTTAAAAGTATTCCCAGGTAATTTAATTGAGCGTCCCCTGCTTTTTTTTTTTTTTTTAACTTTTTTGAAAGGGTGAAAACTCGATTCAGTCTTACCTATTCTACACCACTTAGGATTTTGTAGACCTCAATCATATCCCCCTCAGTACTCTCTTTCTCGCACTCTCTCACAGAAGAACAACTTGCTTTGGACCTGAAAAGTTATTTCATTACCGAAAAGGATGATAAAGGATCATTAAGCATTGCTCTGCAGTCATGGTTCATGGATTTATCGTGCTACTGGGGCTTGTGCGCATCTGTGAAGCTGAAACCTATGCCGTCGGTGGTTTCACTCCCAGCAGGGCCTCCCAAGGCGGACAGGTTTCAGAAGAGATGTCAGACTAACGTTGTACCACCCCTCTGGGCAATAACAGATGGGCAGTGTTGGAGGCGGAGCATCATATTGGACATCAGAGGAAGAGCCGACGCTGGCACGAGCAGCAGGTTGAGACTGCCGCTGGCGCCGCAAACGTTAACGAGGTATCGGAGAAGGGAAGCAGCGCGGGCACGTGACGATGGTGACAGTATCGAAATTATACTGCACAGAAGACCCGACAATCTGCTTCCGTGTTCTGCCATGAAAACTTTTTTTTTTTTAAAAATTGAAATTTGATTGAAATTTTATAAATACAAAAATATAAGAATAAAACAAAACAATAAGCTACAGATACCAAAATATACCTAATAATATGCAAAATATAGTACAGTTAATTAGGATTTACATGAGTTCTTACGTATTCATCAAGAGGGGTCCTTGTGAATCTGGCTACGTTATTTTGTTTGAATGTTATTATTTCCTCAGACTTTCTGATGACACAAAGGTGATTCTACCATTCGTAAAAATTAAGCCTAGAATTGTCTTTCCAATTGGAAACAATATGGTGGATAGCTAAGGCAATCAGGAAATCAAACATTTTTTTTATATAACGGTGGTATGAAAACTTGATGATATCATCAAGCACGAGTCCGATCAGCTTGGCTGACTGGTGACACAGAAAGTATTACAAACTTTGAAGTAAAGAATACCGAAAGGAAAGTAGCATTTGACTTCAGGCTCCCAGGAGCTATTAATGCCCCGTTAGATTTAAAATGAAGTCAGAAAGCTCCATTTTGTGGTTTTATAACACATTCTACTGAGTTTCAGCTTCCAATAGCCCCTGACAATTGATAAGAGCTTCTTGGACCCCCCAAAAAGGTTGCCTTTTCATCTTCCTAAGTGATAGAATTGTCTCAGCATTTTATTAGCTTTGGGGTATTTTCTAAATATTGTGAAAGAAAAGGAGATAAAATGTATTCTCAAGATACTATAACCAGCAAGAAGGGGAAAAAAACCCAAAACCCTAAATATTTTCTGGTTGCTAGAAACAATGTCAGAATAATTATCGAATAGGAGCATAACAGTCTTGATGCCATGTCAGGGTGATTCAATAAGTCTCTACTGGCTGAGAACTGTTTACAGAACCAATCGTTGCCATGACATGTATAGAAAAACTTAGAAAAAACACCATTATTTCACTAAAAATATATGACGGTCTATTAGCTACCAGAGTAGCAAAAATAGACCACCACCTCTCAAATCTGCTGACCACGACGCCCAACTACAAAACATTCAAAATAGAACTGAAAACCACACCATTCAAGAGATTTGTCAAATGTTCTAACCAAACTGTATCGACCCTTCCCAGATCCCGGACACATACTATAGCTATCAACCTTTTAATCTCCCTGGGAATGGCCAGGCTAATTTCTTGTTGTAAACCGCCTAGAACTGAAAGGTATTGGCGCAATAGAAGACATCAATGTAATGAAAAATTTGCTATTATTAGCACGGAAGATACTCAGTACAGTGATACTGTATGGTGGTCACAACTTCAGATATGCAAAAGACTTCAAAATAGGTTTGCAGTACAGTTTGATGAAGTTTGATAAAAGTATATTTAAAATAAATCAGAGAAATTTTTTTCTTCACCCAACATATAATTAAACTCTGGGATATGTTGTAAAAGCAATTAGTTTAGCAGGTTTAAAAAAAAAAAAAAATTTTAGGATAATTTCCTAAAAGAAAAGTCTAGAAGCCATTATTAGATTGACTTGGGAAAATTCAGTGCTTATTTCTAGGATAAGCAGCATAACATCTGTTTCACTTTTTTTTATGCTTTTGTTGCACCTTTTTTTTAAAAAATTAATTGTGTCTAAAACATTTCCAACAAATAAAAATATAGAAATAGGTAGGTTGGGGGGGGGGGAGGAACAAATGATTAAAATGCTGGGATTGTGCGCTACAGGAGGCCCCATAATCCCTTTTCCGTGTAAAGTTTTCTGATGGTCCTCTTCTTGGTCAGTTTTAGGATGTGTGAGTAATTTATTTGTAAAAAAAAAAAAAAAAAAAAAAAACAACTTTTCTAGGGGATATTGAAAAGTAGTTGTGAAAATTGATTCCCTGCAATCAGTTTTGGTGTAAATTAGAAAATTAACCCCCTCTTCTATGAAACCGCGCTAGCGTTTTTTAGTTTCAAGTTTATTAGGATTTTATATACCGCCTATCAAGGTTATCTAAGCAGTTTTTTGTTTTTTTTTTACAATAAGGTACTCAAGCATTTTCCCTCTCTGTCCCGGTGGGCTCACAATCTATCTAACGTACCCGCGCTGCTCCCGAGGCGGCTCTGTGCGCTAAAAATACTAGCGCGGTTTCATAGAAGAGGGTGTAAGAGATTCTCGTACAAACAATTGGGAGTGTTTTTCATCCATTCGGAAAATGAGAAATATATAATCACTAAGTTTCTTTCTTTTTGCTGATATGTAATTTGTGGGGCAATGCAAAATAGTTTGCTCTGTATAAGTATCCTATTTAAATTCTTTGGTTCCTTTTTCACAAATTGGATAGAAACATTATATCGTCAACCCACGGCCCGTATCCTGATTAATAACTCTCTCTCTAATAGATTTTCCCTTTACAGAGGTACCCGTCAAGGCTGTCCCCTTTCACCATTATTATTTGATCTAGCATTGGAACCTTTATTATCTGCTATCCGACAGTGTTCCCTAATAAAAGGTATTCCCTCATCCAATCGAGACATTAAATTGGCAGCTTATGCCGATGACGTTCTCCTCTTTCTCAGAGATCCCCTTTTCTCTCTACCCCATCTCATTTACATAGTTTCCCAATATTCTCGTCTCTCGGGATACTCTGTCAACTGGGAGAAGTCGGAGATCTTTCCTCTTAATGACCATATTTCCTTCTCAGATCTAGCTCACTTCTCTTTTCCATGGTCACAAGGAGCTGTGAAATATTTGGGAATCCTAATTCATAAAGATCCAGATCATGCTCAGGATCTTAACATATCCAAAATCAAAAATTTAATTTTAAATACTACAACGCGTTGGTCTCCGCTTTATCTGTCCTGGTGGGGTAGAATAGCCTCCATTAAAATGACTCTGGCTCCACAAATTAATTACATTCTTTCTATGCTTCCCCTTTTATGCCGGAAAAAATTCTTTCATTGGCTTAATATGAAAATTTCTGAATTTATTTGGAACAAGAAATTCTATAGATTTCCTAATATATGTGAAAATGGTGAAAACTGCACGCTATAGTCCAGTGTTTCTCAACTCGGTCCTGGAGAACCATTGTGAGACCTCATCTGGAGTACTGTGTGCAATTCTGGAGGCCACACTACTGTAAGGACGTACTGAGAGTTGAGTCGGTTCAGCGCATGGCCACTAGGATGATCTTGGGGCTTAAGGATTTCTCATATGAGGACAGGCTGCACAGATTGCGGCTATACTCTCTCGAAGAGCGTAGGGAGAGGGGAGACATGATTGAGACATTTAAGTACATCACTGGCCGCATAGAGGTGGAAGACAACATTTTCTCTTTCAAGGGTCCGTCGGCCACAAGAGGACATCCGCTAAGAATCAGGGGCGGGAAATTTCATGGGGATACCAGGAAGTACTTCTTCACAGAAAGAGTGGTAGACCATTGGAACAAACTCCCAGAACAAGTGATCGCGGCCGGCAGCATACAAGATTTTAAGAATAAATGGGATGCCCACGTCGGATCTTTACGAGGGCAGTGTAGAGGTGATGCCACCTGTGAGCGGCCCCTTAAGAGGTTGTTTGGGGAGGGTTAATGGAGTGGGCAGACTTGATGGGCTATGGCCCTTTTCTGCCGTCATCTTTCTATGTTTCTATGTTTCTCGCCAGTCAGGTTTTCAAGATATCCACAATGAATTTTGCATAGAATGGAGGCAGTGTATGCAAATCAAGTTTATGCAAATTCAAAGTGGATATCCTGAAAACTTGACTGGCAAGGGGTTACTCCAGGACTTAGCAATCGGCAAGCTTCATCTTCTCCCTACAAGGCTGATGTTTAATACAGTCTTTAAAGAATAATATACAATAAGTAGAAGCTTCTCTAATCTCCAGGCAGTAATATCTGCCATATTTCAATGTAAATGGGTTCTTTGGGGAAGACATGTAGAAATACTCGCGCACGCCGAGAAGCACATGCTGAATTGCTGATTGTACAGTATTTGGTATTGGTTTTCCAATTAAAGGATCTAAATCTGTCTGACTGATCCAGAGATTAGAATTCTGCTTGTGGAAGCTTTCGCTCATTAAAATGATTAGCACAGGCTGGCACGCAGGCCTTCATCACCACCCCCGATTGATTGTTTTCATTAAAGAAACTCACTGTATGTCGTTGACTCTGTTTGGTCTAGTACTATATTTGTCCAATATTACATCAACACAGATGGTAATCTGCGGCAGCCACCCTGAGAGTTGCCAATCAGCAGTGCTGAAATCATGAGCGGTTCAGCAATCTCCTACGCCAGTCTACCACATTTTGGCTGAAAGCCCCATGGTTCAACTTTCGATACTATACATGCATAGAAGGCAGATTTCGTAAATGCTTGGAGAGCTCATAGGTATTTCAAGACGCCCACTGGCTTCCCGTTACTCATCGGATAACATACAAAATCCGTCTTCTTACTTTCCAAAGCAAGATCTGAACATACAGCGGCATTCATCGATCGACCGCTATTCCCCCTCAAGATCACTTTGTTCGGCCCAACAAAATCTTCTTTCAGTCCCCTCGATTCGTCATAGTTTTCTGGGTGGTGTCATAGAATATATTTCTTTTCAGCTTATGGAACGCCCTACCTCATTACCTCAGAAAAGAAGACTGCCTGACAAAATTCAAATCTAATCTTAAAGCATTTCTGTTTAGATTCTTTGACTACATAAATCCAACCATCACCATTTCTAAACTTAGCCCGTTCTCCCATCCTACTGTATCTCACCCTTTTTTTTATTTGTTGATAGGAAACTAATTTAAGTAGCATCTCCTCCCTCCCTCCTGTAGCAAGTATGTGTTTACCATTTGTATTTGTCTGCCCCACTGACAATTTTTGTTTTGCTTTTATAAATTTGTATGTACAACGCCTAGACTGTTACATAGGCGGTATATCAAAATCAAATTAAACTTTAACTTAAAAATTTTCAGAAGCAGATTTCTTTACCTATAAATATATGAAAGCCTGACCCCCTCCCCCCCCAGCAATAATACTTCAATTTTATTGCTAGAGGTTCAGGGAGCTGAGTATCATGGTAGTTGAAACACATCTATAGTGATTTGATTTGTGACTGTTGGGTTGATAAGTTAGGCACTGTTTATAGAATCACGCCTAGCAACACCTAAACTAGACTTAGCACCAGTAGACGCCCTAACCTTAGACCAAAGTTTTCTTGGCTGAAATACCAGGGCCTAATTCCAGTTTAGGTGCCTACACATAAATCACGGCCAAGATCAGTCCACAATCTACCCCTAACCATGTCCACTTTCTAGCAGGCGCCTTGGCCTAGGCAGGTAGGCACCTACCACCCAATTAATTTTACTTTTTGACAGTTATGAGCTGCTAATTACTTATTATCAGCACCGATTAAGCTTTTTAAATAATTAAGGCCCTTTTTTAACAAGCCGGTTAGGGTTTTTTTTTTTTAGTCGTCGGCCACTGCGATAAAAGCATAGAATTCCCATTGGATCTCCGCCTGGAAAACTCTCTTGAAAAATTCAAGTCCAAACTTAAGACTTTTCTTTTTAAGTATGCCTACAACCTCTGATCTCATTTCTTTCAAATCGAATCCACGTAGCTCCTTGATGGACTTTGCAAAAACGCTTCTTTTGAAGCCAGCCCTACCGTAATGCATTTTTCCCTCCCACCACTCTCCACCCTCTATTTTTATTTTTCAACCTCGATGTATTCGTTAACTTACCGAGCCCCTCCTCCCGTCATGTTTCCAGTATGTCAGTTTGCTATACTCCCTCTTTTATTATTTTCTTACCATTATTTTTAGATATGTTTTATCTTTAATTTTATTTTTTTTTTAGACTCCTTTCATTGTAAACTGTATAGGTACCTGTTTGATATACGGTATATGAAAAAATAAAGAGACTTGGATAAAAGGGGACCTAAGTTAGGCGTGCTATTCTAAGTGCCTAATTTTAGCCATCTTTTTTAGAATCTGGGCCTTAGTGCTCATATTTTCACAAACTAAACCTAAACTTTGATGCACTTTCTTGAGGCCTTCCCCCCTCCCACCCCGCTCAGCATATATCAGGAGTGGTGTTAAGTAGAAACATAGAAACATAGAAACATAGAAAGATGACGGCAGAAAAGGGCTACAGCCCATCAAGTCTGCCCACTCTTCTGACCCACCCCATCAAGTCTGAGTGCTAATGACCCAGATCCTTAGCTCGACCCCCATAGGGATCCCACGTGGATGTCCCATTTATTCTTAAAGTCTAGCACGCTGGTGGCCTTGACCACCTGCACCGGAAGTTTGTTCCAGTGATCTACAACCCTTTCTGTGAAGAAATACTTCCTGGTGTCACCATTAAATTTCCCTCCTCTGAGTTTGAGCGGGTGCCCCCTTGTGACCGAGGGTCCCCTGGGGAAGAATATATCGCTTTCCGCCTCGACACGACCTGTGATGTACTTAAATGTCTCAATCATGTCTCCCCTTTCTCTACGCTCCTCAAGAGTGTATAGCTGTAGTTTGCCCAGTCTTTCTTCGTATGTGAGACTCTTGAGTCCGGAGACCATTCTAGTGGCCATTCGCTGGACAGATTCAGCTCGAAGCACATCTTTTTGGTAGTGTGGTCTCCAAAATTGCACACAGTATTCCAGGTGAGGTCTCACCATGGCTCTGTAAAGCGGCATTATGACTTCAGGTTTGCGGCTGATGAAGCCTCTATTGATACATCCCAACATCTGCCTTGCCTTGGATGAGGCCTGCTCCATCTGTTTGGCAGCCTTCATATCAGCACTGACGATTACTCCCAAGTCCCGTTCTTCTGAAGTCCTAGCTAGTGTTTCCCCATTTAAGGTGTAAGTTTTGCATGGATTTCCGCAGCCGAGATGCATGACCTTACATTTCTTAGCGTTGAAGCCCAGCTGCCATGTCGAGGACCAGTTTTCCAACGTGATCAAATCCTGCGTCATATTATCCTTGAGATTGCTTTCACTTACTATATTACACAGTTTGGCGTCGTCGGCGAACAATGTTACTTTACCCTGAAGCCCTTGGGTCAAGTCCCTTATGAATATGTTGAAAAGGGATGGTCCCAGGACCGAGCCCTGCGGCACTCCGCTAGTCACTTCCGATGTCTCAGAGAGGGTGCCGTTGACCACCACCCTCTGAAGTCTTCCACTCAGCCAATCGTTGACCCATGCAGTTAGTTTCTCACCTAACCCCATCGACTTCATCTTGTGCAATAGTCTGCGGTGTGGGACACTGTCAAAAGCTTTACTGAAATCCAAGTACACTATGTCCAGAGACTCTCCCGAGTCTAACTTTCCCGTCACCCAATCAAAGAAGCTGATTAGATTGGATTGGCATGACCTACCCCTAGTGAATCCATGTTGACAGGGATCCCTTAGGTTCCCCTCGTCCAAAATCGTGTCTAGTTTACCTTTAAGTAAAGTTTCCATGAGTTTACATACTACTGATGTGAGACTTACTGGTCTGTAATTTGCAGCCTCTGCTCTGCAACCTTTTTTGTGCAGAGGAATGACGTTGGCTGTTTTCCAGTCCAGGGGGACTCTCCCCGTACTTAGGGAGAGATTGAAGAGTACTGCTAACGGTTTTGCCAAAACATCGCTTAGCTCTCTGAGCACTCTTGGGTGCAAATTGTCCGGTCCCATGGCTTTGTTCACCTTAAGTTTTGACAGTTCACTGTAGACATCAGCAGGTGTGAACTCAAAATTCTGAAATGGATCTTCCATGCTTTGCTTCATTTCCAGCCTTGGCCCGTGCCCTGGTGCCTCGCAGGTAAAGACCGAGCAGAAGTAATCATTCAGCAGTTTGGCTTTATCGGAATCTGTTTCCACATAATTCCCGTCTGTCGTTCTAAGGCGTACTATCCCATCTTGCCAGCACGCTATGCAAACATGCAGTCATACAATTTTAGAAAACAAATTTTGCTTATATATATAAAAGAAATATTACATAAAAAATGGGAAAACCCCCGCAGTGCACCTTAACCATTGATTTGTACTTTTTTCTCTTTCTACTAGGATTTAACACTAAGGAGATGAGAAGGCTCAGTTATTTGCTCCTTAGGAGATGCAAGTCTTCTGTGGTCAAACTGTTGATTTCAACAACATCTCCGCAGGGAGGATGGAGACATTTAGCAGACATTTCCCCCCCCCCCCATGGATCATGAGGCATATGCATTGAAATCCGAAGTGGCTCTGAGGAAACTGGCATCAGATTTTCCACAGATCCCTAGTGAATTTCTATATCGATGGAGCTTTTGCGTTAACAGATGTTCATTGAACTGATTAGATGAGCTCCTGCTTTATCCTGGGTAGGTCAAATCAGCTGACAAATCGTCGTTAAAGAGCCCTGACTAACAGGTGATGAGGCATTTATCATACCCGGTGTGGGCAAAAATATTTATTGCATGGCTGGTTCTATTTGGAGGCTTCTTTAAGAACATCAAATGCAACAACTTTTTTTTTTCAATTACAGTCGCCTTTGCATAAACTTGTTAACGGAAGGACTGAAAACAAAATATTGTTAATTCATAAATTATTTTTGATTTAAATTAAGTTAATTAATGCACAACGAATTCTGGAACCATCTTACAGCTGGTGAATAAATTTATGCCAATGCCCTCTAATACAGTCAATATTTTATGCTGTAATGCACCAAATAAAGTGAGTATATGGTTACAATGTGAGGGCCCACAGTGCCATCCAATGGAGAAGGAAGGAGATAAATTTTATGCAGGTTAAATTAGCATTAGTAGACTTTGAATTATTCCTTTCGATGCATTAAGAGCAAAACAGGTTTTAATATGACAGGGCAACTCATTTCTGTGGCAGTCCAGGAGTGAAGGGGTTACATTTCCTTGTGCTATAAAGCATGATCAGCCGTTCTGTGCAACTTTCATTATTCATTCCCTAGAAGTCTTTGCCAGATACCAGGTAATGTAGCTTTCCTTCAAACACATTCCATTGTTATCTATTATCCCACAAGATGATATCTCTATAAAGCACAAGGTATCATTCTTTGACATTCGGATTCATTATATTTTTCTTTCATGGGAATTGGTATAAAGATTAACTCACAAGGCCTATTGCACTTCTATGGTAACAGAAAATGGAGTGATGGGCCCACGTATGCAAACGAACCCCTGGGATCTTGGAGAATGCTATTAAATGCAAAATGCGTAATAATAGCAGAGGGAGCATCTAAATACTTCAAGACAAAACTGTGCCACTCTCAAACCCACACTGTCAATTATTTTAAAAAATTCAGCAGCTTTTGATGTGGGATTTTTTTTTTTACTTTGGAATTACCCTTTGTGTATCACCAAATCACAAGTTTCCAAGTTTGTTAAAATCTTATAACACCGCACTATGGATAATCCTTCTGGGCGGCTTACAACCTAAAATCCGGTGCTACATATAACAATCTCACATTTCACATACACAGAAATTTAGGATTATTTGAACTACAAAATTTTATAGTACGGAAGGGACAGAACACACAATGGGCTCCTTTTACAAAGGTGCATTAGGGCCTTAACGCGTGGAATAGCGCAAGCTAAAATGCCACGCGCGCTAGCCTCTACCGCCTCCTCTTGAACAGGCGGTAGTTTTTCGGATTGCGTGCGCTAAAACGCTAACGCACCTTTGTAAAAATGTAATGTAATGTAATGTGATTTATTTCTTATATACCGCTAAACTCCGTTAGGATTCTAAGCGGTTTACAGAAAAAAAACAGACAATAGGGTGCATTAAAATTATAAGTAAAATAGGTACTTAGATATTCCCTTACTGTCCCGAAGGCTCACAATCTAACTAAAGTACCTAGAAAAATGACAATTAGTAGAGTAATGAAAAAATTAAAATAGAGATAGATGAGAAAAAATAAGAAAATAAACATTCTAATAAGACTACAATGGTCTAAAGGACTTTGAAAGGTCCCAATATGATAATTTTATGTTTTGCAGAACTCTACCTGTACAGTTAGGTCCTCATTATAAATCTTACTATTTGTCTTAATGTTTACAATTTATAAGCGTCTTAAAATTGTTTTAAAAAAGTTTTAAGATCGGTCTTCAACTTATCAAGAGAGTTCGATACTGGTAAAGAATTCCAAACTTTGGGACCAGTTACTGAAAAAGTGACCCTTCTTATGTGTTGGAATTCTAAGGCGGTTTTGAGTTTCTGACCTAAGAGATCTTCATGATATATATGGGTTTAATAGGTGCATGGCGGACTTAATCAAAACATACGTTTAAGTCCGATATGGACATATGGTGTTAGACACCCAAAGTCGGCAGTGGGGAAAATGCCCATTCTCGAACAATACGTCTAGAATATTATTTTTCCAAAAATCATCTATCTAGACATCCAGGCTATTGTTCGTCCAGATCGCTAGGATGTCTCATCATTATACCACATTTTTGACCAAAATTCCATCCAAGTCCCAAACGCCCAGAACAAGACCATTTGGACGTGGGAGGGGCCAATCTTGTCATAGCAGTGGGGCACCTTATAGGGCACTGCTGTGAACTTCACACAAAGGGTGCCAGATAAACATCTCACCAGAGCTCCCTTATAGGTTATGGTGAGCCCCCCAAAACACCCCCAGAAACCACTATACCCACCAACAGCCCTTATGGCTGCAAGTGGTACCTATTTGGCAGTAGAGTAGGGTTTTGGTGGGCGCACATGTTTCACCATAAACGTAGTGGTTAGCGTGGCTTATGATCTTGGGTCTTCCTCTCTATGGTTCACTTATGGTTGAATGACCTAAAAATCAGGTTTGTCCAATTGCCAATAATCAAACCAACTTTCTGGATGTGCCACGGGACCTTTTTTGCTTCTGAATGCCGCTGTGTGCCCAAAGCTGATAGGGGCATATCTGGAGGAGTGGTTGGGGCAGTATGTGGGCGGGATGGGGGCAGACCTAGACTTAGTCATCCTGCAGAGATAATCGAATGTTTTATTAGACATCCTGAACGAAACTTAAATGTTGTGAGTTAGACGATGTAAAAACAGGTGTAAGTGCCAAAAAGGTATCCAAAAATGTCCCCCTTCCCAGGCTATTTAAGATACCTGTGTGCAGCTCTACTAGGCTTTCCTATACCAGGTGCTGATGTTCTGGAGACAGGTATGTACTTTTTTTAATTCTGATCTCTGTAGGGGGTGGGAGGGGGGTCAGTGAACACTGGGGGAGTGTGTTGGTGTCTTTACTTTGTCTGTGAAGTACTTATCTGGTCATTTTGGATACCTTTTTGGCACTTATACCTGTTTTTACATCGTCTAACTCACAACATTTAAGTTTCGTTCAGGATATCTAATAAAACATTCGATTATCTCTGCAGGATGACTAAGTCTAGGTCGGCCCATATCCCGCCCACATACTGCCCTAAACACTCCTCCAGATATGCCCCTTTCACCTTTGGGAGCACAGTAGCATTCAGAGGCATAAAAAGACCCCTGGCATGACCAGAAAATAGGTGTGATTATATCGGCACTTGTATGACCTGTCGGGCAAATTTTAAGTTTGGTTGTGTTTGTTAAAAGATTTTTGTTTCAGCTTTGCACCCAACTATCTCATGGATTTGTTCACATTTGTAAATTTTTTTTTTTTTTTAACTTTATTTTTATTGAATTTAACATACTTTACAAGTATAACTACTTGGTTTAGAAATACAGAATCATGTTCCAAAAGAAAAGCATCATTAAACATTACAATATTTAAAATAAATATATATATGAAACTTAACTCTTCCTTAGACCTCAAATCAGGAGGAGGAAAAGAAAACAAAGATATTATAGGGAGTAATATTACAATAATATAACAAAAAAGTAAAGGCTTAAACGCTACAACCCAGCAATTCCTTTAAGCTACACTCCCTCCACTAGATAAACCTTTGAGATCTAAAAAGGAACGTAGATGATCTGGTGTAAAATACACATATTTCAGACCTTTAAACTTAATAACACATTTGCATGGATAAGCTAGCAAAAAAGTAGCACCTAGCTTCCCACATTTGTAAATTTAAAGCGCTCTCGACACATGCATTCCGTATTCACCTTCCCTTCAGTCAAAGGCTGTCAATATAAAAAAAATATTGTCATTATTTTTTGTCGTTTCAAGCAGCATTAAGGGATAAAGATTTGAATTCTCTAATAGCAACTTCTTGTTCTTATCAGTATTTTAGGAGACAATTGAAAACGTATTTGTTTCGAAGATTTTTTTTGCAAACTAATGTATCATATGCACTGTCAATGTGCAGTTTTCTTATTCTACCTTGTAAACCGCAAAGAACTTAACGGTATTGCGGTATAGAAATAAACGTCCATGTTATGTTATAAGATCAAATAGTCTCTGTTGCATAATAGTCCATATGGCAAATTGCCAAAGCTGATATTTGTGGTGCAATGTGGGCAACTGCACCAGCTAATGATAACAGCCCCAAAATGGTGCTAGTCTATGAGACAATATGGCATTTATTTGCCAAAATGGTCCGGAAGTGGAGAAGCCCATATGCACTGGTACTGTGTGGCGATGATGTAGAGCTTAGTCATGCTTACTCTATATGAGACTAAGGGCTCCTTTTACGAAGCCGCGTTTGCGGTTTAACGAGCGTAATAGTGCGCGCTAATTTGTCGGCCGCGCTAGCAGGCGGTAGTTTTTCGGCTAGCGCGGGGGTTAGCGCGCGCTAAAAAGGTGCGTGCGATAAAGCCGCTAACGCGGCTTCGTAAAAGGAGCCCTAAGGCCCTCTTTTACAAAGGCACGCTAAGGGTTTTAGCGCGGACTTAGGGTGCGCTAAATCGATGCGTGCGTTAACTGCCAACAACATCCATAGGATAACATGCGTGCGTCAGCATTTAGCGCACGCTAAAATGCATAGCGCAGATTGATAAAAGAGGGGGTAAGGGCTCCTTTTACTAAATGGCGCTAGAGGTTTTTGGCGCAGGCAGGTAAGGTAAAAATGCTCGGACGCTCATAGAATTCCTACGAGCGTCAGGACATTTACCTTGCCAGTCCGCGCGAAAAACCTCTAGCGCCATTTAGTAAAACCCAGTGTAAATGAGAAAAAAAGTTAGAAATTATTTATTAAAAATTAATGTTTTAAAAGAACAACAAAAAAAAAAAAATGATAAAAAAATTGATAAAAAAAGCTTAAAAATCTAAAATTAACCAAAAGGTTTTTTTGCCTTGTGCATTGCCCTATGGTTGATACAAATTTCAATATGCTAAAACATTTTGATTGAATGGTTAATACGTAACTTAATTTCATTTATTGTTTTATCCCCTCTAAACTAACAAACTTAATGAACTGTGATGTGTCTGATCAAGTTGTTCCAACCGGCTCCACTCACCTCACTGAGGCGCCTTTGTTTTCCCTGAAGTAATTGAACAAGGGAAAGGGTTCCTGCGAGCCTTTGAGAGCTCTCCAGAACATCCCTGTTTGTCAACCCAAGAGCAACAACTTCAGAAACAGAGACAGCAATGAAAAGCACACGTACGCGCTGGATCACCCCTCCTCACCTCGCTTGTGTGGATTTCACGACCTGCCAGCCGCTGACGTCTTCATATTGATTTATTTGCTTTTGAGCTGATTGCAGCAGCTATTTAATTTCATTTCGCTGATCAAAATGCTGAAATGAATTTCGCTAGCACTGCCTGTTTGGCATTCATTAACTTCGTATAGGTTTCAGTGTGCTACTGCGGAGTGCTACACAGGTTCCCATGCAAAGTATCATCGAGTTCTATAGGCCTTTTCCAATTAAATGCTGGAATATTGGAGGTTATTTTTTTAATGGGGGGACATGAAGCTTGCAGCCCCATGAGTATATTGTACCTGTAGTATCAAAAGCACATTTTTAAAGGGCAAACATACCACGTGGGGTTTTTATTTTGCTTCTCACAGAGGAAAGAGCCCCAAATTGCATACCATGACAGGGTATCTTGGAAGATATGGCTAGTGCAGGGGTGGGCAACTCCGGTCCTCGAGGGCCAGAATCGAGTCGGGTTTTCAGGATTTCCCCAATGAATATACATTGAAAGTGCATGTAAATAGATCTCATGCATATTCATTGGGAAAATCCTGAAAACCCGACTGGATTATGGCCCTCCAGGACCGGAGTTGCCCACCCCTGGGCTAGGGTGAGGACAATGGATACTTAGAAATAAATATTTAGCTGGCAGCCATTAGGGTTATCCTCAGATATTCAAAGCTAGCTATGTCCAGGCACCAGAATTGAATATCTGGGCATATATTACAGGCACTATTCAGCATTTAACATAAAGATAGGACTGCATTTTATGTGGTCCTCCTTATGCTAAGTGTTGCATATTGTCACTTAACCACATAGGTTCTGATTCCGCCCCCCGGAACACCCACAAATTAGCTGATTTCAGCTTAGGTGCTAAGGGCCTGATTCTGTATAGGTCTCCTAAAAAAAAAAAAAAAAAAAAATTGATACCAACTAATGCAGTGCTAAATGTAATTCTAGATTCAAACGGTTTTATTGATGCAAACATCATCAAATGCAACAAATATAACATCAAGGCACTGATTACAAGAATAATGCATCAAATATAATACAATAATATACATAATAAAATAAACATATTCCATTTTCAATAAATCCCCACTTTATCTATATGTGACTATGTGTTTGAACCTTTCAATAACCTCTACCACTCCTCTCTACACCCTCCCCACCCCACCCCACCCCACCCAAAGGTACTCTCTACCCTACCTTATCAAAACATACCAGTATTATTTTCATTCAATTAAATAAAAGCCCAATTAAGAGACCCAACTTAAAACTGCACTACGGCCCTTAGGATATAAATCTTGCAAATATGAATCCCAGGTTTGTAGAAACAACATCTTTCGCTTTCTAGTAAATCCAGCATCTCTAGCTTCCCAAATGGCCAACTGATGTAATTGGTTTCGCCAATGCCAAAACCTCGGAGGGTCAGGGATCACTTTGATAGTGAGTCCAAATATGACTTTGGATGTTTCCTTCAAGACGTCGAAAAATCAGAGAAGAGAAATATCCATTTTCGAAACCACTATATCACAGGTGTCAAGCCCAAGGCTGGTGGGTCAAATCCAGCCTGCCTGGTCGTTTTATGCGGCCTGCGGTGCGATGTCCCCGGTGTTATCTTCTGGTTGGCTCCCTCCTCACTGCCACAGTTTACACAAAGCCATGGCCAGCGGCTCCTCACGTGTCCCGCGCCTCATCCGGAAGCGTTCCTTCTGACGTTGCGACGTCTGAGATAAGGCTTCCAGTTCAGATGCAGGACTCGCGAGGAGCTGCTGCCCGCAGCTTTGTGCACACTGCGGCTCCCATCTGCCTACTTGGACATCTTGGCCATACAGATACCCAACCTTAGGACTCCTAAAATTTTTTTGCCATTTTCAACCACAAAATAGCCAAGTTCAAAATGTCCAAGTCCAGACCATTTGGACATGGGAGGAACCAGCATTGTAATTGACTGGCCACACAGACATGCCAACAGAGCAGTGAACTTGACATAAAGGGTGCCAGAAGTACATCTCACCATAACCCCCTTATAGTGTAAGGTGAGCCCCCCAAAACTCCCCTAAAACCTACTTTACCCACCTGTCTACCACCCCAATAGCCTTTATGGATGCAGGTGGCACCTTAACGAAGGGATGCTGAAAGGTTCTAAGGCCAACCAAGATAAGAATGGCTATGGCTATGGATCTGAAACAATGTTAAAAACATAGATTTGGTTTATGCAAATCGGCACTTAACGAAATAAGAGAACACTCTTTTCAGCTACAGTGGCAAAATAATGCTCAGAATTTAGGAAGTCGTTTTTTTGGTCTTCTTTCACCACTCCCTTGTACTGCAATATAGTATTGTTTTGATGGGCTCACACTTTCCATCATAAATGTAGTAGTGTGAATGGCTTATGGGCCTCTCTATGGCTCACTAGCCCATTCACCAGTCTCTCGTACGAAGAGAGACTGAACAAATTGCAGCTCTACACTCTCGAGGAACGTAGGGAGAGGGGGAGACATGATCGAAACATTTAAGTAACTCAGAAAAAAACTACATTTTTTTGTTGCTTCACCACACCCGCTTGATACCAAAACATCACTATGCATCAATAAACTCAGTTATCCTATTCAATCTACTATGAAGATACTGGGTGTAACACTGGACCAGAGCCTAACTATGAAAGACCAGGTGGACTCCATAATCAGAAAGGGTTTCTTCACTCTCTGGAAGCTTCGGTCCATTAGAGCATATTTTGATGTGTCATCATTCGGAATTCTGGTACAATCCCTCATACTGAGCCAACTTGATTACTGTAACATCGCCTACTTGGCAATTTCCCTAAAGAATACACGGCGACTACAATTAGTGCAAAATACAGCGATCAGACCGATCTTCGGGTTGAAGAAGTTTGACCGTGTTACACCTTCCTACCGACTTCTACGCTAGCTGCCGATGGGAGGCACGTGTGAAGTTCAAGTTTGGTTGTTTCTGTTACAAGGTACTATTCGGTTTAGCCCCTAAATACATAACTGACCTTTCCTGTTTCTCAGCCAACAGACATAAGAGAAGCTCACACTTAAATTTTGTTTCCCCACCGGCTAGAGGATGTAAATTCAAAAGACATCATCAACATCTCCTCTCACACCAGGCAGCATTATGGGGTATAGATCTAAAACAATTGCTTACGTCTACTACTTATGGGGAATTTAGGAAACGCCTAAAAACATATCTGTTCCTAAAATACTTAGGCAACTAACCTCATCCCACAATAACTGATCCCTAGAGTTGTTAATCACTAGTTTCTAACTTTGTTAAATCCACTCAACTTGTAGCATCTTTCAATCAATGCTAACCGGCCGAACATTGCTAAATCCATTCAAACTGTAACATCTTCTAATTATTGTAAACCGCAAAGAACTTCACGGTCCTGCAGTATATAAACTGTTATATTATTATTATTATTAAACTATATAGAGCCCATGTCAATTTGCATCTGCTTTTTAACAGACCCAGCAATACCCTTGGAAAGTCTGCATAAGGATTTTAAAATGAAGCTCGGCACACACAATCGCCATTGACCACTACCCTTCCATTCAACCAGTTCCTGACCCAGTCCATCACTTTGGGGGCCCATCCTGAGGGCACTAAGTTTATGTATTAGACGCCTGTGAAGAGCACTGTCAAAGCTTTTGCTAAAATCTAAATACACTACATCTAGCGCACTCCCTCTATCCAATTCTCTGGTCAGAATTAGTGCGTGCTAAAAGCCCGTTTTATACCTATGGACTTCTTTGCTTTGAGTGTGCACTAACACCCCAAGCATTAAAGGGCCCTTAAGAGGTTAATGCTGGAATTTTACTACAAGGGGTGTGTTAACGTGTGCTAGACATTAGCTTGGGTTAGAGATTCATCTTTAGCTATATTAATTGCTTAGTCCATTTTAGTAGAAAACACGATCCCTATAAGCGCTAACTTGTACCTTAGAAAAACAGGTATAAAATCAAAATGTATTCAGGAAATGCCTGGTATGTCTACATCTCTTTCTAAAATATTCCGGAGGAGGTGATAAGCCAGAACTCTGTACAGGGGTTCAAGAAAAGTTTGGATAGGTTCATGGAGGATAAGGGGATAGAGGGGTACAGATAGAACTTGAGGTAGGTTATGGAAGTGGTCAATAACCACTTCACAGGTCACAGACCTGATGGGCCGCCGCGGGAGCGGACCGCTGGGCAGGATGGACCTCTGGTCTGACCCAGTGGAGGCAACTTCTTATGTTCTTATGTTGTTCCTGTTACCCGGTTGTACCCTTTCTAATAAAAATGATTTAAAAAAAAACAAAACAAAACGATGTACAGACCCACTGGAAATGCACTCCACGAAAACGTTAAGGAGGCAGCCACTGAAAACACCTGCTCCAAAGCTCATAGATGCTACATCTAATACACATTGTCCTTCAGACCTTAGCGTTTTAGGTAGGCGATAAACACTTAAAACAGAAGAGATACGCATTGTTGCATCATTATTCACTACCCTGTTCTTGTTTTTTTTGCTGGGGCTTTTTTTCAGCAGCCGTAAAAGGTCAGCTCGGAGGTTTTATCCCTTATAAAGGGCGACCTCCCTTCCGCTCACCACTATCCCCCTAACCCCCCTCCCCCATCCCCGCTTCTTCGTTGATTGGCCCTTCCTTCTCCTCCTTTCCCCCTCCCCCCCCCATCCTTTTCGCTCCGGCTTCGGCCGATTTGGCCGCGCTCCTCCCTATACGGGATCGGAGCTTGTTCTTATCCCTTATTAATTTATTTGGAGGGGAAGGGGATTTTTAGCATGGATATTTACCTACATAAATATTTCTGTAAATATCTTAACACTCCCCCCCCCGTCCTTTTATTAAACTGTACCAGAGGTATGTTTTCATTCCCCAATTTAGACAATCTAACAGGGTGGCCTCATTTAACTCGCTAGAAACCATGCCATGGAAACCCACAAATACTTTTAACCAGGTAGAAGAAGGTAATTTTCAGACGGGAGAATTTTAGCTGTTTAAATTGCTGTTTGTTCACATCATTGGCGGTGAAAACTGTTCTCTGTGGGGGGTAATTTGATGACTAAGTGCCAGCATGAAGAGTAGGCACGAACCTTTGCCTGTGATCTTGAGCAAGTCACTTAGCCTTCCAATTGCCTGGGCTCTCCGGGGACTTTGTAGTGTACCTGGATGTAACTCAGAAAACAAGGCACTCGGCTAACAAGATCCAACACGGAAACGCTGATAACTGCAAGCCAATGAGAAGAATAAAATTTATCTTTATGCACTAATCTTGCTCCAAGTTGTTAAAAGCAGATGCCTGGCATGGCCAGTTCTGACCGGGGCTATTCCAGAGGTACATAAAATACCAGTTGACGCTGAAGTCCAACTCGGAATCACTGGTAAAATCAACTTTCCAAACTGAGCTGCAGCCGAGGTGGCCAGTTCAAGGCCTACTACAACTCTTGCTTCTTTTTTTAAAAAATTGTGAGCACTCCAGGGTAGGGTTACGAGATTTTCCGGAGCTAAAATCTGGACCCTTGGCCCCGCCCCCCAGCCCAGCCTGTCCTCACCCAGTTCCGCCCGAGTCACACCCCGTTTTGCCCCCAGCCCTGCCCCCCCTCAACCGCTTTACTCGTCGGCAGGGCATCTGGCGCAACAACATCACGTTGCATTCACGCCTGCGCAGTTGCCGCTCCCATTGTCGCTCCTAGCTAGAAGCTTTTCAAAACCCGGACAAAGTGCTGGGCTTTGAAAAGTTGTCTGGACATGTCCGTGGAAATATCTACCATGACTTTGGTGGATATCTACCTAGGCATTGGAATGGGGGAGGCCACAGGGGCCATTGCCTCCCCCAAAATTGGCAGTCAGAAGAGTCAGTTATGGCTCTACTCCCCCCACCAACCTCCTCCCAGCCGCTGTAATTTTAAATATTTGAGCAGCCGCCGCACAGCATCAACAAGCAGGCCTGCCCCGGAAGCCTTCATTCTGCAGTGTCCCCTGCCTATGTGGGAACAGGAAGTTGCTACAGAACAACTTCCGGGGCAGGTCTGCTCGTTGATGCTGCGCAACTGCTGACCAAAGGTTTAAAATGACAGCTAGTGGGGAAGGTAGGTTGGGGGAGTCAGGAGCTGGAGAGAGAGGTTGTGACACAGTATATCCTGCTGGGGCTACAACGAAGCTTTTGGGCCCCCAGAAATTAAAAAAGTGTTCCGTTGCCTATGACTTCCTTTATCTCCATTCAGTGGAGAACTGCTCAATCAGAGTAAGCTGGACGTGCCGAGAACCAGATCTAAATATCTCTTTGAACATGGACATCCCTTCACCTTCAGCAATTGGAGCTCGATGGCCATTGTTTGTCCCTTCTTTAGCTCCACCTGAAGCATACTCCATGCTGCTCCCTTTGCCATATGGACACACTGCAATATTACTGTATTTCCCCAAAAATAAGCCCTAGCATGATTTTTTAAATATGCTCCTAATATAAGCCCTACCCCAAAAATAAGCCCTAGTATAGATTGATCCCCGAAGCCCCACCAAATGTTCCTGACACTCCGCGACGCCATCCCTGATACTAGTGCTGCCAATTCGCCGAAAAAATTGGACTCATCAATTCAGCGACCCCCCCCACCCCAGTGAGACCTGACATACCTTCACTCCAAGGCCTCCAAAAACAGCAGCAGTGGCGGCAGCGCTCTGAACGGGCTGCTTCGCGGTCTTCCCCGCTGGGGACTTCCCTCTGCCGCGTCACTGATCAGTGAGAGGGGAGGAAAGATACTGCACATGGGGGGGGGGGGAAGGAAAGAGGAACAGTTGGGGCAGAGGAGCGGAAGGGAGAGATGATTGTTGTACTTGAAAAAAATAAATAAGAAATCCCCCCCAAAACAAGTCCTAATATATTTTCTGGACCCCAAATTAATATTAGACACTGTCTTATTTTTGGGGAAACACGGTAGATGCCCATATTCTAGCTTTATAAAGTCGGTACGTGGACTTTCATGCAATATGGATGTCTAAATGCCAGTTTTCAGACTCCAAAACACAAATAGAGCATCTAAGAATAGGCACCATGGCTTACGTATATATATATATATATATATATATATATATATATATATATTTTTTTTTTTTTTTTTATATATATATTTATATATATATATAAATTTATATATATATATATATATATTTTTTTTTTTAGTAATCTAGGAGTGAGCATTACCAGCTCTATGGCTGGGGTAAGTGGTTACCCTAAATTATAGGGCTGAGAATATCATTTCAAATAATATTTGCCCCAATTGGGATGGAATAAAACTGCACATCGACTGGCGCTTTCTTCTGCCCCTCACATCTGCCTTCATTTTTTTCTGGTTGCTGCCATCTCCTTCCTGTTTCCAACTCCCTACCCTAAATTATGCACCTGGGTTTGAACTGCTTTTATAAAGGAATATATCGGTGCCTATGTTTCATGATAGAAGAGTTTCCAGATAGATGTAAAGGTCAGTGCATATGGAGAGTGTCCGTAGGTGGGGGGGCACCTGTCCTTGATTATCCATGCATTTATTTATTTTCCACATTTTACTAAACCTGGCCAGATGAAATAGTTATTTTGAAATTGTTGGTTAACTTGATTTGCATGAGCCCAATGAGGAAGGAAAAAGGGGTTTGGTATGGCCGTGACACACTCAAAACGCAAATAACATTTCTGCTGCACGTTCCCTTCCGTATTTTACTTCAGTTTTGGAGGTTTTTTTTTTCCCTTTACTTAATAGCCTGTTTGGTTTTCAGATGTTTGCCTTTGAACCCTTTTGAAAATTAGACCATTGAGGCCCCTATTATATTCCATCCCCACGTCGGCCTTTTGAGTTTGAAATTCCCCATAAAAAAATCAATAGAGGTAAACCAGTGAGACTGATCTCCTGCTGTAAAGTAAGTGCAGACACACGGCTTCGAAACCTTTCAGGCAACGGATAAACCCCAGCGGAGAATAACGGGGACTTGTGTGTCTGAGCAGATTTAATCACCGAGAGGACACGACTCCGCTTCCTCTAACCTGCGAGTGACAAAGCCCGTGCGCTTTTTAAAAGACTACGGAGTCTCTAAACGATGCCTAAACTGGCAGGAAAAAAAAAAAAAGCGCCGGCTGCACGTCAATCACACGTAGGCGCTTTTACAGAATTGTGTCTAACGGCGCCCATCACGCAAAAACGTAGGCGCTGGCAACGTAGGCCAGGGTTTTACTGGCCTACGTTGCAGGCGCCTAAGTTCTTTTGAGAATTGCGCTTAGAGGCGCCTAGCACTTTGTCTGCCCCCTAACACCCCGATTTAGGAGTCGGGCGTTGCTAGACACCATGTGATAGGCACCTACCTTACATAAGAATCGGCTAGGCGCTTATTAGCCAATTATTGTTGCTTTTCAATTATAAGCTTGTTAAAGCTCTTAACTAGGGTGACCAGATTTTACGTTTGGAAATTACAGCCCCCCTCAGCCGTCTCTTTTCCAAGATGAAGAGCCCAAACCGTTTTAGTCTTTCCTCATACGAGAGGCGTTCCATCCCCTTTACCATCTTGGTCGCTTTTCTTTGAACCTTTCCTAGCGCCGCTATATCTTTCTTGAGATAAGGAGACCACAATGCTCTTTGTGACCCTGGGCAAGTCACTTAATCCCCCCCCATTGACCCAACAGAACAGACAGGGGAAAATGCTTGAGTACCTGAATAAATTCATGTAAACCGTTCTGAGCTCCCCCTGGGAGAACAGTATAGAAAATTGAATAAATAAATAGTGTGAAAAGTTTCAACCTCTGATAACTAGAGCTGGTATTGTGATGTCATAATGCCTCATTCCACCAATAAAAGCCAATCTCATCAGTGATGTCACAATGGCTTGATTGTCCTAGACTTGGCTCACTTTTGCTATATTTTAATTTCTAGAATGGTGCAGTGGGTTAAAGCTACAGCCTCAGAACCCTGAGGTTGTGGGTTCAAATCCCACGCTGTTCCTTGTGACCCTGGGCAAGTCACTTAATTCCCCCATTGCCCCAGGTACATTAGATAGATTGTGACCCAACAGGACAGACAGGGAAAAATGCTTCAGTACCTGAATAAATTTGTATAAACCGTTCTGAGCTCCTGTGGGACAACCATATAGAAAATTGAATAAATACATATTAACAATGCCCATCCTGGCACTAGTTGAAAAAGTGTCCTGATGGTCAGTGCTACTGAATTTATGTTTTAGGGGTGGCCATTTTTATTATCAACTCCTCAGTGCTCAAAGGGAAAACAAATACCTGAGTAACTGAAGAACTTGCATTGCTTAATGTCTAATCTATTAAAAAATAAATGAATAAATTGTGTGTGTGTGAATCATGACCGCCCCAATAAAAAAAAAGGCTGAAAGCATTGTAAAATGCTTGAGCCAAAACCTAGGTTCAGGAGCTACTCTAACAAAATGGCCCAATGTATCAAAAGTCAATGATATGTCAAGAAAAATCATTCTCACTAATCCACCTCAATCTAATTCACACTGAACTGCATTTTTGCTATGTCCATGTAGAATAATATTCCCTCAAATTAATAGAAGGCAGCCATTTTTTTTTGTTGTTGATTAAGAAAAGCTTGAAAGCATAGGGGGTAATTTTCAGTAACAGCTGATAGCATTTTAATTTAAATGCCAACTGTGACCATTAAATTTATAAGCACATTCAGCACTGCTGTCTGCTAAAACCACTATCCATTTGGTTTAGGATTTCAAATAATATGAGAACTAGCCACACGTTTCCTATTCAGCCATCAAGAGTCAATTGCATTCCCTAGGCAGTCTGTTTGGGGAAGTATGTGGAAGGAGAGGGGGCTGCCGGTTTATATTCGGGCCAGCGCCCCCTCCCTTCCCAAACTTATTGCAGGCCTCCACCGGGTCGCCAAGCTCTGCACCCTGTCCCCCCTCCCAGCCCTGTCCATCGTACTTCCTCTGCCGCTGGAATCCCTAGTGGTCCAGATGTGTAGCAGGCAGGAGCAAGCATTCAGCACTCCTGCCCCGCTGCTAACCCGGTCAGTCGCTGCTGTGAATTCCGGCTTCAGCCGCTGAGCGATACTGAGCAGGAGCACGCTTTGGCTCCCGTGAATGGCTCCTGTGAATTCTCAAATTCAGGAAGCCGCTTAGCAGAGAGCCTGGGAGGGAGGGAAGGGGCCAGTGCACAGTGCCTGGCAGGGGATGGAGGGAAGGGGGCTGGATGCAGTGCCTGGCAGGGAGATGTTGGGCGCAGAACCTAGCAGGGAATGGAGGGAAGGGGGCTGAGTGCAAAGCCTGACAAGGGAGAGAGGGGAAGGAGCTGGGTGCAGAGCCTGACAAGGGAGAGAGGGAAGGGGGCTGGATGCAGTACCTGGCAGGGAGGTGCTGGGTGCAGAACCTGACAG
Organism: Geotrypetes seraphini; assembly: GCF_902459505.1. Lineage (NCBI taxonomy): Eukaryota > Metazoa > Chordata > Amphibia > Gymnophiona > Dermophiidae > Geotrypetes > Geotrypetes seraphini. Next base: position 8,702,858 of record NC_047102.1, read on the forward strand.
GGAATGGAGGGAAGGGGGCTGATTGCAGAGCCTGACAAGGGAGGGAGGGTAAGGAGCTGGGTTCAGAGCCTGACATGGGAGGGAGGAGGCGCTGAGTGCAGATCCAGGCAGGGCACTTGAATATTAAGCCGCCTGACTTATATTTGAGTCAATCATTTTTCTTCCTTTTTGAGGGGAAAATGAGGGTCTCTCCTTATATTCGGATCAACTTATATTCGAGTATATTTGATATTTCATAATTTGTATGGATCTGTCCTATTATTTAATAATTTTAGGCCCCCTTTTATGAAACCACACAAGGCTTTTTTTTTATCGCCAGCCGCAGAGGTATGAGCTCCGACGCTCAAAGAATTCCAATGAGCGTCGGAGCTAATACCGCCTCACCCAGCAATAAAGTCTAGCGTGGCGTCATAAAAAGGGGGAGGGGGAGTTATTTTGAAGAGGCATTCAGTTCTAGTCCTTCTTAAGACCCTCTTTGTTTTAGCTCAAATAACCACTGCCTATTTAAACTCATTAGAATTACATGTTCAACAGGTGTTGGCGTGTATAAGAGAGGAAGGAGATACGAGTGAATCCCAAAAGACCAACGGCCTCTTTTACAAAGCTGCGCTAGCGGCCCCAAAACCCATAGAGATTTAAAGGGCTTCGGGGCTGTTGCCGCGCAGCCGCATGTACATACTTGGCATTTTTGAGAGGAAACTTTAAAAGTTCAGCTTCTACCAGATTGGCACACGCCTAACCTCCATTTTCTCTATAACAGCTCCTACGATTTGGAACGCTCTTCCGATTTATTTAAAAACGGAAAAAACTTTAAAAACGTTCAAAAGCAACTTAAAATGTTTCCTTTTTAAAGATGCTTTTAACTGAAGTTTTATTATTCTTTTTTTTTTTTCTTTTTTTTAAGCGGATTTTAACTAAAGTTATTTTAGTCTTTTTTTCTTTCTATTAACTCCTGCCCTTTTGTGTTTACCCTTAATGTCTCTCTCATTTACTATAGCAATTGTATTTCTTCCCTCTTTCCTTCATGTGTCTTCTGTTCGTTCGTCCTCAATAACCTAGTATGTGTTGTAGTTTGTCTTACAGTTCTTTTTTGAAAGTATGTTTTAATCGTAATTTTGTTTGTTGAAATGTTATTTTATGCTTTGTACAACGCTTTGCAGAATCGATAAAGCGTTTAATCAAAAAACTAATTAAACAATAAACAATATAGCATAAGTAAGTTTTTGGATCTAGACGTGTATGGACAGTTCAAAAGGGTGTTCATTCAACAATTCAAAGAACTTGCTTTTTGAGGACCAGACTGACCACCGAAGGAAACCAGATGCTGGCCTCAGTGGACCATGATCTGACTCATCTTTAAACACTGCAGTTGTTCCTTGAACTGATTTCTAGACATTTTAAAAAAATAAATTCCGAATATATTTTATCAAGATGGTTGGCCCTTCTTTGTACTTTTTCAAATCTAAACTTGGCTGGTTGTTGTTTTTGTTTTTTTTTTAACAGTTCTAAGATAAATTTCTCTCCAAACTCTACTAGTACAAATCTGAACGATTTCCGTGGCAGATCCAGGTGAAGCTTCAAAAACAGAGCTTGAACCAGACAGAATTTCAGCTTCTTCATATTCAGCTTCTTTTCGCATCTCATTTCAATTCATACTAACAATGTTTTCTTGGTATATTTTGAGTGGATTTAATAATGTTTGTATATTATTTATCTCTATTTTAGTTGAGGATTTTTTACTGTTAATGATAGACATATGATGGAAAACTAATATTGTGAATTTTAATGTACTGTTTTATTGTATCATATTATTGTATATTTATTAGATCCTTGAGCTCCAAGAAATACAGTCTGAGACCAAGAAAATATAGCAGAAAGATACAGAAATAGTTCCTATTGTTTTGGATGCCACAGGCTTGATTAAAAATAATTTCCAAGCGTACCTAACTATACATGGAGGACAGTGTGGCATAGTGGTTAGAACCTACAGCCTCAGCACCCTGAGGTTTCTGGGTTCAAACCCCATGTTGCTCCTTGTGACCCTGGGCAAGTCACTTAATCCTTCACTGCCCCAGGGACATTAGATAGATTATGAGCCCACAGAGACAGACAGGGAAAATGCTTTAAGTACCTGTATGTAAACTTCTTTCAGTCCCAACCCCTTTCCCTGATGTCATAATGCCTCATTCCACCAATAAAAGCCAACTTCATCAGTGATGTCACAATGGCTTAATTGTTCTGTACCTAGCTCACTTCTGATATTGTATTGGAGGAGAGTGTGGTACAGTGGTTAGAGTTACAGCCTCAGCACCCTGAGGTTGTGGGTTCAATCCCCACGCGGCTCCTTGTGACCCTGGGAAAGTCACTTAATCCTCCACCGCCCCAGGTACATTAGATAGATTATGAGCCCACAGAGACAGACAGGGAAAATGCTTGAAGTACCTGTATGTAAACCGCTTTGAGTGTGGTTGTAAAAGTACAAAAAAAAAAAAAAACAGACAGTATACAAGTCCCAATCCCTTATGTATGTGTTCTTCATTTTGCTATTAAAGTAGGTCGGGGGGTTGACAATCCCCAGTGTTCTTGTCATATTGTGAAACTTCTGTTCTTAACTGCCTAAAAGAGAACCATCGTAGCCCTGGTCTAACCTTCTATTAGCAGTAAATGCTACTCTTCACAGAACCATTACTGTTACTAATCATTTCTTTAGCATGACTAGACATACACAGCACTGTGCACATTATAGCACTACGACTGCTAATAATTATTTCAATAGCGCTAGCAGACGCACGCAGCGCTGCACAGAGTCACAAAGAGTCAGAAAACAGTCCCTGCTCCAAAGAGCTTACAATCTAAACAGCCAAGACAAACAGGATGTCGTGGATACAGTTAAAGGGAACGGTTAATCAGCTGGCTTATACAGGACAATCAAGCCATTGTGACATCACTGATGAGGTTGGCTCTTATTGGTGGAATGAGGCATTATGACATCACAAACTCTTCACACTACTACTACTACGAATTATTTCTATAGCGCTACCAGATGTAAAGAGTCACAAAGAAGACAGTCCCTGCTCGAAAGAGCTTACAATCTAAACAGCCAAGACAGAGAAACAGGATGTCATGGATACAGTTAAGGGGAACGGTTAATCTGCTGGCTTGATTGAAGGGCAGATAGGAATACAGGACAATGAAGCCATTGTGACATCGCTGATGAGGTTGGCTCTTATTGGTGGAATGAGGCATTATGACATCACAATCTATAAGCTCTGTTTCTCAAAGACTGAAACTCTTCACACTACTACCACTACTATGATTTCTATAGCGCTACCAGACGTACGCAGCACTGTACAGAGTCACAGCAAAGACAGTCCCTTCTCCAAAGAGCTTACAATCTAAACAGGCAAGACAGCCAAACAGGATGTCATGGATACAGTTAAGAGGAGCAGGCTAGGTTGGAAGGCAGAGGAGTAGGGTTAAGGATTGAAATCTAAATCAAAACGATGGGTTTTCAGATTGCTTTTAAACAAGGGAAGTGGCTTGACGGACAAACTCAGGTAAGAGGGAGAATTAGAAGGCCTTGAGCATGCGCAGATGCATGCTCAAGGCCCGGCAGAGGCAGGAAGTTCTTCAAGCGGAACCGGCACGTCCTGTGGTCTGCGTGCCGGTGTCAGACGGGGGTAAGTTTCAAGTTGTGCGGGGGGTGCCGGTTTGCGCGGGGGAGCAGCGCCGCTGGCCTCAGGGGGGGGAACGTATCAAGCAAGTTTCCATTATTTCCTATGGTGAAACTCGCTTTGATATACGAGTATTTTGGTTTACAAGCATGCTTCTGGAACGAATTATGCTCGTAAACCAAGGTTCCACTGTATATCCAATTTTTTTGCAAATCTTTTACTTTTCTATCTCACTGAACAACTTTTCGGAAAATGTTAAAAACGTATCTATTTCAAACATCTCTGGTTGATCCTTCTGTTCTAAGATAGTTTGGAGTAGAATTATCTCATTCCCTAGCTGGACTTAGGAAATTTGTTAACCAAACCGAGCCCTTTTTTTTTGTAAGGGATGAATAGGTATATAAAACCAAGGATTGGATAGAAAGAGTAAAAAGTTGTGAGAAAGATAAAGGCAGAGATAAGGAAGAGAGAGGCAATGCGCGGAACGGAGCATCCTCCCGCTGAACCTGGTGGCTTGGCCTAGGAGCTCCTTACACACAGCTGTCCTGGTTATTTTGTTTTGGCGCTCCGCCAACAACGTTACTGTCCCTGGATTAGATTAACCCGAGTCCCTCAATCAAACAGTGCCTGATGCGAAAGCAGACGGCTGAATGAGACTCATTCTTAACAATATTCTCCCGCTGATGTATATTTCTACCGCTTCCGCAGCCATCATTCATACGGATTCATTTATCAAGAAAACAACAATTATCCATGAATTCTCTTACAGACAGATGACCGATGGGGGGATGCTGCTCGAATACGATCATTCAACACTTGTATTTTATAGAATATAACACACAAGGCATGTTATTGTGGTTTTTCATCTGCTGACACGGGCTCACTATAGCTGGCACACCACCATCCAGAACTTGACAAAATAAATAGTGTATTTATGGCATCATATGTGTATAGTGACAGGGCACAGCAGGTTCCCCGCATTTTTCCTTCAGTTGTGCTTATGGAGCAAGCGGGGATGATGAATAAAATCTTCCTGTCAAGATACGATGTATAAAGGACAATACATAGTGGTGATTTATTTATAGAAATTTAGAAACCTATTAATAACAGTTTTCAGAGAATCGGGAAAGATGCAGCCTCTTTAAACAGAAGGACTAGCAGACATCTACCTAAACGTTTGCTCTCTCTGTCTGCCACAACAGGAATCTTTTCAGAAAAGCGACACTGAACTAAAACTCTGCCGCATCCCAGGGAGTCGTGACCATTGCTTATCTGAATGGTTTGTAATGCTAAAGGGGAGAGTGTGACACAGTGGTTAAAAGCTACAGCCTCAGCACCCCGAGGTTCTGGGTTCAAACCCTCGCTGCTCCTTGTGACCCTGGGAAAGTTACTTAATCCCCCCATTGCCCCAGGTACACTAGATAGATTGTGAGCACACAGGGACAGACAGTGAAAAATGCTTCAGTACCTGAATAAATTAATGTCAACTGTCCTGCGCTCCTTTGGGAGAACAGTATAGGAAATTGAATAAATAAATAAAGTAATGCTATCATTAATGGACAAAGTGCTGGTTTAGATGTATATATGGAAGAATGACCTCTAGTGGTAGTACTGTGAGACTTCTGCTATGTTGAGACTCAGAGTTGGATCAGTGGGAACAGATAAAGACTATTCCCATCTTGGCTCACATTGCTTTCAATTGTCACCTCCAGGTAAATCCTGGAGTGATGGGGAGCCAGAGGTTCAGGGATGAGGGGAGGGTTAAGATGTGCACATGGAAATGAGAGTTTGGGTTGGGGAGGGGGGTATTGCCTTTTGCTAATAGGAGGTGGAGCAGGGGGATTGGGAATTTGATCATGAAGGCCAGGAGATTGGAGAATTAGATAATGGAATATTGAGAAGGGAATTGGATGTTGGGAATCAGGCACCGCTTATGATGTGGTGCCATGCGGTATAGCTCTGACCTGTGTGTTAAATGCACTTTAGCAAAACAATCCCTATAGATCCCAAGAATTTGCAAAGTTGGCACGGTCAACCAGAAAACTTAGCATCCATTCTAGATATTAACTTCCATGTGTCCAAATTTGAAACATCCCAGAAAGGAATTGAAGGCCCTCAGATATGCCAGAAAAACAGAGATTCTAATTTAATTTACCTGAGGATTATACTACCTGTATTGCCCTTTCAACCGAGGCTCTCAATTGGTCCATATTACTACCTTTAACTGACAATACTACCGACACTTCTGGAACTTCATGTTCTAAAAGGCAACTAGCACCATAGTAACATAGGGGTCCTTTACTAAGGCGTGTTAACCAATCTAGTGCACGTTAATTGATTTAGCATGCGCTAAATGCTAAGGTGCCCATTATATTCTATGGGCGCCTTACCGTTTAGCACGCGCTAATCTTTAGCGCATGCTAAATCAGTTAGCGCGCCTTAGTAAAAGGACCCCCATCCAGTCTGCCCATTAGTCATTCTCATTCAAAATACCTGATTAAATTAACTTGTCTCTTCTTTGATATTTCTGGGCCATAGACTGTAAAGTCCACCTGGTCTTGTCTTAGGTTCCAACTACTGAAGTTGCCATCTAATCAAGCCATTGTGACATCACTGCTGAAGTTGGCTCTTAGGCATTGGTGGAATGAGGCATTATGACATCACAATCTCAGTTCTGGAATGTTGCTACTCTTTGGGCTTCTGTCAGGTAACATAGTAAATGACGGCAGATAAAGACCTGAACAGTCCATCCAGTCTGCCCATTAGTCATTCTCATTCAAAATACATGATTAAATTAACTTGTCTCTTCTTTGATATTTCTGGGCCATAGACTGTAAAGTCCACCTGGTATTGTCCTAGGTTCCGAATGCTGAAGTTGCCATCCAAGCTCACTCCAGCCTATGCAACCATCCCGTTGTTTGCAGGATATCTGCTGTTAAATTTGGCCAGTTAACGTCTTAATGTTCCAAGTGAGTGGCGTTCCCAATGATGCCCTCCCCAGCCCATCCTACACCGAATCACCATATATGAGACACAAACCTACAAGTCTGTCCAGTACTGGCCTTAGTTCTTTAATTTATACCATTTGTTTTCTAAATAGAGATCCTCTGTGTTTATCCCATGCATTTTTGAATTCCATCAGCGTTTTCCTCTCTACCACCTCCCTCAGGAGGGCATTCCAAGCAACCTCCACCACCCTCTCCATGAAAAATAATTTCCTAGCATTACTCCTAAGTCTTCCTCACTGCAACTAACATCCTCAGAAGAAGTTCTAAGAAAATGTCCACTAGTACCGACTCCATCCAAATGACCATCATGCACCTCATTTAGTAAGAATAATTCATATTGCCTCCAGGCAGGAAGGAACACAAGGCTTGGGACTAAAGATATGTTTTCCTACTCCATTCCAATTACAGCACCCAGTATAGATTGATCTCCAGCAAGCTCTTCACAAGATCCAGATGTTACAAAAGAGTCCGCTAGATCTTGAACCACTGATGCATTAACCTCCTTGATTTATTTCCTATTATGCATAACACACAAGAGGCAATACATTCAACCCAGCAGTACCTATACAATGTAAAAAGCTCAGTTTATGTACAGATTATCTAAAGGTCTCCAAAGGGGCATGTCCCTTTAGTCACACTAACATGTCTTTTTTAAATTTGCTAGTTATCAGCGATAATGAATCAGAATTTATATATTATTGCTCAAATGCGTAATTTTTTGGCCAATAAACGTTTTTCCCTTGAGCACATCTTTTTAGAAAAACAAATCTGAACTTCAATCAGACACATAAGAAGATAAGAATAGCCATCAAGCCGATCTAGGCGCTTAACTTCATTTTTTCAATATAGGCGCTAATAATTGAAAGCAGCATTAAAAAACAATTAAAAACTGATTAAAAAATTAAATTAGCTGGTAGGCGCCTAACTCAAATGCATTGAAATAAATAAACTCGATAGGCACATATCACTTCGATGTAGGCATCTACACCAAGGCGCCTACCAGCGTCGACCGGCAAGTAGGCGTGGTTAGGGGAGGATTTGGAGCATAGTTTGGGTGTAGATTGACCTAGTTGCTGGTATTTTAGGCCAAGAAAACCCTGGCTTAAAAGACCAGTATCTAAGATTTTGATGCCTACTGGTGCCTACATCAATTTAGGTGCTGCCAGGCATGATTCTACAAATGGCATCTAACTTTGATTGGCATAAGTAGGTGCTGCTTTTCTAGGTGCCTAACGAGTTAGGCGCTGTTTATAGAATCTGACCCACTGGGTCAGACCAATGGTCCATCTAGCCCAGGATCCTGTTCTCAACAGTGGCCAACCCAGGTCCCAAGTACCTGGCAGAAACCCAAAGAGTAGCAACATTCCAGAGCTGAGAATGTGATGTCATAATGCCTCATTCCACCAATGCCTAAGAGCCAACCTCATCGGTGATGTCACAATGGCTTAATTGTCCTACATTTGGCTCACTTAAGAACAAAAGAGCTGCCATACTGGGACAGACTGAAGGTCCATCAAGCCCAGCATCCTGTTTCCAACAGTGGCCAACCCAGGTCCCAAGTACCTGGCAGAAACCCAAAGAGTAGCAACATTCCAGAGCTGAGAATGTGATGTCATAATGCCCAAGAGCCAACCTCAGCAGTGATGTCACAATGGCTTCATTGTCCTAGGTTCACATAGGAACATAAGAGCTGCCATACTGAGACAGACCGAAGGTCCATCAAGCCCAGTATCCTGTTTCCAACAGTGGCCAATCCAGGTCCCAAGTACCAGGCAGAAACCCAAAGAGTAGCAACATTCCAGAGCTGAGATTGTGATGTCATAATGCTTCATTCCAACAATGCCCAAGAGCCAACCTCAGCAGTGATGTCACAATGGCTTCATTGTCCTATATTCAGCTCACATAAGAACATAAGAATTGTCAGACCAATGGTCCATCAAGCCCAGTATCCAACAGTTTCCAACAGTGGCCAACCCAGGTCCCAAGTACCTAGTGCTGCATATATCTGGTAGCACTATATAAATAATTAGTAGTAGTTGTAGTACAAGTACCTGGGAGAAACCCAGAGTAGCAACATTCCAGAGCTGAGATTGTGATGTCATAATGCTTCATTCCACCAATGCCTAAGAGCCAACCTCAGCAGTGATGTCACAATGGCTTCATTGTCCTAGGTTCACATAGGAACATAAGAGCTGCCATACTGAGACAGACCGAAGGTCCATCAAGCCCAGTATCCTGTTTCCAACAGTGGCCAATCCAGGTCCCAAGTACCAGGCAGAAACCCAAAGAGTAGCAACATTCCAGAGCTGAGATTGTGATGTCATAATTCCTCGTTCCACCAATGCCTAAGAGCCAACATCATCAGCGATGTCACAGTAGATTGATTGCCCTATACTTGGCTCACATAAGAGCGTAAGACTAGCCATATTTGATCAGACCAATGATGCATCTAGCCTAGTATCTTGTTCCCAACAGTAACCAATCCAGGTCACAGGTACCTGGCAAGTTCCCCAAAGAGTAAAACAGATTTTGTGCTGCTTATCCTAGAAATAAGCACTGAATTATCCCAAGTCCATCTTACTAAGGAGTTCAAAGATGATCTGCTTATGACTGACAACCAATTCAGAATTTCATAACATGACCCCATTCTTTCGGACCTAAGATTAATTTGTCTGCTGTTTTCTGTATCAACTATAAACAAAAAGTAATCTCTGTGGAAGTCCTAAATATGTTATGTTACAACAATTGATGAGATAAAACAGCAGCCTGTAACGCCAAATACAATCCTGACTGTTCAAGATCTTTGGTGTCAGTTCTGGGTTTTCAGGATTTCCCGAATGACAATTGGGGAAATCCTAAAAACCCAACTGAGTTGCAGCCCTTGAGGACCAAGGTAGACCCCTCTAATCTAATTAATCATAATTTATCATTTGCCTTCTTTGCGCATTTCCCTTGAGCACTGATTAATTTTCCCCAGGTTCCTTTGTTGTTCCACCCAGGTCTCCTAATAGAATAATTTGCTTTTGTTCTAACCCATAACATACATTTTTATTTCTATACCACTAAAAGCCTTTCGGTACTATGCGGTTTACAAAATTAAGGACTCCTTTTACAAAGGGCTATAACACGCGGAATAGCATGAGCTGAATTGACGCAGCGTTGAGCTGGCGTTAGTTCTAGCCGCATAGCGTGGGTTTAGCGCGCGCTAAAATCCTGCGTGCATTAAAAACGCTAATGCAGCTTAGTAAAAGGACCCCTAAATACAGTAGGCACATTGAACTTCCCTCTCTGTTCCAGACGAGCTCACAAATCTAAACTAAAAGTGGCTAAGAAAAAACAACATTTGTAAATAAGGGTATAACAGAAAGGAGGAAAGGGCAAAAGATTAGACCAAAATGAATAAAAACCCTAGCACAAAAAATAGAATTGAAATAAAATAAAATAAAATAAAGACCAATTAAAAAAAAAAAAAAATCATAATATTGGTTCAGTCTAGCCTCAAGGCCGTTTAGTGCAAGGCCGTAGCAACGTCGATGTAGGAGGCAGTTCTGAAGCCAAGCTGCACCAAGCAAGGTCACGGCCGACAGCTGCAGACCAGACCATCCATCCTCAATCTTAGCACCCTTCACATATTGCAGCTCCTCCAGTTTGATTTCGATCTACATGCAGGCCGATATCTGGAAACAATGACCACAGGACAGCTCCGCACCGTCAAGCTCAATGTTGGGGCTGTCCAAAGGCGTCGCACAGTCCATCCCAAGCAAGGCCCGCCACAGCAGCGGAACAGCAGAAACAGGAACACCCAAGAACCATCCGTGCATTCTGTCTCATTCCTTGCTGACCTTCCCATTTCATTGGCTATTAGGTCCTCATTCTCTGAGGCAGTAACCCTAAGAGACTTCCACCAAAGAACAAAGGGTGGCATATGGTGTCAGAATCCAACTCACAACAAAGTCAGGGAACCGTTGCCAAGATTTTCGAGCTAATGCCATTTTATTAAACCCAAGTTTATTTTATCCTGTGAAGGGCTTATAACACACGTCAGCAGGGGAGCAGTTAAGCCTAGCTGACCTTATCTCATTTGAAAGGTGTATTAGTGGCATACTCTCTACAAAGCTTGAATTCTGCAATAAATGCGGCCACCCTTTGCTACCTTGCAAAGGCAATTTTGGTCTCCGAGACATTGGTCAAACTCTTCTGCCCCCCCCCCCCCCCCCTCAGTTTCTCTCCTCACTGGGAGATTCAGTCTTCTAAGGCGGAATAAAGGACCCATCCTTTTTAATTTCTCAAACTTCCACGCCACCCTTTCTCCCTGTCAGTCATCTCTCTTCCCTGTCTCGCCAAGAACAATGCTGCCTGTTTTAAATCCCACAGCCCAGCTTATGGGAACAAAAGTGATTTCTAAGGGCTGCTTCAACGGATTTGAGCTTGGTTATTAAATCTTTGACAGTTATTCAAGGCCTTCAGAATAATAGCTCCTCCAAAAAAAAGAGAGAGAGAGAGAGAAAAATCTTGGCTTTTTGTTTACAGTGAGAGGTTATTGAGGTGGAAAAAGCTATTAGGGCCCAAACAGAGAGGTCTGCTTTCTCTCTCCTATTCCATAGGGCCTTGACTATATCTGATTCATATTCTAGTGGATTGGCCTTTTGTGGCCTGCTGAAAAGCCATAAAGCTGCTGACAGAAAGAATGACTGCATCACAAGTGCGCCCTTTTTATCATTACCATTCCCGTTCTCCTCCGAGACTGACTTTATTAGAAAGTCAAATGCATCAGACTCTTTTTTTTTTTTTTTTTTTCTTCTTCATTTTGTACCGTCTGCCTGCCCACTGCATTTTGGCTGCCTATATAAATGATTCTGGGGCATCCTGCTAACCATCTCCTAGGCCTGGTGCAGCTGATGTTTGCAGTCTTCTCTTTTATTTTAAAAGCTGTAGGCTTCTCCATACGCTGTTAGAAATTCAAGTTCTCCCAGCAAGTTGAATCCTGCCTTTGTCGTGCCTAATAATTTCTATTTCAGGTTCTGACTTAATATGCAATATATATAATTTTTTTTTTTTTTTTGGTGATACCTTTTTATTAAACTAACTTAATATATCTTTGACAAACTTGTGAGAGTTCTCCTGTCTTCATCAGGGGAGTGAAGGAAGAGTGCTTTGAAACATGATTGTAGATAAAGACCAAATGGCCCATCCAGTCTGCCCATCCACAGCATCCACTATCTCCTCCTCTCCCTAAGAGATCCCACGTGCCTGCCCCACATTTTCTTGAATTCAGACACTCTTTGTCTCCACCACCTCTGCCGGGAGACTATTCCACGCACCTACCAATGTATTTCCTTAGATTACTCCTGAGCCTATCACCTCTTAACTTCCTTTCAAATGAAAGCCATTTGCCTCATGTGCATTTATGCCATATAGGTATTTAAACATCTCTATCATATCTCCTCTCTCCCGCCTTTCCTTCAAAGTATACATATTAAGATCTTTAAGTCTGTCCCAATACGCCTTATGACAAAGACCACCAACCATTTTAATAGCCTTCCTCTGGTCCGACTCCATCCTTTTAATATCATTTTTAAGGTGCGGTCTCCAGAATTGTACACAATATTCTAAATGAGGTCTCACCAGAGTCTTATGTAGGGGCATCAATACCTCTTTTATCCTACTGGCCATACCTCTCCCTATGCACCCAAGCATCCTTCCAGCTTTCACCTTCGCCTTTTCAACCTGTTTAGCCAACTTAAGATCATTACATACTATTCTACCCAAGTCCCACTCCTCTTTCATGCACAAAAGTTCTTCAGCTACCTAAACTGTACTGTTCCCTCTGGTTTTTGCATTTCGTAGCATTAAATCTTAGCTGCCAAATTACAGACCATTCTTCAAGCTTTGCTAGGTCCTTCCTCATGCTATTCACACTATCTGGGGTGTCTACTCTATTGCAGATTTTGGTATCATCCGCAAAGAGGCAAATCTTACATGATAGTCATTCAGCAAATATCGCTTATAAACATTTTAAAAAGAGCAGGCCCAAGAGCAGAACCTTGAGGCACACCACTGGCACCATCCCGTTCCTCAGAGCGATCTCCACTGATCACTACCCTCTGTCGCCTTCCACTCAACCAATTCTTGACTCAGCCCTTCACTTTGGGATCCATCCCGAGGGCACTCCGTTTATTTATTAGACGTCTGTGTGGAACACTGCCAAAGACTTTGCTAAAATCTAAATACATCTAGTGCATTCCCTCTATCCTATTCTCTGATCATCCAGTCAAATAAATTGATCAAATATGTCTGACAAGACCTGCCTCTAGTGAAGCCATGTTGCCGCCCAGGGCCGGATTTAGATGAAAAGAGGCCCTGGGCTATTCCACCTATGAGGCCCTTTCACCTCCCATTTTTAAGTTTGTAAATTACATGAGAGATAATAAAATACATCATTACTGTGATATATATCAATATGTTAAATGAAACATGTTGTTATTGGTACTAACCTTTATAAAAAATGTGACACGGATCATAAATAAAAAAAAGTCGAGAACACTTATTTGGACATTTATTCTCAGCACCATAACAATAACTAATCAAACATAACACACAACATTGCCCCTTCCTATGTCCATAGTGCCCCCAGTGCGTCCTTCCTCACCTCACCCCCCCTCCGATGCCCGCCTGCCTCCCATCCCCCTTACATTGAACACCCCCCTATGCCATCTTGCCTGCCTGCCTTCCATTAAACCCCCCCACCCCCCTCCGATGCTAGTCTGGGCCGCCCTGTCCTGACGGATCCACGTTTTGCCTCTCTCCCCGCGGGGCTGGGCTTTGCCCAGCTGTTTCCGGACTGACATCTTTCCCTCCCCGATCCTCCTCCCAGGGCGAGAAAAAGAAAGGGAGAAGCCGAGTCGGCGCCCCGTTACGGCCGGAGCCGGTTCCGATCCTGAAGCGTAGAATTTCTCCTTATTTTCGGTTCAGTGTTTTAGTGTTCACTGTTTTTAGAATAGTGTAATTTTAATTTTGCTAACAATTTGAATGTAGGCCCCTCTTGATCTTGAGGCCTTAGGCTGAAGCCTAGTTAGCCTATAGGAAAACCCGGCCCTGTTGCCGCCGGTCCTGTAATCCACTGGGTTTAAATAGTACAGATTCATCTAGGTTTTAGACTGTCTGCATATGTTAATGGGTGAATTAGCATGTGTTGACCGCTACCACACAAATACACTGAACTGTTAGAATGGTGTTATATTGGTTAGCACATACAAATTTGCTTATTAACTGCATGCTTTAGGCAGTGGCGTATCTACACTATGAGCTACAATGTGGCGCGCAGTAGACGCTAACACCAACATTGAGCTGGCATTAGTTCTAGCCGCGTAGCGAGAGGTTAGCTGCTGCGTGCTCTTAAAACGCTAGCGCACCTTAGTAAAAGGAGCCCTATCTGACACCCGAGGCCGATCACTTTTAATACCCCCTATATAAAAAATATTTTTAGTAACCTCCCCCCCCACCTCTTTGATACACAACTGCATGAGGAAGGGAATTTGGGTCTCCAAAAGTTAGTAAAAAGTGTATTAAAATTAGTACAATAAAAAGATTACCTTATTTCCATTTTATATTTATAAATGTTTATTAATACAGCTACAATACTACTTTATTCCAAAGCAACAATAAAAAATATTTTTTCTACCTTTTGTCTTTTCAGGTTTCTGCTTTTCTCATCTTCTTATCTCTCTCCATTCCATCCAGTGTCCACCTTCTTTCACTGTCCCTCCAATTTTTCTCTTTCTGTGCCAACTCCTACCCACATGCTCTGGCGTCTCTCTCTTCTCCTTTACTTCCTTCTTTCCCACCCCAACTCACCTTGTGGTCTGACATCTTCTTCCCTTCCCCCATGCCCTGGGATCTTTCTCTTCTTTTTTCCTTCCATCTCTTCTTCTCCCTCCATGCTCTGGCATCTCCCTTCCTTCCCGATGGTATGGCATCTCAGTCTCCTTCCCTCATACCGTGGCATTTCTCTCCTTTCCTAATCTAATCTAATTTATCTAATATAAATTTTGGATTTATATATTGTGTCATCTCCTCAAAAGGAGCTCAATTCGGTTCACTTGGTTCTCCTTCCCTTCCATCTCCCCCTCCCCCTCCATGCTCTAGCCTCTCCTGTCCTTCCTTTCACTCCCCCCTCCCTTGCTGATGGTATGGCTTCTGTCTCCTTCCCTTCCCTCCTCTCCTTCTCTTCCATCTTGCCCTCTTCCTCAATGCTATAGCATTTTCTCTCTTTCCTTTCCCTCCCTTCCCCCACAGTCTGGCATCACTATCTCCCCCCCCCCACACCCAATTGCATGGCTTTCGTCCTTACTCCTACCTCCCTCCAATGGGGTGCATAGTGCAACTCACTGTTTTGCCAGGTCCTGCCTACTTTCTGCTTCTAAGAAGGCAGGACCCAGCAGAAAGGAAGGTCAGACACCAGCAGAGCAGTGAGTAGTAAAGGCTGAGGCTGCTGCTGCCGGAGGAGGAAGTTCTTGGAACATGATGCTGACACTGACCCCTGGTGCACCTCCCTTATGGTCTGCATCAGGGTTGAACCAGCCCCCCCCCCCACACACACACACACACTTGGTACACTACTGGCTTGTAGCTCATTCAACCTTATATTCTCATCATGGAAGTTTTTTTTATAATCATTATTTGTACACTTAATGAGATTTTGGAGATGCCAATGACAATAGTTTCTGAAATCATGCCAGCCAAGGCATTTGACACCCCTTTGTGTTGTATTCTGGCACTGGTAATGTGGATGTCACATGGCAGAGATGGACCTATACATTTATTTTAAAATGTTCTGTTCTGCATTACCATTCTAGGTGTATCACAACAAACATACAGAAAATTTTAAAAATGCGACAACCATAAAATCACTCCCGTCATCCGTTGCAACACAACTCCTGAAACCTAAAGCCAAGAGTCCCCTGTCTACCCTGCCCCCCCCCATGAGAAACTGGGTCACTTGATAGCTAAAAGGCTCCAGAGATGATTTTGACAGCCAAGAAGGAAACTAAAGTCAGATTTGACAGAGTTGGGAAAATGGGCACCCCTTTTCAGAGAAATGAAAGCTTTCAAAACTCATGAACAGAATCTCACTCTTGCTGTTGTCATGGAGAAACCAAGTGAGGGACAGAGGTAGGAAAAGCTCTTTAAGTCTTGATTTACATGCAGAAAGAGTAATCACTTTAGTCTATTTCACCTTTGCTTCTGCAAATTGTGATCATACATGACAAGTGCGGAGTGGAAAACACTCAAACGCAAGCCAATGCAAAAGGTCTTTGCATCTTTTAACTCATTCTTTTTCTTAAATGTTCCTTCTTTTTCTCAAAAATGCTGCCTCTACAGAGAATTTTATAGGATGCTTTCCCCACTGTTTCAGAAATTATTCAGTTATGGAAGACTGTGTTGCCACTAATTGAGGCTGGCATCAAAAATCATTGCTACGTTTAAGGGGATCATTAATATTTATCCTCTTACAGTCTCTTGACATACGAGTTTCATATGCGCTTTATAATCCTGAGATGTCCTGTCTGTCTAAATTAGATTGTAAGCTATTCTGAGCAGGGACTGTCTATTCCAGGGATGTCCAACCTTTTCGCTTTCCTGGGCCACATTGGCCGAAAAAAAACATTTCTGGGGCCGCGCAAACACTGCTGCAAGACAGAGGAGGTTCACCCGTCAGTCCCAGCTCCAACAGCACCAACATGTACCAGAATCAATACCGAGTGGCTTTTTCAAGAGGAGGAATTTCTTACAACCACCACAGGCCTCTTCTGGAGCAGTCTCCTTGGATCGGCTATTCGAGATAGCAGCTGGAGCACGGGTGATCTAAGGTGGAAAGGATTTCAAGGAGGAGACCATCACAGAAGAGGAGACATGGACAGCCTAGATCTATCAACCAAATCTCTTACCTGTAAAAGTCCTTTATATTGAAGCTGAAACTGTGGATTGAAGTCAAGGTTTTTTGTGGTTTTTTTTTTTTCTATTTCTATCATTTAAATTTCTCCAGAATTCTTTTTTTCAACGGTTCCTCCTTCTACATCTATTCCTTTCTCTCTTCTCTTCTATCTTTCAAAGCACACAATTTTGTTAAATTGATTATTTTTCATTTTTTCTCTTTCCTTACTTTGCACTCTCTAGGTACTTTAGTTAGATTGTGAGCCTTCGGGACAGTCAGGGAACTTCTAAGTACCTTTCTTACTTATAATTTTAATGTATATTTTCTGAAAACCGCTTAGAACCTAACGGATGTAGCGGTATATAAGAAATAAATTACATTACATTACATTACATCCGGCAAGACGGTAAACACCCGGGGATAGCAGAGGAAAATACTGCATCGCTCTCGACCGAGGCCAAACAAAATACTTCACGGGGCCGCAGGTTGGACACCCCTGGTCTATTCTATGTTGCGTACAGGACAATCAACCATTGTGACATCACTGATGAGGAAGGTTCTCAGGCACTGGTGGAATCAGGCACTATGACATCGCAATCTCAACTCTAGTTACCAGAGACTGAAACTTTTCACATTACGGAGGGAAGTTATCAACACGGGTTACCGTTAAAATGTGTTATTTTTTCAGTAACTCACGCTATTATGCAATTTATTTATTTATATTTCATAGATACTACTTCTATTCCAGGGGTCTCAAAGTCCCTCCTTGAGGGCCGCAATCCAGTCGGGTTTTCAGGATTTCCCCAATGAATATGCAAGAGATCTATGTGCATGCACTGCTTTCAATGCATATTCATTGGGGAAATCCTGAAAACCCGACTGGATTGCGGCCCTCAAGGAGGGACTTTGAGATCCCTGTTCTATTCAAAGCAGTTTACATCCAGGTACTCTAAATATTTTTCCCTATCTGTCCTGGCAGACACAATCTAATTATGGTACCTGGAGTAACAGAGGATTAAGTAACTTGTCCAAGGTTACAAGGAGCAGCACGGGGATTGAATCCACAACCTCAGGGTGCTGAGGCAGGGGCTCTAACCACTAGTCCACTGCTTCCTAATGATTCCTATTTACTAATAACTGAGGTTAACAATAAAAAATATCATGTCTTAAATACAGCCCACATTGATAACTTCCCCCCCCCCCCTTTATGTCTTCTTTTAACTACCCACAAACCTTGCTGCATAGGAACTTGGAATTCTCCCCTAACCACTGAAGACCAAAATCAGTATCTCCTCTTTTTTTTTTTTTTTTTCCATCCCTATTGCTTTTTTCACTAGTGATTTTTTTTTTTTTTGCACAACACTCTGGCCTTTTACGCAGTTTTATAAACCGAGGTAAATTAGCTCACAACTAAGGAAGATCATTTCAGGACCAATCAAAAAGAATTTAGCCATTATAGCTAGATGTCAGCTCGTATGCTTAGTTTGTGTTGATCAGAGATGGCAGAATTTCTTTTTCTGGATAATGAAATGTGCTTTCTGTAATCGGGCATTCTTGTATATTTCAAATAAATTGGATGTGGCTTCAAGAGGGTAAAAAAACGAAGCACAAGAGCCAAGTAAGTTGTCATATTTCAAAAATATACTTGGAAATACTTCTAATTACCTGTCTTAGGCTGCTACAGATAACAGGCTTAAGGAATTAGTGATGCATACCGGGATTGTTGACAACTACTTTCCAATCTGAGAAGAGCAATTTTTCTGTCCTGCCTTCTTGAACTGACAGTATTAAACCATGTTGACAATCTATAAATCTGAATCTTGGTGGGTGGCAGTGGAGTAGCCTTGAGTGGGCCCGAGTGTATGTGTCCACTCACTTTAATCTTAGGCCCACCCAAAATTAAAGAATCCTTCCTGTGACTGGCCAGCTGAAGACCTTCTCCAATAGAAGCTACAACATTTTCCAAGCTCAGCAGCAGGTGGCGATATCCCAAGCAGCCACTGCTTCTGCTGGCCCCGCCCCTTCATGCATGCTAAAAAATTGGGGGGGGAACCCCCCATAGGGTCAACAGCAGAGGCTTGTGGCTATTTCTGCCAACTTATGAGCTTAGAAAACATTGTTGTTGCTGTTAATGGAGATCTTCAAATGGTGGAGCTTAGGGATCCCTGACAGCTCAGATATTTATATTTTGTGTTGGGAGGGCACTGGGAGGGCAGGAAGGGGTGGAAAGTGAGGGGAGGGGGAGTGAGAATACTTTGTACCCACTCACTTTGAGCTCAGACCTACCCAAAATTAGATGTCTAGTTACACTACTGGTGAAAGCTATTGGGATTGATATTTAGCATATGACTCCAGGAAAAGGAGGACGGATTGAGGCATCCGGGTTTTACTTCTACTGAAAGCAATGGAAGTAAGGAGGACAGATAGAGACATCCAGGCTTTAGTTCTATTGAAACTAATGGAAGTAAAACCTGGATATCTTAATCCGTTCTCCTTTTTCTGCAGCCATATGGAAACCCTAGCATGGTTTAAATAAGTAGTCTCCAATTCAAACCCTTTGCAGGGCCACATTTTGGATTTGTCGGTACTTGGAGGGCCTCAGAAAAAAAATAGTTAATGTCTTATTAAAGAAATGACAATTTTGCATGAGGTAAAACTCTTTCTAGTGTTTATAAATCTTTCTTTTTAGCTAAGTCTTAATAATAATATTGTCATTTATAGCTAAAGAGACACATGATCAAGAAACGGTTTTATTTTACTTTTGTGATTATGATAAACATACCGAGGGCCTCAAAATAGTACCTGGCGGGCCGCGAGTTTGAGACCACTGCTGTATATGTATCTGTAGATATCTTTTAACATAACATAGATTCTTAGATACCGCAGCTGCCTCACCATTCTATGCAGTTCACAAATCAAGAAATACTAACCAACATAGGGCTCCTTTTACTAAAGTGCGTTGGGTTTTTAGCGCACGCAGGATATTACCGCACGCTACGCGGCTAGAACTAATGCCAGTTCAATGCTGGCGTTAAGGTCTAGTGCGCGGGACAATTCAGCGCGTTAATGCCCTAACGCAGCTTAGTAAAAGGAGCCCATATCGAACTAATCAAGATATTTTGCTAAACGAGTATGTTTTTCAGCATTTTTCTAAAAGCCAAACTGGAAGTGGAAAATGAAATGCGAAGAGTGACTTATTTCTCCCACCTGATGTGCTAAAATTTTAACAAAAGAATCGTTTATAAACACATCCTTTCGCTGATGGAAAGTAAAGGAATCGTATGTTATGTAAATGTTTCCTATTTACGAATTTCAGCTCTTTTCAACTATTCCGAAGACACCTGAAAACTTGACTATTTTCAAGAATGTAAATTTCCACTTCTCCCTACCACCAGTTCTCAATGTACTTCCCTTTTAATCTTTTGTAAACCATATCGAGCTCTATATTTATAGAGAAGATGCGGTATATAAGCTTAACCCTTTCAGGACCATAAGGATCGTAGGCCAATTTTTGTGGTTTTGACGACATTTTTATGGTAAAAAGGGCTTGCAGATGCCAAAAAAATTGATTTTTTTTTTGTGAAATATCATTATTTTTTTTAAAAAAAAAATCACACTTCTGGCTTATGGACAGTGTGGCAAGTGAATCTTCTCTTCAATCTGGCAACGACGCTAATGAATGAATGTCGGAACCAGTTTGTTTACATAAAGGCAGTATCCTATGGAATCCGTACATATCAAATTTAGAACTGTAGACTATCCCAATCAAAATTTATAGGATTTTTAAGTTATGGGACAAATATGTCCCTTGGTCCTGAAAGGGCTACGGTTTAGTTTAGTTTAGAAATGATCAAAGAGATAACTTGGCAATCGTCCATTCAAAGCTTTGAAACATACACAGCCAAACTTGAAGATTAGTCTAGCCTCCATTGTCGGCCAATGTAATCTGTGATAATACTGCGCTATGTGATCAGTTCGTTTTGGTCCAAAGATCAACCGTACTGCAGTATTTTGAATAATCTGCAACCTTTTTACGTTTTGCTTAGAAATCGAAAGATAAAGAATATTACAGTAATCCAATAAACTCAAAATAAGAGATTGCACCAACAATCTAAAAGAAAAAAAAAAAATCAAAGTATGGCTTTAACTTTCTTGAGATGTCCCTAAAAGAACCAGCAGGAGTAAAAGGAGGGGAAGGAGAGGATCTTCCTCCTTCACTCAAAGAGGCACCAGAAGCAGACAAATCACCTGGGGCTGGGGAAAGCAACTTCATATGGACATGTTTGCCCATAGGGCCTGCTAACTTTGAGTTGCACGTGCTTTTCATCTTTCTCTTGTGCTTAACCACTATAAAAGTTAATAAAGGAAACAGTACCTTAAGGGGGGTGGCAGATCACAATTTTGGCTCCTTTTCTGCTCCTTCTAGGCTCCTAAGATGCTCCCAAGTGAACTGGCATGCCTCTTGTGGAATGACCCATGGCCGAACTCCTCATGGCCATGCACCACAGGCAGTCTCTTAAAGAAGTCCCGATGGCAGTGGATGATGCCTCTTACTACTCAGTTCTCACTCCCTGGGGGTACTCTCTTCTTTTAAAGATATCCTGGTGATGGTGGATGATGTCAGGTATCAACACCTCTCACTGCCCCGTTCTCACTCCTTTGGAGGGGGGGGAGGGGGAAGGTCCAGAAAGAAAAGCCGCTTCCTCCAGTAAGCTCCCAGGCATTCTCTTCTTTTAAAGATGCCCTGGCAGTGGTGGATGACATCAGACGTTGCCACCTCTCACTGCCCCGTTCTCGCTCCCTGGGGGCATCAGGAAAGAAGAACCACTTCCTCTCCTTTAAAATATTTTTAGTTAACGGAACATGTACTTCCCAGTTTCCCCGAGCTGGTAGACTGAATGACTCAAGTTGATCAGAGTTTTGTAGGTCTATTTCACAGTCCAGTCCTTCAGAGAGTTGACATAAATTTCAAAGTCTCTTATATCATCTTGAAAAGATAGGCCAGAGATGAGAAGAGAGTGACAAGATATTAGTCTTTCCACGAGACCGGTGAGAAATGAACATCCATCACGACCATCTGAGCACCCGAGACCGGCTTATAAATATTGTCAGTTCAGCTAAACAAAGTTGTTCTTCTCTTAAGTCTGGCCACTTTACCACTGTGCACTCCTAACATATACAATTTGTCATTATAGATTTCCAGATCTGATGTCCATCTCGCTTTTGCTTTGAGCTAGCCATAAAGGGCTCCTTTTGCAAAGCTGCGGCAACGGCTGCTGCTGAAGGGAGGGAGGGGGGTTGGGAAAGATAAGGAAGGGAGACAAAACAAAACAATTTTAAAGGTAATTCAGTCTCAAGCAACCAGAAAGAATCGTTTGGTCCATGTGCCTAAGTCCCCGCCCATAGGAGGGAATGCCCCGCATATGTGCACGTAGTATACAGAATATCTGCATATTCACATGCATTTATTAAAAACCAAAACAGACTGACTTTGTAACAGTATCACAACCCCGGAGGAGGACCCGTTGTACAAAAATTTAGCTCAGAGATATAAAACTCTGAAGAGGGAGAGGTGACCCCCTCTTAAGGAAAGAGTTTATCTTCCAATCATTGCTTCATACTTTGTAACACCGGTAGCACGGAGATTTTTCATTTGCAGAATGAACCTGTATTTGAATTTCTTATAGTTATTAACCTATGGCAGAATTCAATTAGTCAGACGGGGTCTCCTGAAGTAGACACCGAAACGGGGCCACGTCGGGACCCTGATAAGTATTTTTGGTAATTTTGAGATTTGATCATTCGAATGCTGAATATTCCAGTGCTTACCTGAATGCAAAAATTTACCTGACGTTTGAAAGCTTTTGGAATGCATATTGCATCTTTATTGAGATATATATACAGCTGAAACTTTTATACCTTTGAGTTGGACTCGTTTGTTACAAAGTATGAAGCAATGATTGGAAGATAAACTCTTTCCTTAAGAGGGGGTCACCTCTCCCTCTTCAGAGTTTTATATCTCTGAGCTAAATTTTTGTACAACGGGTCCTCCTCCGGGGTTGTGATACTGTTACAAAGTCAGTCTGTTTTGGTTTAGAGTATAGTGCTTTTTCTGACTTTCGGTTATATTATTCCTGCTTATAGTGGAAACATATTCACATGCATTTGGCATATTTAGATGCCCATATTAACACCAGCCTTTAAGCTGGAGCAGAATTGGGGCACTTAAATATGTGTGCGTAAAGGCAGACTTACCCCCTTCTGTTACTAAGGTGCGCTATGCTTTTTAATGCGCTGTAAATATTAGCACGCGCTAATCACATGCTAAATGCTAACATGTGCATGTGATCCTATGGACGTGTTAGCGGTTAGCAAACGCATTGATTTAGCGCACACTAAACGCGCACTAAAACGCTTAGCGCACCTTTGTAAAGAATTTTTTTTTTTTTAATTATAAAAACATCCCACATGAAATCAGATCTTTTTCATTATTCCTCATTTTTTTGCCCCTTCCAGATGTGTTACCCATATACATTCTCTTTTTCTATAATTATTGCAGTTTATCCCCCTTTCCTTTTGTACCTGTATTGAATTTTTGTATGGATATATTAGTTTGTACTAATCTACTACAATGTTTTTCCCCAATTTTTAATTTGTAATCCGCTTTGAAATATTTGACAGTGCTTGCACATCAAATTTTAATCAAAACTTGAAACTTGTAAAAGAGGGCCTTAGGGCCAGATTCGACAAATGGCACCGTTATCCACAGCCACCCACAAAACGGTCACCGATCGCACGTCACTCACACAACGTGAAAGAACATAAGCCGTGCCTCTGCTGGGTCAGACCAGAGGTCCATCGCGCCCAGCAGTCCGCTCACGCGGCAGCCCAAGAGGTCCAGGACCTGTATAGTAATCTTCTATCTATATCCTTCTATCCCCTTTTCCTTCAGGAAAACATCTAATCCTTTCTTGAACTCCAATACCGTACTCTGTCCTACCACGCCCTCGGGAAGCGCATTCCAGGGGTCCACCACCCTTTGGGTGAAGAAGAACGTCCTAGCATTGGTTCTGAATTTGTCCCCATTGTAACATTGAAACATGATGGCAAATAAAGGCCAAATGGCCCATCCACAGCATCCACTATCTCCTCCTCTCCTTATTGGCTAAGGCTCTTAACATTTGCATCTCCTCTCCCTATAGGCTAAGGCTCTTTACACTTGCATTGTGATGTCATTGAACTTGAGTAACAAAGAAACATGATGGCAAATAAAGGCCAAATGGCCCATCCACAGCATCCACTATCTCCTCTTCTCCCTATTGGCTAAGGCTCTTAACATTTGCATCTCCTCTTCCTATAGGCTAAGGCTCTTTACACTTGCATTGTGATGTCATTGAACTTGAGTAACATTGGAACATGATGGCAAATAAAGGCCAAATGGCCCATCCACAGCATCCACTATCTCCTCTTCTCCCTATTGGCTAAGGCTCTTAACATTTGCATCTCCTCTTCCTATAGGCTAAGGCTCTTTACACTTGCATTGTGATGTCATTGAACTTGAGTAACATAGAAACATGATGGCAAATAAAGGCCAAATGGCCCATCCACAGCATCCACTATCTCCTCTTCTCCCTATTGGCTAAGTCTCTTAACATTTGCATCTCCTCTTCCTACAGGCTAAGGCTCTTTACACTTGCATTGTGATGTCACTGAACTTGAGTAACATAGAAACATGATGGCAAATAAAGGCCAAATGGCCCATCCACAGCATCCACTATCTCCTCTTCTCCCTATTGGCTAAGTCTCTTAACATTTACATCTCCTCTCCCTATAGGCTAAGGCTCTTTACACTTGCATTGTGATGTCATTGAACTTTATGATTATAGAACATAAGCGAACGGCGGCTGTGGAGGCACATTATCGTGCTTAACGCCACTTCTGGCATTAGCCGTGTCTATAGTGGCATTAGGACGTCATGAAGTGTCTCCACAGCCGTGATGCAGGCACCATTTTTTTTTTTAGGTGCAAGTAGAGGCCTACATTTTTTGTTTTAAATGATATATTATCAACAGTGCCATGTCAGTGCCCCCTTTGAAGACGCATATGCTTGAATATCTGTTCCCAATTATAGAATTTATTATTATTTTAGTATTTATATATTACTTAAAGCCATGTGGTACTCAAACATTTTTCCCTGTCTGTCCTGGGTGGACTTACACTCTATCTAATGTACCTGGGGCAATGGGGAGATTAAGTGAAGCCCAGGGTCACAAGGAGCAGTGTGGGTATGAACCCACAACCTTAGGGTGCTGAGGCCGTAGCTCTAACCACTGCGCCACACACTCCCCAAAGGGCACTTGCATGCACGCCCGCAAACGGGCGCCAATCAAAACCGATAAATTCCAATTACAGCCAATAGTGGTCTATGAAGTCCAGTTAACAGACATAATATTAATTTGCGTGTGCAACTGACCTTATTCCATAACAACATGCGCAACTTTGGGCGCGATGGGCCAATTGGCATGCTAATTTTTACAAAATCTGACAGCTATGACCTTGGTAGTCAGAAGGGACATTCAACGGCACTGTAAGTTAAATGGCACTGACTATCCGAGGATTGCTCTCTGACTGAAGCCTCTCCTGTGAATATTGACCCTTTCATTTCTAATAGCTATATGACCTTTGGGGGGAGAACTCTCTCTAAGCTCTTATTGACGTGCTACAGAGGGCGCACAGGGCTATCGGCTTGAAGTGGCTACAGATGAAATCTTCCGTTATCTTCCCTGTTTCTTCTTTGATGGGATGCGTAGGCCCCACTGTGCCCAGGCAATATGCTGAGAGGCGCCATTAGACGCCTCGCAAAAAGAAAAAAAACGTAATGAAATGCAAAAGGAAGATAAAAACCAACAGCTCTGTGCTGTCTTGTTTCATAACATTGGTAATGCAGTCCATCAGTAAAACAGACCTCACTGGTGAAGTCTGTACCTCTGTATCATTTCCTAATATTATGTAAGCCACAATGATTCCGAGTCGACATTTGCGGGATACAAGAATCAGTATGGTATGGTAACTCAACCCGTGATTCACCCATATCATCTTAGGTCTGAATATCTTAATCTGATCTCTTATTATTATCAATTATTACTACCAGAGGACATAATTTGAGGTTGAGGGGTGGTAGATTCAGGGGCAATGTTCGGAAATTCTACTTTACGGAGAGGGTGGTGGATGCCTGGAATGCGCTCCCGAGAGAGGTGGTGGAGAAGACAACGGTGACGGAGTTCAAAGAAGCGTGGGATGAACACAGAGGATCTAGAATCAGAAAATAATATTAAATATTGAACTAAGGCCAGTTACTGGGCAGACTTGTACGGTCTGTATCTGTGTATGGCCGTTTGGTGGAGGATGGGCAGGGGAGGGCTTCAATGGCTGGGAGGGTGTAGATGGGCTGGAGTAAGTCTTAACAGAGATTTTGGCAGTTGGAACCCAAGCACAGTACCGGGTAAAGCTTTGGATTCTCGCCCAGAAATAGCTAAGAAGAAAAAAAAAAAAAAAAATTTAAATTGAATCAGGTTGGGCAGACTGGATGGACCATTCGGGTCTTTACCTGCCGTCATCTACTATGTTACTATTACAACCATAGGCGTCCAAACCGGGGGGGGGTGGGGGGGAGGCACAGCGGCCATGACCTCCTCAAAAATTCCCAACGGTAACGGAGCCAACGGTGTATCTACAAAGGTGTAGCTACTCCTGGGATTTTCCGTTTGGAAAATCTGGAACCCCCCCCCCCCTAGATCCACGCCCAGTTTTACCCATCCCCGCCCCATCACACCCCAATCCTTTACTAGCCCCGCCTCCCCCCCCGCTTCCTGCTCTCATCGGGCAGATGGCGCACGTGACATCATCGCAGGGCATCCACGCACGCGCGGATGCCCTACTGCCACAACGGCAATTTGACAGAAGCTTTTCAACACCCGGACACGGTGCTGGGCTTTGAAAAGCCGTCCGGAGAACACGTCTGGGAAAATCCAGACATCTGATAACCCTTTGCATGCCACATTAAGGGGTGGTTAGTGGGCAGTTGTGGGCACAGAATGGGTGTGAACTACACATTGCAATTAATGAGCAGCAACTTAGCCCCTGTTGTCACTATCTCCTCACCTTTATGCAGATATCGTAAGCAAATCCCATGTTTAGCACATGTTGGGAAACTTTTCTGCGTGCCAGACCGCTTGGAAATGTAAATAACTAAGCAGAATAAGCATGCTTAATGCGAGACTGTCCCAGGAAAGGCAGAACACTTGTCCAGAGGACGCCTACCAGCTTTGAGCAAATATGCTGAGATTTTGTTCAAGACCTTCCATGTTCCCTTAGCTATCAATTGCAATGCAATCAGGAATGTAACTGCTCTATTCTACCTCAACTGCTCTGTCACTTGATTACCCTAATGAAGAAAAAATATATATATATATTTTAATGGCTGCATTGATTTATAAATAATGTATGCCTTGGGAAGCTGGATCTGAAGACGAAAGAATGGTGGAGGTAGCCCAACCCAAGCAAAGAGAGGAGCGTAACTAATTTACTCCAAATGTCAAGCGAGTCTCTTTTGCCTTAGGTGAAACATGTTTGCAGATTCAGGATCCCGAGATTGATGGTCTCATTTACGGGACTGAGCAATAAAACTAAAACCCAAAGGAGAAAAAAAAAAGCCGCATTTATTCCATGCAATCCATTTGAATAAAAATGGGCACTCAGTGAAATTGCTACAAGATATGTTTTGGGAGTTCCTTGAAGTTGTGAACGGAATGGACAGTTCTCATAATGCAAACGGAAAATGTTGGCCAATCAACCTGCTCCTTTTCCTAAGAATTGCATGCCTCACGTATCGGGTTTCCTATTAACGAAACGCCTGAGAAGCTCTAAGGTGGCAAAGAGCAGAGCTTGCCTGGTCTTCAAACAAACTAGAGAATGACACAGGGAAAAAAATCTGTCCTCGTCATCGCCCCATCCCCGTCCCACCATCCTCTGCACCGCCCCGTCACCGCCGTTCCCTTCACCGCACCGTCACAGTCACCGCCATCCCTTCTTGAGCAGGAAAGAACTGACTAATGAGGAGCCAGAATATTGAAGGGGGTGGAGTCAAGCAACGTGCAATTCAGGTGGAGAGAGACGAGTTGGAGGAGACTACATGGCCGACAAGCATGGCCGCCGGAAAAAAATCAGACACCTGTCCCGAAGTGAACCGAAACACACGGTGAAGACCCGGTAAATCGCGGTATGTAGAAGGGGATACATTTGCCTGCGGGGACAAATCTTTTCACCGTTTTTGCGGGCGGTGAAAACTTTTGTCCCCGTGTCTGCAGTGATTTGGCTATGGAGTCTCCATAGCCCGCAGCCAAACCGCAGACACGCCACGGTTCCCCGCGGGGATCGCTCCCCGTGTCATTCTCTAAAACAAACGAAAACAGTCATGGCCCATGTTTCGGCTTTGGGGCCTTCATCAGGAGTCCTGAAATATACGATATGTGCATGTTAATTCTCCTCCATATATTTAGAGATTATTTTTTTATGTTGTGATAATTTTACGGTGTGTAATAATGTTTTAGCACATGCTAAACGCTAACGCGTCCATTATAGTCTATGGACGTGTTAGCATGCACTAAAATGGCTAGTGCTCCTTGGTAAAAGGACCCCTATGTGATTTCTCTATGTTGTGTTATTTATGTCATGTTGCAGTCTATATCATTGTATATTTCAGGACTCCTGATGCAGGCACCATAGCCGCAACACGGCCACTACCCGACTGATGGTACGGCTGTCCCCTGATGACCACCAGGGCTGTCATCTTCAATAAAATGATCCCTCTCCCCCCTGATGAATCTCAAAGCCGCTATCCTTCGTGCACACAACCCCCCTCCCCCGCTGCCACCCTCCTCCATGCACGTCCCACTCCCCGACATCGTGCTTACCATTAGTACAGGAAACCTGCCGCCGCCGCCGCCAATGCTGTAATCTGATCCGTGCAGAGCCTTGAGCATCTGCGCATGCTCAAAGCCTGCCAGCTGCCGCCCCCTCCGAGATTCTCAGAGAAGGCGTGAACAGGCCCCTGCACCGGATCAGAATGCAGCATTGACGGCGGCAGCAGGTTTCCAGTACTAATGGTAAGCGCAGTGTCGAGGAGTGGAGCGTGCATGGAGGAGGGCAGTGGCGGCAGGGGCTTGTGTGCATGGAGGACAGCGGCTTCAAGATTCATCGGGGGGGGGTATCGTCCTATTGAAGATGACAGCCCTGGTGGCAGGGCTGGTGTTAGGGGAGGGCAAACAGGGTAGCTGCCCTGGACCCCACAGCTCCAGGGGGGCCCAGCAGTCTGGGTATCTTTTTTTCCTCGTCGGGCCATCTACCTCCCTCCCTTCCCCTCACCTTTGCAGCACTTTTCAAAACCAAACTTTTCGTTCTCAGAGGGCCCTCTGACTCGACTTTCTGTTTCTGCCGGGGCGGCTCGCATCAGAGGCTTTTCAAAACCCGGCACTTTGGAAAGAAATTGCATCGGGAGGTATGAATGTTTATACCTCCTATGGTTTTTGTCACTGTTAATTACCACAGGAGAGTCCAGTAAGAAGAATGCATTTGAGAATCTTCTTAACTAAAATGCTTATTTATTTTGGGGAGCAGTAAATGAAGCCAAGTAGGAAGTGGCTATGGATGTAGCCGGAATCTAGTTTTGCTCGGCTGAGCAAGAACAAGCGTCTGCCTTTGATAATTGTGAAGGCACGTCAGACCATGAATTTTAAGGAATATCAGCAGCGACCAATTGAAGTGGGAACCTTCATCCGCAGTATGAAGCACGATGTTGTCACCATGCGGTCGGGTGTCGTCTCATCTCATATGTATAATTTTTTTTTCCT
The DNA here is from genome assembly GCF_902459505.1 of Geotrypetes seraphini. NCBI lineage: Eukaryota > Metazoa > Chordata > Amphibia > Gymnophiona > Dermophiidae > Geotrypetes > Geotrypetes seraphini. The sequence continues at coordinate 8,732,382 of NC_047102.1, forward strand.
TCTTTCTTTATAAATCTATGCTTGGAACTGGACAAATCTAATTTGTATCCCGTTGAGATATGCTCTCAGTTTCACTACGGAAGCTATTACAGTAATGGGGAGTTCAAAGGAAGATTGTCACTGATTTGCTGGGTGGTTTACCTCAAGCTACACAGTGTATGAAGTTGAAGAGTATTTATGACAACAGAAATAAAGGTCTTGGTTCTAAAGCAATATTTCACAGGACAGTTTAAAGATGTAAAGGGCAATTCTAAAACTTGGCTGATCACCAGTTTCTAATGGCATCTCTGTGCCAGGATGTGTTCTAGAAAAGTAGCGTATAAAGTTATTATTATTAGGTTCTTATATCCCGCCATACCCAAAGAGTTCTAGGCGGTTTACATTCGTTACATTAGGATCCGGTCTGAACCCGGATTTACAAAAATTTTTTTATCGGAATTGCAGGTAGCGCAGAAGGAGGCGCAGGTTTATCATAGTTGGGTTGGACGATAAGATGGAGGGGAGTGGGAAACTAGAGGAGGGGGGGGAGAGGGAGGAGGGGGTGGGGGGGGTTGGAGTGTATGCGGGGAGTAAGGACTAAGGGTCTTGTTCGCGGAAGAGGTGTGTTTTGAGAAGCTTTCTGAAGTCTAAGTTGACATTAGCGTGCCTAAAATTATGCTCAGACATTTAGGGCAGGTCAATGGATGGCGTAACTGGGTTGTCCAACGTCGATCCTCGAGGGCCACAATCCAGTCGGGTTTTCAGGATTTCCCCCAACAAAATTTGCATGAGATCTCTTTGCATGCCCTGCTTCCAAATAGATCTCATGCATATTCACTTGGGAAGTCCTGAAAACCCGAGCTGGCGAGGGCCGCGGTTGGACGCCCCTGTTCCAAGGGGTCATTTTATTAAAGGGCTTTAAGAGCCATAGTCTATAAACAGTGCCAGAGGGCGCCCGCATTGCAGGCGCCGCTCTGCACAGTTGCCAATCAACCGCTGGGCACAACTTATAGAATCCCGCCTAATGGCGACCAAGCAAGCTTAGGCATTGCAAGGCACCTTAGAGGTAGGTGCTGGTCCATTAGACCAGGTTTATCAGAAAACCTGGCGGTCTAGTGGCCCATTCAAGAGCAGGAATGAAGCCCCCTTGTTCCTGCCTTTTGAGACTCCTCCTTCAAAATGGCTTCCGAGTTTTCCAGCATCAGTGAATAACTGCTTAGCTTAAGAACATATGAATAGCCTTACTGGGTCAGACCAATGGTCCATCAAGCTGAGTACCTTTAGTTTCCCTGGTGGTCCAGCAGTAAATCGCAACAGGAAGTGATCTTCCTTCGCTCCTGCCCACGCAGAGCCACTAGCCGCAAGAGCAGAGAGTGTACAATAGAGGATGATCAGGGGGGGTGGGGGTTGGAATTTGTCCCCCATCCCAGCAGGAACTCATTTTCCCGGCCCATCCCGGCGAGTTCTTTTCCCGTCCTTGCTCCATTCCTGCAACCTCTGTCCTCATCTGCACAAGCCTCAACCACATGAAAATCGCAATTGTTCAAGGGTCGTGCGGTTAAGGCAGAGGGCAGGGACAGGGACAAAATTTTGCGGGGGACGGGAAAATTGAGTTCTTGCAGGGGCGGGGACACATTTGTCCCCGTGTCATTCTCTAGTGTACAACTCTCTAGAACAGTGTTCTTCAACCACCGGTCCATGGACCAGTGCCGGTCCACAGAAATTTCCTGCCAGTCCACAGGGCCAGCACGTGCATCAGGCCCAAAACAGTGTTCTTCAACCGCCTGTCCACGGTGCGATCGATGCGGCGTTATCTTCGAGCCACCTCCCTCTTCCTAACTGATTCAGTGGACAAAGCCACGGACAGTGGCTCCTACAGGCATCCTGCACCTGAACTGGAAGCCTTCTCTCTGATGTTGCAACGTCAGAGGGAAGGCTTCTAGATGAGGCACAGGACATGCAAGGTGCAATTAGTACTATTATGGGGGTGGGGTCTGGGGTGGAGATTGGGTAGAGATGGGCGGGGTCTGGCCCACAACCTAGCCCAGTGTTCTTCAACTGCCGGTCCACGGACCCGATGCCGGTCCACAGAATAATTTTTTTTTTTATTTCTGCCGGTCCATAGGTATAAAAAGGTTGAAAAACACTGCTCTAGAACGCATTCAACCCTACGCTCTGCCTAGTCAGCTAAGGCCCCGCAGGGGATCTTTCCTTCCCCACCACGTGGATTCTTTCTGTTTTACTACTTCTCTTCCTGAATACTGAGCTCTGCCCTATTACCTAGGAGACCCACAATTAAATTGCAAGAGCAGCTGCGCTTAACTATTTAATACACTCGGTTTTTAGCCCCTTCCAAGAATACAGTTTGAACTCGAATGTCTCTTAAAGCCTTCCTAGGGAACAAGAGAAAATTAAATAGATTTAGCAGTACCAGGCCTTCATTACTTTATTAGTATACCAACAAGCATGTAATGGTTATGAGAGCTTGGAGATTTTAGCAAATGACTGTTTTTCAAGCAGCCTATTTTGGAGCCGTCCCCTAGCAATCCTGTAAATTTCATCTGCAATTAACAACGGCCCCCCTGACAATGGGAGCCAGCTTCCACTGTGTACTATTGTCTCAATTTGCCTTGTCAGTTGTTTTGAAAACGCCCGAGTATAGAGAAAAATCTGTGAATATTCGTTGTAATCATGTATCTCTGCAAGACAAATGGTTTCAGATGGGCGTAAACCCACCCCCACCCCCATTTCTTCCAACCCAGATGTAGACAGAAGCATACAAAGCCCGATGTTGAGTTTGTCATGAGACTTTAGAACATCTGGGTGTAGAGTGGAGAAGGGCCGGGTGACGTTGAGAGCTTCAATTCAATTTGTCTGCGGGGTTCGATGTAGTGTATCATGATCTTCTGCTTCAATTACTTTCAGATATTGGACTTAATCAGGTTGTTCTTGACTGGTTTTCTACATTTCTACTGTCTCGTTCATATTCAGTCAATATTGAAGGTGATATTTCCAATTCCTGGCAGCCTCCTTGTGGGGTTCCCCAGGGCTCTCCACTTTCCCCAATCTTGTTCAATCTTTATACGACTACTTAACACTTTTTACCTATGCGGATATCTTTATACTGATCGAGACTGATTCAAATATTACCAATTTAGCTTCTAAAATAAACCACTGTATTTCTAAACTTCAAGCTTGGGCTGTGTCTGTCCAGATGAAGTTAAATGCAGCCAAGACTAAACTTTTGTGGTTAGGCCTAAAACTGGACTGCCTTCCTCCCACTGTACTTCTGGATTCTGGGGCTTTCCTCTAAGATTTTTGACTCCTCTCTTATCTTAAGGATCAAATAAATTATCTGGTTAAGAAATGCTTTTTTAGTTTACGAATGCTGAGGAAGGTTACATCTCCTTTCCATCAACGTCATTTTTCTTGTCTAGGTCCACTCAATTATACTATCTCGCCTAGATTACTGTAATGCTATTTATCTTGGCATCACAAAGATCTGCCTTCAAAGGTTACAACTGATTCAGAATACCGCTGCGAAGCTGATTTATGGAAAAAGCAAATTCGACCATGCGACTCCTTTGCTTTTGAGCCTTCATTGGCTCCCGATTCGTCTCAGGATTCAATTTAAATGTGTATGCATTATCTTCAAATTTTTATATGGTATTTTTATCCTTCTTGTTCCTCTGCTATGAAATATTTACAGATTCTCCTATGCAAGAGGCATTCAACAATTTAAACTTTCCCTTCCTTCCAGGAAAGGAATTGAAGGAGTCAAGGACTTTAGCCTTTCTTTGGCTTTAAAATTTTATCATTTATGGAATGAACTCCCTTTAACTTTGAGATGTCCGAGTCCTTTCCAGTTCTTCCGCAAATCATTAAAAACTTTTTTATTTGCTAAATATTTTGAAAATTAATCTCCTTTCAATTTTGGCATATCTTTCTTAATTAATCTTAACCGAGTCGAGCTTCCTCGGTTGATGACCTTACATTACATTACATTAGGGACTTCTATTCCGCCTATACCTTGCAATTCAAGGCGGATTACAAAAGAGCTAACTGGACATTTCCAGTGAAGTTACAACAGTTTTGGGGTTTGTTTGTTTTTTTGGTTACAAGGGAGGAGAGGTACCTGGATTAATTCCGGAAGAACTTGCAAATTGGATATTAAATTGACTGTACGTTACTGTGTGATATAACAAATAGATTACAGTTAGAGTATAAATAAGATTACATTATATTTCAGGGATCTGAATACTTGGTTGGTGTTATATATAAAGTATATAAAGCTAAGTTTTAGTTTAGTTTAAATATTTTCCTGTAATGTCGAAGCTAGTGAGCATCCCCTACCAGTGCTTCTTAGATGGCTTGTTTAATGATATCAAAGAGGCTGCATCAGAAGCCATAAAGGTTCTTCTGGACCTGAGTGGTAGAGTGTCCATATTTTGTTTATTTTAGTATTTATATACCACTTATAGCCTAAGAGGTTGACATTCAGGTACTCAAGCATTTTACCCTTTCTGTCCCGGTGGGCAATGGGGGATTAAGTGACTTGCTCAGGGTCACAAGGAGCAGGGTGGGATTTGAACCCACAACCTCAGGGTGCTGAGGCTGTAGCTCTAACCACTGGCCCACTCTATAAATCCAAATGTAGTAAAAGTGAGCCAAGTATGGGACAATCAAGCCATTGTGACATCACTGATGAGGTTGGCTCTTATTGGTGGAATGAGGCATTATGACGTCACAATACCAGCTCTGGTTATCAGAGGCTGAAGCTCTTCACAATATTTATTTATTCAGTTTTCTATACTGTTCTTCCAGGAGAGCTCAGAACGGTTTACATGAATTTATTCAAGTCCTCAAACATTTTTTCTCTGTCTGTCCTGGGTGGACTCGCAATCTATCTAATGTACCTGGGGCAATGGGGGATAAAGTGACTTGAGCACAGAATCTATACAGGCAATATATATAGAAAAGATTATCCACTATATACTTCTCTATTTTCTTTTTTTCTTCTTTCACTTTGGGGGTCCTTTTACTAAGCTGGGCTAGAGGTTTTAGCAAGCACTGCAATTCCCCGCGCATTGAGCTGGTGTTAGTTCTTGGCGCATAGCACGCACGGCAATTCAGCGCACACTAAAAACGCTAGCGCACTTTAGTAAAAGGAGCCCTTAGTAGCAATGGAATCTACTATGTACGCAAAAGCATTATTTCAAATACTTTCAAAGCTTGGGGGTCTCCAATTTCCATTTGCCCAGGACATCAAGTACGCTAATCAAATCAGATCCCCCGTTTACCGCCAGTCAAAAACTTTGCCAGCAAACTTGAAAGGGAAGATCCTCATTGGCGAAAAAAAAACAAAACTCCAACCGCCTATTGATAATTTTACCTTTAACCTTTAAGTCCAGTGATTTACTACTTTTTTTTTCGTTCTGTCAGGAAAATATGGAAGGAAAAAAGTGGAGAATTACTGGACTCGCCCCCCCTCTTTTACAAAGGCGCGCTAATTGATTTAGCGCATGCTAATGTGCCCATTATGGTCTACAGACGCGTTAGCATTTAGTGCGCGCTAAATCGGCTACCGCACCTTAGTAAAAGGACCCGTAAGTGTGTAGCCCTTGATGGCGACTGCCCCAACGTTGTTGGTTGGGCTGAGAACTTTTCAGCAGCCCCTCATAGAAGATCAGCAAACGTGAAAAGATTTTTTAAAAATCTTGCTCCTTTTCCTATTTACAAAATCTTTTCCGCTGCCCTTAAGGGTATAGAGTAGGCCATCAGTTATCAAAATTTCAGTACTTACGGTCAATGCACAGAGGGAAACGGTGACTATTTATAGCGTGCAAAGCAACAAACGTATCCCCCTCTTTTAGAAAGCCACACTAGTGGCTGCCGCATGGAAAAAGCCCCCCCCCCCCAAACCCTTTAAAACCCCTAGAGGCTTTGGGACAATTACTGCAGTGGTTGCCGGTTGTACAGCTTTCTAAAAAGGAGAGGTGTACTTTAAAATGATATTTGCTCAGGACACCAAAGGAGAAAATATGCCATAGTGAGCTTGAAAATATTGTGTTTCCCCGAAAATAAGACAGTGTCATTTTAATTTTGGGTAAAAAAAAACAAAACGCATTAGGTCTTAATTTGGGAGGATGTCATTTTTTTTCATGTACAACAATCATCTCTCCCTTCCTCTCCTCCATCCCAATTCTTCCTCTTTCCTGCCACCCCCTCCCCCCAATGTGCAGCATCTTTCTATCCCTCCCTCCCATCCCCCTGGGTAGCAGAACCCCACCGACCCTCCCACCGTGAGACTGACATACCTCCACTCCGAGGCCTGCCAAAACAGCGGCAGTGCTCTGAATGGGTTCTTTGATATCAGTGATGCGGCAGAGGGAAGACCACTGCTGGGAAGGCCGTGAAGCAGTTTGTTCAGAGCCGCTGCTTTAGGAGGCCTCAGAGCGGAGGTATGTCAGGTCTCACCGGGGTAGGAGGTTGCTGAATCGACGAGTCCAGTTTTTTTGGTGAATCAGACAGGTAAAAAAATGCTTCTTTAGCCTTCACATGCTAAGGAAAGTCAGACCCTATTTTCACCAAAAACACTTCGCAGTCCTAGTACAATCCATCATCCTCTCCAGATTGGACTATTGCAATTCTATTTACCTCAGCCTAACCAAGAAAAGCCTCCACAGACTTCAGCGGATTCAGAACGCCGCAGCTAAGCTTATTTTCGCGAAAGGCAAATTTGATCACGTCTCGCCACTCCTGTCTGAGCTCCATTGGCTCCCAGTAATCCCCAGGATCCACTTCAAATGTGCGTGCCTAGCCAACAAGATCCTACATAGCATCCTTCCTGCCGTAATCCCTCTATCCTGGAACTCCCCAACCTCCAGATCGTCCCAAATTTTTAAACTATCCTTCCCTTCCACAAAAGGTATCTCCCATGCAGGCAAACTTGGTTCATCCCTCCCCTTTAGAATCACTGAGATCTGGAATAACCTCACCTCCCCACTCCGAACCTCAAGCTCCCTCCAACTTTTCCGTAAACACCTAAAAACCTGGCTATTTTCAAAACTGTAACACTTCCCCCCTCTTAGGCCTTTCCCCCTTCACCCACCCTTTTACACCTAACTCTTAATCTCTCCACTTTATTTCCTCTCTCATCCTACTTCCTGTAAACCGTGCCGAGCTCTGCATCCGTGGAGATGGTGCGGTATATAAACCCAAGGTTTAGTTTAGTTTAGTTTAGTTTAGGATGGAGTCAGGGAGTGTCGGGGACATTCGGGGTTAACCTTAACTAGGGCTTATTTTTGGGGTAGAGCTTAAATTAGGAGAATCTTAAAAAAATCATACTAGGGCTTATTTTCAGGATAGGACTTATTTTGCGGAAAACAGGGTAGTATGTTAACACAATGAAAAATTAAATGTTTTTTAAAAAAAATTGAGAGGTTTTCAGTAACCAGACCAGCTTTGCTCTGTTCCTACTCAACAGATGACAGTTTTTACAGGACTGTGGTTGTGTAATCCTAGCACAAATATTCCATAAATAATTTGCTGACTCATTTCCATACCAGAGGTGTCATCTGTTTCCAAAATACTCCATGCAAAAAACAAAATGCCAACTTAATCCTAGAGTGTGGGCATAATAACCAGATCGAGTTATTTCAACTGGCTAAGCAGACCTTTCTTTTTAATTATACGTCTCCAACTTCTTTTGAAAATGTATATAGCTCACACATATTTGGGCCTTCGTCAACAAAGGGTTTGCTATTCAAAGTGATGCAAACAGCCATAAACAGCTCCTGGCTGTTCGGGACTAAATGCTAGTTTGCAGCGGCACTCAATCAGTCCCGCTAAAAATAACTGGTTAATACCAAACTGAAAACCGGCTAAATGAAGGCAGTCCAGGTTAACTGCATAAAGGTCAGCCTTATATTTATCGAATAACTTAACCAGCTATGCATTAGCTGGCTCTGCAAACATGGAACTTCAGTGCCAGACATGGGCCGGCATTAAATTTCCGGGTTTAATACCCATCGACATAACGCCTGCTCAACCAGCATCAGGCAAAAGGTAAACAGCAGCAACAAAAAAGCCAGGGCTCTAGGGCTGGGGATTCACTTAACGCCCTGAAGGCCCCTGACAGTACTGATCTGAATTTGATTGGTTGAGCAACTTCTGCCTGCTGCCTGCTCAGCCAATCAAATTCAGAGCAGTGATCTCAGGGTCTTCGGGGGGTTGGGTAAATCCCCTGAGGGCGCTGAGCACACCCCACTGACCATCACAAATTGTGTCACTTCCGGTTCAACCAGATAACACACCTGTTAAATCTCACCACTGGTTACTGGTAAAACAGAGAATTATTTATACGGTCTGAAAGGTAACTTATAAGGCCTTCTGTTTATGGGTCTGTCCCCGATTATCTGGCAAACTTTACAATCCTGTATTCTCCCATTTAAAGTTTATACTATATAAAATGATAAATTGTAAACTGCTCAGATCTCCTACGATAGGCGGAATATAAGAATATAACGAGTGAAATGGTGTGGTGGCCATGTTAGTCCACTTTTCAAGGTAATATGTAGAAATAAAACAAAAACATAAAGGAAAAAAAAACTACTACCTTTTTTAATCCGAGGAAGAAGGGGTTACTTTCAAAGGTTAATCATAAACTACAAACTGCTTACGGGGTAAAAAAAAAAAAAAAAGCCTCAGAATATGGAGCTATTATAGAGAATGGCATGGGGGCAAATTTGTCCCTGTCCCCAAAGGAACTCAATTTCCCCACGAGTTTTGTTGCTGTTCCTGTCCTGGCTCTGCCTTAACCACACTTAAAGTGTTTGAGGCTTGTGCAAATGAGGACGGAGCTTAGGCGTTGGTGGAATGAGGCATTATGACATCACAATCTGAGCTCTAGAATGTTGCTACTTAGGATTTTATAGTGTTTGTGGCTTGTGCAGATGAGGACGGAGCTTAGGCATTGGTGGAATGAGGCATTATGACATCACAATCTGAGCTCTAGAATGTTGCTACTTAGGATTCTAAAGTGTTTGAGGATTGTGCAGATGAGGATGGAGCTTAGGCATTGGTGGAATGAGGCATTATGACATCACAATCTCAGCTCTAGAATGGTGCAACTTAGGATTTTATAGTGTTTGTGGCTTGTGCAGATGAGGACGGAGCTTAGGCATTGGTGGAATGAGGCATTATGACATCACAATCTGAGCTCTAGAATGTTGCCACTTAGGATTTTAAACTGTTTGAGGCTTGTGCGGATGAGGACGGAGCTTAGGCATTGGTGGAATGAGGCATTATGACATCACAATCTGAGCTCTAGAATGTTGCTACTTAGGATTTTAAAAAGTGTCTGAGGCTTGTGCAGGTGAGGACTGAGCTTGCAGGGATGGGGCAGAGACAGGAAAATAACTTGCGGGGACAGGGAAAAATTTGTCTCCATGTAATTCTCAATAATAGCTCCATATTCTGAGGCTTTTTTTTACTCCGCAAGCAGTTTGTAATGAAATATTCACTATTAAACACCTATTCAACACTAACTAACTAATGTCGAGCCAGTATTGGAAGCTGAATAAGATGACATGGTTTTTAGCCGTTGAGCACCATGTTTGAATAGTCAGGGGAGATTTTTTGTGTGTGCTGCCGTAATTTAGGTGGCAGTAGGTGTTCCTACTACCATCTAACTTAATTATTTTAATTGGTTCAATCAGCGCACTAATTGATTGTGCCAATTAAAAACCCATTTAAATGGCATTTTAAAAAATGGAGGCCCCTGCGGGCATCTCCAAGAATGGCACTGTTGTCCCAACTAATGAGGCACTTTGCAGCGCCTGATGCCCCTGTAGGCATGGTTAACACCGGAAGTGACCTTAGATGCCTTTAAGCGCCTGTGCAGAGGTGATTTTCGTCAAAGGTAGGAGCCAGAAATGTAGGCCTTTAAAACCCTGGCCTTTATTTCCGGTGCCTACCTTTCACACAGCTTCGATTCTCCAAATAGCGCCATTTTGTGATTGACACGTGAAGAGTGTTGCTTTATAAGCGGCCACCGATTGTGGCACCATTTGGAGAATCTGGCCAAAGTTTGTACAATTTTAATTTATGTTATAATTTATAAACTGGTCTATACTTCATACTAGGTGATGTACAAATGTAAAGTGCATAAAACAAGCAAAAAATAACTTTAAAACCTTGATCATATCATTAAAAAAATATCATAAATAAACAAAACAGACATCAAATCAGTAATCATTGACACTGTTCCCTCAAAGCTGAGCAGGAGTCCTCCAGATATTTTGCTGGCAGTGGCGGGTGTGCTTCAATATTGCATCTTCCATGACTAGAGAAAAGCAGGTCCCCTAAAGTCCTGCAAAGTATGCCTGTTTTGCACTTTTGAAAATGTGATAATGAAACAGCGTTCTCCGCTGGCAGAATCATAGGTGGAGGACCCCTGCTCAGCTTTGACTCAAGAGGGAACAAGTGGTTAATCAATCTGGTTCACAAAAAGTTCAGTTAAAAAAGCCTGCTCAAACAGGAAGGTTTTTATAGGGATTTCCAAAACTGTAACAAAATGAATCATACATCATAGGTTTTTTTTTCAGGAAGCGCATTCTACAGTATTGCCCCTATTGCATGGGGCAAATGAGTAATTGAAACCATTTGCAATGCAAAAAAAAACCCCACCTCTTTTTCCGTGACATGTTTCTTGAGGTGATATGCAAATATTTAGTCGATATTTTATCTAGGGAAAACAAAATTCAGGCTTTGATTGGGGAAAAAAGTTTACATTTTCTTTGTGACTTGAGACCTGCTTCCACATCATTTGCATGTTCTCCTTGAAGTCTCTTTTAATACAGAGAAGACCACCTGCGATTGGATTCTATTTCTGCTCTGTCCTTTTCTCAATTTAAGTCAGGGGAAATACTTAATTAGAATATCAGTCATAAAACAGCGGGAACTGTGCAGACTGGCTGAGCGTTCTTACAGTAGACCGTTGTAGTTACAAAGTAGCAGAAATTCTGGTCAAAGATTAAATATTCTTGTTATACACATCTGCCCTAGAACAGTGGCAATTTTGCAAAAAGAATGAATATTCCTTTAACCAAAGTGACATGAAACAAATGCTTTCGTAGAAGAGATAAGTGGGGGAGGAAGGTTTCCACCTACAGTGGTCCAGTTTCAACGGTCTGTGTTGTGTGCGCTCTTTCGTGATGCATATTCCCACCAACCCTGCCGACTTCTTATAGTTTGGTCTTTATTTTTGAGTTGGTTTGTCCTTCTATCTTTTGCTTCATTTTATCTTTAATTTTCGACTTCTGCCCTATCAGATTTTGGCATTCTTAAACTGTAAAGCCCTTAGAAAGCTCTTCAAATAGGCAGTACGGCAAATTATAAATAAACGTCAAACTTGGTGCGCATAAGGAGGGTCATTTTCAAAGCCATCATTGCTTTAGTGATAGATACGGGCTTTTATACAGTTATCTTCTCAATGTTACATTCCATTAGTGACTTTTATTCCGCCATTACCTTGCGGTTCAAGGGGGATTACATAAGAGGTTATCTGGACATTTCCAGAAGAGTTACAGAGTTGAGCGGGTTACTTCGGGGGATTGAAACGCTTCCTGCGGTGTTAGCTTGTCTTGATGGATTTCTTGAATAGCAGGGTTTTTACTTCTTTCTGAAAGTTTTGTAGTCTGGTATCGTGATCAGTAGATTGGAGAGTTGGTGGTCTAGTTTCGCTGCCTGCGTGGCCAGTAGGCCGTCGTGCATTTTTTTTTGCGTTTGACACCTCCGATTGAGAGGTGCATGAATGGTGTCTGGGTTCTCCTTTGCCTGGTTGTGGTAGTTCTTAAGACTACATTCTCCCTCATTTTATAAACTTGGGTGCACAATTTTACGACTAGTCTGCAAAATTGAATGTGCAAGCTGTAGAACAGCATACGGTGAGAGCTTTCAGGGGGATTCAGTAAATCCCCTAAAACTAATGAATTATGCCCTATTGGAAACCATAGGAGGGACCTATCTAGACACTACCAGGTCTACCCACTGCACTCATACAGAGACCCGCTCATTCACTCAACACACAAACAAGAAAAAGGAAAAAAAAGTGGAGAAAAAGCCTCAGTTCATCTTCATATGGCAAAAAAACTCCACTTATAAACAACCATTAAGCAAGGTCTAAAGTGTATCAGTACGCCTCAACTTCTATGTGTGTGGACGTGAGCAGTTGGAGCACTTGGAGAGCCTCTACAGTTGCAGGTGGAGTAGGCTGGAATCATTCCCCTGACGCAGCTCAGCAAAACGGAGGTTTCCCCGTTGGGAAAGAGTGGCTGCGGAGCCAGGCAGGCTTGCACTTTTTGGATGCATGGAAGACAGCCTGGACACCGTCTGCAGCTAAGTGTCGGTTTGTTTTTTTCCTGCTTACCATTGACTGTGTTTGAGACTCATATATGTGCTGCTTGCTCTACTTGCGTTTTTTGAAGTTTTGTTATTTGGCGTGCTAGATTTTTTTTTTTTTTTAGGTGGTTCCTACGAGGGCTACTATAGTGTTTCTCACTGCTGAGTGAACTGACACATTTTGGACCTTGCTTAATGGTTGTTTATAAGTGGAATTTTTTGTCATATGAAGATGAACTGAGGCTTTTTCTCCACTTTTTTTTCCTTTTTCTTGTTGTTTGTATGTTAAGTGAATGAGTGGGTCTCTGTATGAGTGCAGTGGGTAGACCTGGTAGTGTCTAGGTAGGTCCCTGCTACGGTTTCCAATAGCTCGACCTCCCCTAAATGCCTTCTATGTGAATAATTATTCCGGCCCTCAGAAGTGCCACCAAATGTTCAATAAACTTTCATAAAAATTGGCTTTATGCACTCTATCGTCATCGGGTCACTAGTTTAATAATATTCCTTGATAAAACTTTTGCCTTCCAGGCTGCCAAACTGAACCCATGGCTAGCCCAAATTGTCCTTGAGGCCCCCACCTACCTTGGGTTTCGAAAATCTCTCAAAACTCACCTATTCCATGGACAAGACACCTAACACCCCTCTCCAATGAACAACAATCTCCTCCTCCCCCCTTCCACCTCTCTTTTCCCAACCTACCCACCCCCTCCCCCCCTAACCTACCCCCCTCTCTTCTCCTAACTTCATTCTACCTCCTTGCTCCTAATATTGTTCAATTGTTTTCGAACCACTTATTATTTATTGCTTGCCTCTAATATTGTTCAATTGTTTTTAAACCACTTGTAATTTTTTGTTAATCTAATGTAAACCGCCTAGAACTCCTTGGGTATGGCGGTATACAAAAATAAAGTTATTATTATTAAAGTTATTATTAAATCTTCAATAAGTTAAGTAAAACCATCAGCTTAACTAGGTTATAAAGTGAATGTGTACTTAGCTTGAGTGGTTGACTAAGAGGGATGAAGTCGCCAACATGTTTCGCCCTTAGGAGGTTTCCTCAGGGCACAATCCCTCAGTTTAGCTCGTTTCTCACGACGTGGCCACCCGATATGTGATTCAGAACATTTGGTGGCACTTCTGAGGGCCGGAAGAATTACTCACATAGAAGGCATTTAGGGGAGGTCGAACTATACCATCCCTCCAATTGAGATTCAGAGTTATTCCTTCTATTGAAATTGAATGTTTCAAGTCTATTCAGCAATGGTTTCCAATAGGGCATCATTCATTAGTTTTAGGAGTTTTGTATGTCCTTCCTGAGATTTTTTGGGATTCAGTAAATCCCCAGCTCTACAGCCTTGCATTTTTATTTTGTTTACTTTTTGCTTGATGGAGCTTGATTTGGTGAGTAGGCAGCCTGCTTGACCAGTCAAACTGCATCAAACAAAAAGTAAACACCCCCCGCCCAACCCCCCCCCAAAAAAAAAAAAAAACAAACAAAACAAGCAGGGCTCTTGGATAATCTTCCTGGCTATGCTATAATCTCTCTATCCCCTTTCCAGTGCACAAATTTCATCTCTGGCAGAAATTCCAGCTCTAAATGCTGCTGTTATTGTTGCAATAGGAAGGTAAATTTCAGTTGATATGTACTTGTGGTAAAGTAGGATATAAATTATTATATCATTAGTGTCAAAATGAAAGAATAATATCGTATCAAGATGAAATTATGGAAAATTGTTAAGCAATGAGGTCTGTCAGCTGCTAAGCTAAAGCTTTAAGGGAACTTGTAAATAACAAAGGAAAAAAAAACAAAAACATAAGAATGTTTTATTTTCTACTGAACTTTTAATTTTGCAATTATCTTTAGTCATCGACTTTCCATGACAAAGTATTCTTCACATAATCATTGTCACTTTTTCTCTCTTGCTATTTTCCTACTGAATCTCATTATACAGGAAGCTGTGAGTTAAGGTATAAACCTGATATATTCTAAATAATTAGGATGAATCTTTCACACAATCATAGAAACATAGAAACATAGAAATAGACGGCAGATAAGGGCCAAGGCCCATCCAGTCTGCCCACCCTAATGTCCCTCCCCTACCATTGCCCTGTGAATAGATCCCTCCTCTTCTTTTGCCCTGTGAATAGATCCCACGTGACGATCCCATCTGGCCTTAAAATCAGGCACGCTGCTGGCCTCGATCACATGTAGTGGAAGACTATTCCAGCGATCAACCACCCTTTCTGTGAAAAAGAATTTCCTGGTGTCAGCTCGTAGTTTCCCTCCCCTAATTTTCCACGGATGCCCTCTTGTTGTCGTGGGACCCTTGAAGAGGAAGATATCTTCCTCCGTCTCTATGCGGCCCGAGAGATACTTGAACGTCTCGATCATGTCCCCCCTCTCTCTGCGCTCCTCGAGTGAGTATAGCTGCAATTTGTTTAACCGTTCCTCGTATGGGAGATCCTTGAGTCCTGAGACCATCCGAGTGGCCATTCTCTGAACCGACTCCAGTCTCAGCACATCCTTACGATAATGCGGTCTCCAGAATTGCACACAGTATTCCAGGTGGGGCCTCACCATGGATCTATACAATGGCATAATGACTTCCGGCTTTCGGCTGACGAAGCCTCTGCGTATGCAACCCATGACTTGTCTTGCTTTGGATGAAGCTTGCTCCACTTGATTGGCAGCCTTCATGTCCTCACTGACGATCACCCCTAGGTCACGTTCTGCTTCAGTTCTTGTAAGGATCTCGCCATTTAGGGTGTAAGTCTTGCATGGATTTTGACTGCCTAGGTGCATAACTTTGCATTTTTTGGCATCTGAAATGCTAGAATAAACTCTCACCCCTCAAAAATATCCCAGCAATACTAAATAACTCAAATCAACCACTTAACGAGCATCTATATTATGTTGGATCCAAGGCTGATATTAGGGGTAGGGGAAAACAGGGCAGCTGTCCTGGGCCCCACAGCTCCGGGGGGGGGGGGGGGGCGTGGGCTGGAATGTGCTTCCCTTCTACCCGCCCAGTTCCAAAGCCTCCCTCATCTGTAAAAAAAATGCAAAGAGGTTGCCAGTGCGGCATCAGTTCCCTAGTCCTGCCAGTGGCCTTCTCGGCACTGTTCCTCTGCCATGGTCTGCTCTAGTGGAAACAGGAAGTTGTATCAGAGGGGGGAGGACTGCGGTAAGGAGGCCACAGGAAATGCTAGAGAATTGCTGCCGCACTCCTTGAATTTTTACAGGTGAGGGGAGCTTCAAAACTGGGCGTGGAGAAGGAAAGGGCATCCTGGCCAAAGGAATAGCCAGGAGACAGCCACAGAACATGCAGTAATCTACAACGTTAACATGGATGTCCAATGGGTGGGATCACAAATCCTAATAATATTGATAAGAGTTTCCATACTGGGTCAGACCAATGGTCCATCTAGTTCAGTATCCTGTTTCCAATAGTGGCCAATCCAGGTCACAAGTACCTAGCAGAAACCCAACGAGAAGCAATATTCCACGTTACCAATTTAGGTCACAAGTACCTGGCAGAAACCCAACGAGAAGCAATATTCCACGTTACCAATTTAGGTCACAAGTACCTGGCAGAAACCCAAAGAGAAGCAATATTCCACGTTACCAATTTAGGTCACAAGTACCTGGCAGAAACCCAACGAGAAGCAATATTCCACGTTACCAATTTAGGTCACAAGTACCTGGCAGAAACTCAAAGAGAAGCAATATTCCACGTTACCAATTTAGGTCACAAGTACCTGGCAGAAACCCAATGAGAAGCAATATTCCACGTTACCAATTCCAGGTCAAGCAATGGCTTCATCCATGTCTGTCTCAACAGCAGACTCGTATGGACTTTTCCTCCAGGAACTTGTCCAAATCTTTTTTTTTTTTTAAACCCAACTACACTAATCACTGTTATCACTTCCTCTGACTGAGTTCTAGAGCATAACTATTCTTTGAGTAAAAAAAATATTTTCTGGTCTTTGCACTTTTTGAAAGAGTAAAAAATCAATTCACTTTTACCCATTCTGCACCACTCAAAATTATGTAGGCATCAACCATATCTCTCTCTCCCCCCCCCCCCCCCTCTCAGCTGTCTCTTTTCTAAGCAGAAGAGCCACATCCTGTTTCAACTTTCCTCGAACAATTCCATCCACTTTATCATTTTGGTCACTCTTCTTGGAACCTTTTCTAATTCCGCTATATCTTTTTTGAGGTACAGAGACCAGAAGTGAACACAATACTCAATACTCCCGAGTACTTCCTTACAGGACCAGCAGAAGAACTAATCTTTGGTCTTGAGTACACTTGATTATCGCAATATTATTTGTCTGGGTTCCCACAAGAAAACTATTAGGAGGATGAGGGTTATTCAAAACACTGCGGTTCGTTCAATTTATAACCTGAAAAAAATCTGAACACGTAACGTCTTACTATCGGAAACTACACTGGCTCCCAGCTGAGGCGAGGACACTCTTCAAATTTGCTTGCATAAGTTCTAAAACATTGGAGTCCTTTTACTAAGGCAGACTGGCCATTTAAGCGCGTCCTATATGCCAACGCATCCATAGACTATAGTGGACGGGTTAGCGTTTAGCGTGCGCTAAACGGTTAGCGTGCCTTTGTAAAACGACCTTTGGTTACGCACCGTGCTGCATGATGAAACATTTGAGACTTTCTGAAACGGATCGCCACGCTCATGTCTGTTCTTTATTCTCTTTTTCCATCCTGAAAAGGACGTACGGTGGTACCTCGGTTTACGACTGCACCGGTTTGCGAGCGTTTTGCAAGACGAGCAAAACATTTGCAAACTTGGTGCCTCGTAAACCGAGCTTGCCTCGCTGTACGAGCGCCCCTCCCCCCCCCCCCCCCGCGAACCGGCACCTTCCCCCCCATGATCCGGCACCCCCTCCCCCCGCCGCAACCTGAGATCTCCCAACCCACCCGAACACTCTTCTTTACTTCCAGGGTAGCCTCCGCATCGGCACCGGCACCAGCATGTCCTGTGCGTTGGTGCCGGTGCCCGAAAATTTGCTTCCTGTGCTGGGCCTTGAGCATGCGCGCATACTCAAGGCCTGGCATAGGAAGCAGATTTTCGGGCACCGGCACCAACGCACAGGACATGCTGGTGCCGGTGCCGGTGCCGATGTGGAGGCTACACTGGAAGTAAGAAGAGGGTTTGGGTGGTTTTGGGGATCTGAGGTCGCGGCGGGGGGGTGCCCGATGGCGGCGGGGGGGAGGGGGGCCGGATTGCGGGAGGGAGGGTGCCGGTTCGCATGGGGGGGGCAGCGCTGCTGGTCTCGGGGGGGGAAGGTGGGGGGTGGGAACATATCAAAGCAAGTTTCCCTTACTTCCTATGTGGAAACTTGCTTTGATATACGAGCATTTTGGATTACGAGCATGCTCCTGGAACGGACTATGCTCGTAATCCAAGGTACCACTGTATGTATAAAAAGATTTCTTGAAAGAACTTTGTCTTATCAAACAGGCAAATGGAATAAATCTTTACGTGGTTTAATTGCGGTTCCTTATTCTTATCAAGATTTTAGGAAAAAATGTAAAAACTTATCTATTTATTAAATTTGTCTGATGTTTTTACTGATTTTTGTACGAATTTCCATGCTACTGACGTACTATCGCTGTGTTGTACAGCTTTTCTTTATTGTAAACTGCGGTACATTAATAAAGATTTATTATTATTATTATTATCCTCCATCGTGGACAGTGTAGTGGATGCAAAGCTTAGTCGCAAAAAAAAAAAAAAAGAATGAAAGAAGCAACCCCCACTCAATAAATAAGCACTCTGTTACTATGGTTTCTGAAATGAAAAAAAAAAAAAAAGCCAACATGATGGAAAACCATAAAGGTGTGTAATGTGAAGATGAAAAAAAAAATAATAATAAGCGACATTAAAATGCTGGAGTCGCTAAAGGATTCAGCGGGACTCATGAGTTTCAACAAACAATGAGGATGAATGCAGGAAAATGAGTTATGCTATTCTCACAAATATATCTGATAGAGCAGTAAAACATGCAGATTCTCATTATGCATGCATTTCATATGATAATTCTAGTTAATATTGGTATTGGAAATATTTGCTCACCTCCACTTTCTCTCAATGAAAATAAATTAGTTCTCATGAGCAGTGAGGAAGTGAAAAGTCCCTGATGCCAAAAGCTATTTATCTACAGGTCAGATGTACAACACGGAGCCGGAATCTGGGATTTGATACACCATCTACTAAGCTAAACTTATCAGATGATTCTTTAGATTTATGAGTCAATGCTTTTATTTTTTTTTTCCTTTTCTTATACAAGCAAAATAATTAAAACAAAAAGATTTACCAAGACTCTATGAAATGCAAAGGTAGGCACCGGGGAAAAATTCCCACTCAGCATTATTCTATTAAGGTCACTCTGAGCTGCTCTAACAGATGCTTCACTCCCCAACCCTACCTCCAATGCTCTAACCAGAACTCATAAATACTGGTTAGAGAATCACACCTTATTCTGATCGTAAAGAAAGGTGGCTCAGCCACCTATCTTTGCTGAGGGATCCCTTGCCATTAGCTGATCACAACAAGGGAATCCCAGATCAGCTGAGCTGGCAGGACTCCCCAAGGACTCAACTAATGGGGAGGGGGGCAAATACCCTTGCTGCGATCAGCTGAGTCGGCTGCAGCAGAGGGCCTCCCAATATATCCGTCCAAAATCTGCAGGAGGGATGCCACTCCCTCCTGCCACTGCCCCTCCCCCCCCCCCCGAGCCATCAACACAAATCCACTAATCGAGATTGGCAGGAGGGATGCCCACTTCTTCCTGCCACCGGTCCCCTTTGATCCTCTGACACTCCCCAACTACTGACACCCCTGAAACCCCCACCCCTCCCCACACACACACCTTGAACACATATGATTTTAAAAAGGTTCAAGGCTTGTGCAGATGAGGACAGAGCTTGCAGGAACGGGGGCAGGGACAGGAAAAGAACTTGCAGGGATGGAGATAGATCCCAAGGGGACAAATTTGTCCCTTTGTCATTCTCTAATTGCAGGGTCTGGCTTCTTGGATATTCAGTTTAATTTTTGTTCTATTTTTAGTCTCTGGTTACTTAGTCTTAGTTAATTGTTTGATGATTTTAAATATATACGGTAGACACAAGGCAATGGAACGCAGTTTGTTGCTCATGCCAAGTAGATCTGCTCACACAGAAAACTTTTTTGCTCACGTCTTGTCGGTCCTTAGAGGGAACATAGACATGGGTAATAATTCCCTGCAAATAAATAGGCTATTCTCTAGGGAAATTTCTCCAAATTATTTTTTTTTTTAGTCCGCATTTTCCAACATATGGATCCATAGAGATTACATTTCTCTTTCTTCAGGTTGGGGTTACCAGACATACGGATTTTCCCAGACATGTCCTCCTTTTCGAGGACATGACCGGGGGGGGGGGAGGGCGGACAGCTTTTCAAAACCCGGCACTTTGTCCGGATTTTGAAAAGCTTCCCGTCAAAATCACGTTGGGAAGGAGCGTCCGAGCGTGCAACATGGTGACATCATGCGCGCCCATGCAAGCGACATCATCGCACTGTGTCCGCACATGCGTGCATGCCGTCTGGGGACGGAATGGGGCGTGACACAGGCAGAATGGGGTGGATCTGGGCGGGCCTAGGGGCGTGGCTATGGGTCCGGATTTTTCTTTGGGAACATTTAGTAACCCTACTTCAGCTACTCTAAGTATTCTCTCTGTCCAGGCGGACTCACAATCTAACTATGGATTGCAAATACCATGACAATAATGAACCTCACTCCTAAACCAGGGTCTATGGATTATGATCTCAGTCTCTCAAATTTACCGCTAATGCTCGCCATAGCATTTGCATTGTGCCAAAGACAGCTTCATTCTGGAGTTCATAAGACGTGACCTGTATAGGCAACTTATCCAGGTGTACTTGGAAGTTCTTTTTCATCAAGCCCATGGCAACAAAACAATGGGAAATATTTCTCTATTTTTCTATCATATTTTCTTGGCCTCAGGCTGCATTTCCTGGTGCATCAGGCCCCCCCTTCGTCTCCAGAAGAGAGAACTGTAGCCTCAAAAACTCAAGTGCTGCGGCCAGCTTTGGTTAGTTCTTTAGCTAATAAAAATATCACAGCTTGCACGGGAACCTGCAGGGGAAAGAAACAGCTGACCAAGGTCTCTTTAATGAAGGCAGCCTCATTTTGTTTCATAATCTCAATTTAACTCCGTGGAGACAGATTACGTAGTTTTAACAGCGCGTACTCAGACTTTCAGTACAATAGCGCACAATGGTGGGACATTGCCGGAGGCGACGGAGGTCATCAGGATATGCATCGGCACAGAAAGGACTTGGTACTAGAAGAGCAGAGTATGCTCCATATCAGAATGAAAAGCAAAGAAGTGGAACTGGATGTTCGCGATTCAGGTATTTATTCCGTCAATAAACGATGCAATCAGCAGTTTTCAACAAAGAAATCCACATACACAACGAAAGCTGCGGGGCCAGCACGGTCCGTGTTTCGACGAACCTCTCTCTTCAGGGGTTCAATGGTTTGCAAAGTTGCACAAAGTTATGGATTATTCTCGAGGTTGAGGACATCGGCATTCTCCGCTCAGAAACTGAGCGAGAATGCTGACACAGTAGCTAGAGTTTCTCATTCAAATTCCGAGCAGAGCATTGATTGTTTTTATTGTATAATCGCAAACCATTGGTTAGTCGAAACACGGACCGTATTGGGCCCACAGCTTTCCATGCGCATGTGGATTTCTTTGTTGAGAACTGTTGATTGCATCATTTACTGACTAAATAAATACCCGAATCACAAACCTCCAGTTCCACGTCACTTCTTTTCTTTTGGTTTTACCATTTCACCGTGGAACCTTTGGTATTTCCTTTTGCTTTTGGCTGTGCTTCTGTTTGGCCATATCAGAATGAGACACTTCAATAGAGCTTGACTGGGGACATTTGCAGTTGTCTGGGTGTTGCCGATTATTCCATTTCCACAGATGCAACTTGGTAGCAGTTACTCCAGCAGGACATATACCCTAAATGGTGAAACCTGAACAAGAACTGTTGCAGAACGGGACCTGGGTGTAATCATTAGCGAAGATATGAAGACGGCCACTCAAGTGGAGAAAGCTTCGGCCAAGGCTAGGCAAATGCTGGGCTGCATCCGAAGAAGTTTTGTCAGCCGAAAGCCTGAAGTCATAATGCCGTTGTACAGGTCCATGGCGAGACCTCATCTGGAGTACTGTGCTCAGTTTTGGAGGCCACATTATCAAAAGGATGTTGAAGAGAATGGAATCGGTTCAGCGAATGGCTGCTAAGATGGTCTCAGGACTTAAGGAGCTCCCATACGAAGAACGTCTCGAAGAACACAGAGAGAAGGGAGACATGATAGAGACGTTCAAATATCTTACAGGCCGTACCGAGGTGGAGGAAGATATCCTTTTTCTTACGGGTCCTACGGCAACAAGAGGGCATCCGCTCAAACGCAAGGGTGGGAGATTTCATGGTGACATCAGGAAGTACTTCTTCACCGAAAGGGTGGTTGACCGTTGGAATGGCCTTCGACGTCAGGTAGTTGAGGCCAGCAATGTGCTCGACTTCAAGAAACGATGGGATAAGCATGTGGGTTCACTTCGGGGAATTGCTTAGAGGGAGTGTTCTTTTAAGAGGAGGATTCTTTTGAGTAGGCAGACGTGTTGGGCTGACGACCCTTTTCTGCCGTCATACTCTATGTTTCTAACAAGACCCGGACAACCGCAATAATCATGATGCCAGCCGCAGAAGCATAAGAGAACATATTACACAGTATGGACTGCACATCATCCTGCTTTAGAGCACCCTGAGTGTCTCATCACCACCCTGACCCCTAACTTGACAATGCAAAACATGTAAAACGAAACTTAGATTCTGCTAAATCTATGGCATCAAAAATTAGCAGCATGGTTTAGACACAAGCTTTGTATTTACTAGTAAAACTGGATAGGCTAGCATAAAACTCATTAAGAAAATAAGGCCCTCCTTTATAAACCTGTGTTAAGGTTGGTTTTTGGGTTTTTTTTATCGTGAGTCACTGTGGAACTGCGACATTCATAGGAATTCTATGAGCGTTGGAGTTTTTACCGCAGTGACGTGCGATAAAAAAAACTCTTAACGCTGCTTTATAAAAGGAGGCCTAAAGTAGGATGATAAATGTAAAGAAATAATATGTTCAAGGCTGTTTCAGGAATTTTAATGGGAAAAGACAACATATTAAAAATTCATATTTACTTTTCCACTCAGAGAAACCAACATAAGAACATAAGAAGTTGCCTCCGCTGGGTCAGACCAGAGGTCCATCGCGCCCAGCAGTCGGCACCCGCGGCGGCCCATCAGGTCCATGACCTGTCAGGTTTTCTTGATTTAGCCCTATAGCCCCCTTATTTTTCTATCTATACTCTTTCTATACCCTATCTACCTCTCCCTGTACCCCTCAATCCCCCAAACCCTCTTTGAATCCCCGTAGTGTACTCTGCCCGATCACCTCCTCCGGGAGCGCGTTCCATGTGTCCACAACCCTTTGAGTGAAGAAAAACCTCCTGGAATGGGTTCTAAACCTGTCCCCTTCCAGTTTCTCCGAGTGCCCTCTCGTACTTGTGGTTCCCCGTAGTCTGAAGAATCTATCCTCGTCTACCTTCTCTATGCCCTAACAAGTTTGGTGGCAGGACTTGTTCGGAGTAGCGATCAGGCATTCCTGCGTTCTTATTTTCTACACCTGCATTTGTATAATCTTGAAGACGATCCCCCTCCTCACCCCCCCCCCTTTTTTACAAAACCGCAATAGCGGTTTTTAGCACAGGCCGGAGCGATGAGTGCTCTGCGCTGCTCCCGACGCTCATAGAACTCTATGCGCAGATGCTCAAAGCCCAGGAACAGGAAGGATCTTCATTAACCGGCACGTCCTGTGGCCTGCGTGCCGGTGCCAGATGGGGCGAGGCTTCTGTTCGGGCAGGGGGGAGTGATGCCAGTTCTCAAGGGGGGTGCTCGCAAATTGAGTCAACGCTCGGTTTGCGAGTCACAATTTGCGAGAATGTTTTGCTCGTCTTGCATAACACTCGCAAACTGAGGTTGGACTGTAGTTATTGCTAGTGCTAAGAATTGAGATGCTTACTAGAGGATTGAGGGGTACAGATAAGGGTAGAGGGATAGGATTAGAGGTAATTTGTAAAATTAGTCAGAGACCACTGTTCAGGCAATGGGCCTGATGGGCCGCCGCGAGAGCGGACCGCTGGGCGAGATGGACCTCTGGTCTGCCTCAGCGGAGGCAACTTCTTATGTTCTTATGTTCTAATACTGTATCGCTTATTATTGGATAACCATGCTGCGGCCTACAATAAACTTCTTTTAACGGAAAATGTACCTCGACCCAGACTGCATTTTGCTGGGGGGAAGGGAGTGGAGATAGGTCATGGCCAGCTGAGGCCTCCCCAATTTTGAGCAGAGACTTCAGGCAAGGAAAGGTGGAGCTCACAGAGTACAAACAAAGCGGGGAAGAGTGCCAGGGACATACACAAGGTGGAAAATAGTGTTTAAAGCATTCTGGTAAGGGGGGGTTGAAGAGCCCCGAAATGCTGAATGGGAGTTCAGAGATTACAGGCTGAAGAAGCCTAATGAGAATCCAAGGGATTATAGGAACCAGAGAAGGCGAGCAAGGGCAGGAAGGATTCCAAGAATAAAGACAGATGAAAGTAAGCACCATGAAAACTAGGCAGACATCAGAAAAGGCCTGAAGCACTCAGAGAAAACAGTTCAATGGGTACAAGACTTTTGGGCTGGAAGAGCCTAGACAAATCTCGTTCATATTTATCCTCTCTTCTGTGGTTTTACTTTTCTTGCTCTTCTTTCTACGAGCTGTTCCATCCTTTTGCAGAAGAACCACTTTAGAGAATGACACGGTGACAAAATTTATCACCGTTCCCATCCCCGCGGATAACCGCGGGAAACCATCTTCATATCATTCTTTAAGGAGAGAGGGAAGAATCAGAGTATGAATGGCCACAACCACTGACCCTCAAGCTTTGCTTTGAAGAATGCTGAGATTGAGCAGCAACATTCCAGAGCAGATATTGTGATGTCATAATGCTCATTCAACCAGTGCCTAAGAGCCAATCACATCAGTGATGTCACAATGGCTTCATTATCCTTGGCTCCCATAAGAATCAGAGTATGAATGGCCACAACCACTGACCCACAAGCTTTGCTCTGAAGAATGCCGGTGTAGAAGGACCGAGGTTGAAATAGACACTAGAAAACGACATTGGATTATTTCCCGCGGTTATCCGCGGGGACGGGAACGGTGATGAATTTTGTCACCGTGTCATTCTCTACCACTTAGCAACCTTTTCAACCTTAAGTGACTGAAGAGCCTCTGGTTGAAAAGAATTAAGCACAGTAAGAATGTGAATGCTATCTGCACAAAGTGATGTAGAAAGGGGGGTGCAGGGGGTGGACCTAGGGTTACATATATCCGGGAAGATCCGGACATGTCCTCTTTTTAGAGGACTGTTCGGGCACCCAGAGGGATTTCCAAAACCCGACAGTTTGCTCGGAGGCCGTGTCTGGAACAGTCTGGACAGTTTGCACATGCGTGGCTGTCACCGTGATGACATCATATGAACCTGCGCATGCATGTGACATTATTGCATCAAAGTCCACGCATGCGCGAAGGCTCCCAAATGTGGCCTTCGAGCTTGGGGGAGGTTCATAGGGGGTTGGGCTGAGGGAGGAATGGGGCAGAGCTAGAAGCAGAATGGGCGGGACTGGGGCAGAACAAAGTGGGGCCAGGCATCCTCTTTTTTTTCAAAGAGGAAATCTGGCAACCCTAGCTGCACTGCCCCAGGCACTGTCTTGGAGAGTGCAACAGCACCTCTCTGCTCACACACGCCACGCTAATGCCCCCCGAACCTCTTTAAATCTTCACCAACTCAAGCAACTTCTTCCACCCGCAGCTCACACCGGCCTGGCTCCCCCCTCTGAAATCACTTCTGGGTCATGGGCCCAGGAAATGACAGAAGGAAAGCCAATGCCGGTGCGAGCAGCAAGCCAGAGAAGCTACTCACTCTGGGGAAGATTTAGTGAGGTACGGGGGGAAGGGAGGGCACAAGTGTGGCGGGGGTGGGGTGGGGAAGGCGGAAAAGAGGGTGCAGCAGGGCAACATCACCCTGGGCGACTCCTACCCTTGCTATGCCGCTGTCTGCATGCATGTGCAAAGTAAGATCTTGAGCGTAAGGCCAAGAAGATGTTACTTTAGGATCGGGGGTCAAAATCAGAGTAGCGATGTACATGCGATCTTGGAAGAGTTACAATTGTACCTTAGGAGGGAAGGTGAGGGACAGATAGTGTCCTGTCAAATGCTTACAGGACATTGGCGCGCCGACAATTCTGCCCTGACATGTGCGCGGAGGACAAATATGTGCCGCCCCAATGCCTTCCCGTAATGCATTCCTGTTTGACCTCTGAGGGAGGGTTTTGGGGGGGGACCCCCCAAAACATTCACGCTCTCCTGCTCTGAGGGGGGGGGGGGAACACCCCCCAAGTACAAATGCGCTCTCCTTCAGGGGGATGTCGACACGCACTCAATTTGAAGATTGCCGCAACCCCCACCCACTACACTTACAATTGTGCCCCGAAAATCCCACTCCCTTCAGGCGCGTACTTGTCGGTGCATGCGTTTGATGGAGCGGAATCGTCATGGCGCATTTTATCCTGCGCTCTATTGACGGTGTACCGGTAAAGACTGATCAATATGTGTGATAGCACGGGAGGCAGATGTAGACAGGCAGGGACCAAGTAGTTTTTAATACGGTCAACATTTTGTATTTTGGCAGGCTGGCTCTAATTATGTCCCCATAAAGTTGGCTTCAGGAAATAGCGGTCTTGATTGCCAGGCCCTTGGTATAATCCCCAAAGGGGGAAAAGAGCATTAAATGCCATTTATTATTCATCTCCAGGTCATGCCTTGTCCATGGATCAGTCCCCAGAGCGATCTGTGATTAAAGTGTACAGCAATTTAAAAGCCTCCACGGGGGTGTATTTAAGTAATATTTATTTTTCTTCTCATTTCTGCAGTGTTGAAGTTAAGTGAACTGGAAAGCTATAACCAAACAATTGCCTACTGCTTCTGAAAGTGCTCCAGTCAATTAATAACAATATTGAAGCATTGAGCAAAATGAGATAAATTCAGGTGCCTAATTCAGGCCAAAGTAATTGTGCATGGAAAATGTAAGTGCAGAAAGAAAAGCTATAAGAAGAGTAATCTTAAACGGCAAGCGTCAAAATAGTCATAAGAATAGTAATAAGCTTTATTGCACAAACATGAAATTAGAAGGTAATAAAAGAGAGATCCCTCTCTGGGATAGTTTAGGTGCTGTGGTAAAGGGGATGGAACGCCTCTCGTATGAGGAAAGACTAAAGAGGTTGGGGCTCTTCAGCTTGGAAAAGAGACGGCTGAGGGGAGATAGGACGGAAGTCTACAAAATCCTGAGTGGAGGAGAACGGGTACAAGTCAAAAATGACAAAGACTAGGGGACACTCGATGAAGTTACAGGGAATTACTTTTAAAACCAATAGGAGGAAATATTTTTTCACTCGGAGGAAGCTGGTTTTAAGAAAGGTTTGGACAAGTTTCCGGAGGAAAAGTCCATAGCCTGTTATTGAGAAAGACACGGGGGAAACCACTGCTTGCCCTGGATCGGTAGCATGGAATATTACTACTCCTTGGGTTTTGGCCAGGTACTAGGGACCTGGATTGGCCACCGTGAGAACGGGCTACTGGGCTTGATGGACCATTGGTCTGACCCAGTAAGGCTATTCTTAGGTTCTTTTGGATGCTGCCAAATGTGATAGCGAGAGATTAGATGATTTCTAGAGGTCCTGCCTAACCCTTCTAGAAGTTTGATTAATGAATACACAATTTGCATCTTCAAGAGGATTTATGACAACTAACAATATTGGGTTTCTGATAGGACAGAACTCGCAGGGACGAGATGGGGAAATTGAGTTCCTGCAGGGACGGAGACAAATTTGTCCCCGTGTCCTTCTCTACACTGCACCACTCTAGAAATCCAAATGTCGTAAAAGTGATCCAAGTGTAGGACAATCAAACCATTGTGACATCACTGATGAGGTTGGCTCTTATTGGTGGAATGAGGCATTATGACATCACAATACCAGCTCTGGTTATCAGAGGCTGAAACTTTTCACACTATTTATTTATTCAATTTTCTATACGGTTCTCCCCCGCAGAACTCATTTTCCCATCCTGTCCCGGTGAGTTATTTTCCTGTCCCTGCTCCATACCTGCAAACTCTGTCCTCATCTGCACAAGCCTCAAACCCTTTAAAATCCTAAGTAGCAACATTCTAGAGCTCAGATTGTGATGTCATAATGCCTCATTCCACCAGTGCCTAAGCTCCGTCCTCATCTGCACAAGCCTCAAACCCTTTAAAATCCTAAGTAGCAACATTCTAGAGCTCAGATTGTGATGTCATAATGCCTCAGTCCACCAATGCCTAAGCTCCGTCCTCATCTGTACAAGCCTCAAACACTTTAAAATCATTAGGAGCAACATTCTAGAGCTCAGATTGTGATGTCATAATGCCTCATTCCACCAATGCCTAAGCTCCGTCCTCATCTGCACAAGCCTCAAACCCTTTAAAATCCTAAGTAGTAACGTTCTACAGCTCAGATTGTGATGTCATAATGCCTCATTCCACCAATGCCTAAGCTCCGTCCTCATCTGCACAAGCCTCAAACGCTTTAAAATCCTAAGTAGCAACATTCTAGAGCTCAGATTGTGATGTCATAATGCCTCATTCCACCAATGCCTAAGCTCCGTCCTCATCTGCACAAGCCTCAAACCCTTTAAAATCCTAAGTAGCAACATTCTAGAGCTCAGATTGTGATGTCATAATGCCTCATTCCACCAATGCCTAAGCTCCGTCCTCATCTGTACAAGCCTCAAACACTTTAAAATCATAAGTGTTCGAGGCTTGGGCAGTAAAGGCAGAGCTTACAGGAATGGGGCAGAGGGAAACATGACTTGCCCAAGGTCCCAAGAAGCTGCTGTGAGAATTGAACCCAGTTCACTGCTGTACTAACCGTTAGGCCTTGCAGTAATGCAACACAGCTTTCTGGCATTTCCCACCAATTACAAGTAACCGTAGCTCTGAATGCTCTTTTACAAATACACGTCCCTGACAAATACAGAAGTCAGCTGGCTAAGTGTGTTCAATGAAGGTTAAATACAAATTCCACGGTATATAAAACACGAAGACTTATGTTATTGATATAACATTAGCTTGCACAGAATTAATCTTGATATTCTGATATCAATATTTATTACTATTCTCATTTTGCAAAGATAACAGATCTAAATCCATGGAGTAAACATTGAGAAGTCGTTCAAAGATATAATCTTGGTGCAGTTACGAACATTAAGATGAATACCTCTGGGTTTCTCTAAGATTAAAGAGCGCTGGCGTATGATTATATTCTAATGCAATGCTGCTGCTGAATGAAGCAAACTGCTCTCTTTGGACTGAACTCCATTGTTCCCTCTAAGCCGAGTGGGACAGCATTGCATAGGCCTAGAAGCACTATAGAAGAGATAAGTAGCAGAGGGGCCAACTTTCCAAAATTATCAGGGGTGCTAAACCCAATGAAGATTACCTCTCCCTGGATAGGATTGCCAGATTTCCAATTGGAAAACCCAGACCCCTAGACCCAAGGGGATGGCGCTGGAGGACCTTTCCGGACTAGCACAAAACTGATTTCTTTTTAGATCTGTAATAGAGAATGACACGGTGACAAAATTCATCACCGTTCCCGTCCCCGCGGATAACCGCGGGAAACCATCTTCATGTCATTCTTTAAGGAGAAAGGGAAGAATCAGAGTATGAATGGCCACAACCACTGACCCGCAAGCTTTGCTTTGAAGAATGCTGAGATTGAGCAGCAACATTCCAGAGCAGATATTGTGATGTCATAATGCCTCATTCCACCAGTGCCTAAGAGCCAATCACATCAGTGATGTCACAATGGCTTCATTATCCTTGGCTCACATAAGAATCAGAGTATGAATGGCCACAACCACTGACCCTCAAGCTTTGCTTTGAAGAATGCTGGTGTAGAAGGACTTGA
This sequence comes from Geotrypetes seraphini, assembly GCF_902459505.1. Lineage (NCBI taxonomy): Eukaryota > Metazoa > Chordata > Amphibia > Gymnophiona > Dermophiidae > Geotrypetes > Geotrypetes seraphini. The sequence goes on from NC_047102.1 coordinate 8,761,970, forward strand.
GGTTGAAATAGACACTAAAAAATGAAATGGGATTATTTCCCGCGGTTATCCGCGGGGACGGGAACGGTGATGAATTTTGTCACCGTGTCATTCTCTAATCTGTAATTCATCAAGTTGCTAGGACTCGAGCACGAGTCGATGAGAGAGATCTTAAGAACGTCAATTGCCGCTGCTGGTTCAGACCAGTGGTCCATCGTGCCCAGCAGTCCACTCACGCGGCGGTCCCCAGGTCAAAGACCAGTGCTCTAAATGAGTCCGGCCTCACCTGCGTACGTTCCAGTTTAGCAGGAACTTGTCCAACTTTGTCTTGAATCCCTGGAGGGTGCTTTATCCTATAACAGACTCTGGAAGAGCGTTCCAGTTTTCCACCACTCTCAACAAACATGGGGATGATGCTGGAGGACCTTTCCGGACTAACACAAAACCAATTTATTTTTTATTTTTTGATCCGCAATTCATCAAGTCGCTAGGACTCAAACACAAATCGATGGCAACTAACAAGAGCAAACCTAAGGCAGAAATCTAATATGGTTAGTGAGACATCTGTATGCAATTTTATGAACACACAATTCAGAGGAGCGTTTTCAGTCATAAGATAAGGCTGTACAAATTGTACAGCATATTAGGGGGTTTGACCCCAGTACACAGAAGACTTTTAAGGTGAGCAAAATGCTAGAACTTGAATGCCAGGTCTGAAGAATCATTCTGTCTCAGAGGATTTAACGCCAGGTTTTGGGGGGATGTTTTTCTTTTTGTCATTTTGCTGCAAACAAAACAGGGGGCGGTACTGCACAGTTTTGAGCAGAAAAAAAATATCTGTGCATGTACTGGAATATTATTCTGTCCATAGATATTAGCATTGCAAAAAAAAAAAAAAAAGTCTTGAGAGGCTGATATTTACACACAGAATAACATTCCACCACACAAACAGAGAAATGCTGACACTTTTGTTTTGCTCAACCAAACACATGGTACTTACTGCCCTCGGTACAGAACATGGAGTGTGTGCCTCCAGCAGGCTTATCCCGATTAGCATTCAAGTTTTGCATGCTTTGCATTTGCATATGATTAGTTTACTGCATCAGCAAGCAAAACTTTCTCATCATGTGCTCAGCCATCGACACACGCCTCTAATGCGTGGCATCCTTCATCAGCCCCTCCGTTATCAAATTAGCCCTTTTTTGTTTCCAGCGGCAAAAAAAAAAAAAAAAGTTTGCAAGTGCTGGAGTTAGCAATTTGACCACTAGGAATTCTAGATCAAAACAAAATGAAGTGAAGCTGCCCTGCTGGTTTGTCATCTGAGCAGACGATTCAGATGCATGAATTATTATTAAATATGTCAACGTCAAATTGGCTGATGCTCCTTGGATTTCCAACAGAGAGCACAGGATGTGTTCTCGGGCAAAGTTAAAGGAGAAATTCATTCCTCATCAGTATTTTTGATGACACATTTACAGAGTTAATTCCTAGTTCAAGCATGGTCTCCTTAGCAGAATATATTGAAATGGTTCTATGCATATACAACGAGGTATTCATTCAACCACTGGATTTCTGATTAAAGTTTCTGGTTATGTTTTACTGGGTAATTTTAGAACAAAGCACCGAAAAAAATAGGAACAAGGCACATATTTTAGGGCCAGCTTTATATGGAGCCACTGGTAAAAGACATTTACACATGTAGACGGCAGTTTGTATGTTACCAATGACCTCTTAGGAAATATAGACAAACTAGTTGTTTAGCCCATTACGTTAACGGGTGCTAGCAGCCCTTCTCCCTTACTTTTACCTCCTCCCTGTCCAGCAGCACCCCCACCCATTCCCTGCTCCCCCTATATAGCAGTAGTCCTTCTCCTGTTATCTCCCCCTGTTCAGCATCACCCCATTTCCAGCTCCCCATATCCAGCAGTAGCTCTTCTCCTTTGCAGGAGCCCTTCTCCCTTCCTTTTACCTCCCCCTCCCCCCGTCTAGCAGCACCTCTTCCCTGCTTCCCCTATCCAGCAGTAGGCCTCCCTTCCTCTTACCTCCTCCCCCCTGTCCAGAATCACCTCTTCCCTGCTCCTCCTGTACTGCAGCACCCCCTTACCTGCTCCCCCTGTCCAGTCCGGTGATCTCCAGCCATCAGGCTGGCTCCTGCAGGGAGTCTAGTTCCTGTCTGGTCCCCGCTAGACGTGCGAGCCTGCTCCGCCCCCTTCCCGACCTGCCGGGAGTATTTGAATTAGACCCGACGGTTCCTGTTGAGGGAAGCACTCCTCACCGGACTCAGCGGTGAACTCCAGCCATCAGGCCGACATCCGCCTTGTTTTTGTTTTTTTTTTAGTTGAAAGACGCGGCGGTGGCTCCTCTCACGATCCCCGCCTGCGTCGGAAGTCCGACGCAGGCGGGGATCGTGAGAGTAGCCACCGCCGCGTCTTTCAAAGAATCGTAAGCCGCGCATGCGCACTTCCTATGTGTCGCTACAGCTCACGGAAAACCGGCACACACTTAGGAAGTGCGCATGCGCGGCTTACCATTTTATTATATTAGATGTAGAAGAATGCACATACATTTTGTGGTACGCACTTCCAGTGTGGGTGTACACGGAATGGAGTTTGAATGGCGTCCACTTCTACATGTGAGGATTACATTAAGGGGATAATTCACCAAAGGGCACTACCGTCTACCGCTACCCAAGTATTTCTGGGATTGGATGGCCTGAATATAAACCAGGAACCCCATTTTTGGGCCCCAAAATTCCGGTTTATATTCGAGTATGTACGCTAATTTATTTTGCATATTAGGAGAACTTTTTTTCTAATGATTTTCACAAACATATGCATGCCTGAGGCCAAAATAATCTTTCATTTTTAAGTAATGTGAATGCCAAATTCACTTTCCATAGGACCAGTTTTAATAATGCTGTCTGTTGATAATCCATGACCTTTGAATGCAATTGAGAGTATACAGCTTCTCCTTGAAATACCTCAGCAATCTAATCAGCTGGAATGGCATATATTGCAGGAACCTGGAGTAATTTATATTTATCGATCGGCAAATGATGTATATGAATGGGAAGGCCAGGCTCAGCTGAGACCGATTAACCTGGTCTCTTCCCAACCATGATGAGAGCCTATGCCAGTTGGTGAAGGATTTAAGTCAGCCAATCAGGAGGCAGACGAAGGAGTATTGAAAAAGTCTGTTTTTCTGCCTGTTGAGGTGGTGACAGTTTTGCTTCAGAGGAGTATTTAAATTTAGAGAACTTTATATTGCTTTCAGCATAAATTTTCTTACTGGGACTTTTTTTTTTGTTATAGCTGTAATGGGGAGGGGGTAGCACAATTCAGTTTAGCAGTAGTGTGCTTTAGTTTGGCTGGAGCTAAGGTCATTGTGTTTTGGAGCAAGGGCGTGATTTTGCCAATGCAACCACTGTGGTGTCAGAGGTTTTGGGCAGGCAGCTGGATTGACAAAGGTTGTTATATTTTTAAGGTCCAGCATGATTTTGAAGGTTATGAGGGTTGCTGGATTGACAAAGGTTGTTATATTTTAAGGTCCAGCATGATTTTGAAGGTTATGAGGGTTGCTGGATTGACAAAGGTTGTTATATTTTAAGGTCCAGCATGATTTTGAAGGTTATGAGGGTTGGAGTAGGCTTGGCAATGTTTTTTTAAGTGGCATTCTGGGGAGGAAGAGCTTTGGGGTATGGTGTTAGGGGGTTTGCATTTTTTTACATTTTCTTAATTTTGTTGTTTCAAGGGTGTATTATTAATATGGGTCCCAAGACAAAAGTAGAAGCCATGCAGTGGGAGATGGTTTTATGGTGTACTGGGGAAAAAAGTCAAAAAGGCCTTAGGAGGAGCAACAAGAGGAGGCAAAAGGGGGAGGGGAAATTTGGGTGTTCAAAGTGAAAACATGACCCCTGGTGGTAGTCACATGAGACTGAAGATAGAGGTACCACCAAGAAATTAAGATATGGTTATGGGGGTGGGGAAGGTTCTTCGGGGAGGGGGCTTGTTTAGAGAAGGTTTTATTATGGGAGCTCTACTTTGAGGGGTAGATCAAACAAGGTCTATCTTGTAAGGGGGAGGGGCTCTTCAGTGAATCTGGATGGGGTTAACTCTGGTGATCATGGCTAAGAACATAGTGCTGCAGTTTGGTGGTCTGTTATTCCAGATTTAAACGTCTCTATCATATCTCCCTTCTTCCACCTTTCTTCTAAAGTATATATGTTGAAATCTTTAAGTCTGTCCCCATGCCTTATGATGAAGACCACAGACCATTTTAATAGCTTTCCTCTGGACCGACTCCATCCATTTCTATCTTTTTGAAGGTGCGGACTTGTTGGAAGAGAGAAGAAGCATGGACAGTGAGTGGTATGTGGCAGTCTAGTTGAATACCTTTTTCGACGCTGAGGGCGTAAGGAAACAGCGCTAGGCATGCAATGAAGGCCATGCTCTTGACTTAAGTAAAAGCTTCACCCCCCTTTTTCTGTAGTATCCATGTGCATTCATGAGCCAACTGTACACTAACAAAATATACATCCCTTCTATTTACCTCTCTTCCAGCATTTGCAAAAATAGAAAGTATGTGGGTGCCTTCAGCTAACTAATTTGCAACGGGAAATTACTTGGTAGTTCGTTCTTTGAAAATTTGTGTCTAAGTAAATGTGACAAAAAAGTACCCACGTGCTTCGCAGTTATATAGAATATCTCAAAATTCCCCTCCTTCATCTGAAGTTCTTGGGTTTTTAGAATAATTCAATGTATTATCTCCTAAATGTCGGTGCAGAAAAACCATCCACAACTGGAACAAATCAAGTTGATGTGAAAATACATAAAAGGAAATAAATAGGAATTATGCTCACACAGCAGGAAGTGAACCAGAATAAGCTGAAGGTGTAAAAAGAAAGTTATTAAATATACTTTGACTAACATCGAATGTCTTTGTCAAAACGTACTGATGCAACTAAGCTGATTGCTACCAAGTCAGAATCTCTCTTCAAAAGATACTTAAAAGGGGAATAAACTCGTCAACATCTGAAGAATGAAAAGAGCAAAAAATTAATGAGGAAATAGTTGTGTTATTTGCTAAATCAAAGAGATATTTGAAAGTATCAATAAAGAGGGCTCCCAGGGAGCTTGAACCTTATTAACACTTAAATGTTGACAGGCTAAATCAATTAGTGCACTGATTCATTTTCTTTGAAAATGTGAAAAGGATTATCTCCTGCCACCGAGACCCCCGTCGGTTAAGCTATTTCATGCCCTTTATAGACACTTTTATGTTTTAAAATATATTCATAATAGCATTTGTCCTATTTTGTCCGCCCCCCTCCCAACCCCAAAAAATGAAATTGTTTCTCTTCAACAGAATGCTAGATCAAACAGGGTGAGGTTGATGAATTGAATTAATGCACCAAGGACAGCCTGGTGTTAACTCTATAGGTAGTTCAATATGTTGGTGTTGGTGTTGGTTGAAGGTAATGATGATAGGAGAGTTCAAAGGTGAGGCTGGTGGAATAGATAATGGGATTCTTTTTTTTTTTTTTTTTTATGTTCAAGAGAAAGATCCTTTACGGCAGTGGTAGATGTTCAAATTCTGAGCCCCAAAATAATTTTGAAAGGGTGCCCAGAGTGGCAGAAGCTGACCACAAAATCAATAAGAAACAGCTGCGATTGGGCTTTCCTCATTCTTGGGCCCCCAGTCGCATTAACCTTAAGATGTTAATTTCTAATGATTGTCCCCCAAATTACTAAGGGAAATTCATCTCCATAAAGATTATCTTCACTACAGGAAGGTTAAAGAAAGGTCTTATCATCTTCCTCGGGTCCTTGGGTCTTTATAGGTATGAATATTTAGTAGGACCTATCCAGTAGGAAGGGCTCCTGCCTGGATAAGTTCCACCGAGCAGATTTTCAGTTGCATTTATCAAACAGTGTGGCTAAAATCCTATCGGAGAGCTTGAACACTGTCTAGAAAGAGCCTGGGCAGAGCTGGGACATAGGCAGTTTGCAATGAAATTCAGGAAAATCTGGTAACCCTACGACATTGCCCCCTCGCTTCCCCACTGGTGCTTCAAGATTTGAAAGGGGGAGCAACGCCTCCCCTTGCTCCCCACTGGTACTTCAATAAAGGTATCTGAAGGCTCCCACTGCGGATGGAAGTGATCCCCTCATCCCCTACTGATGCTTTAATAAAGTTATCCGAGGCAACATTGGAACAGCATTTGTCAGACTCCTCGGCTCTCCAGGCGAGCTAGGCAAGGGCCGACTCAGTGCGATGGGGCCAATCCGGGACCGCGTCTGTCAAGACTTCTCTGTAAGCCACCTGTTCAGGTACACTGGGCGGGGACCGACTCGGTGTGATTAAAATGACCCACTCTTAAACGGGCTGTGATGAAAAGGCCGCAATTGAATGTCCCACGCTGCGATGAAAGAGTCACACTAAAATGGGCGCACTGCAATGGCCGTACCGAGTCATCCAATTCCGGTGTTGGTCATGCCAGGCTTCTCCGTCTTGCTGAAGTTAAATCGCTTTGTCTGCTAGTACATACCGCGCCGCTTATGGTACCTGTTGACCGGTAATCGTAATCTTTGCCTCTCACGGTCTCCGTCTCTGTTTGCTTGTCTTTCCCAGGCTGACCCTAAGGGGCTCATTTTCAAAGCACTTAGACACCCAAAGTTCCAAAGGTTACTATGGGGCTTTGTGTGTCTAAGTGTTTTAAAAATATGCCTCTAAATCACTCATATTTCTGTCTGCTCTTCAAGTCCTTTCTAATTAGTAGATTTCAGAGTCCCCTGCGATACTGGACTCTCATGCAAAAAGTGTAATTAGAATGACTGCGGAGTGTTCTGCTAATTGCAGGATTTGTAATTGTAGGGCCATGAGTTAATTAGTAATATTTGCCTGCAGCTTTTTCCCTTAAGATAGTTTAAATTGAAGCGGTTAATACTACATCTCAGAATTAACTATTTATGACCGCGCTCTAGTGCGGTATCCTTCTCCTTATGTTTGGTCTCGTCTTGTCATCATGAGAAAGTGCTATCATGTACACTAGGGAAGAAAAAGCCAGAACATTTTTCTTTTGCGTCATTTTTGGGACTGTTTGTTTTATTCAGATTTTCTTGGACATGCGATTAGAACATTATGTCATGTGACTATGGTCTGACTGGCCTTTCTAAATGAAAATTTGCATATTAACCTTGGTCACCATTTCCTTTACTATACTCTGCAGAACTGACCGATTGATGAATGTAGCTATTATCTAGCGATTCCAAGACTAACCACTAGATGGCAGTAGAAAGGTTCCATCTGCCTCTCTCTCTTCTTAGGAACTGTGAGTGCCAATTTAGACCCACTGTTAATCCTAACTCTTCAACTAGCTTGAGTATTTAGATGTTATCTTGGAAATAAAAATCCCAGGTTTCTTACTGGCAGTCAATGAATCCTAGTTGAATTTTTGGACATTCTTAAAGAGCTTTGCTGAAACTTTTCTTTTTTGAAAGTAAATTTTGACGTGGAATTTAAATTTAAAGGTCTGTGTCCTTTAATGAGGCTTGTTTAGAACCACAGCTTCCATGCTTCTATTTTAAGTAACCTTTAGATGTGTTTTTAGTGGATACACGGTGCATCGAGATTTACAAAGACTAGGGGAAACTTGATGAAGTTACAGAGTAATACTTTCAAAACCAATAGGAGGAAATATTTTTTTTTCACTTAGAGAATAGTTAAGCTCTGGAACGCGTTTGCCAGAGGATGTGGTAGGAACAGTTAATGTAGCTGGTTTTAAAAATGGTTTGGACAAATTCCTGGAGGAAAAGTCCATAGGCTACTGTTGAGACAGACATGGGATGGTAGCATGGAATGTTGGTACTATTAGGATTTTTGCCAAGTACTTGTGACTTGGATTGGCCTCCGCGAAGACGGGATACTGGGCAGGATGGACCATTGGTCTGACCCAGTAAGGCTATTCTTATGTTCCTAGGTTGGATTGATGATAATATATGGTACATCTTTGGCTACAATTGATTTGATCTAATTTGAAATATCAAGGAGTCCTTTTTCAAAGCCACGCTAAAATGCGACAGGGTTTCCCACCTGCTGAGGCCTCTTTTTAACATAAGAACATAAGCAGTGCCTCTGCTGGATCAGACCATAGGTCCATCATGCCCAGCATTCCGCTCACACGGCGGCCCATCAGGTCCAGGACCTGTATAGTCATCCTCTATCTATACCCCTCTATCCCCTTTTCCTTCAGGAAGTTATCTAATCCCTTCTTGAATCCCAATAACGTACTCTGTTCTATTACACCTTCTGGAAGCGCATTCCAGGTGTCCACCACCCTTTGGGTAAAGAAGAACTTCCTAGCATTGGTTCTGAATCTGTCCCCTCTTAATTTTTCCGAATGCCCTCTCGTTTTTGTAGTTTTCGAAAGTTTGAAGAGTCTGTCCCTCTCCACTTTCTCCATGCCCTTCATGATCTTGTAAGTCTCTATCATGTCCCCTCTAAGTCTCCGCTTCTCTAGGGAAAAGAGCCCCCGTTTCTCTAATCTTTCAGCGTATGAAAGGTTTTCCATACCCTTTATCAATCGCGTCGCTCTTTTCGGTACCCTCTCGAGTATCGCCATATCCTTCTTAAGGTATGGCGACCAATATTGGACACAGTACTCCAGATGGGGGCGCACCATCGCCTGATACAACGGCAGGATAACTTCTTTCGTTCTGGTTGTAATACCTTTCTTGATGGTACCTAGCATTCTATTCGCCTTTTTAGCGGCCGCTGTGCACTGTGCCGACGGCTTCATTGTCTTGTCCACTATTACCCCTTTTCTTGGGTACTTTCACCTATTACCAGCCATCCCGTCGCATAGCTGTACTTTGGGTTTCTGTTTCCTACATGCAAGACTTTACATTTCTTTACATTAAAACTTCATGGCTTTAAGATGGCTGACAATGCCATTTTCTTATTAATGGCCATGTGAAAATTGCAAAAGTACTATGTGGTGATTAGCATATGAGCCCTCAAGACTATCTATTTAGTAGACATTAGCCCCCTGTTTTACTAAGGTGTGCTAACTGATTAGCATAGACTATTACAAAACAAAAACTCTCAAAAAGCAATAAAAAAATTACTATTTTCTTTAAAAATAGATCCAAGGACTTCCTGTGCTTCCATATTCAGATATTTCCTGATGTTTCGAGAGAGACTCAGAAGAGAAGAAGGGAATTTTTAATGTTAAAAACCAGGAGTGACTCAGATAGGGGGTCTTTTCTTTCTCAGGTATCCTTGTAAATGTGTCATTAGCTACCGTTCCTTGAAATATGTATTTGCAAAACCAGCTCACTTGACTGCTCTCCTTTCTTCGAAATGTCTTGAGTGTGTAGAACCATCTGTACCCATGTAATAATTAGCTCTCTTTTCAGTAGCAATTTAAGTGATTTTCTTTGTTAAAATATTCTTTAATTTCTACTCTTATCGTTAATCTTGGATCCCAATTTGAGGACTAGTGTGTGATTAAGTTAAGATGTGTATTTTTCTTCTTATATTTTGATTTATTTTCAGGTTTGAAAGTAAATAATAATATTATGTTTTCTTTGATCTCACTTTCTGTACAAGACAATATGCTTGATAATAATGTGTAAATTTTATCAACAAATAACAAGTGTTTTAAAAATATGCCTCTAAATCACTCATATTTCTGTCTGCTCTTCAAGTCCTTTCTAATTAGTAGATTTCAGTTAATAATAATAAAACTACTTACCATTTCTATAGTGCAGCAGAGTACATCATAACATAAAGAGACAGTCCCTGCTCAAATGAGCTTACAATCTAGTCAAGGCAGACAAACTGGACAAGAAGATGCATCTATAGCACAGTAAAATTTACCTAGTCTCACATGTATAGGACTACAGCTAATATTAAAATATAAAAGAGTCCTCAGTCTTTGATACCTGGCATAACTAGAATCTGCCTAGGTATATTTTGGATTACATCAAAACACAACAGTAGATAAAGGTCAAATGGCCCATCCAATCGGCCCATCCACTATTTCCTACTCTCTCCAAGAGATCCCACACGCCTGTCCCATGCTTTCTTGAATGCAGAAACAGTCTTTCTCTCCACCACCTCTGCCGGGAGACTTTTCCATGCATCTACCAATGTATTTCCTTAGATTACTCCTGAGCCTATCGCCTCTTAACTTCATCCTATGCCCTCTCATTCTTGAGCTTCCTTTCAAACAAAAAAAGACTTGCCTCTTGCACATTTATAACATGTATGTACTTAAACATCTTTATCATATCTCCCCTCTCCAGACTTTCCTCCAAAGTACACAGATTGAGATCTTTAAGTCTGTCCCCTTATGCCTTATGAGGAAGACCATGCACCATTTTAGTAGCCTTCCTCTGAACCGACTCCATTCTGTTCATATCTTTTTGAAGGTGTATATACTGTAACATTTGTAGGAAAAAAAAGAAAATAAATAATAAGCTGATACTGTAGAAGAATTCAGTTAAATTTGACTATAATCTGAAAGGACAGAAAAAAAGCAATGACAGAATTTCAGCATTTTGTCCAATGCCTTGAATCTTTTACTGCTACCTTCCCAGGAGGAGCTACTCTGACTCCTTAGGACCTGCTATAGCCAACCCATATCTAGCTGTGTTCCCTGTTTCTGGTAATCTTATTTCCTGTATCCTAATTGGTCCAGTCGGAACTACCTCCGGGAAGGCTTGAGCATGTCTGCTCTGCTTCTGGGCTTCTTTCCGGTTGCTTCAATATTGTTCTTCTCCACTTTTGCCATTAAAAAAAGAAATGATGATACCACAAACATCTTATCCACCAGTGGTTAGAATTTATTATCTTCCAATTGGAAAGAAGAAAATAGCTGAAGAACAACAGGATTCTGTGGAAGGAACTTTGGACGTACTAGATTTGACTAATATTTTAGAAAGATCAGATTCTGAACAGATAACTGTGGCTATGCTTTTTGTTCAACTAGCATTGGAATCTGATAGGGATTGGTTGTTGAAAATGTTTTTCAAATTTAAAGATATAGAATTTATGAAGAATAAAATTAGAATGTATCCAGATGTATCTAGAGTAACCCAGAAAAAGAGGAAGCAATTCCTAATTCTCCGACCCCAGGTGTTAAAATTGGGGGCAACGTTTGTACTTAGATTTCCATGTAAATGCATAGTTAATTTCCAGGGAACTAGATATGTGTTTTTTGAATCTTCACAATTGTCAAGATTTATTTCAGCTAAAGAGGTTTCTACTGCTGTTAACCCTAGCAACTTGCAATAAGAAGCTTCCTAATTAGTAGGGACCTAGGTGTGACTCAGGTCTATTCTTTGTTTACCCAAGAATGTATAGAGAATTATAATTATACCGATTTTTCTTAAGCTCACTCCTCAATATTGTGGACTAAATAACAGTACAATTGAAAATTTTATTTAATGATTTAATTATATTTTACTTTTAGCTAATTTGAAATGTAACTGTTAAAATGTTGATTTTTGTTGATTATGAAAATGAAAATTAATAAATATTAAAATGAAAAAAAAAAAAAAAAAGAAATGATGAAATGAAAACAAACATTTATAAAAGCAAAGCAAACCAAAATGAAAAAGCCTGGAAATTATAGAGGAAACCAAACGACGTGTTTTCTTGTTTTGTCTGTATATCCTTAATAAAAAACCCTCTGGCTTTACAGAACCACTTAATGACAAGAGATACAAAGCACTTTAAAAATGTTAAGCCACAATGGACAGTAATGTTGCATTTATTGGCTATTTAATGCAATAAACTACAAACTAGTGCAGTCTATTAAATTAAACTGGAAACGGAAGCCAATGCGCTCACAGATAACAATAATTTCTGAACAGATTCAGTCATATTTTTCAACAGCATCCTTCTCTTCAATTATCAATATATATTTAATTGGTTAAGAAGTCTCAGATCAACTGGATCTGCTTTGCGGCATCCGAGTGGCCGGAGACTGTTTCTAGACAAACAGCCCCCACACAGACGGGGTAAGAGGTGAGGAAAATCTAGGGACCTGGGGCATGGAAAGAGGTTTTTCCATGTAGAGGGCCTAATACAAAGCTGCAGTAAATGTTAATTCATGCTTACTCAGCTTAAAAGGGCTCACGCTAAAAAAATATTTTTTTTTTTATTTTTTGGTCAAGGGAACATGTCTGCGCTAATCAGTTTGCACATCTACCACGGGATTAGCCCCCTCTCATTCTACTTGGGTCAACCGATTGCTATCTCTGGGAAGGATGGAACTAACAATAGCTAGGAGGCGTCCTGCATATGTCCTTTCCTTCCACACTTGGAGCAAGTTGGAAAAACTGTTGGACAAATTCTGAGAAATTGTCTGGTATTAGTTACTCTGTTGTCTGCTATGTGATGGGGGGGAGGGGGGGAAGATGGGGTATAATGGGCTGGGATACATGGGCGGGTAGGGGGAAGGGTTGGAGTGAGGGGGGGGGAAATAATCAGCTGTGGATGGTTGGATATATTTTTGATTTTGGATTGTGGTGCAACTGATTTCCTTGTTGGATTCTGCATATTGTACTAGTACCTGTATTTACTTGTTTGCTGTGATTTGTTGGCATTGTACATTATTTTGTATAACACAAATTTTCAATAAAAAAATTTAAAAACAAAAAAAAGAATCTATCTATGAAAACATTTACTGCTGCCTTGGTTAAGAAATGCTTCTTTATTTTATGGAAGCTGCGTAGGATCGGGTCTTATTTCAGTCCCTCTGCATTTAGAATGTTGGTTCAGTCTTTTGGTTCTCAGTACATTGGATTACTGCAACTCTGTTCATCTTGCAGGTCTACATTCAAATCTAGACAGATTGCACAAGATTCAAAACGTAGCTGTACGTCTGATCTTTCATGTGAGAAAGGTCGGATCACGTGACTCCCTATTACAGAGAGCTGCATTGGTTGCCTTTTGAGGCCAGGGTATTATTTAAATTCGGGACTTTATGTTATAAAGCCTTACACAGTCAAGCTCCCGGTTATTTGCTGGATCAATTTGCTCTCTTTAAAGTAGAGCGTCCGCTGCGGATGACTTCGACGGCTGCGTTTCCTTCAGTGCGTGGCTGCCTAGACAATAAATGTTTACATCAAACGATTGCTTTCCGGGCAGCAAGTCGGGATTCCAAGCTACATATCTTGTTTGCTACCTCAGGCTCCTATCCACACTTCCGAAAATTATTGAAAACACCTTTGTTTCTACGATTTCTGGGAAATGAATGATGAAGTCACAAATTTTGTAATTCACTGATATGTACAGTCTCTTGCTTATGTAAACCGCATTGATCTGGAAGGTTTTGCGGTCTATAAATGTACTGTAATGTAGTTCATCTCTTTCCACCTACAATATGAGTGGCAGTAAGGGCCAGATGCTATAAACACTGCCTAATTTCATACGTGCCTGGGAAAACATAACCTACCGTATGTCCAGTAACGTAGTAAGGGGAGGTGTGAGGGGGGCAACCACCTGATCGTAGTCTTCCTCGGGGAGCCAGCTCCCCTCCTCCTTTCTGCCCCCCTTCCCACTCCTCCCCCGCCGCCCGCGCGCCCACGCCCTTTCCCCGTACGTTTTTAACTTCAGCGTGAGCCAGCGACGAACTTGCTGCCCATGTACGGCTTCGGCGCTTTCTCTGATGTCACTTCCGGGAGGAAGCGCTGTAACCGACGCGAGCAGCAAGTTTGTCGCTGGCTCGCGTCGAACTTACAAAGGTACGGGGAAGGGGGCGCGGGTGCACGGGTGGCGGAAAAGAGGGCAGGAGAGGGGCGCCGCCGCCCCAGGCGCCCGTCACCCTTGCTGCGCCACTACGTATCCAAAATCTTTTACTAGCCGATTTAGCGCACGCTAAATGCTAACACGTCCATAGACTATAATGGACGTGTTAGCGTTTAGTATGTGCTACTATTTAGCACACACTAAATCGTCTAGCGCGCCTTAGTAAAAGGACCCCTAAACGCTAACGCGTCCATAGAATATAATTTAGAATATATTTAGCGCACGCTAAAACAGCTAGCGCGCCTTAGTAAAAGGACCCCTAAACGCTAACGCGTCCATAGAATATAATTTAGAATATATTTAGTGCACACTAAAATGGCTAGCGCGCCTTAGTAAAAGGACCCCTAAACGCTAACGCGTCCATAGAATATAATTTAGAATATATTTAGCGCACACTAAAATGGCTAGCGCACCTTAGTAAAAGGACCCCTAAACGCTAACGCGTCCATAGAATATAATTTAGAATATATTTAGCGCACGCTAAAACAGCTAGTGCGCCTTAGTAAAAGGACCCCTAAACGCTAACGCGTCCATAGAATATAATTTAGAATATATTTAGCGCACACTAAAATGGCTAGCGCACCTTAGTAAAAGGACCCCTAAACGCTAACGCGTCCATAGAATATAATTTAGAATATATTTAGCGCACGCTAAAACAGCTAGTGCGCCTTAGTAAAAGGACCCCTAAACGCTAACGCGTCCATAGAATATAATTTAGAATATATTTAGTGCACACTAAAATGGCTAGCGCGCCTTAGTAAAAGGACCCCTAAACGCTAACGCGTCCATAGAATATAATTTAGAATATATTTAGCGCACACTAAAATGGCTAGCGCACCTTAGTAAAAGGACCCCTAAACGCTAACGCGTCCATAGAATATAATTTAGAATATATTTAGCGCACGCTAAAACAGCTAGCGCGCCTTAGTAAAAGGACCCCTAAACGCTAACGCGTCCATAGAATATAATTTAGAATATATTTAGCGCACACTAAAATGGCTAGCACGCCTTAGTAAAAGGACCCCTAAACGCTAACGCGTCCATAGAATATCATTTAGAATATATTTAGCGCACACTAAAATGGCTAACGCGCCTTAGTGAAAAGACCCCTAAACGCTAACGCGTCCATAGAATATAATTTAGAATATATTTAGCGCACACTAAAACGGCTAACGCGCCTTAGTGAAAAGACCCCTAAACGCTAACGCGTCCATAGAATATAATTTTGAATATATTTAGCGCACGCTAAAACAGCTAGCGCGCCTTAGTAAAAGGACCCCTAAACGCTAACGCGTCCATAGAATAAAATTTAGAATATATTTAGCGCACGCTAAAACAGCTAGCGCGCCTTAGTAAAAGGACCCTTAAACGCTAACGCGTCCATAGAATAAAATTTAGAATATATTTAGCGCACGCTAAAACAGCTAGCGCGCCTTAGTAAAAGGACCCCTAAACGCTAACGCGTCCATAGAATAAAATTTAGAATATATTTAGCGCACACTAAATCGTCTAGTGCCCTTTAGTAAAAGGACCCCTAAGTTAGACACCTAAATTGCTGGCACCTTGCTGATTTGCTCATTCAGTAATGGTTTTTAATGGTCATGTGCTAATAGCGACATTAGCGTAGGGCCATTAACACTGAAAATAGAAAATCAGGCATTTTATTGCTGCGGTACAAACGGCCTTAGTATGTGGGAAAAAATCCACAAAAGGGAACGCTAAGGCCACTTTCCACGGCAGCTCTGTAGGACCCCCCTCAGTTTTTACAACAGGGACAAGACTAGAATTTTAAAAGATAATGAACAAAAAGCAGATTGAACGAAAACATCTCCTCTTCCATTTAAGCTGTTCTCAGCAATTGAATTCAGCTCTGACTGAAAACAATCTGCAAGCTAGTTTTTGCAGGCAGAGTTTTGAAAACATTGAGGACTTTTTACACAGCAGCAGTAAGCATTAACACGTGCTCACTGCGGTTAAAAAAAAAAAAATGGAGTACTGTGGGGTGCACTGAGGCGTCCCATGGTAATTTGGGGATGTGCGTGATCTATCCACATGCTAAAAAAATGCTACATTTATTGCATGCTAACAGATTAGTGTGCAGTCGGTGCATTAGGCCTTAGGGCCGGATTCTAGAAACAGTGCCGTAATCGGTGGCCGCCTATAAATACACCCGTCGATCGCGCGTCAATCATGCTACAGCGCTGTTTGCAGAATCGCGGCCAACATCAAAGGAAGGCACCGGAAATGTAGGCCAGGGCTTTTCTTTGATGAGAATCACATTAGCGAAAGAAATGCATTATACAGTAAAATACGATGGAAGCAGATAGGGAGCAACAAGCTCCCATGTAAAATGAATAAACAAGAATAACTATATGAAACCATAATAAGACATCAATAAGCAGAAGGAGACCCATGAAAATTATATTCAGTGAGATGATGAGCAGATATCTGGTTATAATGAGAGGTTATTAATAACGAGACACCTGGAATATACAGAAGTTTCAGGGAATAGAAGAATCTAATCTAATCTTTTAGTCTTATACACTGGGTCATTCCCAGAGGGACTCAAACTGGTTAACAAAGCTTAATCTTAAGACCACAGATAAGAACATAAGAAGCGCCATCTCCGGAACAGACCCTAGGTCCATCAAGTCCGGCGATCCGCACACGCGGAGGCCCCGCCAGGTGTACCCTGGCATAGTTTTGGTCCCCATATCGCTCTAAGCTTCTCGTAAAGAGAAGTGCATCTAGCTTACCCTTAACACATGTCACTTCAAGCCACTCATAAGAAGATGTACATCTAAGTTACCCTTAAATCCTAGAACGGTGGATTCCGCAATGACCTCCTCCGGGAGAGCATTCCAGGTGTCCACCACTCGTTGCGTGAAGCAGAACTTCCTGATATTTGTCCTGGACTTGTCCTCCCTTAGCTTCAGTCCATGTCCTCTTATCCGTGTCACAATCTCAGCTCTGGAATGTTGCTACTCTTTGGGGTTCTGGAATCTTTTGTTACTCTTTGGGATTCTGGAATGTTGCTACTCCATTGTAACATCACTGATGAGGTTGGCTCTGAGGAACTGTGGAATGAGGCTTTATAAGAACATAAGAACTGCCATCTCCGGATCAGACCTTCGGTCCATCAAGTCCGGCGATCCGCACATGCGGAGGCCCAGCCAGGTGTACACCTGGCGTAATTTTAGTCCCCCATATCCCTCTATGCCTCTCGTAAGGAGATGTGCATCTAGTTTGCTTTTAAATCCTAGAACGGTGGATTCCGCAATTACCTCCTCTGGGAGAGCATTCCAGGTGTCCACCACTCGTTGCGTGAAGCAGAACTTCCTGATATTTGTCCTGGACTTGTCCCCCCCTTAGCTTCAGCCCATGTCCTCTTGTCCGTGTCACATTGGACATTGTAAATAACATTTTTTCCTGCTCTATTTTGTCGATTCCTTTCGGTATTTTGAACAGTAATAAAAAAGGGGAAAATCAGTAAATGTCAACAGAGAGTTGTCAGCTAGGGATTTCTATCAGTTATCAGTTAAATATTTTGTAAATAGATACGTTTTCAAGGTTTTTCTAAAACAAGTCAGCGAAGGGAGAGTTCTAATAACTGAAGGAAGATCATTCCAAATTTTAATCCTAGTAAATGGTAAAGATTGTGAAAGTCTACCTAGAGTTTGAATCCCTTTCATGGCAGGGAACATTAATTTAAATGTATGCATATCCTTTGTAGACTGAAAACGATGACAATTAAGAGAAAGAGGAAATAGTGGGGAAAAGATTCAACATAAACTCTTAAAAATCACATTTGCACATTCAAACTGCACCCTCCAATATATCGCAAGTTAGTGCAATGCCCCCAACAATTAACATGATCGTATTTATTTTTACCATAAACTATTTTGGCAGCCGTATTCTGAATGAGTTGTAATCTCTTCAAGCTGCATTTACTTAAACCTATGTAAAGGAAATTAGCATAGTCCAGATTAGAGAATGACACGGGGGAAAAATTTGTCCCTGTCACCGCCCCATCCCTGCGACCACCATCCCTGTCACCGGCCCTGTCCCCACGGCTACTGTCCACTCCCTCCTTCCTAATGTGAGGAAACATGCACGATCACGGATCGCGTGGTCCAGAAGCACCCTCCCGCCTGATCACCGCGTCCTGCCATCTCCCTCCCTCCACCTCACCTTAGGTGCCTGCCCGAGTCTGACTTTAATTCTTCTCCCAGCCACCCGCTTTCGATAAGCCACGCGCACGGCTGCTTGAGCTGTTGAATCTTCTCTCCTGACCCAACTTCCTGTTTCCGGTTGCATCAGAGGAGCTTCAACAATTCAAGCAGCTGCGCATGCGCGACTTATTGAAAGCGTGCTGGCTGGGAGAAGAATTAAACTTGGATTCGGCAAGCACCTAAGGTGAGATGGAGGGAGGGAGATGGCAGGACGTGGGATGCAGCAATCGGGGTGGGGATGCTGGACCGCGCAATCCGTGCTGGCTTCACTGCAGAGATGAAACCATTCACCGCTCCACGGGGTGGCGAATGGCCTTGTCCCTGTCCCCGCAGCGACCACTAATTTTCTCTTCCCGTTTCGGCGGGTAACAACCACCGTGCCATTCTATAATCCAGATAAGCCAATATTATAGCCTGGACCAGTAAAGTAAAATGATGTTGATGGAAAAAGCAGCGAAGTCTCCTCAGCATCCGTAAGCTTAAAAAAACAAACAAACATTTTTTTTGGATATGTTATTAATTTGGTTTGTCATAGAAAGAGTGGAATCCAAGACAAAGCCCAAGATTCTAGATGAATATTCAGTCTTTCGAGAGTCACCCGGATTTAATCTTATAGAACAGGGGTAGGGAACTCCGGTCCTCGTGAGCCGTATTCCAGTCGGGTTTTCAGGATTTCCCCAATGAATATGCATTGAAAGCAGTGCATGCAAATAGAGCTCATGCAGATTCATTGGGGAAATCCTGAAAACCTGACTGGAATACGGCTCTCGAGGACCGGAGTTCCCCACCCCTGTTATAGAAGAAGGTAAATTATAGGCTTCTTTTACTAAGGTGTGCTAGTGTTTTTAGCGCTAGGTGGCTAGAACTAACACCAGCTCAATGCTGGCATTAAGGTCTAGCATGCGCTATTCCGCGCATTAATGCCCTTACGCAGCTTAGTAAAAGGAGCCCTATGTGTAACAGGACCGAGCCATATTAGTTTGGTTTTAGTGGCATTTATCTTCATACGCACAAAAGAGGCCCAATCTTGAAGTCTAGAAGTGCAAGAGTTAATAATATCTGCTGTTAAATTTCACAATGATGGGTCCACTTCAAGTAAGATTAAAATGTCATCAGCGTACGTAAAGATTGATTCTGAGATAGATAATTTCAAATATCTTTATGGATTTATATAGCCTTTATTCATACGAGAATTGGCTTTACATTCGAGATTATGAATCATCATTACAGTGGCTCACAAGAAAATTAGTATTTAATAGAGGAGCAGACTTCCAATGCGACAAAATCATCTGTAAGGATATAGCTCTACAGGCATCAATAATTTGGATTGCCCAATGTCCAGAGCAAGAGATCTGAAAAGGATTATTTCGAAGCACATCTACAGAGATGTCCAACGGGGCCAAAGGTTATTTCAAGCGCTAACCACTCCCACTTTAACCGTGTGCACCATTAGAAGTCTCTAGATGCACGATTACGACATCCTTTTTGCAGGTGCCTTTGGACACCTACATTTTTTTAAGCTCACTTTTTGTTTTGTTGTTGTTTTGTTTTGTTTTTTTTTTAGTTCAATCATCTTTATTAGTATGTTCATTTTCTAACATATAGTGAATTATTGGCCATTACATATTCAGATACAAGACATAATATGTTATGGGTGATCAAAAAGCTACGACATATCATAAGAAAAGTAGGAAACATCCTACCACTAACCTTTGTTTTAAATGACACTGTCCATTACTGCGTCAATTGACACCAATTAAACTGATTAAGTTAGACAGCAGTAGAGCACTTACAGCCGCCTAACTTATCCCCCCCCCCCTTTTTTACAAAAGCGAAGTGCAATTTTTTAGTGCCGGCCGCAGCGGTAACAGCTTAGACGCTCATAGAATTCCTATGAGCTTTGAAGCTGCAATTGCCGTGGCCGGCGCTAAAAACGGCACTACATTTTTGTAAAAATGGGGGTTATGGCGCAGTTTGGAGAATTTGAGCCTTACTGCCTGCAACTTAGGTGGGACAAGGATTTGCTTAAGAGAACCAGTTTACTTCCAGAACCGTTTTAATTTTTGTTTTTTGGGGGGCTGTTTCTTAGCAAACCAGCCGCATTCTCTCTTGTCCCCTCACAGCAGCTGTATTTTTCAAAAAAAAGAAGGGGAAGAGTGCAATTGTTGAACTATATAATACAAACTTTTTGTTGTTTTTTTTCCGTGAAGCCATGGAGTATTGTGGGTGTGAATATCTGTCCCCAATCAAAGCTAATAATAATAATAATTCTTCTTCTATACCGCCACAATCTTGCGACTTCTAGGCGGTTTACAATCAAGAGTGCTGGACATTCAGCGAAATACAATAAGTAGGTATTCAGAGGAAATACAGAGATCAGAGACCTCAGGAGGCAATAGTATAGAAATACAATTTGCTGAGCGAAAATGCAATATGTACATTTTAGTAGGTAATGTCCGACAGGACCTGTTGGGGATAAATAGCAACGTAAAGTTACGATAAGATGAAGATAACAGATTATGCTGTAAGTTCAGGTGGGAGGGGGGAGAGAGAGGGGGGTCAATTGTTTAGGTATTTCTGGAACAGGTATGTTTTTAGGCGTTTCCTGAATTCCCCGTATGTAGTGGGCGAAAGCAGTTGGTCTAGGTCTTTGCCCCATAGGGCTGCTTGGTGAGAGAGAAGGTGTTCGTGGTGGGTTTTTTTTCATTTTGCAGCCTCTAACTGGAGGGGAAATGAGTTTCGGGGGTGTGTTTCTCTTGAGTTTGTTATTAGAAAATGCGAAAAGGTCCGTTATGGTACTTGGGGGTCAGGCCGTATAGTAGTTTGAAGCAGAGGCAGGCAAATTTAAACCTTACTCGGGCTTCCATTGGTAGCCAGCGCGGCTGCCGATAGTAGGGCGTCACGCGGTCGAATTTCTTCAGCCCGAAGATAAGTCTGACCGCAGCATTTTGCATTATTTGGAGACGTCTCGTACTCTTTTGTGAGATTGCTAGACAGGCGATGTTGCAGTAGTCAAGCTGGCTCAGCGATTAATGCTATTGCACCTACATTACTCAAATTAATCCCAAATTCAATTTCCTGAGTAAAAATGGTAGCATGCCTCCGAGAGGGCATCTAATTCACAGCATAATTTTCAACATATGCAGCAGAACAAATCAAGCCATCCATTGCAGAATTTTATAATTATCCCCTCTCCAATTTTAGCACAAAATAATGGTTATATTGTATCTTCCAATTAAGCTGCTCATCTCCTCATACCCACCAATATTTCAACTCTTTTAAATTTAGAATGCATTTAACATCCTCAGTCTTCCATGAGCAGAGAAATAATTCATCAGAAATCAGATCTTCAACAGGCAGAACTGTAATTAACTGTTTTTATCATCAGATAAAAGACAGCGAGAACAATACAAAACACCAGGTTTTTCTAACGATGTAGGGACCGATGTTCACAAAATGTTCTATAAAAATGACTTAGGGCTCCTTTTCCTAAGCTGCAATAGCGGTTTTAGCATTGAGCTGGCGTAGTGCGGGTTTAGCGCGAGCAAAAAATCCTGCGTGCGCTAAAAAAACGCTATTGCGGCTTAGTAAAAGGAGCCCTTAGAATCAAAACTAAACTCGGTTAAAAGAAAACTGAATAATTGGATAAAAATGATGTCCTTGTAAGGTTAAATCATGTTTAAGCCCAGTGTTGAAACAACTGCACTGGTTACTTTGTATTGTACATCGCTTAGGAAATTAAATAAGCGGTTTATCAAGCATTAATAAAACTTGAAACTTGTTACCTATGCAGCAGAGTCCAGTTTAAGATTCTCTCAGTCATACTGCAAATCTTGTATCACGTTTCCCCAAGGGCACTAAAGGAGGTTTTTTTGAAATCTATCAACCCAGAAAATGTTTGAGATCTGAAAATAGACATCGCTTTACCATTAATTAGTGCTAGTTTAGCGCAGGTCCTATTTTATGCACTGAGAACTAGTTACTAATAAATGGGGCTAACAGTAAAATAATACAACTTTACGGTAGCCCACCTTGATAACTTCCCCTTTAGAAATATAGAAACATGATGGCAGATAAAGGCCAAATGGTCCATCCGCAGTAAGCATTATCTCCTCTCCCTATTGGCTAAGGTTCTTAACAGCTGCATTGTGATGTCATAGAACTTTATGGTTATAGAAACAATGTAACATGATGGCAGATAAAGGCCAAATGGTCCATCCGCAGCATCCACTATCTCCTCCTCTCTCTACTGGCTAAGGCTCTTAACATTTGCATCTCTTCTTCCTATAGGCTAAGGCTCTTTGCAGCTGCATTGTGATGTCATAGAACTTTATGGTTATAGAAACATTGTAAAATGATGGCAGATAAAGGCCAAATGGTCCATCCGCAGCATCCACTATCTCCTCCTCTCCCTACTGGCTAAGGCTCTTAACATTTGCATCTCTTCTTCCTATAGGCTAAGGCTCTTTGCAGCTGCATTGTGATGTCATAGAACTTTATGGTTATAGAAACATTGTAAAATGATGGCAGATAAAGGCCAAATGGTCCATCCGCAGCATCCACTATCTCCTCCTCTCCCTACTGGCTAAGGCTCTTAACATTTGCATCTCTTCTTCCTATAGGCTAAGGCTCTTTGCAGCTGCATTGTGATGTCATAGAACTTCATGGTTATAGAAACATTGTAACATGATGGCAGATAAAGGCCAAATGGGGCATCCAATCTGCCCATCCGCAGTAACCATTATCTCTTTTTCTCTCCGAGAGATCCCACGTGCCTATCCCAGGCTTTCTTGAATTCAGACACAGGGCTCCTTTTACGAAGGTGCGCTAGCGTTTTTA
This sequence comes from Geotrypetes seraphini, assembly GCF_902459505.1. Lineage (NCBI taxonomy): Eukaryota > Metazoa > Chordata > Amphibia > Gymnophiona > Dermophiidae > Geotrypetes > Geotrypetes seraphini. The sequence continues at coordinate 8,784,838 of NC_047102.1, forward strand.
GCGCATGCACACAATTAGCGCGCGCTATAGCGAGCACTAGCCAAAAAACTACCACCTGCTTAAAAGGACGCGTTAGCGGCTAGCGCACCTTTGTAAAAGAAGCCCACAGTCTCTGTCTCCACCACCTCTTCCAGGAGACTGTTTCACACATCTATCATCCTTTCTGAAAAAAAGTATTTCCTCAGATTACTCCGGAGCCTATCACCTCTTAACTTCATCCTATGCCCTCTCATTGCAGAGTTTCCTTTCAAATGAAAGAGACATGTGCGCATTTACGCCACGTAGGCATTTAAATGCCTCTAACATATCTCCCCTCTCCCACCTTTCCTCCAAAGTATACAGATTGAGATATTTAAGTCTGTCCCCATACGCCTTATGAAGAAGACCATGCACCATTTTAGTAGCCTTCCTCTGGACTGACTCCATCCTTTTTATATCTTTTTGAAGGTGAGGCCTCCAGAATTGTACACAATATTCTACCAAAGTCTACCTCCTTTTTCTTACTGGACATACCTCTCCCTATGCAACCTTCCCTTTTAGTGATTTAAAAAGTCAGTGGTCGGCATATGATTGCTTTTGAATTTTTTATTTATTTTTTTAAGGGCACATGTTGTCAGCATTGCCACCAACTTCCTAAGTGCTTTTAAATATTGACCTGTAGTTGTTTTCCTAAAGCATCTGTGCTTTTGTTCTGGGTCCGTGTGCTATGCATTCACTTTATAGCTCAGTAGTCTTCTACTGAATGACCTTCCAGAATGAAGGACAAAGAGGAGAGAGATTTTTTCATTGCACACAGAGCCATCCATTCCCAACACTGATGAAAGTACAGCGTGGGGAGGAACTGTCCACAATTTCATGGCATTTTTCAGTTTTGTAGACTGTATTTCCTTTCGCAGTAGGCCATTGGATTCCAAGATTTCAAGCTTTCATGGAAAGCATAGCTGGTTTTAAGAAAGGTTTGTTCAAGTTCCTGGAGGAAAAGTCCATAGTCTGTTATTGAGAAAGACATGGGGGAAGCCACTGCTTGCCCTGGATCAGTAGCATGGAATGTTGCTACTCCTTGGGGTTCCGGAATCTTTTGTTACTCTTTGGGATTCCAGAATCTTGCTATTCTTTAGGATTCTGAATGGAATATTGCTACTTCTTGGGTCTTGGACAGGTACTAGTGACCTGGATTGGCCACCGTGAGAACAGGCTACTGGGCTTGATGGACGGCTGTTCTTATGTGCCAAGTATAGGACAAGCCCAGTAGCCATTGTGACATCACTGATGAGGTTGGCTCTGAGGTTCTGTGAAATGAGGCATTATGACATCACAATCTCAGCTCTGGAATTTCGCTCTCATTGGGGTTCCGGAATCTTACTATTCTTGGAGATGCTGGAATGTTGCTACCTTTGGGTTTTGTCCAGGTACTAGTGACCTGGATTGGCCACCATGAGAACAGGCTACTGGGCTTGATGGACCCAGTAAGGCGATTCTTATGAGTTATGACCCATTATTGCACCAAAATTATGAGTGTCTTCAGGGTTCTCGATTCTTCTCAGTGGTGTAGCGAAGGTAAGTGGCACCCAGGTTGGTGGTGACCGCCGATTCTTCCCACCCACCCCTGCTGTGCGCATGTCCCCCTTCCCCCGTATCTTTTAAATTTTGCAGGCGAGAGCAACAGCTATTCCTCTGATGTCACTTTCTAGGAACGGGGACCGGAAGTGACGTCAGAAAGAGGAGACACCGACGTGGGCAGCAAATTTGTAATGCTGCTCGCGCAGGAAAAATTAAAGTGGTACAAGGGAAGGGAAGAGGCACACGGGCGCGGCAAAGGGCGGGGAGAGGACGACAGGTGGCTGCGTCTTTTACAAAGACTGCACCCTGGGCAGACCACATCCCCCACCCCACCCTTACTAAGCCTGTGCTTTCTCTGTTCTGACACTACCATCTGTTACCAGTAAAGAGCCACATAATCAGATGCCCTTGGCAGCTGACATGATCAATTTTGAGTCTCCAAAATATGTTCAGAATCCCCCCTGAAACAGCGGATTATGATTTTTTAAAATAGAAGGTAATAAAGCATAAAGCAGTGTCTTATCAGCAGAAAAAAAAAAAGGTTTCTAAAACCGCCCACCCAATATGCAAATCAACTTATGTGCACAGTATATGTTATTCAGACTAAGAGGAAAAATTCACAGAGGAGAGGCTAGAGAATTTTTAGAATCTCATCTAACAACTTTGAGTAGATCCCCTGGTTTTTGTTATAGTATGCTAAACTGGTACGTAAACTTTCTTTAGTTTTTATCTAATTGTTGTAAACCGAGTCGAGCTTCCTTAGGTTGATGACCCGGTATATAAAGTTAAGCTTTAGTTTAGTTTAGTTAGTTTAGTATCAGTTCATCCAATATTTAGGCTCTGCAGTTAGACCAGCCATAGAGGTGGCTTGAGTATGGGCTTCTAAAGGTAGGAAGGTCATGCATCCTTTAAGTCAGTGTATCGCAAACTGTGTGTCCCGGAGGATGCCAGGTGTGTTCCAAGATGCCGGCGAGGAGGAAAGGCGGCCGGCACTATCAGACTACAGGACGTGCCTCTCACGGCAAGAGGCACGTCCTGGAGTCAGCCGGTGCCTCTGACCCTTTTCCTCACCTCTCCTTCTGCAGCATCCCTCCCTCCCCCCCCTCCGGTGGTAATAGGAGGCTCAGGACCGCGGCTGGAGGATATCCGTGCACGGACATCAACATGATGACATCGACATCCACGCATTTCCGGGTGCCCTCCAGCCGCAGCCCCGAGACTAGCGTGCCAGCAGCTTTAAAAAGTTTGCGACACGCTGCTCTGTGGTATAGAGGAAGCGGGAGCCCCATCCATGCGTTCATCACCCTTGCAAATACACGCTATGTAAGTTATGCAGGTATCACATTATCTATGGCAACTCAGACGCCCCACTCATTAAGCTCTTAACTGATGCATGGTCCACCTCACGCAGAATTCTCAACAGGTCCCAATTGAACCTCCCCTCGACAAAAAAGTCTCAAGTACAAAAGAATCTTCCAATCCATGTTCACCTTCCTCGGAGCCAAAATCTGGAATGATCTCACAGAGACGATAAGAACTGAAACCAACCATACCCTATTTGGGAAGAAACTGAAAACGTCACTCTTCGACAATTAATTATTCAAAGGTCGTCATAAGCACCTGACCGTTAATTAATTTGCCTAAGATTCATGCTTCCTGTCCCCCTTCTACTCCATCCTCCCTCCCTGCCCTACTTCCCTTCCTTCCTCAAGTCGCCTAGAGCAGGTTTAGGTGTGCGCGACACACAAATATTAGTTTAGATATGAAAAACAGTGCATTTGCACTCTGGTGGCACTTTCAAGGGTATGTGTACTGGCGTAGTAAGGGGGGTGCGGACCACGCCGGATGCAGTCTTTGAAAAGGGCGCTGGCACCTGTCCTCCTCTGTGCCCTCTTCCTTCCTGATTCCCCATGTTGCGCACATGAGCCCCTTCCCTATCTCTTTAATTTTTCCTGCACAAGCAGCATTACGAACCTGCTGCCCAAACCGGTATTGCCTCTCTCCGACATCCATTCCGCGTCTGTAATGTAGGCCAGGGTTTTAGAGGCCTACATTATAGGTACCTAAGTCCTTTAGAGAATCATGCCTAGCGACACCTCAGTCTTTACCCCTAAACACGCCTACTTTGGTGTTAGTTAGAGAATGACACGATGACAAAATTCATCACCGTTCCCATCCCTGCGGATAACCGCGGGAAATAATCCCATGTCATTTTTTAGTGTCTATTTCAGCCTCAGTCCTTCTACACCAGCATTCTTCAAAGCAAAGCTTGTGGGTCAGTGGCTGAGCCCATTCATACTGATTCTTATGTGAGCCAAGTTTAGGATAATGAAGCCATTGTGACATCACTGCTGAGGTTGGCTCTTAGGCACTGGTGGAATGAGGCATTGTGACATCACTGCTGAGGTTGGCTCTTAAGCCTTGGTGGAATGAGGCATTATGACATCACAATATCGGCTCTGGAATGTTGCTGCTCAATCTCAGCATTCTTCAAAGCAAAGCTTGCGGGTCAGTGGTTGTGGCCATTCATACTCTGATTCTTCCCTCTCTCCTTAAAGAATGACATGAAGATGGTTTACCGCGGTTATCCGCGGGGACGGGAACGGTGATGAATTTTGTCACCGTGTCATTCTCTAGTGTTAGGCACCACTAGGCACCATGCGATAGGCATCTATCTTTTGTAGAATCACGTCTAAGAAGATAGACACCTATCTCCAAATTAATTTTTTCTTTTCAATTATGAGCTTGTTAGAGCTCATTATTGCAGCTAATTTATTTTAAAAAATGTTACTCTTAATTTAAGACACCTATTTATTTAGGAGCCTCTTGTAGAATTTTCCCTTAAGTGGTTTGTTGCATTTTCCACATTTCTGCCGCATCACGTCTTTACTACAGTTAATATTAAATTCTACTACACATTCGCATTGCATTAGGAGGGAAAGGGTTAATACCGCGGCCTTCTCACAAAGACTGAACAGCAAATGCTGCGTGTTGATCATCTGTATTCTCGAGTCAAAGCGATTTAGTTGACATAAAATTTGAACGCTTTCTTACGAGAATATATTGCTATAAGAGTGAACTTCTTCCAGAGAACTGAAACCTCAACTCGCACGCAGCAGATCTTAAGAGTTCCTCATAATGAAGGCACTTAAAAGATGAAAGGATTACGTGCCTGCCGTGTCTTCTTTGTTCTGAAGAAGGCAGTTCCATTTTGCTTTCACTCGGAGATGTAAGAAGTTCACATAAAAGGGAAAACAGTACAAAAACAAGAGCATTTTTCCTGACAACACCGTGTGGGATTAAACACTACATTGGAAGAATTAGGAAGCGTATACTTACTGCCAAGATATGATCTTGGACAGAATCAGGAAGTAGACATTTAGGGGGGAAAATTCTATAACCAGCACTTAAATTTAGGCGTTGGTAGGCGCCCTGCTGATGTCTAAGTAATTGAAAAATGCAGTCAGAAATGGCAGTGTTGAAGCACCCACAAAAAACAATAAGGGAACAAACCTAAAGAAGTTTTTAATACCTTTTTAAACCCTGATGGCGCTCAGAATCCACGGATGGAATAGAAAAAGCTCAACGTGGGGAAGAAACCCCTAAAGAGATTTTACACAGAATCTATCATTGCACCAACGGATGTGTTAGAAAGGTGATTAAAAGTGCTTCTTAAAAAGCAATATACTATTTTGCAAGTCCATAAAGTGAATAAAATGTCCAATATTTCAAAAATTTCAAAAAAAGTGAAAGCAAACCAACTTAGCTTGAAAGTCCGTACAGCGATGGTCCGGCAGGGTTCTGACGCAATGATAGATTCTGAGAAAAATCTCTTTAGGGGTTTGTTCCCCACGTTGAGCTTTTTCTATTCCATCCGTGGATTCTGAGCGCCATCAGGGTTTAAAAAGGTATTAAAAACTTCTTTAGGTTTGTTCCCTTATTGTTTTTTTGTGGGTGTCAAGGCTTGGAACAATCCCTTGTGTATAATCTTCCCAGTTGTTTGTTTTGAGTGTTGAAGCACCGACAGTTAAATAAAAGATGGCTGAAATCGCGGCTAGGTAGCTGCTTTAGGTCACGGAACACCAAAGCAAGCATGGCGTTAGGCGGGCTAAAGCAGCTACCCAGTCGCGATTCACACCAAGATAGGTGGCTGAAATGTTGGCCTGGGAAACCCCTGCCTATCTTTGCTGCTGGACCGCAGCAGTCGATCACGGCACGAGAGTCCCCTCCCTCCCCCATCAGCTGAGCAGCAGGAACTCCCCAGAGCCGCAAATCTGTAACCGGCGCCCTAGAATGGTCGACAGGCAATTATGCAATGAGGACGGAAAGAGAGGAAACAGCCAGCAGCCAGCTTGCATTATTCTTTGGGAGGAGCAATAGATCCAATTATGACCTCCCCCTCCCACCACCACCTTCTCTAGCCACAATAAATTCCAACAATGATTTAGGCTCAAAAAAAAAGAGAAATTTTTTACCACCATATGCAAAACACAACATTTTGCCGGAAATTTCAAAACAATTGTAGCACCCAGAGACACGACTCTAGGGCTATAAGCCAAAAAAAAAAATCCCTTCTTCGTTGTGACACTTGCGAGATATCTGGGAAAATACGTACTGTTGAGCCTAAAAATTGAGAATTTATATGTCTGAAATATGTTTTCAGACTAATTTTGTTACATTATAATTAAATTGTGACTCTTTTTTCTTTAAGTTAGATTCCTTTGCACATCCAGGGTGGGTTGGAGGGTGGGGGGTGGAATATTTATTTGGAAGAATAAATTTATTTTTTTTATTATAATATTGATAGTATTATATATAATATTACTGTTTATAATTAGGATAAGAAGGGGATAAAAATTGTTGAATGTAATAATTCCGATGATAATAATGTATTTTCATACAGTTTTTCTGATTCTTCAATTGTATACATTATAAAGTTTGAAATATCAATAAAGATTTATAAAAGAAAAGAATTAAGTCTCTATCAAACTCAAGAGCAAAAGTCACCACGAGTCTTGTCCTTTCAACAATCATTTCCAGAGAATTTTCCAAGAAATTTGCCAAGTCCGGAACATGGATTTTTTAGCCATCCAGGTCCTCACCTACTGTCCTCACCCAGGGCAAGAACAATCCATGGCTATGATTGTCCCAACGGTGTAGAAATTGCAAATGACATTGGCCAGGTACTGAAGGGGATAAACGTAGTAGATAAGGACAGGGAGAACGAGAAGGCACTCTCTAAAGTTGAAAGGGGATAGATTCCGTACAAACGTAAGGAGGTTTTTCTTCACCCAGAGAGTGGTAGAAAACTGGAACGCTCTTCCGGAGTCTGTCATAGGGGAAAACACCCTCCAGGGATTCAAGACAAAGTTAGACAAGTTCCTGTTGAACAAGGACGTATGCTGATAGGGCTAGTCTCAGTCAGGGCGCTGGTCTTTGACCAGAGGGCCGCCGCGTGAGCGGACTTCTGGGCATGATGGACCACTGGTCTGACCTAGCAGCGGCAATTCTTAAGTTCTTACTCTCAAATAAAGGTGCTGGCTTACAACAACAAAAATTAATGGTTGCATAGAAAGAGAGAAAATAATGTCATATGTATGTGGTCTATTAAATTTACCCCATCCATAGCAACTTCTAAGCTATATAATCCCTTCTTGTCCCATAGAGAACCTCTGTGCTTGTCCCATACTTTATGAAAGCAGATACCGTCCTCATCTCCATCACCTTTGGAAGAAAGGTGGGAGAGGGGAGATATGATAGAAATGTTTAAATACCTATGTGGTGTAAATATGCATGGGGCAAATAGCGTTCAATTGAAAGGAGACTCCAGAGTGAGAGGGTACGTTAAATAGATAACCTTGAAAGGCGGTATATAAAAACCTAATAAACTTGAACTTAAACTTAGAATGAAGTTAACCCTTTCAGGACCATAAGGATCGTAGGCCAATTTTTGTGGTTTTGACGACATTTTTATGGTAAAAAGGGCTTGCAGATGCCAAAATATTGATTTTTTTTTTGTGAAATATCATTATTTAAAATAAAAAAAAATCAAACTTCTGGCTTATGGACAGTGTGGCAAGTGAATCTTCTCGTCAATCTGGCAACGACGCTAATGAATGAATGTCGGAACCAGTTTGTTTACATAAAGGCAGTATCCTATGGAATCCGTACATATCAAATTTAGAACTGTAGACTATCCCAATCAAAATTTATAGGATTTTAAAGTTATGGGACAAATAGGTCCTTTGGTCCTGAAAGGGTTAAGAGGTGATAGGCTCAGGAGTAATCTAAGGTAATACTTTTTTACTGAAAGGGTGGTAAATGTGTGGGATAGTCTCCTGGCAATCTATGGACGGACGCGTTGGCGTTTAGCAAGCACTAATATTTTGCGTGCGCAAAAACGGCTAACGCACCTTAGTAAAAGGACCCGTAAGTTTTTGACATAAAGCAAATGAGGGTTGGGTTTTTTTTTTTCATATTCATTCAATTTTCTATACTATTCTTCCAGGGGAACTCAGAATGGTTTACATTAATTTATTCAGGTACCAAAGCATTTTTCCTTGTCAGCCCCAGTAGACTCACAATCTGTCTATTGCAGTGGTTCTTAACCTTGTTGGAGGTACTGAACCCCACCAGTTTCATATGCGTGTTCACCGAACCCTTCTTTATTGGAAAAATAAAATATGGTTTTTACAAATTCAAAACGTAGGTATACAGTGAGGAAAAAAATAATATCAATGTTGAAAACAAAATAGTTATCCTATATTTTGAATAATAATGAAATTTACTGCAAATCAGTGCGACTTCTGCTGTTGATTGATAGATCAAGAAACCGAGTACACGATCAGTCTTGATCAAAATCACTGAATAACTGATAGATGATTGAACGTGACCGAAGCGCTATATGAGTCGGAGGTGTGTTTTGATCTCCGCCGAACCCGCGAGACTGACTCACCGAAGTCCTGGGGTTCGGTCGAACCCAGGTTAAGAACCACTGGTCTAATGTATCTGGGGCAATGGGGTGATTAAGTGACTTGCCCAAGGTCACAAGGAGCAGTGTGGGTTTGAACTCACGACCTCAGGGTGCTGAGGCTGTAGCTTTAACCACTGCGCCACACTCTCTTTCTCTTCACCATAAAACATACAGACATCACAACAATGATACAACACTGAATAACTGCAATCAAATTTATCCCGTTAACCACAGTACAACAGTACATCATCAAGCTATGCCTTAGATCAAGGGTGCCCACACTTTATGGGCTTGCGAGCTACTTTTAATATGACCAAATCAAAATGATCTACCAATAATAAAATTTAAAAAAAAACACGAAGCACACTGTACGCAGAGAAAATGTTAATTATCATTTATATTCCGTGGATTTTTCAGAGGTCAAGGCAGATGATTTTATACAATATCACCTCAGTAACAAATATACAAAAATAGACAAATATACCCCCTCCCTTTTTACTAAACCGCAATAACGTTTTTTTAGCGCAGGGAGCTGTGCTGAATGCCCTGCGCTGTTCTCGATGCTCATAGGCTCCCCTGCACTAAAAACTGCTATTGCGGATTAGTAAAAGGGTGTCATAGTGCAAAATATAGACAGCAGATATAAATTCTCAAAACGGATACATTTTGATCACTAAATTGAAAATAAAATCATTTTTCCTACCTTTGTTGTCTGGTGATTTCATGACTCTCTGCACTTCCTTCTGACTGTGCATCCAATATTTTTTCCCTTCTTTCAGCCTGCTGTATTCTTCCAGACCTCATTCCCTCCGCCAACTTTTCCTTCCTCTCTCCCTGCTCCACTCCCCTTTCTTTCTTTCTTTCTTTCTTTCTTCCTGTCCCCCTTTATTTCTGTCTCCCTGCTCCCCCTTCTTTCTGTCACCCTGCCTGCTCCCAAGCCACTGCCGCCGCCATGGGGGAACAGGCCTCCAAACCACCGCCGCCCCAAGCTCTCCCCGCTTCCCCACACAGAAGTGTCGGGCCGACCAGATTTCCTCTCCCCGACATCATTTCTGAAGTCGTAGAGGAAGTTCCAGGCCAGCCAGGCAGCAATTGGCTGGCCTGGAACTTCCTCTCCGATGTCAGAATTGACGCCGGGTGGGGGAAGTTGGTCGGCTCAGCTCTTCTGAGTCGGGAAGCAAGTAGAACGCGAAGGCAAAGTGATTGACTCGCATTGCCTTTGCGATCGACCTTTTGGGCACTTCTGCCTCAGATATAGACATCTCTCTACAGTTTGAAATTTACCAACCTAGAAGAAACCTAAGATCTGAAAATACAACGAAGCTGAGTCTAGAGGGTATTGTGCATGTTAGGATCGGAGCAACAATGATGTCAGTGGCTGGTGCTAAACTTTGGAGTGCCTTGCCTGGTATTCCGCGATTTTGTGCTGGGAAGACCAAGTTCAAGAAAATGTTGAACACGCAGCTTTTTGTTAATGCTTTCCTATGATATTACTTCTACTGTTGCTTCAGTTTTGAGATACGGTGTTAACGAATATCTGGCCTTGAACTTAATATTCAATGTTCTTCTGCAGTTTTGTTGTTGAATTCCCGATTTGATAATGTCTGCATTGGTATTGTGTCATCTATCTTGGGGTGATGGGAAATTTGCATCCGTCTACTGTTTGTACCGTATGTTTGTGACTACAGGGCGAGCAGGAAAATATGTATGTAACCGATGCGTTAACCGCATAGGGCGCCTTTTACTAAGGTACGCTAGAGCTTCAATATGCGGGATAGCTGGCGTTAGTTCTAGAAGCGTAGCGCGCGGTGATTTCCCGCGGGCGCTAAAAACGCTAGCGTGCCCTAGTATAAGGAGCCCATAGTTTTATGCGGTATATAAATTGTTAAAGAAATAAATTTAATATAAAAATGAACGGAGGGGGGGGGGAAAAACCCCAACCCAGGGATGTTCTTTTAAAATGTCAAGTTTTGTTTCAAACAAAAGCAGATCCCCACTGAAAACCATTAACCTGTTTCATAAAAGTTGCAGTGCAACTTTTAGATGAGATCAAATGCCCATTGCTGGTCAGAAGCAAAAGTACCAAGCTGAGCTTAGGGAATAGGCTGACTGTGTATCTATGCCATTTCCTTCTATGAGTTTTACAGAAACATTTACCAGAAAGGAATTTATTAAATATTCCGTTCTTGCACTGTTAGATATTATTATACTTTCTGTTAATTATAGAATATCGTCCAGAAATTCTATTGTAAAGCTCCCTTCTTCCGCTAGCATTCAAGAGATGAAGCAGATTACATAAAGTACTCGGCTATATATATATAATTGTTTCTTAGGCATCCAAGTATAGAAATGCCACTCAAATCACAACAGCATCTATTTTTAGAATTTTTTTCGTTAACTTCACGAGTCTCGCTTTTTTAAAAAAAATATCTAATAGTTGCCTAATCATTATGCCATTCAGTTCCATTTGCAGCTCCAGGCATTAATCTTTTTTGGCTTATGACCCCGATTCATATCTTCTCATTTGGGGAGTATACATGCAAAAACCCCTGTTGGTCATATTCATTGCTGCGCCTTGCCTGATAAGCTGAGGAAAGACCCCCCTCCCCCCATGGACATAAGCCCGCGGCTGTTCATAATGAGAAAGGGTCAGACAAGGAGACTGATGTACTAACCCAAAGGGCTCCCCACAGGTTAGTGGTCTCTACACAGAAATGGATACTCTAGATGCAAATGAAGTCCACAGCAAATACTTATGTGAATAAGAGCCATGGGCAGCCAGCCTTATGGCAGTATAATTATTGATCTTTAAAATGGGCTTTGCTTTCTGATTTGCAAAAGAACCAATGAAAGGGCTTCTTTTACAAAACCGCAGTAACGGCTGCTACTGCAATAATCGCTCTGACGCCCGTAGGAGCCTTAAGCTTTTTGTCGTGACATACCTGTGAATTGCTCCCGAACTGTAATGATAGTGAAGAATGATACCAAGGAGTTTTCAGGTTCCACTTCTTGACTTACTTTGAATTACTGTATAATGTTATGTATGTGTTATTTTTATGTATGTTATTTTGAAAACCGCTGAGACTCCAGGCAGTGTATACATTTTTTTTTAAATAAATAAATACCCATTCCACTCCACTCAGTATTTTATAGGCCTCTGTCATATCTCCCCCGTCTCTTCTCCAAGCTGAAGAGGGTCTGGGGGAGGAGTGGGTGGGCTAAAGAGCACTGAATTTCGGTCTCAGTACCGTATTTTCACGCATATAGCACGCGCGTTATACATGAATTTACAAACCGAGTATAACCATGCGCGTTATATTCGTGAGCGCATTGTACACATTTTTTTTTTTTTACATAGTTCCCCCCCCTGACGTCCGATTCACCCCGCAGGACCGCTCGCACCTCCACCCCGAAGGACCGCTCGCACTCGCACCCGCACCCCCACCCCGAAGGACCACTCGCACCCCCACAGCCTCCCCCCCCCCCCCCCCCCCCCCCATCATGGAGAAGCTGCCTACCGTTGTCCTGCTGCTTCCTCTGCCGGCGGTCCCGCCCCTTCTCTGACATGAAAATACGGTAAGTGCAAAGCCCATGCCGTAAATGCAGGGGACATAGAAAGTGTAACATGCCTCGGTGCAAAGAAAAAATAAACATGCCACATGATCCCCCCCCCCTCTCTTCCCCAATCAGCAAACCACCAGACAGTCAATCTCTTGATCGCCTCCCCAGCCCACTTACTCCCCTTCCTATCACAATCAAAACCTTCACGATCCAGCCAACCCCTCTACTGCCAAATAAACTGTTTAACACCCATGACACAGATTCAACTACATGTCTTCCTAACAGGCAACACACAATTTCAGTGAATTGGATGGGAAAAGTGGTAGCTGGTTTCTCTGAACAGTGCCAGCATCAATAAAATGTGAGCAATTAATAGTGAACGATTCTAGTAAGTATTAGCCAAGCATCTGTCACGGGTATCTAAGGAACACTCACGTGACCTTCTGCGAGTTAATTAAAGATCTCATGGATTCACACAGCTGAGGATCTATATTTGCCCAGCTTTTGTATTTGAGCAAGAATGGCCCTTTGCTGGAGTCGGAAAGCAGGCAACACATAGGAGCCAGATTCCCTGCTTGTGGGAGAAAATGAACGCCATTTAAATCGTCAGGGTTAAAACATTGCAAAAAATGCTGGCATTGCACGGTTATATAATATCTAGCATTGATCTGATTATGCAATATTGATCTACATTTTTTTTTAGATATTAAGGAGGTCTATATAGTGAGATGCTTTATATTTTATTGTTATTTGATATTCTGTATTGTGTCTGTTATTTAATGTTAAATTAGTATGCATTTTGGTATCCACTTAGGTTTAAGCAGGCTATAAGCTTTTTTTAAATACATACAGTACATATGTGTATCGTAAGGTTTAAATTATATAATGTATCATTTCATTTTATAACATAGTTTTCATCCTGGCCAAGGATGATCATGCAAAAGGCAACAGTAGGGAACCTAACATGAGATAAAAGGTAACTTGTCTATCAACGCAACATCAGTGCATGGCCAGTAATTCATTACTGATGGTCATAAGTCTTTTTATTAAAGATAAAACATCTAAAAAATATACGAAACAACAAAAGTCCCAAGTTTCGGCGACCACTTTGCCTTCCTCAGGGGACAATAGTGAACTAAAAGAATACCTAAAAAGACATACATAGGAATAAATACATAAATATAAATATTATGAACAATGAATACATTTGTGCATTTAAAACAAATGATACAAAACAGATTAAAAGAATATAACAGGAACAAATTGCCAATGTGATTTAATGAAACTGATATGTACTTCAATCAATGTAAACTGCTCTTTGAAATAAATGCTTACCAAACAGATGCGACGTGAATGTTTTAAGTGTATTGGGGGGGGGGGGGTCCCTATCCCCTCAAAAAGACAAAATAGTATCCTGTTGGGATGGAATTGCCGGGTCACCTCCCATTCATTTGGTGCATTTGATAGGCTTTCAAACCTTAGACATACTCTATGCCAGGGCAGTGGTATACCAAGGGGAGGGGGCGTGGGAGGTGGTCCACCCTAGGTGCAGACCATGAAGGCTCTGGGAACTTTGCTGCGCTGCTGGCAATGGAAAATCTGGACCCCTAGACCCACCCCCAGCTCCACCCATTCCCGCCCCATTATGCCCCAATCCCACCCCAAAACCTACCCTACCCCCCCAGCCCCTCCCCCTGCAGACAAAGTGCTGGGTTTTGAAAATCTGGACGTCTGGTAACCCCAGGCATTGGGCTTTCCTCTTTGCCGGGTCCTGCCTTCGTAGAAGTAGCAAGTTGACGGGACCGGCAGAGAGGAAGGCCTGACACCGGCAGAGCAGTGAATTAAGACTGCCAACCAAGAGAGAACTTGCATATCTCTGGGCCTGCTTTTGAAAGCAGCAGCAGCAGCAGCAGCGGTGGCTGGCCGTTGGAGGCAGAACTCTGAACAGGCTTCCTGTGGCCTGGTCGCCAGGGCTTTACCTCTGCCATGTCACTGATGATGTCACTAGTGACACAGCAGAGAGAAGCCCTAACAGAGCAGGCTATCAACAGCACATTTGGCTCTGCTTCTAATTGTCAGCCACCGCTGCTGCTGCCGTTGGAGGCCCAGACGCCTACTTCGAAGTAGTAGGCGCCTATCATCTAATTGAGATTTAAATGCAATTTCCAATTAATGGTCCCAATTAATGCTTTTTAAATAAATAACCCCCACCCCTTGCGATAGCGATTATTAGCGAAGGGAGCCGCGCTGAATGCTCTGCAGTGCCCCCAATACTCATAGGAACTCTCCCTGCGCTAATAACCACTATCACAGTTTAATAAAAAAAAAAAAAGGGAGGGGGAAGTTAGATATCTAGATCAACTAGGTGGCCAATCCAGGTGCCTATCTTTAGCATACCTGGTTTTAAGAAAGGTTTGGACAAGTTCCTGGAGGAAAAGTTACTGTGGATGGGCAGACTAGATGGGCCATTTGGCCTTTATCTGCCGTCATGTTTCTAGACTATTAGTGAGAAAGACATGGGGGAAGCCATCACTTGCCCTGGATCGATAGCATGGAATATTGCTACTCCTTGGGTTTTGGCCAGGTATTGGTGACCTGGATTGGCTTGATGGACCATTGGTCTGACCCAGCAAGGCTATTCTTATGTTCTCATGACATGTTTTATAGAATCAGGGCCTTATTGCCTCTGGATATCCCTCTCCCCTGCTAGCTGGACAAATGCCCCATTCTTTTAGTAATCAGTATACAGCAAAATGCCTTCTGCATTGGCTGAAGGCTTAGAAAGGGTTTAGAAGCAATGCTTTTTTTTTTTTTTTTCTGAAAATCTTCCATCGCTTGCCTGGTATTATTAAGAGTGCATCTTGCCAAGGATGAAAACTGATGCTGAGTCAATGAGATGGCAAAGCAACCATTCTATAACCATCTGTGTTTGCATGGATGGCCATTCTTTACAAGACAATGTATCAGTGTGAGCGATTCTTTTTTTTTTTTTTGAGTAGGTGTTTTTATTTTTGCATCTGATGTGTGGAGGAAGGGCACTGAAAGAGCACCAGAAATCAAGGACAATGCTAGTATGTAAAAGCATCTAAATTATTTGTTAGCTGCCAAGATTACCTATAAAACTGAAGGGCCCTACATTCAGTGGCACTTGTTCAGGCTGGAATGGCTCCAGCCCAAGATAAGGGCTGCTCTCCAGGGCCAGTCTCTGATTTTCAGTGACATTATTCTGATACCGTTGGGGGAAGGGGAGGTTAAGGAGAAATGTTTTCCAAATGTTTTTGCATTCGTAAAGCAGCACAAAGATAATACTATATGCATATTTCACAAGCAGGCATACACAAAGGCGGAGTCTGGGCCACTGTTCTCTCTAACCAGAGCAAGAGTCTTCTACCTACAGTCCTGCCAGTTGGGGGTGCTGTTTCAGTATCACATTTTCAATAGTGAGGGACAGGCAAGCTCTGCAGCATGCCAGGTAACCTGCTTGTCTCTACTGGATCAGACCAATGGTCCATCTAGCCCAGTATCCCATCTTCACGGAGACCAATCCAAGTCACAAGTACCTGACAAAACCCCAAATCGTAGCAACATTCCATGCCACCAATCCAGGGCAGGACAAAAAAGTCTCCCCTCATCCCAAAGGGGTAGGAGGGCAGAGACAGATGACACAAATTGAAAAATATATATATATTTTTTTGTGAATGGGAAGGTCCTCAGTCTCACAGCCCGCAATGGGGGATCACACCCCTAACGCTGTGCTGCCACAAACATAAACTCAAATGGGTATTACATGTGAAATACCATAGGACAAGCCCAAATGTTTTAAATTTCAAGTGCCCTAAACAAAAGTGCTAAATATGCTGAAAAAATAAGCAATAATAATAAATAAAATTCAAGCCGTCTCTGCCTCCCAGTGGCTTCCCCTATGTCTGTCTCAACAGCAGTTCATGGACTTTTCCTCCAGGAATTTGTCCAAACCTTTTTTTTTTTTTTTAAACCAGCTACATTAAGTGCTCTTACTACATCCAGAACTTAACTATTCTCTGAGTGAAAAAAATATTTCCTCCTATTGATTTTAAATGTATTATTCTATAACTCCATCGAGTGTCCCCCCTAGATCAGTGGTCTCAAACATGCGGCCTGGGGGCCACAAGCGGCCCGCCAGGTACTATTTTGAGGCCCTCGGTATGTTTATCATAATCACAAAAGTAAAATAAAACAGTTTCTCGATCATACGTCTCTTTAGCTATAAATGACAATATTATTATTAAGACTTAGCCAAAAGGAAAGATTTATGAACTATAAAGAGTTTTACCTCATACAAAATTGTCATTTCTTTAATAAGACATTAACTATTTTTTCTGCGGCCCTCCAAGTACCTACAAATCCAAAATGTGCAAAGGGTTCGAGTTGGAGACCACTGCCCTAGATGCTTTCTGAACTTGCATTTAAACCTATGCCTGAGCCAGTGGCAGCTCAGGGACGAGAGCACAGCAGTGGGACCAGAGAAGCGTGTTCTCACCACTGTGAAGAGTGAGTTGGTGACGCGGGCTTATGGAGCCCTTCAGCTCTGTCAGACTGAGACTGTGCCTCACCCGGTGCATGCCTTAGGCTTTTGAACCTAACCACCTATGTGGAAAGAAAGAGGCTCTGGTCTGTAAAACACACATGTTCAAATGGAAGAGCAGACCAGCAACAGGATGGAATATGCAAAAAAAAACCAAAACCAAAGCCGTCTATATTAACTACAACACTTGGAAGAAAAAGTGCCTCTGACTAACATTATGCAAGCTCAGTGCTAATATTCAATGCTAGATGGCCGCTGAATCTTAACACTTAGTGAATAGTGGATAGCTGGCTAAATGATGCAAAATAGCTGGCTAGCCATTAAATTTAAAGTACTGGCTAGATAATTTTAGTGGCCAAATTGTGCCACTTAAAAACCTGGCCTATCTTCATGGAGACCAATCCAAGCCACAAGTACCTGACAAAAACCCAAACCGTAGCAACATTCCGTGTCACCAATCCAGCTAAGTTCTGGATTTTCAAAATGGCGCCATTCGGGAAAGCACCGGTAAGCGCCCAAATGGTGCCTAAGTTAAGTGTTTTAACTGGCCATAACGGTGCAGTAACTGACCGCGCCATTTAAAACCAATTGAAAATTAAGGGGGGGGGGAAGTAGGTGCTGTTAGGCGCCTACAAATAAAGGTGTCTGAATTGCGTCTACGCAGATGCTTACCAGCACCAAACATCAAAAGAGGCACGATTATGGGCGGGGTTCATGTTCGGTGCCACTAAGCACGATTCGGCGTCAAAGAGAGACACTGTTAATGTAGGCTTGTGGAACCCTGGCCTACATTTCTGGTGCCTTTCTTCGATTCTCAAAACAGTACTGAACAAATTGCAGCTCTACACTCTCGAGGAACGTAGGGAGAGGGGAGACATGATCGAGACATTTAAGTACCTCACGGGACGTGTCGAAGTGGAAGATGATATTTTCTTTCTCAAGGGACCCTCGGCCACAAGAGGGCACCCGCTCAAACTCAGGGGCGGAAAATTTCATGGCAACACCAGAAAGTATTTCTTCACAGAGAGAGTGGTTGGTCATTGGAACAAGCTTCCAGTGCAGGTGATTGAGGCAGACAGCGTGCCAGACTTTAAGAATAAATGGGATACCCATGTGGGATCCCTATGAGGGTCAAGATAAGGAAATTGGGTCATTAGGGCATAGACAGGGGGTGGGTAAGCAGAGTGGGCAGACTTGATGGGCTGTAGCCCTTTTCTGCCGTCATCTTCTATGTTTCTATGATGGGTCATTTGGCCTTTATCTGCCATCATGTTTCTATGTTTCTATAATCAGAAAGTTCTATGACATCACAATGCAGGTGTAAAGAGCCTTAGCCTATAGGAAGAGGAGATGCAAATGTTAAGAGCCTTAGCCAATAGGGAGAGGAGGAGAGAGTGGCTACTGCAGACACCAGAAAGTATTTCTTCACAGAGAGAGTGGTTGATCATTGGAACAAGCTTCCAGTGCAGGTGATCGAGGCAGACAGCGTGCCAGACTTTAAGAATAAATGGGATGCCCATGTGGGATCCCTACGAGGGTCAAGATAAGGAAATTGGGTCATTAGGGCATAGACAGGGGGTGGGTAAGCAGAGTGGGCAGACTTGATGGGCTGTAGCCCTTTTCTGCCCTCATCTTCTATGTTTCTATGTTTACTGTAGTTTGAATGATGTGTGAATGGCGCTATTTTTTTCAGGTGCCGACTGATTCTGGTGCAATTTTGAGAATCCGGGCCTAAGTTTATATCTGCCACAAAAAAGACTGGATGTGCAATGCTGGTCACCGGAAAAGGCCTTGTACTGAATATCCAGCCTCAAAGCCGACCATGGGTGTCAGCCCCGCTAACTCCAGTGGTCTCGATATCGGGGCCTCTTATCTTTAAGTGCTTCTTTGATAATCCCTAGTGCCTCTGTCTGTGGTATATTGGTATACAAAGACTCTACATCAATCATTACTAAAAAGAATGTTGCCTAAATTCATCAAACTACCAAGAACATTGATCACTGGCTATCCATAACTAAACGTTGTGTCTTCAAGGACCTGATGCTAGCATTCAAATTCTTGTACAATATGGCGCCAGGCTACATGCAACCAAGCTTCCTCCGTATGTGCCAAACAGGTCTAGGATTTAAGTTAGATGTACATCTCCTTACGAGTGGCATAAAGTGACATGGGTAAGAGTAAGCTAGATGAACTTCTCTTTATGAGAAGCTTAGAGTGATATGAGGACTATAACTACGCCAGGGTACACCTGGTGGGGCCTCCGCATGTGCGGATCGCCGGACTTGATGGACCTAGGGTCTGTTCCGGAGATGGCGCTTCTTATGTTCTTATGTCTCTCTACTCCCAGAATGAGATATGCCTCAAATCGCCTCCTGATCATGCCCTTCAACTGCAAATGATGCTCTTACTCTCATTTCATACCAAACCACGGAATCAACACAGTCCCCACAGCTCAGATCCCTTGAAGGACTCTTCAACTTTAGGATAGCATTAAAAACATACCTCTTCACCCAACTCCCCCCTGCCCATGACCAATGGATTACAAAGAAATGTATATTGGTACTAGACTTCTCCCTCCGTATCCACGGGGGTTAGGGGCAGAGCTGGCCCACGATTATTTTTTAAAAACCCACAAATAATATTCGGGCTGGTTCTGCCCCTAACCCCCGCTAAGCACCCCCCCCCCTTAAGCCTTACCTGGTGGTCTAGCGGGTTTACGGGGCAGGAGCGATCTTCTCCTGCTCAAAGCAGCCATTTCCTATGAGCGATATGCACGGCGCAGGAGCGTAGGAAGATTGTTCCTGCCCCGAAAACCCACTAGACCACCAGGTAAGGCTTAAAGGGAGGGGGGGCTTAAAATAGCCCCCAAAAATAATTTTTTTGGTTTAAAAATCACAAATAACCAAATCCGCAGATTCGGAGGGGGAAGTGTAGATCATTGCTATGTGTTACATTAGGATAAAAACTTGCAATGAAAAAACTGTTAACTATGACAAATTGTAACCCGTTAACTGTATATTATGTATGTTAACCTGTAACCTGTTCTGACCTTGTATCAAATTGAGCTTTTTGTGAGCAGAATGCCAGCAGTAAAGAAATGGAGATGCAGAAAGAGCCCAAAGCAGTCAACACACTCAAACCCTACTTGCTTGTATCTAACGCGCTGCTTACCCTTCTCTCTACATCTTATGAATGCATCTGTTTGTGAATGACTCACCTTTGTTTAATTCACAGTTCCTAAGTAACTCCTAACATCAGATAATCCCGATGCTTCCTACAAAACCATTACAGTAAGTGGTCATTCAAAGTGCAAATTAGAAAGAAAATCTCCATGTTGAAGAGCAATCTTTCTATTCTCTTACCTTTGAAATGAATGTTTAGAAAATTTAAGTGGCAAAGCACCTCATTCATTAAAGATATTTCTTCTATCAGCATTAAATAGTAGAAAGCTTTTTTTAAAAAAAAGGTCTAGATTGCCTTAATAATAATAAAATGTGACATATTCATACACTGAATTGATGGAAATCCAAAGACCCAGGATGAATAAAATGATACAGTTGCAATATTAAACTATGTAATTTCTTACCATTTACTTCCAAAAAGCTATCTCCTTTGATGTCAACTATGAGTCTTCAAAAGGACGACCTAACAAGTATACACAGTTCACATCTCCTGAATCCAATACAAAAGCTTCAGAAAAATTTGCAGTAGCTTGGTTAATTTTTTCCTGAGCAAAAGACTCCGTCGAGAGTTGGACATTTATTTTGCAATATGAAATATGGGCATTAAGGCATCTGCTTTTGTGTAAGCGCTGGTTGCTTATGTTGTATGTATTTTTATTATGTATGCTTACTTTGTGAGCGGCTTTGGGAAAAGCAAGTTATATATAAAGCTAGGCCTGATGAAACAATTTGTAAAGGTTTTGAATAAAGACAGTTCATGCACTGAATATATGGAAGTGCATAATCAAAACATACGTCTAAGCCCGATTTGGACGGAGGGCGCTAGTCGCCCAAAGTTGGCAGTAGCAAAATGTCCATTCTTGGAAAATACGTCTAGAATATTTTTTTTTTTTAAATTGTTTATTCTTGAATTGGACTTTATTAAAAGTTATTTTGATAATCCACATAAAAACCTAAAGATATATAGGACCCAACCCACTAGAAACATGGGATCCAACGTGGTCCGTGTTTCAACAAAGATGGCTTCCTCAGGGGTCCCTATAATCGATAAGTCTCAAGCAGTACACGCATCAGCATGTAATCCATGAGTTCTTGCCATAATGGGACAGCCTGAAGGTCTATCAAGGCAAGTATTCTGTTTGCATATAAAGCTAGGCCTTATATTAAATTGACCTTATTTTAAACAGTGACCCAAAGAATATCAACATTCCACAGCTGAGATTGTGATGTCATAATGCTTCATTCCACCAATGCCTAAGAGCCAACCTCATCAGTGATGTCACAGTGGCTTGATTGTCCTATATTTGGCTCACATAAGAACTGTCAATACTGGTACAGACTTAAGATCCATCAAGTCCAGTATCCTGTTTCCAACAGTGGCCAACCCAGGTCCTAAGTACCTAGCCAGATCCCAAGTAGTAAAACAGATTTTATGCTGCTTATCCTAAGAAGAAGCAGTAGATTTCCCCAAGCCATCTTAATAATGGCTTATGGACTACTCTTTTAAGAAATTATCCCTGACAATACGTAGTCTCTATGTTGGCATACACATAGGTGGAGTCGGAGCAGAGCATGGGCAAATCTACACCTATGCAAGTAAGTTATAGAATGCTGTACAAGATGTGTGTATCTCCAGAACATACACATACATATTTATACAAGTGCACACATGTCTATATACCTAATTGCACTAGAATTCCAATACAGAATAATGGGAAATCCCCAATCGGCAGTAGGCCACAGTAACTGAATACTTTATTGTGGTTTAGTAAAAGGGCCCATTAGGTCTTCCCCAGACCTGCTGGAAACCCCTGCCATTAAAAAAAAAACCGCACCCTATAAGAAAAATAAAATGTTTAAAAAAGGAAGTGGGCGATTTCACCAATCTACAGTGCATTTTCTCGAAGGGCTTATGTAGGTTTTGCTGCTCAGATCATTATTATTGAATGAGTTTCAATGCACCTGGTCGACAAACCCTGTGGAATTTTCCAAGCTTTGTGGTGGTGGAAGGCCAACATCCATTAAAGAGCTTTCTACATCTCCACTGTGAAGTCCTCAGTATGCCGTTGTTATTGTATAATGCATATAATCAATTTATTATTTATGCATCAGATATTTTACAAGAGGCATTTTAAACTCTATTCAATTAAATTGCAGTGTCAGTCTATTGTAATGAGTTAAGTAATTGCTCTTTCTGAACACATTAAAACAAGGATGACACTAAATGGAATGATTCAAATTTAGAGCTATGAGTAGTCAATTATAGTATCTGATTTTAAAGCGTCCTTTTTTTTTTTTTTTTTTCCCTTCTGGTATACTAATTTCCTTTCATATTCATAGTTGGTTTGAAATTTAGGATATACTTTAAAGTTTAATCTATTTTTACCATCTCATCCCAAGTTTGGAATATCAATCACATGAGCGGTAAATGACAAAAAAAGTTCCAAAGGTACTTTGTTTTGGATACTTGACCCCAATTATGGAAAAAGTTTTGTTTTATTTTGTTCTACAGTGTCATTTCTAGACCTTCATGATATCTTATCGCCGGAGCAAAAATATAGGCGAAATAATCAAACCGGCAAGCCAACAAAGAGAATGTAGAAATTAGAGAATGACACGGTGACAAAATTCATCACCGTTCCTGTCCCCACGGAAAACCATCTTCATGTCATTCTTTAAGGAGAGAGGGAAGAATCAGAGTATGAATGAAAGCTTTGCTTTGAAGAACGCTGGTGTAGAAGGACTGGGGTTGAAATAGTAGAAAATGACATGGGATTATTTCCCGCGGTTATCCGCGGGGACGGGAACGGTGATGAATTTTGTCACCGTGTCATTCTCTAGTAGAAATCTCACAGCCAAACATACCATTTGCGGTACTTGCCAATGGTGCCCTTATGCAATGACAGGTACCAACTGGGTCCATCCAACTACAGGCAAATTATGCTCTGCCCGGAACAACTAACTGTAACAGTGCAGGAGTCATCTATATGATACAATGTCCTTGTAACAAAGTTTACATTGGACGAACGAGCAGACCTGTGAAAGAAAGACTCAACGAACATAAGTACCAAGTTCATACGGTAAAAGAGAATACCCCAGTAGTTAGACACTGGCAGCTATTGAAGCAACACCTACAGGACCTGCGTTGGAGAATCATTAAAGCCAATGATGTCGGGTGGGAGGGAGGCGACATCGATAGAAGAAGCGGATTGGTTAGCAGTTGCTGATTGATGACACTGCATGGGTTATTTTTGCACTAGTAGCGTTATAGCTCTTCTACCTTATAAGTTCCAGCAGATTGCTGCAGCTTAGCTGCTTGCTATAGCATGTGATGATGTAATCGAGGGCGGTTCCCTTTAAAAGTAGCAGAAAATCACCACGGCCATTTTTGATTTTCTGAATGAAGACTTTGCAGCATAGTTAACCGGTGAGTGGCTTCAGAATTTGCTTTTTTTAAATAAATTTAACTGCTGCCAGCTTTTTTGCACTTGATGCTTCTTGATATTTTGCTAGTCCAGTAATTGCGGATTATTTACTTTGCCTTGCAGCATTGTTTGCTCACACACCTCATCCCCGATGAAAGTTTGTTGAAACGAGATAATAATAATTTTATTTCTTGTATACCGCCCTGCCATTAGTTCTAGGCAGTTCACAACAGTAGATAAATACAATTGTATACACATTTCTATGGGCAGAATTATACATCATGGTTAAAAAAAAACAACTTAAACATGCTAATATTAATATCTCAATTAAAAATACAACCTAATTGTTAAAAAAATTACAAAACGCGGCATGATAAAATCATTAAGAAGCTTGAAGATCATCATTCTTGGTTATCAAACAGATGAGTTTTTAATAATTTCATAAATATAGGATAAGAATACGCCTGAGCAATCCAGGAATCCGCTTTCCCCACCTGATATTCTAAAGTCCCATCAAAGAATGTTTTATAGCGACAACCCCTAGGGGTGGGTAAAATAAACATGCCCAAATTCCCGGTATGCTTTTTTGAATTAAACAATTTCAGATGTGATACAAAATAAGAGGGTAGTAGTCCAAAAAGGGCTTTATAACAAACACACCCAAATTTGAAAAATACTCTGGCCCCAAACGGCAGCCAGTGTAGTTTGGCATAAAAAGGACTTACGTGATCATATTTTTTAAGACCAAAAATTAAACGAACGGCAGTATTTTGAATCAATCGAAGTCCTAATACAAGCTTTTTTGGTAGTCCTAGATAAACAATATTGCAATAATCTAAAGTGGACAATACTGTGCTCTGAACTAGTAATTGAAAGGATTCCATGTCAAAGTAGTCCTTAATTTCCACAATAGTGCATAACTTCTTTTGATTAAAAGATCTGTATGTTTCCTAAAGTCAGACTACGATCCAATGTTATACCCATGATCTCAAAATTTTGATCATTGATTTTGATTGTTGACTCCTGAATTTTATCATTTGGGCTAGCTAAAAAGATCTTTGTTTTTCCAGCATTAGGGGCTCCTTTTACGAAGCCGCGTTAGAGGTTTTAGAGCATGCAGATTTTTCACTCAATGCTGGTGTTAGCGTCTAGCGCGGCTGGCAATTTAGCACGCACTATTACGCACGTTAAACCGCTAACACAGCTTTGTAAAAGGAGCCCTTAGTGTAATTCAGTTGTAGATGTGTTGACACATCAGTGCAGAAAGACCACCACAGGCTGCTGTTGGAAACAAAAGACTGGAAGATGATTTATTATTCGCTCTTCACAATAAAAATACAAATAAAAGTTTGAATTTGTAATACACGTATGATTGTCCTGCTGGACCCCTTTTTTTTTTTTTTTTACACGGTCCATGTTTTGGCAAGACCGCCTTCCTCAGGGGTCCGGATGACGTAGGGCTGTGGTTCCCAACCCTGTCCTGGAGGACCACCAGGCCAATCGGGTTTTCAGGATAGCCCTAATGAATTTGCATGGAGCTGATTTGCATGCCTGTCACCTTCATTATAAGCAAATCTCTCTCATGCATATTCATTGGGGCTATCCTGAAAACCTGATTGGCCTAGTGGTCCTCCAGGACAGGATTGAGAACCACTGATGTAGGGTACACAGATAAAAGTATGAGCTAAAACCAATGTAAGTGCCACTCTGCTTGTTTCAATCCATTTTCATTTTTCTGCTCAAAAATGGTTTTAGCTCATACATTTATCTGTGTACCCTACATCATCCGGACCCCTGAGGAAGCCAGTCTCGCTGAAACACGGACCGTGTAAAAAAAAAGGGTCCGGCAGAGCAATCATACGTGTATTACAAATTCAGACTTTTATTTGTATTTTTATTTTAAAGAGCAAATAATAAATCATCTTCCAGAACATCCACAGTCTTTTGTTTTAATCTTCGGATTCATTTTACTGTGAAACATTGGGTCTTCCTTTTTGTTTGTTGTGCTGTTAGAAACAGCCATGAAGATAATGCCAGAAGGGCAGTAAAGCAGACGGCTTCCAGTGATTTGTGAAAAATTTTCTCTCTGAACATTCTCAGCAGCAATAATACCCGTTTGCACATTGACACTGCTTTTTAAACCTTTTGTTTCTGCATTTTTGTCTTCTAGCCTAAATCATCAAGGGAATCCCTTAATGTCCCAGAGAACATGAAAAAGCAGGTGTTCAGGCTACCATGAAAAATTCAAATTGCTTGATTACTCTACTATGGAAGATGATTTGTTTTACTGTCTGAAATAACACAATTATATTACTTTCCACTTCCATCTGTAGTTACCTCAAAGAAAAGATAAAGGAATAAATTAGACTTATTTTAACTATGTTCTTTGAATAATTACATGAGAGAGTGAACAAGGACTGAAGGTGGAATCTTTCTGGATTCAAAGCAAATACATTTGCTAATGGGTTGGATTTGTATTACGATTCTCTAAGGTATGGTTTTCATTCTGACTTTTCATATTTTATTTAGTAAATTCTAAACTTAAACAAAATAATCAAGACAATCCAAGCAAATATATTCACAAGCGTGTCGTCAAAACATTATCGAGTATTTCTTTGCCTACGCTATCTGGAATGGGCTTGGTTTTCAGCTGGCATGGCAAATGTTTCGAGTTAGGCACTGGTCCTGATCCTTAACTATTTCAATACAGTTGGTGGCATTAATTGGGAAATTCTATAAATGGTGTTTAAATAAGGCGTTACGTCAGTGCCTGTCCCCAAGCCGACCAGCCGCCGCCACCCGCCAGCTTCATTCAATTATCCCCTGCCGCAACTCCAGGAAGGGCCAGGCACGTGCAGCAATTGCATGCAGCTACCATTTGGGTTTTGCCAGGTATTTGTGACCTGGATTTGCCACTGTAGAAACAGGATTCTAGGCTATATGGGCCATTGGTCTGACCCAGTAGAGCTGTTCTTATGCCATATTTTTTAATGCTTGTAATATTTATGACAAAATATGTTCAATAGAACAATCCTTTTTGTTCCACCTCCAGTTCTCATCCAAACAATTTTATATATATATACAGGTATTTATATGATCCTCAGAAACACCACCTTAGACTCCATTACTTCACTGTCATAGGCTTTAAGTGTTGTTTCTCACCAGATCCTATTTTTGTTATCAAAAATATTTAAATAAATATATAAGTGACAGCATTAATTCTTATTAAAGTAACTTATCTTATATGTGGTCGGATACAGTAGTGTGAAGCTTTTTTAACGGATGAACAGCCTTCAAAAACTTTCCAGTGAAACATGTGGGCAAAGTTATCCCTGAAAGGAAGACTAAACTAAACCTTAAGTTTGTATACCGCATCATCTCCATAAAAATAGAGCTCGGCACGGTTTACAGGTAATTCAATAAATGAGGGAAGGACATAATAAGAAATTAGAGGTTATGAAGAGGAGAGCTAGCTTTACGTTTTCAATAGATAGCTTTACGTTTTGGAGAAAAGCCAGGTTTTCAGATGCTTTTGGAATAATTTGAATGAGCCCAGGTTCCGCAGCAGGGCAGGGAGGTTATTCCAAAGCTCAGTGAATTTGAAGGAAAGGGATTTCCCTAATTTACCTGCCTTTTAACGAGGGGAAAGATAGTTTGAGTATGTGGGCGGATCTGGTAATGTCAGGTCTCAAAGAATTCCAGGATAATGGGAAGACCACAGATAAGATAAGTTACTTTAATAAGAATTAATGTTAAGTCACTTATTTATTTACTTACACATTTTTGATAACAAAAATAGGATCCGGTGAGAACCAACACTTAAAGCCTTTGCCAATGAAGTAATGGAGTCTAAGGTGGTGTTTCTGAGGATCATATAAATATATATTTAAAAAAAACTGTTTGAATGAGAACTGGAGGCGGAACAAACTGAACACATTTTGGCTAGATTGAATGCTCTCAATCTAAGTCGAACAGCTAGGTGTTGCTTAAGTGAAATGTAATACAGTAAAACCTTGGTTTGCGAGCATCATTTGTTCCAGAAGCATGCTTTTAATCCAAAGCACTCGTATAGCAAAGCAACTTTCCCCATAGGAAATAATGGAAACTCAAGCCCAAAACTTTAATACAAAATACACATGTGCTTGTATTGCAAGACTTTGCTCATTTAGAACAGTCACTGCAGAGAGAGGAAGAACCATCGGCTCAGTTGTGATGTGTGTATATTATAGGTACTTGTATTGCAAGACATTGTTTGCACATCAAGCTAAAATTTAATCAAATGTTTTGCTTGTCTTGCAAAACATTTGCAAACCAAGTTACTTGCAATGCAAGGTTTTACTGTATTTACTGCGTGAGATCTGATGACCGTCTCTGCAGCAGGATTCAAAAACAAGGCTCTGGCATAGAACAAGTGGCCAAGAAAGAAAAGAATGAAAAGCGGAAGTTACCTGTCCGGCGTCAGGTTGGCGACTGGGGACAGTTAAGCATGCCTTCCGGGAAAAGAGGGATTTGAAGGTGGACAGCGGGATCCAGGCAAACAGGGAGGGACGGCGAGGAGCCGCGCGCGGGGCCACCTTGCAGGTCACGTGGTGCGCCCGCCGGGGAGGGAGCGGAAGAATCCCTCCCACGCGCCTAACACGCAGGGGCGGAGGAAGAAAAGGGGAAATCCGTCCCCGCTGCACGCGAGGGACGTAGGGGAGAGGGAACGCACGCGCCAATCCGAAGCCCGTGCACGAAGAGAGCAAAGCGTTCAAAATGGGGGGGGGGGAGGTAACAAAACGCCACGAAACTTGGGCAAGACGGCTAAGGTAGAAATTCCAACGCGGAACCCGTCCAGCCAATTGCTTCGCTCCCTTCCAGTAACCTCCAATCGGGGACAACACGCCCGCTCGCTCGCGCAGCTGACGTTCAAATCTGGCGCCAAAGCCCGTCCCAGCCAATCCGCGCACGAACCCTTCTTTCCCCTCTTCCAATGGCAGAGAAGGGAGGCCGGGCGCGTGCAGCGGCCGGCCCACCAGCCTTCTGACGTCAACGCCGACGTCGGCGAGAAGGTCCGGGCCAGCTGCTTGACGTCGGAGGGCGTGAGGGCGGCTTGGGGGCCGGCCGCGTGCCACGGCTGCACGCGCCCGGCTCTTCCTTGTCCGGAGTTGCGACGGCGGCGGGGAAATGGCCTCAGCTGGGGGAGGTTGAAAGAAAAGAAACTAATAAAACCAACCAAGCTCAACCGCTTCACCGAAGAGAAAGCGCTCGAAGAAATCACGCCGTTGCATTTGGTGCTAAAATCCTCGGGACTTTTGCTGCAATGCCCTTTTTTCTTCCAAGACTCTAGTTTAGCTTTTGCCTTAGAACTAGGCGTGGCCCTCGAGCACCTGAATACAAGCAGGTGGCTCAAATCTAGCTCGAGAGAGATGACGCCTTCTTGGTAAGTTGCCTTAATATTAGCCCTCATGGTATTTGCCTTCATGACTAGGGCATAATTCAAATTTGTAGGTCAGGTGCTCTGTGAAAATATAGAACAATATTGCCCCAGGAGCCAAATATCAGATATTCAAAGGGAGGCTCCTGACTTTGCAACTCCCCAACTTCTGATATACAGTGACTATTAAAGCTGGCCTTCAGTACCCACCGGCTAGAGCAGGGGTGTCAAAGTCCCTCCTCGAGGGCCGCAGTCCAGTCGGGTTTTCAGGATTCCCCCCATGAATATGCATGAGATCTATTTGCATGCACTGCTTTCATGGTATGCTAATAGATCTCATGCATATTCATGGGGGAAATGC
This sequence comes from Geotrypetes seraphini, assembly GCF_902459505.1. Lineage (NCBI taxonomy): Eukaryota > Metazoa > Chordata > Amphibia > Gymnophiona > Dermophiidae > Geotrypetes > Geotrypetes seraphini. The sequence continues at coordinate 8,813,880 of NC_047102.1, forward strand.
TGAAAACCCGACTGGACTGCGGCCCTCGAGGAGGGACTTTGACACCCCTGGGCTAGAGGATGCAAATATAAGAGACACCATCAACAACTTCTATCGTATCAAGCAGCCTTATGGGGCAAAGACTTAGATAAACTAATTACACACACAAACAACTCTGGAGCATTTAGGAAACACCTAAAAACATACCTGTTCTCGAAATACCTAGGTAACGAATCAGGACAATAGCCCCCTTCGTAATCCCCCCAAATCTGATCTTGTCAACTGTCAACCCCTAATCACTAACTATGAATGCTCCAACCAATTTATGGAATTTTTTCTAATTCATTGCAAACCGCATGGAACTTCACGGTCCTGCAGTATATAAACTGTTCTTACTATTACTAATGCTGTTACTATCAGATGTACACTGCTATACTCTGTAAGTCGCTGCCTGCACAGTTTCTCTTTATTGTAAACCGCCTAGAAGTCGCAAGATTGTTGGCGGTATACAAGAATAAAGTTATTATTATTATTACCCGAGATCCCTTACGCAGGTCCAATTTACTGTAAAGCTTCTCTTGGCATTTTCTATGAAGGCCCCAACCTCCAGGCTTGTCCTTAAGTTATGGTATTGTTAGTGTTTGCTTGTTACCCATTCTGAGCTCCTGGAAGGACAGGATAGAAATTGAATTACATAAACAACCAAACAAAAATTACTTTAGCTGCTACTGAAAAGATACCTTTGTCTGCATATTGGAGTCCTTTTACTAAGGCCCGCTAGCCGATTTAGCGCTAATTGATTAGCGTGCGCTAATTGATTTAGGGGGTGGCACAGTGGTTAAAGCTACAGCCTCGGCACCCTCAGGTTGTGGGTTCAAACCCATGCTGCTCCTTGTGACCCTGGACAAATCACTTAATCCCTCATTGCCCCAAGTAGATTAGATAGATTGGGTTCATAGTCTAAAGCGCACGAGATCAAAGGTGCGCCGACAACTGAGCACAGGACATCATCTCGCCGAAGAAAAAACGTATTTTAAAGGGCTCCGACGGGGGGTGTTGGTGAGGAGCCCCCCACACACACTTTACTTAATAGAGATTGTGCTGGTGTTGGGGGGGTTTGGGGGTTTGTAACTCCCCTCATTATACTAGAAACTTAACTTTTTCCCTGTTTTTTAGGGAAAAAGTTAAGTTTTCAGTATAATGTGGGGGGTTACACCCCTCACCCCCCCCCCCAATATGGCAGCATGAGGCAGCGCGATCCCTATTAAGTAGAGGGGGGGTTCCCCCCACACACCCTGTCAGAGCCCTTTAAAATACGATTTTTCTTCAGCGCGATTAAGTTGTCAGTTGTCAACGCGCCTTTGTCCTCGCACGTCACCGATATTATTTCTCAGCTGAAATTTTGGATGATGGTTTAACGTATCTCACGCGACACTGGGTAGTCTGTGTCTCTTTAAGGCATAAATTGTATAACTAGTCTTTAAAGGAAATCTTTGAAAAAAATGAAGCTGCCGTTTAATTTAGCTACGCTTTTCGTCAGTCATTTGAAAGGGTCTGACCTTCCCGACTCGGTCTATAATTTATCTGGCGCTTGGTCAGTATGTTTGTGTAACTCTAAAAACGGCTGCTTGTCATTCTAATAAAGAAGTGCCTCATTTCAGTCTGTTTGCGTTCTCTCCCCCCCCCCCTTCAACAAAAAGTTTACAGCCAGCAAACAGAAAGGACACCTGTTGTCTGCCTTGAGTCCATTGTGATCTGATGCGGTTACTTGGCAACGAGGAAGAAGAGAGACAGAACAAAGGAGAGTACAGTAAAAATATGGGTGCAAGGTTGACGGGAGGAGGGGTCAAAATACCATCCTTTCGCTGCTCTGTAATACACCCAAATGAGGTGGGCAAACCTCCGTCATGGCCTATACTTCCTATGTCATAGTGTGTTCCGTATTGCATGCCCAAATGGTTAAAAAAAAATGGAAATAGATTGTTTGCAATATTTTTGCTTTTCTGAATGAAACAAATATGAAATCTAAACCAAATCTCCTAGTTTATATTCTTTCATTTTCAAAACAAAAGAATAGCATGAAACCCCTGACTCATGTTGTGGGAAATAAAAAAGCAACAACCGCTAGCCTGATATCACGGTCATCAAAGACAATATGGGGATCTTCATCAACATTTTCCCCCTTTTTTCCAAAACTGTGCTAGCCGATTTAGCGCGTGCTTCCCAATTACAAAAAGAGGCAAGTCACCGGCAGCGTTCTCCAGAAGGAACTTAGGGAGAGAACTCTTTGCGTGCGGCCGTCTCCAGCGCCGTCTTGGTTCTGTCTCCCTCGGTCTCCATCTCGCCCCTTCTGAGTTGTGTGCGATGAGATCTTGGCGCCAAGTATTATAGCCTCACTTCAATAGCGCTCGTGAAACACACTATTCCCTTTCAAAAGAGGCTGATGTTAAGCCTAAAAAAGTTATTTCTTCATACACTTCATAAAGTTCAAATTGAATATATTATGTAAAATAGGATCTCAAGCGCTCGCAGTCACCAGCTAACAGAACAAGTCTTGGCGGGTGACTATTTCACGAGCTATCATCGGTCCTAATATCTTATTTATTGAATTTATAGTGTATGCCTTATTTCATATCCTTGAGGTTAATTCCTCCTTATTTCAATTTTATAATATGAATAGAGTAATACTTAGCTCGGATATGAACATTCAGACCCGGCCCTCTGACCACAATCGCAATAACGACGGAAGATCTCCGTTTCTCTCTCAATTTGTATTACAAGCGCTTCATTCACTCTATTCATATTATAAAATTGAAATAAGGAGGAATTAACTTTTTCAAGGATATTAAATAAGGCATACACTATAAATTCAATAAATAAGATATTAGGACAGATGATAGCTCGTGAAATAGTCACCCGCCAACACTTGTTCTGTTAGCTGGTGACTGCGAGCGCTTGAGATCCTATTTCACATAATATGGCCAAGTATTATAGAACAGCTCATAGCCAATGCTTATATAAATCATAATTGCTGCCAATAATTAGTTGATAGTAGCCAATTATTGTTCGTTGATGGCTTCTTGGTCAAGTTAATTGCATGCACATCTCGGGATCACACCCAAATTTTTGCACTAATGTTATTTTTGTGCTGAGTAGAGTCATATCAGTATCCCAATAAATTTATCTCTCTTTAATTAAAACCAAACAACCACAAACCCTCCAAAGCCAATCTTGCCACGTGCCCGTTTCCTTGCCATTTTTTTTATTTTCAAAGGGATAGTACAAAGGACTTAAAAAAAAAAAAAAAATCAATTTGTTTTCCCGATAGCAAGGCTTTCAGTAACATCATTATACCCCTTCATATCACTGAACAGATTATTTTCACTCTGAAAACTGATTTATTTTATTTTAGTGTCTTGCAAGATGCTGTAGTAATGTCAAAATAATTAAAGGTAGTTTTACGTGAAAAAGAGAGGAGAAAGCTATATGCAAAACCTAATTTACTGCTTCATTGCTGGGGAACTGGGCCCAAGGAAATCTTTTTTCATATCTTTTATTCTTTTTAATTTCTACATCACTTTCTTCATGCCGTACAACCAAAACGCAGCCAATTGAAGCAGAATGATTACATCTGCATTAGAAGTACCTTGCACTACTTTGGTAATTGAAAGAGAAAATTAAGAAAGCGCAGTTTACCCTAACTGCTGCACTGCCGAACGCATATGAAGAATTAATGATCAAATAATTGCTACTGAGAACAATTCGCTGATACAAATTTGCTTTGCTTTCACCTAATTAACCCCCCCCCCCCTTTTACAAAACCATAGCGTGGTTTTTAGCGCCGGCAGCAGCAGTAGCAGCTCTGCCGCTCATAGGAATTCTGTGAGCATCGGAGTTCTTACCGCTAAAAAAACTAGCATAGCTTTGTAAAGGAGAGGGTAAGTTCACAAGGAGCTGAAGTCAAAATTTGAACCCAGTTCCTCTTGTTTCTCAGGCTGCAGCACTAACCATTAATCTACTTTAAAAAAAAACCAAAAAAAAAATCCCTCTCGAAAAACAGACATCGGTGTTCTTCAGCATGCCATCTCGATTCAAAAGAAAATAATATGACCTTTTGAGGTTTTACCCATTTTTGACATTTCTTTTCTCATCCTCTACAGCTGGCTGCCCCACAAATAGTAATTATGCATTACATTTTGCTGAATAGGTCATGCTTATCTCATACTATTTAGAGGTTGCTTCTGCTTCTGTTTGCCCGTGGATTCAAGGGGATGTACAGATTGACCGGGGATGCCTACCATTTTCACAAAACTGTCGCTACCTGTTCTTGTTTCTGAATTTTCTTGGCAAATGTTTGGGTATTAATTTGAGCCAAACAATAACACATCCCAGGCCCACAAAAGGCTCATTAGGAAAGAGAAAGAAATCAAACAAGAAATGGAGCCTCTAGCTTTAAATGTCCACTAAATTCATTGGCAAGTCAAAAAATCATTCATTCCAACTTATGTAGAAATTTATTACACAGCTATTACACGATGGCTAGACGTATCAAACATATATATAATATGTAATCTTTCTACTTGATGTTTTAGGTGTTAATAATGTCCCTAGATGGCCGTATTTTCCTCATCTTCCAATATCTCACAATGGCTTTTGCTGCAAATACCAGGCCGTCTTTTTCCCCCCATTTTTTTATTTCAGTTTGTTGACTGTAAAAGCCAGTAAGATAAATATATCATTACTAATTAGACCCCAAGTCACAGGGAAGTGAGAGCAGACTTGCCCAATGATATACTGAGAGCAACAGATGATTTTCTTGAACTCGTGTCTTGGGATTTCACCAGAAAAATGCTCTGCTGACTAGATCACTCTTTCTTCTTGACATCTCTATTGAAAAGAAAATGGCCTTCAATTCTTTTTCTTGTTTCTCTCGCTGTAATATGCGCTCGGCAGTAGAAGCATGCATCCGAGGATGATTTTTTTTTTTTTTTTTTTCATTTTTCTGCCTTTCTCCTCCAGGTCCACTTTGACCCTTTGCCAAGGCATCCTGCCGTGGACGACAAGCAAAAGAAATGGCAAAAATTTGTAAAACTCCAAAGGTCATGTCGTTTTGCTCCGAATCAGGGAATGAAAGTGACATTCAGAAGCATCTTGATTTTCTCTGCTTAAGAAGGGATTTCAAAGAGCCCTGCATATTGGCACACTTTGGGGAGCCATTTTGGACCAAGTGTGCAAAAACAAAAAGCATCCCTATTTGTGGTATGCTTTTTAGACTCATACGTGCCTATGCCCCTTTATAAAATACTAGTGCAACGCCTGCTGAAATGACCTGTAGCTGCACCAGCTGATATTTGCACAGTTTATAAAGTATGCACATCAATCGTGACTCCACCCATATTCTCTTCAAATTCTACCCTGGAAGCACACTTTTTTACGTGTGGAAATATTCTATAAGAGGCATAATGGGGGTAGTTCTATAATTCGGTGCCACCATTTAGGCACCCCCAAACCAACTTGTAGGAGTCCATTGTATGAGTATTTCAATACCTATGTACCATTGTATAATGCTAAGCATAAACCAACATTAGCATGCCTAAAATGTAGGTGCCATAGAGCTGGCATAAGTAGAAGAACATGAGTTGTCATACTGGTATTGACCGAAGGTCCATCAAGCCCATTATCCTGTTTCCAACAATGGTTACCAGGCAGAAACCCAAATAGTAGTAACATTCTAGAGCTGAGATTGTGATGTCATAATGCCTCATTTCACCAATGCTTAAGACCAACATCATCGGTGATGTCACAATGGATTAATTGTCCTTTACTTAAGAAGATACGAATAGCCTTACTGGATCAGACTAATGGTCCATCTAGCCCAAGTCACAAATACCTGGCAAAAACCCAAATAGTAGCAGCATTCTATGCCACTGATCCAGGGCAAGCAGTGGTTTCTCCCATGTCTGTTTCACCAGCAGTTTATGGACTTTTCCTCCAGGAACTTGTATGGATTACTGCATGAGGTGGGAGGCTCTTAAACTATATTTTGTTATAAAGCATTTTAGTGGGTACCCTACGCATGCCCCTCCCATGTGCTCTCCCCCTCCCTACCATTCAAATTGGTACGATGGATTAAATTCAGTAAATAAATGTGCATTGAGAGCTATTCTACAAATTTGATTTTTTAAATTTTGGACTTTATTTTCCTTTTTTGTTTTTCTACGTTTTAATGGCATTCCTTTCTCTTTTTTTATTATTTGTAAACCGTGCTGTTGCTAAACCGAAGTGCGGTCAAAAATTTAAATTAACGTAATAGTACTCTGAGTTGGGTACCATTTATAGAATACCACCTAGAACTGAGATCCACATCCAATTTTGGGCATGGGGGTTTACAGCTGAACCCCCCCTAAATTCTCTAACACAGTGTGCTTCTTTAGTGAATGTCCCTGACCCACCCATGCTGCCCCCATAGCCTTGGTCCCCTTTAATACTTCACTCAAAAAAAACTACACATGGATCTTTCTAGAACAGCACCTAATGAGATACGCATAAATCCAAATTATTGCCAATTAGCACCAATAATTGATTTTTAGTGCCCGACTACTACTATTATTTATAGCGCTACCAGATGTACGCAGCACTGTACAGAGTCACGAAGAAGACAGTCCCTGCTCAAAAGAGCTTACAATCTAAACAGCCAAGACAGACAAACAGGATGTCATGGATACAGTTAAGGGGAAGGGTTAATCCTCTGGCTGGGTTGGAGGGCAGAGGGGAATATAGGACAATCAAGCCATTGTGACATCACTGATGAGGTTGGCTCTTATTGGTGGAATGAGGCATTATGACATCACAATCTCATCTCTGCTTCCAAAGACTGAAACTCTTCACACTACTACTATGAATTATTTCTATAGCGCTGATGCACGCAGTGCTGTACAGAATCACAAAGAAGACAGTCCCTGCTCAAAGAGCTTACAATCTAAACAGATAAGATAGACAAACAGGATACAGTTAAGGGAAATGGATAATCAGCAGGCTGAGTTGGAGGGCAGAGGAGTAGGGTTAAGGATTGAAGGCTATATCTAAAAGGTGGGTTTTCAGTTTGCTTTTAAAGAAGGGAAGGGAAGGGGCCTGACAGACAAACTCGGGTAATTTATTCCAGGCATAGGCATATTAATTATTTCTATAACGCTACCAGTTATATGCAGTGTCACAAAGAAGACAGTCCCTGCTCTAAAGAGCTTACAATCAAGACAAGACAGACAGACAGACAGGATGTCATGGATACAGTTAAGGGGAATGGTTAATCTGCTAATAGCACATACAGGTTCATTACTCAATTACATCATGCATGCATAATGGGCATGTGTCCAAATTTGCTCGTGTAATTTTGAGCGCTATTTATTGAATTCCTCTGCATGCAAAAAAGTTGTATATTTACAGAATAGCACTTAGGCAGCAAGGAACATAAACAAGCACACGGTTATATTTGTACATTTCAAGATTTTAAACATTTACCTGTGTTGTGGCTGCTTAAACGTTGATGTCCAGTTTATAGAACTGATCTTCACATGTGCATATCTTGGCATATGCATACAAAAATTTCCTTTTATAATTAGGCCTGTTATGCATATTTTGAAAAAGAAAATAAATTATGTATTTTGTATTTTACAATTAGCAAGCATAAAATTAGCCTAATAGAAGCATTGCACTTCTCCTGAATCTATTTGTGTGGGAAATGTGAAGACACAATGCTTGAGTACCTGATTGTAAAACCACTTAGATAACCTTGATAGGTGGTATCCATGTTCTAAAAGTAATTAAGGCACCTTTATAAAATCCTGAAATCTCCCATACAATATACTGTTTCTCCCGGGCAAGAGTAACTCAGTGCACAGTGGTATAGCGAGGGTAGGACGTGCCCAGGGTGAAGGCACCCCCTCGCCTTCCTCTCTACACCCCAGCTCCTTCCAGATATGCACATACGTTTTGCGCATCAGTTTGAGCTCCATCCTTGGGTACATCCTCTTGGAAATATGTGCTGTGTAAGTCAAGTGGGTATGAATACACATTATTTAAAACATTTATGCGTATAATCAGTGTGGACATGTTAGCATCTATATTACAAAATTATTACTCACATACCATCTACCAATATGTGCTATGTTGTATGTTTTCCTAACAGAGGAATTGTATACATTACCTTCTTGAACACAGAAAGTTCAAGTTGTTTGTTGTTTCACAAAGCAGAGTACAATATAATATTCATAATACACTTATAAATGTAACTGATATACAATACTTAAAATACTCCCCAACCCTAGTGGACAGGATAGGGGGGGGGAGCAAAATATTGCACATATGTTTGGAAACCAAATGCATGTATACTTAAAAAAAAACCCAAAAACAAATAAACACTAACAGGACTGGTTCTTTATCCTGCAACCTAAAGCAGATGCCCTAAGACACCCAAATTTTGTAATGCATTTTAGGCGGGCAGTTTCCATTCAGGAGATTTTAACCTGTGTTAAAGCGTCCATTATGACTAGCCTGGGGGTTCAGTGGCTATGCTGAGTTCTGTCATGTACAGAGACATTAGATGACTTGATTCCAGACATAGTTTCTGCTCCTCGGACTGGCCAGAGTGCCGGAGGGAGCACGGTTATTGCACAATGGTGACACCTAGTGACCAGACTCAGGATGCAAGTTTGCCAGGTTCCAAAGCGAATTGGTTCAACTGGGTTCATGTGGAAGAAAATTGAACATGAAAAGTATTAGAAAAAAAAAAAAAAATCCAAAACACTGGGTGGTTGCAAATGAAAGCCCAAAATCCCATGTTCTTAATAAAAGGTGGCTGTGATTTAGCTGGAAGATCAAAGGACTGTGGCGAGTACACACACAAATAAAGTGATCTGCTTTCCTCCTAAGTACTTTAGACTAAATCAAAGACTTTTTTCCCTATATCAATGGCAAATAAATTCAGCAGTTGGCAGAAAGAAATAGACAGAGGACAGATCCATCATCTTGACCAGTATCTTCAGTTTTCCCGCTGGAACAAAATTCATCTAATATATAAAAGCCCAGAAATAAATCAATATTGTGCCAAAGCTGTCTAAAAGCAATACCATAGATTTAATTTGTCATAGAGCAGGAATGTCTGGATTATAAATACAGGTTTTTTTTTTTTACTAAGGTGCGCTAACCGATTTAGCACATAGGGGATGATCCTATAAAGGGCGCATAAATGCTAAGGCAGCAGTATATGTCGGTTCAGAAAGGAGTGGTGGTTGCATAGGATGATTGAAAAGAGTTTGTACGTTTTGACTATCATAAAATAACTACAAGACTCTCGAGGCAGGCCTTTGTGAGCCGAAACACGATCATGTCGTCTACCACAATAAAAGAGGTTGAACACCAATTGGTCACCTTTATTGTTTTGTTTGCTGTTTACTGGTGTGAAGGCAGTTTCTCCTGTTTTGTTCTCTCTAAAATAATTACTTCAACATTTGTGCATTAAAAAAAAATCTCTATTTCCCAATTTAAGGGATTATATTGATCTGGAGAACCAGGAAATACAGATTAAGATTGTGGGAGATTTTCTTTTTGTTGTTTCCCCCCCCCCCCCGACCTCCCCTTTGTTGATTCTGTATCCACAGCAACTGTGGACAGAGAAAGGCAATGCAGTATGGTTCATAGTCATTCGCACGCCGGACTTCGGCGCACCGACATTGCAGCGCCGACAAATCGGCGCAAGACCCCCCGCGCGCCGCCTAAAAAGTTACTTTTAAAGAGCAGGGTATGAGTGGGGAACCCCCCCCTCAGTTTACTTCATACTCTTCCCGCTGCAGTGGGGGAGGGGGTTTTGGAACCCTCCATTATAGAGTAAGCTTAACTTTTTCCCGATTTTTTAGGAAAAAGTTAAATTTTCTCTATAATGTGGGGGTTGCACCCCCCCAACATCAACGCGAAGAGTATGAAGTAAAGTGGGGGGGTTCCCCCACCCCCTCTTCGGAGCTCTTTAAAAGTAACTTTTTAGGCGGCGCGCTGGGGGTCTTGCGCCAAATTGTCTGCATTGCAATGTTGGCGCGCCGAAGTCTCGCGCGTTTTTGTCCCATCACCATGTAGTATGCTTTCCTCTGAGCAGACTTTATTAAAATATATATATATTTTTTTGGGGGGGTCCTTTTACAAAAGCGCGTTAGCTTATAATGGGCGTGTTAGCGTTTAGCGCATGCATAGATTTAGCACACGCTAAAACAGCTAACGCACCTTTGTAAAATAACTCCTATATTTTGAAAACGTCTCACTTTAGACTGAACATACAAGGTTTTCAGTGACATGAATTATACCTCCGTTAGAGCTTGAAGACTTACCATACATAACACCCCCTGCAAATGTTACGCTTTTGTTATCCATGGGTCACCTACTATCCTCTTTGGATTATATAATGCAACATTGATCATAATGAGTCTTGATAAGAAGATAGGGCTGACGGAGCATCCATGACATTATAAAGTTATGAATAATGGATAGGAGTGCTCACAACCCACCTCCGCCATGCTGTGCGACCTTTGATATAGAGTGAGGTTAAGCCACTTAACCTCTCTCTGTATCAAAGGTTAAATTATGAGATTGCTGTGACAAGAAACTTTCTTATTATAGAATGTATTTTGTACCTACCACTAAGTTATCAAAATACTTAAACTTCTGTTGTTTTTTGAGCCAAATTTGGTTGCATAATTTATTTACAATGTACATGCATTTCTCCTCAGTCACTTTGCTTCTTGTTTTTCTCTCCTGTTATATATTTATTGAATTATTATTATTCCCTCTTCCTTCCTTAAGAACATAAGAATAGCTTTACTGGGTCAGACCAATAGTCCATCCAGCCCGGTATCCCGTCTTCATGGAGGCCAATCCAAGCCAAGAGTACCTGACAAAAATCCAAATAATAGCAGCATTCCATGCTACTGATCCAGAGCAAGCAGTGGCTTCTCCCTTCTCTGTCTTAACAGCATACTATGGACTTTTCCTCCAGGAACTTGTCCAAACCTTTTTTAAAAGCTAGGTACATTAACTGCTCTTACCACATCCTCTGGCAATGCATTCCAGAGCTTAACTATTCCTTTTATTGGTTTTAAAAGTATTTTCCTGTAACTTCACTGAATGTCTCCTGGTCTTTGTAATTTTCGACGGAATGAAAAATTGATCAACTTGTACCCGTTCTACTCCACTCAGGATTTTGTAGACTTCAATCCTATCTCCCCTCAGCCATGTCTTTTCCAAGCTGAAGAGCCCTAACCTCTTTAGTCTTTCCTCATATGAGATGAGTTCCATCCCCTTTATCATCTTTATCTATGTCTGTTATGTTTGATAATAATTGTTTGTTCATTCCTTTTCATGGGTACTGAAATCAGATTGTGAGCCCATTGGGGCAGAGAGGGAAATTACTTAAAGTACCTGATTAGATTGTTAAGAACATAAGAATTGCCGCTGCTGGGTCAGACCAGTGGTCCATCGTACCCAGAAGTCCGCTCCCACGGTGGCCCTTAGGTTAAAGACCATTACCCTAACAGAGACTAGCCTTACCTGCTTACGTTCCGGTTCAGCGGGAACTTGTCTAATTTTGTCTTGAATCCCTGGAGGGTGTTTTCCCCTATAATAGCCTCTGGAAAAGCGTTAAAGTTTTCCACCACTCTCTGGGTGAAGAAGAACTTCCTTATGTTTGTACGGAATCTATCCCCTTTAAACTTTAGAGAGTGCCCTCTCGTTCTCTCCTTTCAGTTCCTTCATTACCCTCAGATGGATGCCATCCAGTCCCAGGGATTTATCATTTTTAAGCCTATCAATCTGCCTGCATACCTCTTCTAGACTGACCGTCAACCCTGTCAGTTTCCCGTCTTTGTTTCCTGCGTATAGCCTGTCGGCTTCTGGTATGTTGTGTATATCCTCTCCTGTAAATACAGATTGAAAAAAAATGTGTTCAGTTTGTCGGCAATGGCTTTGTCCTCCTTTAGCACTCCTTTTATTCCATGGTCATCCATCGGCCCCACCTTTCCCTAACGCTTCTTTGTAAAAGGAGCCTTTAGTACAAGATAAGTGATCAAATCAAATTTTAATAAAAACTTGATACTTGAAAAAAAACTTTAATAATAATAATCTTTTAATAATAATTTTTAATAATACTGTAGGTTAGTGACTCCAGTGGTAAATGAATAACATGACTTCTGATCAGCTTTGCAAACTGCTTTATTCTGCTTCATGGGAGAATAGACAATGGCAGCTTGATTCCTAGCTGTAATATCACCAAACTAGCACTAGGGGGGTTACTGTTAATGTTTTGAACCTAATACTGGCAGGGACAGGACCAACTGGGGATCATTCTTACCCCAGACCAGATAGACACTCAAAATTGACCAAGGTAGGCTCAGGAAAGAATTTGGGATGGGAGGTGGTTTTTTTTTTTGGGGGGAGACCCAGAGAGACCTGGGGATTGGAATACTTCTATGATGTGTGTGCCTTACCCTCCTGACAAATCTTTTAAGTGGTGACATATATAACATGAGAATGATCTTGGTAATGCACTAGACGAAGTGATAGCAGAATATACAGAACAATTATTATTGTAAATTTCATTCATGACCACTAGGAGACGCCTACATTGTAAGAGAGCTTTTTCTCATTTGAGAAATGATTACCACAAAATTCCACTGCACTGGTGGATTAGGAAGGCTTCATTCAGAGAATAGTTAAGCTCTAGAACGCGTTGCCAGAGGTTGTGGTAAGAGCAGATAACGTAGCTGGTTTTAAGTAAAGTTTGTACAATTTCATGGAAGAAAAGTCCATAGTCTGTTATTGAGAAAGACATGAGGGAAGCCACTGCTTGCCCTGGATCAGTAGCATGGAATGTTGCTACTCCTTGGGTTTTGGCCAGGTACTAGGGACCTGGATTGGCCTCCGTGAGAATGGGTTATTGGGCTTGATGGACCATTGGTCTGACCGAATAAGGCTATTCTTATGTTCTTACTGTTTATGGTATCTACTCAGAGTAGTATGGGAACACTGAATTAAATATAGATATACTAATATGTGGGTTGTCTACAGCTAGACTTACATATATTAGAGGCATGCACAGATATTTTTTTTTTCCTTTTCATTTGCCATTTCTTCTTTTTTTGTTTCATTTGTTTAAAATTTTTTTAAAAAAAAATCCAAAGCACATTTATGGAAAAAAAAAATCATTGGGTCCGGACCCTCCTTCCTCTCTACACCATGAAAACAAAAACCTCCTAGGTCCTCTTCCCATCCCTTTCACTCTTATGGTCCTCAGTCTCTTCTCCATTCTCTGGAGATCACTCAAGCCCTACCATAACAGTCATAGAAACTGGTTCCAACCTATCCAAGGACAGCACTGTTTCGAACTTCACCAAACAGCGGAATGGGGCTCAGCAGCAATGAGACTAGAATCAGTTTATTGGATGGCAAAAATTCAAAATGGTGCTGGCCTCATGTGGGCTGGTACCATTTTTGTGTCATTGCATCAACAGACGGCATAAAACGTTCAGAGTATCTGGGGATAAGATCTATGATTTTTATCATTAATTATATTGACACAAAAAAGTCCAGTCTTCAAAAAGCAAAAATGAAAGATATTTTGTTAGTTCTGCAGTTGTTTCACTTTAAAAACAAAACAAAAAAAATAATGAAATTGAAATGTTGTTGAAACGTTGTGTTCTATCTCAGACAAAGGTATATCACTGCTATGTACTGTGCACAGGGGAAAGAGTTGCAGAAGCATTAATGTAGAGAGCCATAGCAATCAATTTTAAGGAATTATAGCCTGACTGGCTTCTTTAATTCCCTTAAGTGCTCCGCTGGCATGGAGGTCCATTCAGTTTTGGGGGACAAGCACTGAAGTAACTTGAGTGATATCACAAATCGTTAACTCTTTCAAACATTTTCTGAGAAAAAAAAATATCAAAACAAAACCTTGGGAATAGCTGAAAATGGATGCACTTCATACACACCAGGCCAGATGTTATTATAGAATACTTGGAGGTGGAGTATCAATATGGGCTACCATTAAAACAGATTATTTTACTATAAATACAGGCCCCGTTTTATGTAGTGAGACCCTGGGCTAATTTAGCCTGACGTTTTGCAAAATAACCCATCTTTTAACAGCAGCCTGGGTTGATAACTTCCCCCTTAGACTCAATAAAATTGAGATATCTTACACCCATCTATGCTGACAATAGGCGGTTACTTATACCTCTTCCCTCCCCTCCACACACACATTTTACCAAGTTTGACATTTAGCTTAAAGGGGGTGGGTACGTTAACTGTCTCCCCCTCAAACGCTCAATCAATGAATGTTTCTTTCACACGAGGGTAGAAATATCACTCTGTATTTTTTGCTGAGACTATCTGATGCACATAGTTTGTAATAATGATACTACTCATTGGATTGGTATCATTTTTGTAGACATATGTATTTCTTACTCCTTTTCTTTCATTATAGCTCGGCAGGGGCCTGTACTTTCAGCATACTGTGTTGGAAAATTTAATTGTCTCTTTGCCTAATATCCCAATGAAAGGCGTTTAAAAGGAATGAAAGCAAATAAACCAAACAGTGTTCTGGGTAACCTTTCAGCCAGTCTCCAAAATCTAGCTTCCTACAATGAAACTGATCTAAAAATTATGTCTGGCGTGTTTCTCCGCCTCTCCTTGGGCTGTTCTCCAATAGCGTTTAAACGTTTCATCTGATTTCATTCACATTTTTGCCATGAATAGTATACCCAGTGGTCCCATTTTGAATTTTTTTCATTTGCTTCCAACATTCTTGATGTGTAGAATCATTTTTATACCTCACTTTGCCCCATAGGCAAAAGAGACAATTAATTTCATTGATAATCTCAGTGAGGTCACAGTACATGGTGATGTCATAAAGATGTCCTGCCCTCGGTCACTGACTGTAGGCCTTTGATAACACAGTTTGAAATGCGACAACAAGAAGAATTGAACACCCGAGAGCAAATCACGATGACTGAACAGTCATATTCATATTCAAATTCCTGTTCCAGAAATAGAAACAAGGCATTATGAAATTATTATAAATCGCCTAGATACTGCATTCATTCCATACATCTGCAACACAAAGGTACAATCCCATCGATTCTATATATGCCACTCAAAAACTGGCACTTTACTTTGCATGTGCATCAAAAAACTGAATGAGTGTCGGGAATGTCACTAATTGACTGCCAACCATCAATTATTGATATTAATTGGTATTCTAAACAAAATTGTATGCACATCTCACTGTGTACTATTCTATAAAGCATGACTTCTCAATAAGGCAAATCAATTTTTTTCTTCCCTAAAGTCAACTGTAGCTCTATTTCACATTTGCTCCAGGGATCAAAACATATAGAAAATATATATTTTTAGGACTTCAGCGGCACCACTCAGAGCTCAATAAACTCCCAGGGCCTGATTCTCAAAAGGGCACCCTGATTATAGGCAATGGTAGGCATTCTACTGCTATCTAATGAACCGATCGAGACTAAACTAAACTAAAACTTAAGCTTATATAATACCGCATCTTCTCTATAGGGACAGAGCTCGACACGATTTACAAGAGTTTAAGAAAGGAAACTATAATAAGAATTAGTGGTTATATAGAGAGCAGCGGAAATTACATTTTTGAAAATAGCCACGTTTTCAGATGTTTTAGAAATAATTGGAAAGAGCCCATATTACGCAGCTGGACAGGAAAATTATTCCAAAACTCAGTAATTTTAAAGTAGAGAGATTTCCCTAATTTTCTGATTTAGATAACGCCTTTTAACGTTAAAAAAAAATCAATGCGGCAAATGACGCCTACAATATAGGCTACTGTCTCATGCCTACAGAAATGCCTATAGAGACCTAAGGCCGGCATAGGCATGCCTAGGTGCTTCCCTAGGCCTGAGTCAGATGACTTAAATGTAGGCTTGTAAAACACTGGCCTACATTTAAGGCATCTGTACAAAAAAATGGACGCAGTTCTGGACGTGGCGTCAACCGGTGACTGACCTATTTTCCAGGTGCCGTTTCCAGAGTCAGGTCCTCACTGCTCTGAATTTTATGCGCCAGCCTCTTCGTCAGTTCTTTGTTCATTAAATCTAAACCAAATTGTCATTTAAACAATCGTTTCTACTATTTTATTTCTTTAGGCAAAATGTCACTTTATCTTTTTCAATTGTCCAACAGCCAGGGGGCATTTTCATCCAACATATACCACGTTTCGCCACAAGGGCATTCTCAAGGACAAACCCCTGCAAAAATGCACTCTTAGTAGAGTGCCATATGTTCCAGGATGTACATAAATATGTTCTAACATTTTAACTGCCCTCACCTACTCTTTCCTAATAGGCCACAAACCCCAGCTCTTTCTGGACTAAGATGGCAATGGCGTCCTGCCTCATTTTTTGACTCCTGCTCTTATCGGATGATTTACTCCACTCATCACAATCTCTCCCGGTTTAAAGCAGCGACGTCCACTCAATCTCGGCATTGAGACCGAGAGGAATCACTGTCTGTAATAAGAAAATCCAATGTTGTTCCTTAAAATGTAAAGCTTTTCATACATTTCATACTTTCAAAATCCTATATGGTATCCTCCCTCCCTTTATCCCTCTTTCTTGGAATTCCTCAAACCCTAATACCACCAGATCCTCCCACAAATTAAAACTATCCTTCCCCTCGCTAAAAGGCATTTCCCACACAGGAAAGTTAGGGACATCCCTCCACTTCAAAATCACTGAGCTCTGGAACAACCTTACCTCCCCTCTTCGGAACTTGAGCTCTCTCCAAGTTTTCCGCAAACATCTGAAAACCTGGCTTTTCTCAAAAATTGTAAGTCTCCCTCCAACTTAGGAATCAAGGAAACTCTTATATCTTGGCATCCCAAGTCCTCTAAATTTTCTTCACACTTCTACCTCTAACTCTCTGTTGTAGTTATTTCCTATTTCTCCTACTGTAAACCGCGTCGAGCTCTACGAACGTGGAGATGATGCGGTATACAAACCTAAGGATTAGATTAGATTAGTTTACCCACCCAACTGCTACATAATATATTATTCTCCACCTAATATCTTCTATTTGATGTTGCTTCTTTTTTCAATGGTTCAGTAAAGGAGCTTACGCTCCATTCCAAATCGTGATTTATGTTCATTTAATCGCAGTTTAGTTTATGTAGGGCGGACTAACCGTCCTTCTAACTTGCAAGGACAAACTATAATATCTACTATATTTGCAGTATTGCAATTTCTGTTCTTCAGTTTTATCGCACACTTCATTTGAGGATTACACGTCTCCCTCCGTATTCGCTGTGATAGGGGATTAACAGAACCACAAATACAGAAAAACCGCAAATAACTTTTTCATATGTTATTCGCTGTTTTGTATTAAAAACCATCGTGAATATAGTGAAACCGCGAATAACATGGTGGGAGACCTGGTCTGTTCCTGAAGGAGAGGCAAAACACGGTGAAGAAAGTGCTGGGAATCAGCGATTTTCTCTGTAAATGCTTGGAATTAGTTATTTCTTTATGCAAGCTGATGTAATTTGGGGGAGGGAGGAGCCATCAAGCTAAAAACCGTGAATAATCAAAACTGTGAATGCTGAAACCGCAAATATGGAGGGAGAAGTGTACACCATTCAACCCCTATTAAAGCCTGCTCAAACCACTGGCAACTCCCGCAAGATTCACGGGATCCTGTTCCACTATTCTGTTGCACAGTCTCAAATTTCTTTTTTTTTTTTTTTTTTTTTTTTAACATTATCATTTATACAAATAATAATACAAGGAACATAATATCACAATTTTCAGAAATTAAAGAATTAATCTTACATTACTTTCATTTGTCCTCAAGTCCTCATTACGGGGGATTATCCTGATCTTAACTTCAACTATAATCAGAAATATAATCAAGATCTTAAAACCAAGATCAATTTAAACAGTGCATTATTCTACTGAACTCATATTACAGTTAAATCAAGTGGCAATTACTTGTGTTTCAAATTTCTGATGAACTAAACATGCCGATATTTCGGGGCACTGATTTTTGTGAGCCATTTATAGAATTCTCTCCAGTGTATATATCTCCTACATTCAGGTTAGGCAGCAACTAAGTAGATTGGTTACTGCCTCTTCTGCATTTTGTGGATCGACTGGCCATTTGCTTTCTGTAGCAATGCAGTGATGTCCATTGTATAGTGTCGTTTTCATGGTACAAAGCAACTACATTGCCCATATCCTTAGCAATGTTTGCAAATTCTGTTGCATCTGTTTAACCATAGACATAAGTCATTTGTAGCTTGTATCCAAAAGGACTGAGTGTTGCTAGTTTACTCATCAACAAGTGAGAGATTAAAGTGCGTGAAAATCCTTTACAATCTCCTGACACCACTGGAATTTTCCTTAGGCGTAAACTGGGGAAAGATAAACAGCGGAAGAAATTCTATACACGCCATTCAGAAACGGATGCTGAAAAAAGTCCAGCGTTGGTGACCTAGTGAGGGTAAGAGGTGCCTGGGGCTGTGGCATCCCTCCCTTGCCCTCTTCTCCTTCCCCACCCCCTGCTGTGTGTGCACCCCCTTCCCTTCTCCCGTGCCTCTTTAACTTCCCCAGCATGAGCAGCATCACCAACTTGCTGTCCGCACTGGCATCGGCTCTCCCTCTGTTGCCACTTCCTAGGCACAGGACCCGGAAGTGACATCAGAGGGAGAGCCAAAGCCGGCACGAGCAGCATATTGGACTTGCAGCTTGCACGGTAGAAGAGCTAGAGGCACCGGTGGGGGGGGGAGGGAGGAGTGAATGCACGCGCAGAGAGGAGGGGTGCCGGTGCTATGTCTTGGTGCCTGGAGTGGACCACATCCCCCGCTTTTCCCTTTACTATGCCTTTTCATCGCTAAGAGCTATTCTATAAAGGACACATACCTTTTATAGAATAATGCCTAGCGCTGGTTTCTGCACCCAACTCTAGGCATCAGACTTACACCTGTTGGAACCTTATGCAAATCCTAGCTCCCGAGTTAGGCACAGAGACCCATCATGCTTTAACACTGCATACAACCTTTAGGAACTCCCATGACCTTCCTATGCCCCTCCCTTGGCCACACCCATTTGGGTTGCCCAGCATTCTAGAATAGCATGCAGCCAGATGCGTGAGCAAATCTTAACTCATGCCAACTAACAGCAATGATTGTTAACATCCAATTGATAGTTAATGCCTCGTTAACCAATTGAGTTGTATGCACATCTCGTCAGTGTGCCCACATTTGGGTGTCATATGTAGAATCTGGGTGAATATGCATATTTGTTTGCTTCTACCGACACCCAGTCCATTGGAATACACTTGCACCTTCTGTTTTGGACATCGCAAGCTCCTCATTAAATAGGAAAGGGGTGGAACTGGAGCCTCACAGTTGGCATAGCAGACTAGGAACCAGTTACTTCACTTTTCATTGTTTTAGGTAAACTTACGGCCTGTTTTACAAAGCCGCGCAGCAACTGCCCCGAACCCTTTTAAATCCCTATGGGCTTTGGGGCTATTACCGCGCAGCAGCTGCTAGCGCGGCTTTGTAAAACAGGCCCTTAGATTATAAGTCAGTTTGAAAATAGCTTATTCGCCCAAATGTAACTCACTTTGAGCACAGATTTAGAAAAATAC
Source organism: Geotrypetes seraphini (assembly GCF_902459505.1). Lineage (NCBI taxonomy): Eukaryota > Metazoa > Chordata > Amphibia > Gymnophiona > Dermophiidae > Geotrypetes > Geotrypetes seraphini. Next base: position 8,833,578 of record NC_047102.1, read on the forward strand.
AAGAATCTAAAGTTAAAAAAAAAAAATCACTCCAAGATGAAGCAGTACTGATCAGTAACCTTGTACTGCAGAACAGAAAATATTAGTGTTAAAAATAATTTGCATTTTCACAGGTGCAGACAGCATTTGCATAATCATAAATCAGTTTGACAGGGAAACTATTAGCAGCTAAAGATAGGCGAAGTAATGTAAGCAGTCCAATTAGCATCAAGCTGACTGACTCTGGGAGAGGAGGAAGCAACTGAGCCTTTATGAATCAGTGACATCTACTGGCCTGGTTCGGGATGGTCACCTACTGGAGTTCTAGAGAAACCTGTTATACTCTGCCAACACTCCATGGTTTTTATAGTGAAGAGTTGACTAGGTAGGTGAGAAAAGAGGGTTACAAATTGGGTGGAGGGGCAGGTATAGAGAAAATCCTCTGTAGATGCTACTAATGTCTCATCTCCAAAGCACCAGTAAGTTCTGTTGTGAATGACCTGGGATTCTACAGAACAAGTGGAAGTTGATAGGCAGAACAATAAAATTATTCATGCAAAATAGGATTCCAAACATAAAATACATATTTTATGACATTCAATATACCGTATTATATTACCAATAGGACAAATTGGACACCTAAAAATGTCTGCCTCGATACTCAGGAAGATAATACATGCCGTGGTCAACATTCAGAATAATTTTTTGCAGAAAATTTCAAAGTAAACTTTTGAGGGTGCAAGAGGGGACTTTGTAATGGACGACTTCTTATGCACTTGTTCGAGGGGACCAAGAGGAGATTTGCATCGTGCCAGTATTCAATGCTACTTGGTTAAATTATCCAGATAAGTAGGACTGCATAAATTGCTGTCCTAACTAATCTAACACCACCTCTGGTTAGGATTTGGCCCAACGTTGGCTGAAATCCAGTTAGAATCAGCATCTAGCTAAAAATGGATTTCTCACCCCAGAATATTGGCCTCACTGTTTTTCATACATACATTATTACAAAATATATTTCTGTCAAGAAGCTAAATAAATTTTAAATAGGAGCATGAGGAAGGATTGAGGATATACTGAATATTCAATGTAGGTTTTTATTTCAAATTATTTGCACATCTGTTGTAAATACAGAAAATATTTCTGCCTCTAATTAGAAATTGATAGGGATTGTATTATATTTTGTCCTTAAAAGGTAATTTCTTCCTAGAGACACTTAGGGCCTGTTTTATAAAGCCACGCTAGCGGCTGCAGTGCAGTAATGGCCCCGAAGCCCATAGAGATTTAAAGGGCTTTGGGGCAATATAACTGGCTTAGAAAATTTCAGGAAATCTGGAAACTTGTTGGGCCATTATAAATTCTAGGTGCTACAATTTCACCCTTCTGGTTGTATCATTGCATAAACTCAGTCAAAGCATAGAGTTTTATCCTTCCTCATGAATTAGAAGGCTGTTTACTAAACCTTCTCTCCTAATTAGCAAACTTCTCCAAAAATTCCCTCTGATCAAACAAATCATCCCTTCAATTCCCGTCCAGATCAGCCCCCCTTTCAGTTACCCTCAATCAGCATGCTTTCCCTTTCAACATTCCCCCAATCAGAAAGCCCTCCTTCAAGTACTCCTCAGACTAACATTTCACCCTTCCCATCATACCCGATCCTTCCTTGCACTCCTTAAAGCTATCCCTGGTCTTCTAGCAGTGTCCCTGTGCTATACCTTATTGTCTGTTGGTTACAAAATGGCAGCATGGACCCCTGGTGGTAGTACTTCAAGACTACCACTAGAGGACAAATCTACCATTTTTCACCCTAACTCGAGTAGGGAAGGAGTGAAGGAGAACCTCTTCTGCCCCATTTAATAGACCAGTGGTTCCCAACCCTGTCCTGGAGGACCACCAAGGCCAATCGGGTTTTCAAGCTAGCCCTAATGAATATGCATGAGAGAAATTTGCATATAGTGGAAGTGACAGGCATGCAAATTTGCTCCAGGCATATTCATTAGGGCTATCCTGAAAACCTGATTGGCCTGGTGGACCTCCAGGATAGGGTTGGGAACCACTGGTCTATTATATGGGGCAGAAGAGTTTCTCCTTCACTCCTTCCCTACTCGAGTTAGGGTGAAAAATGGTAATTTGTCCTCTAGTGGTAGTCTTGAAGTATTACCACCAGGGGTCCATGCTGCCATTTTGTAACCAACAGACAATAAGGTAGAGCAGAGGGACACTGCTAGAAGATCAGGGATAGCTTTAAGGAGTGCAAGGAAGGATCGGGTATGATGGGAAGGGTGAAATGTTAGTCTGAGGAGTACTTGAAGGAGGGCTTTCTGATTGGGGGAATGTTGAAAGGGAAAGCATGCTGATTGAGGGTAACTGAAATTAGATTACTAGACTACTAGGTAAGTGCAATGGAGGATTAGAGATGAGGGGGAGAGTGGTTTGTTGATACATTTGATTAGTGCAAGGGGGATTCATGGGGATGTTGGCCTTGGGAGAACTTGAAGTAAAGGTTTGCTGAAGGCGTGACATGACAGGGAATTGAAGGGAGGCTTCCTGATTGGAGGGGAATTGAAGGTGGTTGGCATTTGAGCGGGATTCACTGACATTTGTTTTGCATTACACATTCTCTGCAGGTAGTAGAGGTGCATTCTCCTTATCTCATGATGCATATAGTGGAGACAGTCGGTCATTTTCCAGAGCAGATTCTTGCCATGTCACCTACATTCACGGCCTTACCACTCCTGTAAGTAAAGATCCATCTTCATTTTATATTCACTAACTGTAAACTTAAGATAAAAATCCTTGTGACTGTAATAAAAAAAAATATTGAACAATATGAATTTCCTTCAGGCTCTGCCTTTAAAGTTAGTGCAAGAATATTAATAAGCCCAGTATTAGTATAATTGGTGTATAACTATAATAACCATGGCTTTTCCCTCTGAATCAAATATAAAAACATTTTTTCCAAATCCAGGTTTTAAGATTGGTTCCCCCCCCCCCTCAACAGTAATAAATAGTTCCACCCTTCAGACAACCAAAGGGTCTTTCTGAGTATAATACTGCTCTTGAACAAGGCCAAAAAATCTTTAGTTACATTTTCAGACATTTTTGAATTAATCTTAATTTTGGGGTGTGGGTTTTTTTCAGTTTATTTCATATAAACATCTTAATAAAAACTTTTTTTTAAGGCATGTTAGAACTCTTTAACACGTGCTTTAATTCATGGGTTCCTATGCATATAATTGATTTGGGCATTAGACAGACATTAATAGTGTTAAAATAACGCACATCCTTATCGAACACCCTTCCTATTTACCATTTCTTTCTACTTAAAAATGCATAGTTTTATCCCTGTACTGGCAAATTAGATGCAAAGCTTTTGATAAGGGAGGCTAAACGAGAATTTGAGAAGAAGTATGTCGTAGAAGCAAAATCTCTTAGCAAAAACGTTTTCAGGTACGTTAGAAGCAGAAAGCCTGCGAGAGAGTCGGTTGGACTGTTAGGTCATCAAGGAGAAAAAGGTTCACTCAGAGAGGACAAAACCATGGCAGAGAGATTAACCCCCTCTTTTGCTAAGGCATGCTAGCCAATTTAGCACGCCTTAGTAAAAGGACCCCTAAATTAATTTTTTGCTTCAGTCTTTACTGAGAGGGATGGAAAGGAGCTATCTGTGACAGAAATAGTATTTAAAGGTAATGATACAGAAGAACTGGAGAAAAAAAAAACATCTTGGTGACTTTGGAAGGTGAAGCAAGCCAAAGTGTCAAGTTAAAGAGCAGTAATTGTGCATCTCCCATTAATGTTGTATTTCCCCTTGCGACTCTTGGTGGTTGCCTTGAGTGTGCTTGTTTCCTGGGCAGGACTTAGGCGGGGTTGCCAGTGCTATCAGCGGCCATCCTAGGGAAATAGAGAGTTAAGTGGCGTGCTCAAGGCCACAAGGAACTGATTTTGCATTTGAACGTTGGTCTGCGGCTCTAACCTGCTTCATCTCTACTATTAAGAACCTGTAACACAAGGTTAACCAATGTCGGTCCTCGAGGGCCAACAAACAAAACGAGGCAAAAGAGATGTCGTCAATCAACCCAGTTACTTTATTAATACAAAATTTAAAAAGACATCAAAGTCTATGGTTGACCAGTCTTTCCATGAAAGATCCAAGTCTGTAATTAAGGACCTGTCTTAATAAGAAAGGTCTTCTAAAATGTCCCAACTAGCATCCCAGTTTCGGCATCAGAGGATGCCGCTTTCAGGGGATTGTGAGATCACTGACAATAAAATGAACAAAATTTATAAAATCAGAACAATCATATTAAAAATGACCAATGAGAAATATGCAAAAACAATGTATAACAATGGACAAAACATTAAAACACATATAAAATATGCCTTGCATGATATAAAATAACTGATAAAATAATATAAACATACACAATATACAATACATTCTCAGTATGATTTGGGTATTGTTCATGTATTGTTCAAGTTGGGATGTTTTTGTTACAAGGTTTTATATGGGTGCAGCCCCTACTTATCTGGCTAATAGTTTTTCCATAGCTATGCACAAATGCAGTAGAAAAACTCATGCTCTGTTTAATTTCCCTTCTGTAAAAGGTTGCAAAAGCAAGAAATTCCTAATCACTCTTTAGCATCTCAGGCAGCTTCTCATGAAAAAGAATTTCGATCATTGTTGCTCACAGCTGTTTCATACAGAAATTTTAGAAAACACCTAAAAACCTATCTTTTCTCCAAATACCTGACTAGCTGACTCATTCAAATATACAATTATGTTTAATGTTTATAAATTTTTTATAAACCGCGTAGAACTTGGTAACTTGGTCTATAAGTACAATGTTATGTTATGTCATCCATAAAAATGGTATGAACAAAGATAAGGGAATAATCAAGAACTAATACAAAACACTAAGCTTAATATAGATTGACTATGAAAGTAAAACCAAGCACAACATAAAAATACATACATGAAATGGTTGAATTAAATAAGTTGGAAGCAGTGGAAGACAAGCAGGACTTTACAGTTGAATTTTAATGATTTGGACTGTATTTGGACAAGATTTGAACTTTGAACATTGGGTATTTTTTTGGTATTTTTTGTTGCACTTTAAGCACGAAGCACTTTTTAGAACTGAGCACTTTGGATTGGTAGCAGCTGAGGCCCGGGACTTCATACAGTTTCAGCAGAGATAAGAACTCCTCTTGTTTGACATTCACTGAATGCTATATATTTTTTTGAACTTTAGCTACTTTAAGAGTTTTGTCTTTAGCTGTTTTTTGGCAGGAAGGGAGGAGTGCTATGATGAATAAAGCCTGAACTGGCAGAGCCCGTGTCCTCATGCTTTTGAGTTTTTCTAGGCTATCACTGAGCACTATTTAGCAATTTAATAATTTATTATTGTGTAATAAGGTTATTTATAGATGAATAATTCTCTTTTAGTAGAATAATTTAAAAATTTCTTAGAGGATTTATAATTATAATTTTGTACTCCGATTGTATTTATTGTGAATTAAATAAGTGCAATATAAATCAAGTGATAAATAGAGCTGATTTAAAAAAAAAAACTTATCATGTTGGAAGTACTGGTGAGAATAGATAATATTCTACCTTTACCAGCACTTCCATCAGGATAGGCTTTTTACATCAGCTCTCTATTCACGGAAAGACTGGTCAACCATAGACTTTTATGTCTTTTTTAGTTTTGTATTAATAAAGTGACTGTTGGGTTGATTGACGACATCTCTTTTGCCTCGTTTTGTGTGCATTTGTGTGTTTGCATTTGTGTATTTCTTTACCTGCTTTGCTTGGTCCTCGAGGGCCGCAATCCAGTCAGGTTTTCAGGATTTCTGCATGAGAACTATTTGCATGCACCGTTTCCATTGTATGCAAAGAGACCTCATGCACATTCATTTGGGAAATACTGAAAACCTGACCTGGCGAGGGCTGTAACTTGCCATTTTAAAATCGTCCATGCAGTACTTGTAGATTAGAAAGTTGCCAATGCATTGCCAATTCTTAAAAAGGGTTCCAGGAGTGATTGAGGAAATTAAGACTGTTAAACCTGATATCAGCTCCAGGTAAAATAGTAAAAAGTGTTATAAAGAACAAAACAACTGAATTTATATAGACAAGCATGGTTTAATTGTGATAGAGCTGGTATGGATTTAATCAAAGGAAATCTTGCCTCACCAATTTGCCAGCCTGGATCCCCTCTGAATTACTTCATGGTCACAGAGCCAGGAAGTGACATCAGAGGGAAATCCAACGCTGGTGCGAGGAGCATTCTGCAGAATCCACTCATGCTGGCGAAGATTAAAAGGAAGAGTGCAAGTGTGGAATGGGGGAAGGGCGTGGAAGGAGCGGGGGAGGGGGGTGGCGGTACAGGGGTGGGCACCACTGCCAGGGGTGCCTCCTACCCTTACTACGCAACTGTCAGCAACCAAAGAGTAAATGGAAAGCTAGGAATAACCGGATAAACACCTCTACAAAATATCACACTCGATCCACAAAAGTAGAGATGAAAGAGATGCTTCGACTGGCACTTTATTGCACTAAAAACAAACATCAGACTCGACACAGCCTGTGTTTCGGCACCTTAGTGCCTTCCTCAGGAGTCAAACTGTTGATATATTCTGTTGTTTGGAGAATGATGCCTCATATAATGGTACACAAAAAAGACCCCACTGCAATATCCATCTCTTATGTCCAAATGAATCAAACTAACAGGAAACAACACCCATTTACTCCACTTTTGTGGATTGCTTGAGTATTGTGTACCATTCTGGTTGCTGCATCTTAAAAAATTGTAGAATGAGAAATGGCGCAAAGAAGGGTAAGCAAAATAATTAGGGGGATGAAGACTGAGGCTGTTCGGTTTGGATAAGAGCTGGCTGATCTTTGGTAAAGGCAAATTTGATCATGTATCGCTGCTTTTTGTGAAGCTACACTGGCTCCCGATATTCCCCAGAACACAATTCAAATGTGCTTGTCTAACCTTCAAGATCTTATTTGGTATTTGTCCTCTACTAATTCCTCTGTCTTGGAATTCCAAACAATATGGACTGGTCAGAAGTATGCAAAAGCTTAAGCTATCTTTTCCCTCTCTGAAAGATAACATCCTATGTAATCCGCCTTGAACCGCATGGTAATGACGGAATAGAAATCACTAATGTAATGTAATAGCTTCTACACTTCCCCCTCCGTATTTGCGGTTTCCGTATCTAGAGATTCACTTATTCGCGATTTTAAACCAAAAATTCATTTTTCTTTTTTCAGGCTATTTTAAGCCCTGTAAGTCCCCCCCCCCCCCTCCCCTTAAGCCTTACCTAGTGGTCTAGCGGGTTTTCGGGGCAGGAGCGATCTTCCCACGCTCCTGCCTCGTGCAGATCGCTCATAGGAAATGGCTGCCTTGAGCTCCCGTAGTCTCTCGAGACTATGACGGGAGCTCAAAGCAGCCATTTCCTATGAGCGATCTGCACGGGGCAGGAGCGTGGGAAGATCGCTCCTGCCCGAAAACCTGCTAGACCACCAAGTAAGGCTTAAGGGGGGGGGGGGGGCTTACAGGGCTTAAAATAACCAGGGGGAAGCAGGGGTTAGGGACAGAACCGGTCTGAAAATTATTCACATTTTTTTTTTATATTTGCGGGCCAGCTCTGCCCCTAACCACCATGGAGACATGTACTAGCAAACTGGGGAGGTCTTTCTCTTTCAAACTAACTGAATTATGGAATAATATCCCTTTATGGCTGAGAGAACTAGGTTCTTTTCAAATCTTCCGTAAACATCTTAAAACATGGCTTTTCACTAAAGTGTAAATTTTCCTCTTCATTATTTTCCTCTTTAATATGATTTACTGTAAACCAAGGCGAGCTTTATTTTTATAAAAGGTGGCACAGTCTATAAATTCAAGTTTTAGTTTAGTTTAGCTGGCTGATGGGAGATAGGATAGAGTTCTACAGAGTCATCATTCTATAAATGTGAATCGATTTTATACTCTTTCAAAAAGTACAAAGTCTAGGGGACCCACCAAGAAGTTACATAGTAATAGTTTTACAATAAATAGAATGAAATATGTTTTCTATTCAATGCAAAACTAAGCTCTGGAATTTGTTGCCAGAGGATATGGTAAATCATTTAGCATAGCTGGGTTTAAAAACTGATTTGATTAAATTACTGGAAGTAAAGTCCATAAAGGTTATTAAGGTGGACCTGGTGGAAAACCACTGCTTATTCCTGTGGGCTGGTAACATGGAATCCTGTCACATTTTGGGATCCTGCCAGCTACTTGAGACCTGGGTCTCCTTTCACGAAGAGCTCAAGAGGAGGCAGTAGCGGCTACCGTACGCACTATTCCACGCGTTAAGGCCCTAACGCACCTTCGTAAAAGGAGCCTCTAGTCTGTCCACTGTTGGAAGCAGTGGTCCGATCCAGTAGGGCAGCTATTATGTTCTTAAGGAACCTTAACTTATTTGACAGAGCTGTTCATTTCTGTTGGCTTTTTAGTTATCCTTGAAATTTTCAATAAAGAAGTAAAAAATCAGAATCTGTTTTGCAATACGTAATGTGTAAAATAGTCCTGTTTTCGTTTCAATTTCTTGTGAAACGTAAAACAGTAACATTTCTTCATAATGACTCTAGAGGCAAAAGTATTTACCGTATTTTCGCGGATATAACGCGCGCGTTATACGTGATTTTACGTACCGCGCATACCCCTCGCGCGTTATATGCCTGAGCGCGGTATACAAAAGTTTTTAAACACAGTTCCCACCCCGCCCGACGCCCGATTCACCCCCCCAGCAGGACCGCTCGCACCCCCCACCCCGAACGACCGCTCGCACGCGCTCCCACCCGCACCCGCATCCACGATCGGAGCAAGAGGGAGCCCAAGCCCTCTTGCCCGGCCGACTCCCCGACGTCCGATACATCCCCCCCCCGGCAGGACCACTCGCACCCTCACCCCGAAGGACCGCCGACTCCCCAACAATATCGGGCCAGGAGGGAGCTCAAACCCTCCTGCCCTCGACGCAAACCCCCTCCCCCCAACGACCGCCCCCCCCCAAGAACCTCCGCCCGTCCCCCAGCCGACCCGCGACCCCCCTGGCCGACCCCCACGACACCCCCACCCGCCTTCCCCGTACTTTGTGTAGTTGGGCCAGAAGGGAGCCCAAACCCTCCTGGCCACGGCGACCCCCTAACCCCACCCCGCACTACATTACGGGCAGGAGGGATCCCAGGCCCTCCTGCCCTCGACGCAAACCCCCCTCCCTCCAACGACCGCCCCCCCCCAAGAACCTCCGACCGACCCGCGACCCCCCTGGCCGACCCCCCACCCCCCTTCCCCGTACCTTTGGAAGTTGGCCGGACAGACGGGAGCCAAACCCGCCTGTCCGGCAGGCAGCCAACGAAGGAATGAGGCCGGATTGGCCCATCCGTCCTAAAGCTCCGCCTACTGGTGGGGCCTAAGGCGCGTGGGCCAATCAGAATAGGCCCTGGAGCCTTAGGTCCCACCTGGGGGCGCGGCCTGAGACACATGGTCGGGTTTGGCCCATGTGCCTCAGGCCGCGCCCCCAGGTGGGACCTAAGGCTCCAGGGCCTATTCTGATTGGCCCACGCGCCTTAGGCCCCACCAGTAGGCGGAGCTTTAGGACGGATGGGCCAATCCGGCCTCATTCCTTCGTTGGCTGCCTGCCGGACAGGCGGGTTTGGCTCCCGTCTGTCCGGCCAACTTCCAAAGGTACGGGGAAGGGGGGTGGGGGGGTCGGCCAGGGGGGTCGCGGGTCGGTCGGAGGTTCTTGGGGGGGGGCGGTCGTTGGAGGGAGGGGGGTTTGCGTCGAGGGCAGGAGGGCCTGGGATCCCTCCTGCCCGTAATGTAGTGCGGGGTGGGGTTAGGGGGTCGCCGTGGCCAGGAGGGTTTGGGCTCCCTTCTGGCCCAACTACACAAAGTACGGGGAAGGCGGGTGGGGGTGTCGTGGGGGTCGGCCAGGGGGGTCGCGGGTCGGCTGGGGGACGGGCGGAGGTTCTTGGGGGGGGGCGGTCGTTGGGGGGAGGGGGTTTGCGTCGAGGGCAGGAGGGCCTGGGATCCCTCCTGCCCGTAATGTAGTGCGGGGTGGGGTTAGGGGGTCGCCGTGGCCAGGAGGATTTGGGCTCCCTCCTGGCCCAATATTGTCGGGGAGTCGGCGGTCCTTCGGGGTGGGGGTGCGAGTGGTCCTGCCGAGGGGGGAGAAGAATCGGACGTCGAGGGGGGGCATCAGGCTTTCAGGATGGGGACAGGACTTCAAGGGGGGACAGGCAGATCTTCAAGGGGGACAGGCAGACCTTCAAGGGGGACAGGACTTCAAGGGGGGACAGGCAGACCTTCAAGGGGGGACAGGACTTCAAGGGGGACAGGCACGGAGAGGCGGGGCAGTGCACCGAAAGTCAGGGCGGGTGAACGGTGAGTCGGGGCAACCAGAGGAGAGTCGGGGCAGTGCACCGAAAGTCAGGGTGAGTCGGGGCAACCAGAGGAGAGTCGGGGCAGTGCACCGAAAGTCAGGGTGAGTCGGGGCAACCAGATGAGAGTCGGGGAGGGCGAAAGGAGAGTCGGGGTGGCCAGAGGAGAGTCGGGCAGCATGCGCGTTATATGCCTGAGCGCGGTATAGAAAAGTTTTTGTACATATCATCGTGATTTCTGCGCGCTATACCCCTGTGCGCGTTTTACAATGGTGCGCGTTATATCCGCGAAAATACGGTAGTAGGGATGTACATTAGAAATATTTTCATTCTGTTTCATTTTTTTATATTTCTTTTTCATTTGTTTTAATGAGCTTCTTTTTGTATGTCATGGAGATAATTATGTTCAATATGTGCTAGTCTAGTTCAGGGCTGCCCAAGTTCGATCCTCGAGATCTACTGGCAGGCCAGGATTTCAGGATATCCACAATGAATATGCATGAGAGAGATTTGCATACCAAAAAGGCACTGCAGGCAAATCTCTCTCATGCATATTCATTGTGGATATCCTGAAATCCTGGCCTGCCAGTAGATCTAGAGGACTGGACTTGGGCAGCCCAGGTCTACTTGGTCCAGCTTAAATAAACAGCACTGATTCTTAAGGCATCATAAATAGAATTTCCTCCACTATTCCCCCCCCCCCCCAATTTACAAAACCGCAGAAGTGGCTTTTCGCAGGCTGGTGTGCTGAATGCTCTGCACTGCTCTAGAGAGTTGCGCGGGGACTGAAATCCCACCCATCCCCGCCTGTCCCCGCCAGGATCCTCTCCGTCCCCACCCGTCCCCGCCAGGATCCTCTCCGTCCCCACCCATCCCCGCAAGGAATTACCTCCATCCCCGCCCGTCCCCATAAAAAGCAGCAATTACTTCTGACAAGATCATAAATCCCACAGTTTCTTTTGTGTTTGCGCTGCTGTTTTCCTTGTGGAATCTCTTTGGTGGAACCCTTTTTTTGTTTTCTGTTCAGGTAATTAACATATAAACCCCCTCTTTTCCTAAGGCTGACGAATCCATTATATTATATGGACGAACCCTGCTTCCAAAGCCTTCCATCCCCGTGGGAGTCCCGTTGGCTAGAGGGGGGGTCCCCATGGGAGTCCCGTGGGTTAGGGGGGATTCCCGCAGGATTCCCGCGATCCCCGTTCAGACCTCTACACTGCTCCCGACGAGCTCCGTGCTTTTGTGTAAAAAAAAAAAAAAAAAGGGGGGGGGGGAGGACAGTGGAGGAAATTCTATTTATGTTGCCTAAAGAATCAGAGCTGCTTAGCGTTTCGATATAATCCACATCTGGAGTTAGGCACAGTTTATAGAAAATGCGTAATGGCCATCTACTTGACTAAAATTTAGGTGTGGCCATTTATGCCAATGAAAACCTGGCATAAATGCCCGCACCTATATTGTGGTCCATCAGCAAACAATATAAATGTGACATGAATGACTTCTAAATGTTAAAAATAAGGGTGAACGAAGGTTGTTGAGGGATTATACCACAACATTCAAGTAGATAATGCAAGTGCTATGATTGAATGCGAGAGACACGGCTTTTTGGGGTGTGACCCCCGCTTGGGGTCTCTTTACCAGAAAGGTCCTGAGCACTTATTTATAACATTTAGAAGTCATTCATTTCAAGTTTCTATTGGGTGAATTGTTTATTGATGGACGATAACTAGTTATATATCACCCATGATATATGATTTATTTATCCCAACTATTGGTTGGCACACCTACATTGTGCATAGAGCGGGCGTATTCTAAAACAGTGCGCCTAACTTTTGGGAATGTCCACGCCCTGCCCATACCCCTCCCCTTGCCACAACCCCTTTTGAGAGCCACAGAGTAGAACGTACTCACACCACTTCCCCCTCTTTTACAAAGGTGCGCTAAGCTTTTTAGAGTGCGCTAAATACCAGCACTCAATAAACACGCACCAAACGCTAACACGTGCTTGTTGTCCTATGGACGTGTTAGCGCTTAGTGCACGCATTGATTTAACGCATGCTAAATCTGCGCTAAGACGCTTGGCGCGCCTTTGTAAAAGAGGGCCTTTATCGATTACCCTTAGGGTCCTTTTTATCAAGCTGTGCTAGAGGATTGTAGCTAGAGCCGGTACGGTAAATGCTCCGACGCTCTTAGAATTGATATGAGTGTTGGAGCGCTTCTCGCCAACCTGTGCTAAAATCTTCTAGCGCAGCTTGACAAAAGGTGGGTTTAGGGCCCAGTTTGCAAAGTTGTGGTAGTGATTCCTGTGCAGCACCTGCAACACAGCAATGTTCAATTCCTACGGGTTTAGTCGCATTTGCTGCGCCGTTATACGCTACCACAGCTTTGTAAAATGGGCCCTTAGACAGCTGTGCTCATAAATTCTAATTAACGCCAATAATTGCTTATTAATTGGCAATTATTGTCACCGATTGGCTTAACTAATTATTCCCCCCCCCCTTTTACAAAACTGCGCAAGAGGATTTTAGTGCCGGCTGGCGCGCTGAATGCTCTGAGTTGCTCCGCCGCCCGTAGGAACGCTGACCCTTGGTACAGCGTAGAGCGTTCAGCGCACCGGCCGGTGCTAAAAACCTCTTGTGTGGTTTTGCATAAAGGGGGTAGGGGATTAATCGCATGTGCAAATTAGAATAAACACAGATTTGTGTGCGCAACTTTAGACATGGCATATGGAGTCTGGGGGGAGTATCTGCTATTGGCAATAACAAAAAAAAAAAATTAGATTTTTTTATTTTGTTCTCTTTTGAAAATAATATGAACTTACATAGGATAAACTGCTGATTTTTTAATGTAATTGAAAATGATTGCATATCCCTATCAAAAAATTGCCATGTCGAAACTTATAAGCCAACAAAAACCTATATTTTTGTCTTTGGCTGGTTATCTTCAAATTATCTGAAAAATGACATAATTTTTGTCTATGTATTTACCTTTAAAATAAGTTCTGAACTCAGTAAAGACTGAATAAAGATTTTCTATCATGGCTGCTTTCTGTAAAGATGTTCAACAAATCTTCATTGAATGGTTTTTATAAAAATGGCCTTTGTCTTATAATGGCAGCAGGTGTGTTTTTTTTTTTTTTTTACATTCTCAAACCTTTTAAAAGCCCCCTCCCTCAAACTAAAAACAAGCTATGCCCATGTACAGAAAAGCCAACAATATTTTATTTATAGTGTTTTAGCTACAAATTCTGATTCTAGAATTCTTTAAAAGATCATGGATTTATAGATGCTTACATGTAAATTTATTTCTTATTTTTCCCATATAATGGTCTTCCTGGTAAATACAGAGTAGGTCGGTACATGAAAATAAAATATCTGTATTTTTTTTTCTTCCTCTTATAAATCTACTGCTAGGACTGCATTTCTTGGTGAACCATTGTTTTAAATGTATGAGAAGGGGGGGGGGGAGGGAAGACAGAGAAAGACAGGGAAGGAAAGGAAGAAAAAAACAAAAGAAGACAAAATGACTAGATTGCACCACTAGAATTCACCATAAAAATCCCAAAGTGGAACAGATTCTTACAAAATTTCATAGACCAGTTCTTTATAGGGAATCAAAACTGTTTATGAAAAATATGTCAAAATGGGGTTGGATCAGTGAAGGAAGAGAAGGTAGTGCAGCAAAAACAGGAGCTGAGGAATACATATAATTTCCATTCTTTTAGATCACAATAGAATTTTTAATAAATAAATTTCTTTTCTTTTGATTTTTGTTTTTTTTTATGTAAAGACACTTTTTTGAAACAGTAGATCTAGCCCAGTCATTTCTGTCATTTTATAAACTGCTTTTTTATTATGCAATTTTGTAATGTATTTGTTTTTAGATCTGAGTCTCTTGTACGTTATCTTTAGAGTTTGCTCGAATAAGTAACGGTTCATGCACTGAACTGTGTATTGAATTTATTGTGTTAACTGTTGTTGTGTGGTTGAACGGAGACTTATAAGAGTTATAATGATTTAAGTGTTCATGCTCTATAGCAGGCATGGGCAAATGACTCTCTATTGGCGTATCTCCTGTAAGCTCGTCATCCACATTAATAATCTCAACAGTCCTTGTGGGCGCATGATGGTTTTTCCGATGATGCTGTTTCCTCATCTTGTAGAAAATGACTAGCATAACAGCTGCCATGAGAGTAATGGCCACAAAACAACCAATGATTATTTTAGTGGTCTTCATAACCTCATCTATTCCAGGGATCCTATTGCTTGGGTCTGTAATTGGAATGGTGAAAGGTTTTTCTGTTGACTTTGTGCTCTGTGGCGTGAGAAAGGTTGTGGCATTTGTTGTCACCCAGTCAGTGACCGGTGTGGGCCCCACATTGTGTTCTGTGGTCCGCGCCTCATCCTGAGAAGGTTCCATTGTCTCCACAGTTACCGTAGAAAAGTATGTGTAACCATTTTCTGTTGCAGTCACATTGAGGGTGGCTGATGCTGTAGTGTTACCTGCAGAGTTACTCACCATGCATGTGTACAAACCTGTGTCTCGCACAGTTACATTTGTGAAATTTAACGTGCCATCATTGAGCACAGAAATTCGAACTTTATATGCCCCATGTGTCATAATTGTTCCATTAGGGGTAATCCAACTTACAGAGGTCAATGATGTTGATGCTCGACATTTCAGCTCTGCTGCCATGCCCTCTGTGACATTGAGGTCTGCAGGGGGCTCCAAAATCACTGGGGCATAGCAGGTAAAATAATTCTGGTCTAGCTCTGCAATATGCCTTCCTTTTAAATTTTGAGGTGTACTACAACGGGCACAGCATGTACTGCCTGTCGTTACTATTTCCTTCAGCCACCAACTGAGCCAAAGAATGTCACAATTGCAGTTCCAAGGATTGTGATGTAATTGAATCCTTTGCAAATTATGAAGAGGTGTAAAAAGGTCATGAGGCAGTAATGTTAGATTGTTATGTGCCAAATTAAGCTCTATCAATGATTGAAGGTCATCAAAAGCATTTCTTTCAATGATCTGAATTTGGGAATGCATCATCCACAATTTTTGAAGGTGGGTTAATCCTTGGAAAGAGCCTGGCCTGAGAACAGACAAATGATTTCCAGAAAGGTCCAACTCATCAAGTTTGACAAGCGGTGTGAGGTTTGGGATTTCCCGAAGATTACATATTCCAAGGTTCAAATATCGTAAATTTGATAGACCTTCAAAAGCACCTTCTGAGATATATGATAGTCTTTTCATTTCTCCCAAATCCAATCTGCGCAAAGAAGGGATACGATTAAAAGCATAAGAAGGGATGCTCTCAATGGGATTATTTCTCAACCAAAGTTCTTTTAATTTTGATAGATATTCAAAAGCCCCATTTGGGATGGTGGTTAGACGATTGTCAAAGAGTTCTAGGGTGTTGAGATTGGCCAGACCATTGAAAGCCCCAATTTCAATTGTCCTTATATGGTTTCTGCTTAGCTGTAAAATCTCCAAGTGCCTTAAATGTTTAAAACTGTCCACTTTAATTATTTGGATCTGGTTCTCATGGAGATTCAAGAGCCGGGTGTTGGTGGAGATGCCGTCTGGGACTTCTCGCAGATTCCTTCGGGTACAAACCACTTTGCTGAACTGATTGCTACAAGAGCAGACAGAAGGGCAAGTCTGAGCCCTGACTAAACCAGCCACTACCAGAAGTTGAAGAGCCAACAATACGACAAGCAATGGGTCAAATAGGGCCCTGTTAAATCTAGGACCTATCATCATCTGCTGTGGATGGAATGTCATCTTGTTCAACATTCATAATTTATCTGGTGGTGGTCCTTCAGGAGTTGCAGTAGTCTGAAAAAGATTGTAAAAAGACTGATTTTAGCTTGTGTTCAAAATTGTGTTTACTGTACAATATATACGTTAAATACAATGCTTAGTTCTACCAAAAATAGTACACAAACCAAAGCCCGCAATCTTCAAATCTATTTCAAGTAAATATTTCCTTAACTATCATATAGAAGATTAAATATTTCAATAACATTCTAGAAGATAAAGGAAACCATTGACTTTGTAAGAGCAATTGACTTGGGGCAAGCATAGCATTCAGTACCCCTACCCTTCTGGACTTGAATATTCACAAATTCATTGACTTAAAAGCGGCCAGACTTACCCTTCCCCCCAAATACATCTATAGAGTGATGACCCTTCTGGTATACTTCTGACAACCCTGACTACGGAGCTCTTTTGCTAAGCTATGCTACGTAGGTAGCACAGAATTTTTTGCATGACAGACGGTATTACACGTCCGTGCATTATCTCCCACACTAAAAGCAACAGTGGGTGGTAAAAATCCTGTATTAACTGCCTAAGAAGGGTATGGTTTGTAGATGGGCATGACATGAGTGGACAGAGGTACGGCTGAATTTAACAACCAGGGCATAAGTTGGCACCGCACGCCGACTGATGAAGTTACAGCCGTCTCAAGAGGAGGTGGTAAGTGCCGCTGCGATATTGGCAGCCCAGTAGCTCCGATGTGGTCAGATCCCCTTTGATGCTGGATCACCCTAAAATCTCTTTCCTAGCCATTCACTGCTGACTCATTTCTGCCACTTTAAAACCCTCATCCCTGGGTTCCTTTCTAATATGTTACTCAGTGCAAGGTCTTTCCGCTGTAGAGATTAATGAAATTTTCTATAAATCAGCTATAAGTGAAGCATTATAAATTTCAGCAAGCTCAAAACACATTTATTACTCAAGAGTGTCCAGATGCATAAGACATGGATTCGGATGAACAAAATATCAGCAGAGGTTTTCACTTTGAGCACAAAAATTGTTTCATTTCATAAGCAAAAAGACAACTTACAAATGCATATATGTTTTGTTTTTTTTTTTCGTGGGGGGGGAGGTTAGGTTTTTATGTGTCACAGATTTCTTGATCTATTAAGATTTTATATGAGTTCTATTTAATTTTATTTATTAAAAAAAATGGTTACCTGCAGTATCCAACAATTCTGCGCAGGGTACAGTAAAACATACACAATAAAATAAAATTAAACTCTACAAATTCATAAAAACAACACATGTATTTTTAGTTTTTAATATACTATGTATGTTTTATTATAACCTACTTTGGTTTACAGCGGGGGAAAAATGGATAAATAAATCAATCCTGGCCAGAGAGAGAGCAGTGACTGATGAAAGGTTTTAACTTTCTGAAATCTAGAAGCCAATCACTCTCTCTCTTTGCTTTATGAGTCTGTTTTACAAAACAGAGAAAAATGAAGTCCGTGTCATCACATTGATCGTTCTTTCGTATATGAACCGGGCAATCTTTCATTGCTCAATGACTATATAGTGGTGCATTCTGTGTTTGCTGTTCAGTCATGCGTTTATGTTCGTGCTAGCAACCCGGAACGGGTGTTAGACCCGAAGGAACATTTGTCTCTTTGCTATATTTGGAATACCACAGATGAACGTTAAAGGGAGAATTCTATAAGTGAGTACCTCCTTTAAGACCCCCCAATGCTGCACAGTGAAAGCCAATTTTAAGATGTCATCTGGGCAGTGACACATAAATACAGACTTGCCCTTTACAGGCACATGGATTTCTATAATTGGACATCCATGGATTTAGCATGATTCTAGTTGTATTCTTTCTACACAATACAATCCAATCCTCATTTGTATGCCGCCAATATCGCCATGAAGTTCACAAGCTGTCAGATGCATCAGAGACATGCCAAGTACTAGAATTCACTATTTTTCCCTGCAGGAAACCCATCATTTAAAAAAAAAAAAAAATTATTATGGGGTGAATATTCAAAATACCTGGTAATGCAACTTTAACAGCCAGGCACCTAGATGTTGATGAGTAAAAAAAATGCCATCCCTATCCCAGAAGTCATTTAATTTGATTTAAAAGTTACTTCTTCCACCTCACTTTTCTCTGAATGAACCCAAGGGCGGGTTAAGCTAGTAAAAAGTCGGGTCTCTACAATATAACTGATACAAAAATGCAGATGGGGGAATTCTATAAATGATGCTTAAAAATGGTCAGTGCTAAGCGCTATTTTATAAAGATTGCGCATCCCTTATAGAAAAGCACTTGGTGTTGATTTCTGCGCCCATCTCTCGTCACCACACTTACGCCTGCTGAAACCTAGTATAAATCCTGCTGATTTGCACCAGCCATAGATCTGTCGCAAGTGGGCCCGTGTTCATTTTGGCACACCGATGCCATTTGGCACTAGTAGTTACAATCTGGGCACCAAAATGTGAACCCCCAGCTTACAGACTTGCCTTCACTGTACCCAATCGAATCAAATATGCGATTTATTAATCAAAAAGATTCAAGACGATTTGCATTCAAAGAGGCCGTAAAAGCTACAGGAAAATACAAAAGCAATCATACAGATATCTTCATAACATGAATATTACAACAAATCATATACAAAAGTTTTCAAATTTTTACAAAACATTAAGTAATTGATATCAATCCTAATGTAAACAGGCAGATTAGTCCAAATTTTAATGCAGCGTAAGCAAAAGAGGAGTTGGACTTTTATTTATACCGTACTCCTCTAATCTGTGGGAAATGTAGCAAAAAAGTACCACATAATTTGGTGGAAGAATAATGCAAATGAGAAAAAAAGAGTCAGTCTGTTGTAATATACTGTACAATGAACAATGCAAGGTGATTTAAACTTACTTCGCTTTTCAACTGATAACCAATGAAGATTCATATACGCTAATGCAACACTTTCAAATCTTTTTAGACCAAAAATAAATCTAACCAAAGTATTCTGAACCAACTACAATTTTTGATCAGTTTTGATGTTATGTTCAAATATAAAGAATTACAGTAATCAAGTTGAGGTAATCAAGTTGAGGTAACCAACAGTGCAAAATGATGTTCAAAAAAAGCACAACTTCACTAGCCTGTTTCCCCATAATATATAAAATCTTCCTCTATAAATTAGAAATTTGATCTTCAAAGATAAGAAAAGAGTCTAAAAGAATACCCAAAACGTTAGATGTTTATCTACTTGTAGGGTAGTACCTGATTTCAGAGTAAGAAATTAAGGAACAGAAGATAGTGAATTATGAACCCAAAGAAACTTTGTCTTGCTTGCATTCAATTTCAGCTTATTAATAGAAGCCCAATCTCCAATTCTATTCATACAATCAGTGATCTTAGCTGAAATGTCCTCCTTGTTTGAACTTAACGGAATTAATAAAAATATATCATATGATAACATACAAACTTTAGCTGACAAACCTACTTTTTGCAGAGTACTCATATAGATATTAAAAAGTGTAGGAGAAATAGAAGATCCCTGTGGCACTCCACAGAAAAAAGCCCAGCTCCTCGAAAAGGTTCCATCCTTCAGCACACTTTAATTCCTGTTTTCTAAAAAATTGTTAAACCAATTAAGTATAGATCCACCTATACCCAGCTCCCTTAGTTCGTTGATCAGCAAAATATGATTTACCGAGTCAAAAGCTGCACTGATATCAAATTGTAACAACATAGATTGCATTGCTATCACCACTATAGTGCTACATTTATCCAGTAGCACTATAAAATGGTAATTATTATAAAATTATGCAACGTATATTATAGGGTTTTATCCCTACCATATATTCTCAAACTAACAAGTCATATTATTAACACTTCTGTACTAATGGAGCCCTAGTGTGATTGGGGGACAGTCGCATTACCATAAGGGCACTCCAGATACCACCTTTTAACATTAAAAGATTATAAGCTGTTAATGATTAGCAGATTCTATGTGCAAGTGAGAGACATATAACCAGAGAAGCAGAAAGAAAAGCCTAGTGTGATATTTCACAATGAAGGTGTCAATGAATCATTTATCTGTGCAGGGGCAGACTGGCTTATCTGAAATCAGAGGAGCACCAGAGGCAAGGGAAAGTCCAGAGGATGAAGGCTTTCTGAGTTTGAGTGCTGAGGGAGACAGGAGAGTAAGTGGCATGGTTGCAACAGCAGTGATGAACCTGGGCTTACATGGGTTGCGAATAAGCAATCATCCACATAGGAGATAATTCATAAGACTAGCAATACTAGGTCATAGAAACATAGACCAGTATCCTGTTTCTACAGGGGCCAATCCAGGTCATATGTACCTGGAAGAAACCCAAATAGAAGCAACATTCAATGCAGAATCCCAAAGAATAGCAAGATTCCGGAATCCCAAATAGTAACAAGATTCCATGCTACTGATCCCAGTGCAAGCAATGGCTTCCCCCCACATTTGCTTCAATATCAGACTATGGACTTTTTCTCCAGAAAAGTGTCCAAACATCACACACACTACTATGATTAGTCATGACAAAATCCTGACTCTCCAAGCATTTAGGGGGACATGTAGGCGGTCGGTAGGCATCCTGCTGATGCCTAAGGAATTGAAAAATACAGTCAGAAACGGCACTTACCGATGCCTAAATAAAAGGTGGCTGAAATGACCGCTGAAATCATGGCTAGGTAGTGACTTTAGGCCGTGAAACGCCAAAGTAGGCATGGCCATTGCCAGAAGTCCACTCTATCAGGCTCGAGTATTTTAGACCTCTTTAAATATAAAGCAATAGAACATTAACTAGAAAGGGTCTTAAAGCATTTATTAGATATTCAGGCTAGCAGACCTCAGAAGTACCCTACTGTATGTCTATAATCTTCAAAGAACATACAGATCAATTGGCACCCATTGTCGTCATAGGCCTCTATAACATTTTTTTTTCAGTTTTTATATGTATAAATATTTGAGATATCAAAAAGTACTCATCTTTCATCTACGCGGGTGGGGGTAGGCACTCCGACATAGACTATGTTTCGCCCCAAATGGGCTGTATCAAGGAAATTCCCCCTTATATCCAACGGCTCATGCTTCCCGCAATTAACGCATGCTTTCTGCTGGGTTAAAAATCTATTGCGGGAAGCATGAGCCGTTGGATATAAGGGGGATTTTTCTTGATACAGCCCATTTGGGGCGAAACATAGTCTATGTCGGAGTGCCTACCCCCACCCGCGTAGATGAAAGATGAGTACTTTTTGATATCTCAAATATTTATACATATAAAAACTGAAAAAAATGTTATAGAGGCCTATGACCACCATGGGTGCCAATTGATCTGTATGTTCTTTGAAGATTATAGACATACAGTAGGGTACTTCTGAGGTCTGCTAGCCTGAATATCTAATAAATGCTTTAAGACCCTTTCTAGTTAATGTTCCATTGCCAGAAGTGGCATTAGGCATGCTAAAACAGCTACCCTGACGTGATTCACACCAAGATAGGCAGCTGAAATGTAGGCCCAGAAAACCCTGGCCACTAGATAGCAGCAGCCATCCCGGCAGGGTAATTCCCCCCCTCCCCCCACCCCCACACCCCCAATCAGCTGAGTGTCAGGGACTCCCCAAAGCAGTGATTCTGTAACCAGCGCCCTAAAATGATTGACAGGTGATCGTAGGCCGCTTTTAAGGCAGCCACCGACTAAGGCACCGGTTACAGAATCCTGTCCTTTGTATCTGAAGACACTTCTGGGATTTTTTTCTCTTTCTTCCCTGAGCTCATATACCAAGCTATGAATAACTAATGGGACTGCCCCAAAGAAGCTGGTTTCCACGGCATAGTCTAAACAGGGGAAGGTTTCCAGTGTCATCCAGGCTTGCCCACTGTAGGATTTGAACCTCAGCCCTCCAGTTCCCAGTCCTTTGGTGTAATGATAAAGTTATGCCTCTGCCCTTTTCGATATGGGGATTGCATCGTTGTGAAATGGTTTTCATCCGTTGCTTTACAACACTAGGTAGGAGTGTGATAGCTGCCCACTTTCCTTACACTACAGAAGAGATGCCAACATTTTCGCTGTTGCTTCTTTCTGAAACACGAAGCAAGGCGTTTGCTCATCATGGGGCCCAAAGGCATGTGACTTACTGAAGTGTAGCCAAATTCAGTGAAACTGTTTTCCCAGCAAAAGGCGATAATTTATTTGTTTTCACTGTAGGTTTACAATAAGCAAAAAAATGTATTTCTAGCAAAGTTACCATTAAAGTTCAATGGAAGATTGAAAGTAACAATTAATTTATAGAATGTCTTAACAGAGAACTAAACACAAAAAAGAAAAGACCAAAATATATGCAATTTGGTCTTTTGTGTTGAATGAAATATACTGTCTTCTGTTACTATAGTTGTTTTTCTTTTTTCTTAACCAATCTGCTTTGTAAAATGTTATTGAAAAAAAAAAAAAATCTCTACTTAGCAAGATACTAAGAAAAAGTAATAATTTACAGTTCCAATCCTGTTCCTGTTGGAGGGTCTAAACACTTTAATCTGTATTATACTGAGAAGAATCTTTAGATTGGAGCAGAGAAGCCCGCTCAGTTGCAAGAATGAAATGGCCTACTACTGCTGGATCCAGACACAACTCGCAAAAATAAATCAGGGTGGGACCTTGTATCTGGGGTTTTGCGGCCCCAAATATAGTAACCTTAGGAAACAGACTAAAGCCACAACTGGCAGAGCAAATTCATATGAGGAAGGCAGGTTAGGATTGGACACCAAAGATCAGCAGAATACATGCTCAGGAGCAGACAAATGAGACTTATCCAAGGGTGAGGTAGGAGTTCCAGGATTTAAATATGTACAGGGAGCCAATCGGAGAAGATGCAATCAGTGAAGGGCATAGAGAAGGTAGACAGGGACAGATTCTTCAGACTGTGGGGAACCACAAGTACTAGGGGTCACTCGGAGAAATTGAAAGGGGACAGGTTTAGGACAAATGCTAGGAAGTTCTTTTTTACCCAGAGAGTGGTGGACACATGGAACGTGCTTCCGGAGGTTGTGATAGGCCAGAGCACAGTACGGGGGTTCAAGGAAGGTTTGGATAAGTTCCTGAAGGATAAGGGGATTGAGGGGTACAGATAGAAGCAGAGGTAGGTTATATAAATGGTCAGGAATCACTTCACAGGTCATAGACCTGATGGGGCGCCGCGGGAGCGGACCGCTGGGCGCGATGGACCTCTGGTCTGACCCAGTGGAGGCAACTTCTTATGTTCTTATACTAAGACAGGGCAATCTGTAGCATAGGGTTGTGTCTAAGGCCACAGTTCACTTCCTGTGTGAGGGCAGCTCCCTCAGTGGTACAGCATGTGACACTCTCCAATAAAACAAAATGCATGCTTATAAGTGAATATCCTTAGAGAGTTCACAAGTGCAAATAGAATTCCTGTCAAATCCTTGCTCTTAGCAAACCAGTGGTTGACGTTATAGCACATATTGTAGGATTACTGTATAAAGAGCCGTCAGGCACTGTCTATTTTTCATAGCTTCAGTCTTTTGCATTCTGATTCCTGAAACCGGAGTTCTTTCACAAACCGAGTCCCTGCTCAACTGGAGTCGTGTTCACTAATACTGTATCTTCAATGAACAAAACACAATTTTTTTAAAAAAAATTATTTATAAGATTATTAATTTATTAAACAACAAATAAACCCCAAAATACAATTAACTGGGAAAACAGAATAATTAAAGCAACACTTATAATTCTCTACCTATTACAACGAAGAAGTCAATTTTATCAAAATCCATCAATTATTTATTATAATTATATTCAAGTACATCCAAGTATAATTTGTACATTTAATTAATAATATAGCCCCGAGACTACCCTCCCCAGTATAAACCAGTGAATAAAGTGCATTGCAGAAAGTGAACAATACAAACAAATAATCTAAAAAGTCCACTTCAAAAACTATCAATATCAATTCGCAGTTAGATAATCAGTAACTTCAACTTAATGCGAAAAAGAAAGCTTCGCAACTTTGCTATCCACTCTACGCGGCATTCACTATGCAGGCAAACTGGGGAAATCCCTTCTTTTCAAATTCACAGGACTTTGGAACGACCTCACCATCCCGTTTGCGGAACCTGGGCTCCCTCCAATTATTCCGCAGACAACTGAAAACTTGGCTTTTTACCAAATTGTAACTCTTTCCTCCCCCCTTTTTCTCCTCTCTTCTACACATAAGTTTCATGTAAACCTTTCTCCTTCTCTACCTATTATTTAAGTTCTTGTAAACCGTGTCGAGCTCCATATTCGTGGAGATGATGCGGTATATAAACTTAAGGTTTAGATTAGATTAGACTAGATTGTAGCGAATAGTTTGGGCTCCTTTTACAAAGGTGCGCTAGCGTTTTTAGCGCGCGGGCAAGATTAGCGCGCGCTAGCCGAAAAATGACCGCCTGCTTAAAAGGAGCCCTTTGTTAGTTCCATAGGACAAACAGACGCATTAACGCTTGCAGTAGCCTCGCTCACCGTGTAGGAAAGAAACAGCAGCGAACGGCTGTGGTTATAAATAATCTAAAGAGCCATAAAAAAAAAAATACATCATTATCTTACTGACCAAAAAAAAAAAAGAAGCGAGCAGAAATTTAT
This sequence comes from Geotrypetes seraphini, assembly GCF_902459505.1. Classification (NCBI taxonomy): domain Eukaryota; kingdom Metazoa; phylum Chordata; class Amphibia; order Gymnophiona; family Dermophiidae; genus Geotrypetes; species Geotrypetes seraphini. Next base: position 8,858,434 of record NC_047102.1, read on the forward strand.
TTAGAAAATGTTCTGGGATAATTTTAACAAATCTTGGCAGGGCTGCTGCTGTTTCGTCGTTACGCAATCTGCTGGCACACACAGTTCTACTCAAGGACACGGAGAGCACCGCACCTCATTAACATCATTAATGGATGATATTGTTGTAAGTGGCGAGAGGTAGTCTCCCTTCCCGAAGATGTGCGTTTTTAAGAGACTCCATATTTATGCGTCAGTCCATTCTGTTCCGAGAGGCTGGAAGCCTTTGTGTCTCTTGCTTCACACGCCGTCTATTCATAAAGACCTTCTCCTTTCAGGGAAGCCTGGAAACCGCCGTCGGTGCTGTTTCATATTCCAGGTTATCAGAACTTTAATGGAACGAATTTCTCTCTGGCTCCTTCGTTTGCCAGCTTGCTATAATCGCCCCGTTTGAAGTGCAAGCTCATTACAATGCACGTATTGTTAATGTGCCAGAGGAGCAGAGTGCTTAACAAATCCATGAAGCGATCATAACTAGTGTGAACTTATTACGGTTCTGCTCTTTCGTGAAGCGAATGTCGGGAGGAAGATTTCTCCTCTGAATACAGAGTGTTACATGTTGGTGTTTAGTAGCCATGTAATATGAGAAGAAATTGTAACGTATATCATGTGTATCTTCTGTGCTGACTGGGATGGGCCATTTCTGCTTCTTTATTACCCTGTCCTCTGTGTTATGCCCTGTGTTAGGAAGACCTTCAAACTTTCTGGGTACAATATGTAGCTTTCCACAAATATGGGAAAAATCATATAATTTCTGTGATCATAAAATCTAATCACCTACCAATATCGCCGAGTCTCTTTTTCAAATTCCATTAAATTATCTTATATATTTTATAAATTACTTATTTATATATAGGTGATATGCTCAGACCCACAACCTCAAAATAAACTGAAACATAAAATTCATCAGCACGAGTTGTCACGGGACCATCATGCCACCATCAGACCCCTCCGCCTCAATCTAACTATTTGAATTACTTTGATATTACTACTTATCTTATTGCATGATGGTATTTTGAGGCGGCTACCGCTGGTGTTTCATGCAATAAATCAGTGTATTCCCACTAGCTGCTATCTTCAAGGCCCCTCCCCCCCCCACGACTTGAGTTTCACAACTTTAAAACTTCCTCAGGAGGGGGACACTGAAAATAAAAATAAAAAACATTACTCAAGCGTCTGCATACACTCCCACCTTGAAAAAGTTTTAATGCTATACAAAAAAATAAAATAAAATTACAGTCTATAACTAACCATTACCTTAATAGTGGCTTCCATGCCTGGCTGAGCTCTCAAAAATGGTTACTGCCGCATGACACACGGAGGGGGGGGGGGGGGGACAGGGTGGACAGCCTCCACTTCCACTTGCTACATGTAAGCTCCACGACTAGGTCCGATTCCCAAGATAACATGTATTTATATTTCTGGAAGACTCTATTACTAAAAAATCTATATAACTAAGAAACTAGACCCTTCAATTTACTCAACACTTTACAAAAGGTTTCTAAGTGTTCTGCATCGGGATCTTCCCTAAGCCACCCCCAACTCATTATATAATGTTTAACTTGTAAGTAGGGGAAAACATCATCCAAATGGAAATGATATTGATCCTGTAGGTCCTCAAAGGAAATGAGCTCACCCACATCTAACAATTGACAAAAATTAGACAACATCAATTGTTCCCAATGCAAGAATACACCACCCTCCCTACTTGCCAGAAAAGTGGGTTCAAATTGGAGGGAAGATAAGGAAGAAATTCTAGAAAACCCCTTATACTGTAATTTCACTCTATACCAAATTTGAGACACATAGAGGTTAGAGGAAACATCCACCGCTAGTTTCCCTAGATGGCATTCAGATTAAATGCCGCAACTGTATGTCAGGGGAAACAAAACTGCTCCAGCATAACTCTACATATGGAAGGATAAAATTCCCAATCAAATAATTGCTTAACTTGAGCAGCCCAGTTATACCATACCAAATTGGGACCCCCGCCCCCTCCCCCAATTCTGCATCCTGCCATAAAATAGATTTAGCGAACCAAAGGGAACTAACCCCCCCCCCATACAAACCAATGAAAATCCCATTGCAACATCTCCAGAACTCTCGTAATTTGGACCTCTTAAGTACTTAATCTGAGAAGTCACCCAACGAAATGGAAAAGAATGTTGCAATTCCTCTCCCTCTATGCCCTCGATATTAATGCCCAAAATTTCAGATTTATCATAATTCATTTTAGAACTCACCACCCTCCTATAAAGTTTTAATTCCTGCATGATCACAGGCAATGACATGGAAGGGGATCCTACATAAGGTAAAATATAATCGGCAAACAAGGCCAACTTGTGATGCGGAGCCTCCACCCATAACTCCTTTATATCCAGATTACTCTGAATTTTTCTGAGCTAACAGTTCAGTGGACGAGGCAAAAAGCAAGGGGGAAAGGGGACAGCCCTGCCTAGTACCCCACTGTATAGAAAAAGCCTGATAATATCCCTGATTCACTTTCACTCATGCCAACGGTGTCTCATATAGTTTTTAAGCCCACCTACAGAAGCCATCCCTCAGCCCCACTTGCCATGACGTTTGTAAAAAATGCCCAATTGGGAAGGAAAAGTGAATCGAATCGAAAAATGAATTCAATAGGCTGAATCGAATCAAAAATGTTTTTTTTCCCGAATCGGGCAGCACTAGTATTCACTAATTGTATATTCAGGTATTCTTACAACAGCAAATTGCAGAATGTCTGCTCCATTAAACATTTTTCTAAACAGACACAAAACCTAGAAACCTCTTAGGACAATGGGCTCGTAGTGAGCAATTAGACTGTGTATAAATGTTCCATAAAAGAGAATTAAAAAATACTTCACCAGATATAAGCCTGCCCTATTTATCAAACTACTAGTCCACAGGGAAACCTAATTTATTTTACAGAGAAACATTAACATTCTGCCTTCATTTTATTAACATTACTTCTAGACTATGAATAATGCAACATTTTTTGAACGCATAAGCAGGAAAAAAGAAGTCTTGACTTTGCAGCCCACTCTGTTTTCGAGACACATCAATATCTGGCTATTTTTTAGTTTCTGCCTTTTCAAAGTGGTTCGAAACAACAGAAGAATATCACCTGGATGGAAAAGTAGGAGAGACACTAGGGTCCAGCCTTAGAGGACAGAAACAATGAGTGCCTGAGGGCTTCAGAAGTTCATGCAGGAAAATAAAGTCTTGAGGTTACTGATTCAAATGCAGCTTCCTTTGGGAAAGATGAAAGATGACCTGAAAACCGCTCATTTTCCTCACTATTGCTTTCAGTTCAACACTGGTGGGGGGAGGTAATCTATATAGGAGTTTGCTCACTTAAAAGCTTTATTATGTGTGTAAAAACAGCTTTCCTAAGCTTACCCCAGAGTTTAAGAACCTAAAAAATATGTGTGGTGCCAAGATGACTTATTTTAGGTCAGTGGTTCCCAACCCTGTCCTGGAAGACCATCAACCAGTTGGGTTTTTAGGATAACCCTAATGAATATGCATGAGAGAGATTTGCATATAATGGAGGTGACAGGCATGCAAATATGCTCCATGCATATTCATTAGGGCTATCCTGAAAACCCGACTGGGTTGGGAACCACTGTTTTAGGTGACATACTTTGCAGGCTTTTTCAGGGGCAGAGTCACGATGTATGCATGCTGATTTTTTTTTTTTTTAAATAGCCCAGAAAATCTATGGTGAGGTGTAGTCACCCAAAAAGGCCCCCCAGAGAATGGTGAAACCAAACGTTCAGTCTTTTATTTGCAAGGAGAGTTAATAAGGAGGATAGTGAGCCCGCAATAGTAAAATGCTGACTGGTTTTTACTTTGCTCTCAACTAGTTACATCATTAATTGATTTACCATAGATTGCTCCCTTTGCATTTAGGATTTTGATAAGATTTATGTTGACTCTAGATGCAAGCTTCCTTGCTGAAACACGGCCATTGTTGAGTCCTCCTTATCAACTCTCCTTACAATTAAAGACTTGTTTGTTTGGTTTCACCATTGTCTGGAGGTCTTTTAGGTTGTCTACACCTCACTTCTCTAATTTTCTGGTGGATACCACGTGAGGTTTTTTTTTTTCTCCTATTCGTCTCCTGTTTATTTAATATCGCCCAGATTATGTCTAGGTCGCCCAACTTAACTGTACAGTTTTGGGGGTGAATCACAAATACATGTGCAATGGAATTGATTAAATTGGTGATAACATCAGTTATTGGCCTTAACAAGAGGAAATTGGCACTGATTAATGGTTATATGTGTATCTGCTCCATGTGCCTAATTCATCTAGTGTGCAATTTCAAAGGTGGCATGACCAGGGGAGGGCCATGGGTAAATCATAGGCAAATCATGGGTGTTCCCAGGATTTACCGTAACATGCCATACATTTTCTTTTATACAGCAGGTTTTGACAAGGATTCAATGAGGTTTACGATAAGATTTCTAATCAGCAATCATGAACAATTAGTTATAGATGGAAGAGTTAGACTGTCTTTGCATTTCGAGCTATAAGTTTGAAGAGAATAAATGAATCTTTAGCATTTTCCTAAAGTTGTAATGTGTCCGGTTGACACAGGTGCTGTGACCCTGGCGTAGAACTAAAAACTGGCTATTTTGGGGGTGTTCTGGAGGCAGAGTCAGCACTTGGCTGGGTAAGTGCCGATATTTACTTAATTGCAGGATCACACAAAAGTCAGTCTTATCTTTATGTGATAACCTGTAGCCACTTAAATCCTGACTATCACGTAGAATCAGCCATGCGTTAGCCAACTCTGGAAACCCGGAAATTCAATGCTGTTGACCAGGCATGACCTAGCACTGAATTTCTAGGTTTAATGCAAAACACTGATCGCCATTGGCTGAATATTGGGCCCTATGTACTTTTCTATTCTTCTCTATTAATAAACTCTTCTACCAAAAGTGTGTATTTTTGCAAAACACACCCTACTACTGGAGATTGGGTTTAAAAGTGCTGAGTCGGGCTCAAAAAAGTTTGTAAAAAAGTTTACTTAAGTGAGGAGGTTTTTTTATGCTGATGAGGTTCCCTTACCCGGTGGAAACCTATCACCTAGTCCAGGGGTAGGCAATTCCGGTCCTCAAGAGCCGGTGCCAGGTCAGGTTTTCAGGATATCCACAATAAATATGCATGAGATATGCAAGGAGACAGTGCATGCAAATCCATCTCATACATATTCATTGTGGATATCCTGAAAACCTGACCTGGCTCCGGCTCTCGAGGACCGAAATTGCCTACCCCTGACTTAGTCTATGTTAGGTATAGGTGAGGTTCTGAGATTTTTTTCCTCCCACCTTATTTTTTTTCAAACTTTGAGCCTGACTCAGCACTTTTGACCCAATCTCCAGTAGCAGGGTCTGTTTTGCACACATTAAAACTATAAATTGCATCACATGCACACTATTGAAAAGATATTAATATCTGCTTTGGGTAGAAGACTTTATTAATAGATCTGATTTTGGGTTTCTTCTCTCTTGAGTGTGTTTCTATTCTTCGACATTCTTTGACATACCAAATTGACCATGGGAATTGGTCTGTCGGACATTTTGCTTAGTCAACTTGAATAGATTAGTCTTCATAAGAATCCCTGTAACTTCTTATTTCAGAGCTACGGTTGCCAGGTCAATGGGTAACATAGGACTTTCAGGACTTAAACGTGAAGAAAACAATAACGCTGATTCTACTATTTATTTGCTTCTATGACAAGCCAAAAGAATAAAAATAGAAAAACAGCAACCTCTTCGTTCTGTAACCTACAATTATGCATCAATTGCACACACCCAGATGCAGTCATAAAAATAGTGCTTATCTTTATGCGATAACGTGTAGCCACTTAAATCCTGAATATCACATTGAATCGGCCATGCGTTAGAACTGTAGGGCTTGTGCAGCATATAAATAAATAATTATGTTATGTTTAGCATGATCTATCAACACCCAACATTTGACAACCTTTATAGAGTTGCCCTCAACGAATAGAAATAAGATCTGCAAAAATTAAAATGGCCAATTATTACTACTCTAAATTGTCAACACTAGTGAGATAACAAACATGGGAACAGATGTTAATGATCAATGGAGTGCAATACAACAATGTGACAGAGCAATCCATATCCTACTCGAGAACAAAAGAGAATATAAATGAGAGTCCAGGGAGATTGGTTTTGGGCAGAAGGGCTGGTCATGTTCTTTTAAGCAAATCATTTCTCAGCTGCTCACATGTACAAATCTTACTCCAGATGTGATGCTTTTTCCTCTGTGCGTTGCGCATGGTCGGAATTCTAATCGGTTCCACTGGGATACATTTTTTTTTCCCCTCCATTTAAGCAAGCTCTCATAAATCACAGAAGTCCAGTAGGCATAAGAAGGCAACCTACTAACTACTATTGGCTATGCTGTTTATACCATATGGAATTAATTAACCTTTTGTGGGAGGCCGCAAGGCCTACAGACTTGTTGTTTTGGCAAGTTATCGGTCTAGCTGACGAAGAAAAGCTACGCTTTGAATGGAAGTAGGCTTGTTCATGAACCAAAGACAATAACACAAGATAGATGGTTGTGTTCCTCCAGTCCAGGGGTGGGCAACCTTTATACAAAGAAGGCTACATGAATGTCAGAACTATCCCTAGAAGGCTTCAACATTATGTAACGTCAGAACCGGAAATGCCAAGAGCTCCATAAACCTTCTGTGATAATCAAATAAACAAGTAAAAATTTAACTAAAAACAATGTAAACCAACAGATTAGCTATTCAGAAAATATATGCAAAATATCTGGTTAATGCTGTTTTCTCAAGGGCTGAATATTTGAGACAAGGCCCAGAGATTACCCACTCCTGCTCTAGTTTAACAGAGGCCTATATTCACTCACTCTTACCCTGAGAAACATTATTAAAATTATAAGAACATAAAATTTGCCATTCTGAGTCAGACTGAAGGTACATCAAGTCCAGAATCCTGTTTGCAACAGTGGCCAATCCAGGTCATAAGGTCCTGGCAAGATCCCAAGAGTAAAAAATATTTTATGCATCTTTTCCTAGAAATAAGCAATAGATTTTCCCAGGTCCATGTTAATAATGGCTTATGGACCTTTCTTTTAGGAACCTATCCAAATCTTTTTAAAACTCTACCAAGCTAACAGCTTCTGTCACATTCTATAGCAACAAATTCCAGAGTTTAGTTAACTTTGTCCAGATATTCAGCCAGAATTTTTGTGAGCTTAATATCGGTTCTAAAGATATATTCCGCCTAGTACTAAGGATAGTTGTGAGCCATAAGTGTTTTTTAAAAAATAAATAAACTAATAAATTATGACCCGCTGAATTTCAGCCTCAGATATGGACTGATTATATCTTTTAAAATGTATCAATGAAAAAGTAATTAACCCTCAGAAATCACATACCCTGCTCTAGCTACCCATAGATTTTAGGCTGTAAAACATGAAAGACATCAAAGTTGTATCTGGTAACCAGAGCTGGTATTGTGACATCATAATGCCTCATTCCACCAATAAGAGCCAACCTCATCAGTGATGTCACAATGGCTTCATTGTCCTAAACTGGGCTAACTTTTGCTATATTTTGATTTCTAGACTGGTTAAAGCTACAGCCTCAGTGCCCTGAGGTTATGGGTTCAAACCCACGCTGCTCCTTGTGACCCTGGGCAAGTCACTTAATCCCCCCATTGCCCCAGGTACATTAGATAGATTGTGAGCCCACGGGGACAGACAGGGAAAAATGCTTGAGTAACTGACTAAATTCATGTAAACTGTTCTGACAACAGTATAGAAAAGTGGGACAACAGTATAGAAAAGTGAATAAATAAAATTGTGAGATGGCTCATTTTTTCATTTACTCTTGTAGTCGGCAACCTGCAGGATTTTTATACCAGAAGTAAAAGCTCACCTTTTACTGCCACCTTGATAACTTCCACCAAGTTTCTTTATCTCCTCCCCTGAGCTTCAGCCCCTCCCACCACCTTTTCTCAACTCCAGCAGAGTGGTGAGAGGTTGTGGGTTCAAGCCCCGTGCTGCTCCTTGGCAAGTCACTTAGGGCGGGATTCACTAAAGTCCCGAAATCTATCCGATCCGTGCCCTATCCGTTTCCGAGTCATTGTAGGTGATCGATTCAGTAAAGCTTGCCCATGCAAATGATCCAGTCGTAAACACGCCGCTATTAGCGCTGAAACATCGATCGACGCGCGTTGCACACTGTATCCTTGTTGGTTTTGAAGCTCATAACGCATGCGCTAGCTCTTTAGGATTTCACTGCGTAGAAATGGGGCGTGGTTTAATCACAGACGTCGTTAGCGAGCTCCGAATGCACCTACCGCAACGCATTGTTGTCGTAAAAAAAGGCAATAAAAGGAAGTCTTCTTACCAACTGTTATTTTTTACCGTGTAGCCGACGAGCGCCCTCCATTTCTCTCTGGAAAAGTACTGTTAAGTTGCTAGAAGGCACAACAGTTAACAGCTGTTGAATGCGCTGGGATCACACGCTGTTATATACAGCCTATGAATCCCAGGAGGCTGTGCGGCTCTATCAGCCTCGAAGCACGTAGCAACCCCTAGTGACACCCTGATGTCACATGCATGCGACAATCCAGCTGGAAGGAAGAGGGAAGGGATAGCTGGCCCATAAAAGTTTTATTTGATTTTGGATTTTTTTTTTTTTGTTATTTTGCATTGATATTTGAAATGTACAATGCGCAAGGAGAGCATGGGGTTAATCCGCAATGTTCTCACCATGTGCATTACAAATCCAAGATTCACTCGCTATGCGCATTCCCAAAAAATTAAAAAATATATTTCTAACGCTTACGTACATGAACTTTTACATATATTTAAAAGTTTTGATATATTTTGGATTTTTGGAGGGGTAGAGATATATTTTTAATGGGGTTCTTAACATGCACGCATCAGTTGCTAGGCAGAAATAGTCGGCGAGAATGTAAACGGACTGGTCCTCAGCAATTGTAACTTTTTGGACAGAAAAGGCCAGTCGGTTTGGACGAAATGGTTTCATTAATCAACACGTTAAGAAATTTACATGCCTTTTTACTCATTTTGCACGTGCAGATCGGATCGGGTGCGGATGGGGTCTGGAGGAAGGTTAGTGAATCGAGCCGGAGTCGGAAAGTGAGCGCAAAACGAGCGGTACACGATCCGTTTGCTTAGTGAATCTAGCCCTTAATCCTCTACCTCCCCTGGTACATCAAATACAATAAATCCAATCCAATTAAATAGATTGTAAGCCCACTGGGCTTTTTTATATTTCTTTTTCAAGCTTTCCAATTCCCTCAATCTTTTTTATCTTTCTTTTTCCTTCTCTCATTCCCTCTTTGTTTTTTATCTTTCTTTTTCATACTTTCTCGTTCCCTATTTCTTATGTTATGTTTCTTTTTCACACTTTCTCGTTCACTCGTTATTTTTTATCTTTTATTTCACACTTTCTCGTTCCATCCTTTTTTTATCTTTCATTTTCCTTCTCTCGTTCCCTCGTTCTTTTTTCTTTCATTTTCCTTCTCTCGTTCCCTCGTTCTTTTTTCTTTCATTTTCCTTCTCTCGTTCCCTCGTTCTTTTTTATCTTTCATTTTCCTTCTCTCGTTCCCTCGTTCTTTTTTATCTTTCATTTTCCTTCTTTCTCGTTCCCTCGTTCTTTTTTATCTTTCATTTTCCTTCTTTCTCGTTCCCTCGTTCTTTTTTATCTTTCATTTTCCTTCTTTCTCGTTCCCTCGTTCTTTTTTATCTTTCATTTTCCTTCTTTCTCGTTCCCTCGTTCTTTTTTATCTTTCATTTTCCTTCTTTCTCGTTCCCTCGTTCTTTTTTATCTTTCATTTTCCTTCTCTCGTTCCCTCGTTCTTTTTTATCTTTCATTTTCCTTCTTTCTCGTTCCCTCGTTCTTTTTTATCTTTCATTTTCCTTCTTTCTCGTTCCCTCGTTCTTTTTTATCTTTCATTTTCCTTCTTTCTCGTTCCCTCGTTCTTTTTTATCTTTCATTTTCCTTCTTTCTCGTTCCCTCGTTCTTTTTTATCTTTCATTTTCCTTCTTTCTCGTTCCCTCGTTCTTTTTTATCTTTCATTTTCCTTCTTTCTCGTTCCCTCTTTCTTTTTTATCTTTCTTTTGTCAGTCTTTCTCGTTCCCTCTTTCTTTTTTATCTTTCTTTTGTCAGTCTTTCTCGTTCCCTCTTTCTTTTTATCTTTCTTTTTCACACTTTCTCATTCACTCGTTCTTTTTTATTTTTCACATTTTCTTGTTCCCTCGTTCTTTTTTATCTTTCTTTTGTCAGACTTTCTCATTCCCTCAATCTTTTTTATCTTTATTTTTCCTTCTCTCATTCCTTCTTTCTTTTTTATCTTTCTTTTTCACACTTTCTCGTTCACTCATTCGTTTTTATCTTTCTTTTTCACGCTTTCTCATTCCCTCGTTCTTTTTTATATTTCTTTGTCACGCTTTCTCATTCCCTCAATCTTTTTTATCTTTCTTGAAAATTCTTGAAATTCCTGTATGTAAACCACTTTGAGTGTGGTTGCATAAACTACAAAAGTCCCAATTCCATCCTCCCCTCCCCCTTGCCCTTGTCTCTCGACTTCACCAAAATGCTGCAAATTTGATTTGATTTTAATATTTAATATACTGCTAAAAAAAATGAATTGCTATAGAAGTTTACAATTCTAAAAACAGCTCATCATAACAAGTTACAAAATTAAGAACATTTCATTGTGCAGCAACAATTATTATTACACTAATTATACTTTCACATCCATAGGACCCACCCCAAATATAATAATCATCTAATTGCAACCCTCATTATCAAATCCACTCATTAACTATTTAAAAGACCTCAATAAATAGATAATAACCCCCTAGCATTCTGACACTCCTTACTATCCATATTCCACAATACAGAAGTCTTTAGCAAAAAGCCACGTTTTCAATAGCTTTTGAAAACCTAAGTGCATAACTTCCCATCAATTGCAATTCAATATTCCACAAGTTAGGTCCAGCATAACAGAATGCTCTTTTCGGTGTTCCAGTCAATCTCACTTTATCCAATGATGATAACCGAAGTATGTTGAAGCATATTTACTCAATTCACCTGACAAATACTCTGGGACATTCTACTTCAAAGCTTTAAACACCAAACATAAAATGTTAAAAGTAATTCCTCCAGTAACAGACAACCAATGCAAATTAACTAAAATGCGAGCGTACTATGATCTGATTTATTTTTTTCCAATAATCAGTTTAATAGCAGTATTATGCAGTCTTACTAAACAATTTGTAATCCGTTGTACAAGGAATTGCAATAATCTAATCGACTAATTTTATTAAAGCATGCACAATTTTAAACAAATTAGATTAATTTAAAAAATGGCCCTAGTCTATAATAATAAAATGCTATGCGCGCATGCGCACTCTTGCCGCGTGTTCCCTGAGATCTGATCTGTCAGGATGTGGCCACAAGAGTACGCATGCGCGCTTACCAACATCTCTCTCTCTGGCAGCGGGCATGAACACTTGCAATTACCTGACAAAGTTCATTTTTTAGCTCAAGCCTCCGCCGCGGCTCCTCTCTCGAACCGCACCAGGTGGGGATTGAGAAAGGAGCTGTGTCGTCGGCTTTGAACTAAAAAATGAACTTTGAAAGCGGGCCGAGGACCTCAGCCAGCCGCCGATCGTCTCCACGAGCGAAGTGAGGAGCCGGCCCGGGCGGCGCCAGGTCCATGCCCGACCCCAGCTCTGCCTAGAGCTGGCTGCACGGCCGAGCTGCTGCCGTTGCTGCTCTGCACAACCCCGGCCTCCTCCTCCTCCCGCAGATGTGTGCGCACAGATGGGCGGGCGGCCCGCGGACAGGAGGCTGCCGAAGCCGGAAACGCATGAAGCTTCCCCGGGGGGAGTAGGGGGGAACGACGCGCGATGGCGAGGAGGGAGTGGGAGCAGGCCGCAGATGCTGTCGGTGCCTGCAGGCCGCGACGGCTTGAGGCAGATATCGGTGGAGGGCAGACAAAAAAGAACGGAGGTAAGGGTTGCTGCTGGACATAGGAAGAGGTGCTGATGGACGGGGGGGGGAGGCAAAAAAAGTAAGGGAGGCCTACTGCTGGACAGGGGGAGCAGAAAAGAGGTACTGCTGGACAGGGGAAGAGGTGCTGATGGACGAGGGGGGGGGGCAAAAAAAGGAAGGAAGGCCTACTGCTAGACAGGGGAAGCAGAAAAGAGGTGCTGCTGGACAGGGGGGGCAGAAAAAGGAAGGGAGGCCTACTGGACAGGGGGAGCAGGAAAGAGGTGCTGCTGAACAGGGGGGAGTTAAAACAAAGGGAGAAGGGCTGCTGCTGGATAAGGGGAGCAGTGAAGAGGTGGTGGTGGACACAGGGGAGGTAAAAGGAAGGGAGAATGGACAGAGGGAGCAAGGCAAGGGGTGGTGGTGGACAGCCGAGGAAAAAGAAAGACAGAAAGAAAGAAAGAAATACAGAAATACAGAAACAGGCTAAGGAGAGAGAGAGAAATAAATAAATACAGACACACACACATATTCTAGCACCCGTTAATGTAATGGGCTATAAGACTAGTTGTTTAATAAACTGCAAATGAAAAAAGCAGCCCTTGACCACCATGCCTATTTGAGATTTCAAATCCAAAGAACTATCGCAGTGGATCCCCGCAGTCTTATCAATTTTACATAATATTAACAAGTATTTATATCTTTTACAGAAAGAATGCTTAAAAAAGGAAAATAATTTTACACAATTAACCCAATTAAACAAAAGAAAAAAGAAAGGAGATATACTGTATATAATATATTCCCCAGGTCAGATTTAAGCAATCACTATACCACAATATCCATATCTATGATCCAAGACTTTCAAGGAGTGATATTTAACAATTACAGGAAATCAATTTAAAAAAAAAAGTGACTGAAAACTATGCCTGGGAGTAACATAACCATTAGATCTCAGTTGTTCCATCTTTCTCAAGATGTTTCAAAGCTATGAAATTAGTTAGGTGGGTAGGATCAAAGAAAACATATTTGTTAGAACTATAATGCACAATACACTTCCCCCTCCCCATTCGCGGTTCCTGCACTTGTGGTTTCATATAATCGCGATTTTTTTCTGGGGAGGGGGAAAATTTTAAAAAACAGTCTTTTATCCTCCCTGCCGCCTTCTCGGCCTTACCTGGTGGTCTAGAGGGTTTTCGGGGCAGGAGTGATCTTCCTACCCCGTGCAGATCGCCATGAGGAAATGGCTGCTGGGAGTTCCCGTAGTCTCTCGAGACTACATCGGGAACTCCCTACAGCCATTTCCTGATGGCGATCTGCACGGGGCAGGAGCGTAGGAAGATCGCTCCTGCCCCGAAAACCCTCTAGACCACCAGGTAAGGCCGGGAAGGCGGCAGGGAGGTAGGGGTGGGTCAGAGCCAGATAATCGTGGTTTTTCGGCATTCGTGGTCCGGCTCTGCCCGTATCCCCCGCGAATGACGAGGGAGATGTGTACACTTACAAGGAAACCTGAGAAAAAGCATTAAAAAAAATAAATTAGAGAAATTATAAGAGTGGTTTGGAGAGCATGATTTAGTTATGAATGTTGAAATAATAAATAGCAATGTGGGTATCATGTCGAAACAGACCATTATGGTTTATACCTAAAATTAATGACATGGAAACATATTGGGTAGGAGTGGAAATGTCCAATCAGAATGGTGCACAAAAAGCGTCTTTCAACTCATCTGATAAATCCAAATGTCTTTATTCATCCAAAATAACTCATTCATCCAAAGTAACTTAATGATGAGTTGAAAGACACTTTTTGTGCACTATTCTGATTGGACATTTCCACTTTTGCTCTTGTTTGTTTGATTTTTGTGGATTTGTTTCCCCAGTTTTAGTGTGTGTGTGTGAACATATTGGGTAGGATCAATGTCATTAATTTTAGGTATAAACCGTAATGGTCTGTTCCGACTTGATACCCACATTTTTTTCACATTCATCACAAATTCTATAAACAGCGCCTACAGTTAGGCATCTATTTTGGAGGCGCGCAAGTAGATAGGCGCCCATCTAAATTGAATAACAAGCTCAATTAAGCTTTTCAATCAGCACTGATTGAAACCTAGGCGCCTATCAAGAAAGCGTGATTCTGTAACAAGGCGCCTCTAAAAATTTAGGCGGCCTTCAAAAATATAGGCGGCCACCAGGATGATCTCGGGGCTCAAGGGTCTCTCGTACGAAGAGAGACTGAACAAATTGCAGCTCTACACTCTCGTGGAACGTAGGGAGAGGGGAGACATGATCAAAACATTTAAGTACCTCACGGGACGTGTCGAAGTGGAAGATGATATTTTCTTTCTCAAGGGACCCTCGGCCACAAGAGGGCACCCGCTCAAACTCAGGGGCGGAAAATTTCATGGCAACACCAGAAAGTATTTCTTCACAGAGAGAGTGGTTGATCATTGGAACAAGCTTCCAGTGCAGGTGATCGAGGCAGACAGCGTGCCAGACTTTAAGAATAAATGGGATACCCATGTGGGTTCCCTACGAGGGTCAAGATAAGGAAATTGGGTCATTAGGGCATAGACAGGGGGTGGGTAAGCAGAGTGGGCAGACTTGATGGGCTGTAGCCCTTTTCTGCCGTCATCTTCTATGTTTCTATGCATGTTAGGCGTGGTCGTGGCTACGTGTTAGGCGCCTTACTGCAGAATCACTGCTCTTAAGCGTGCTTATGCGCTCAGCTAAGCGCCTAACGTTTTAGTTGCGCCTAGAGCTGGCCTATTTCTTGGGCGCCTCCAAAATAGGTTCCGCTCAGCGTGATCCATTAAACAGCAACCAATTTCACTTGAATCACGCCGAACGGTGCCTACGTAGGCGCATAACTTTTTGGGCGCTTCTTATAGAATTTGCCCTTAAATCATGCTCTCCAAACCACTCTTATAATTTCTCTAATTTTTTATTTCCTCTTTCAACACTATTTCTTTTGCAAAAAAACAACTGCAAATAAATGGAACTCAATATTCCAACTTGTCAGAAGTGCAGCTAATGGAGCCAAATGCAAATTGAACAATAGGGGAGATAACGATGAACCTTGAGAGACCCCTCTCTCTAAACTTCTTCCACTGGACAATTGTCCATCCCATTTTAGTAAGAATCAAACCAGGCTAAAACAGTGGACCCCCCCCAATCCCACCTCCTTCAGTAAGCCAAGAAGCTTTCTTTATGACATTGTTATCAATGATGGTGAAAAGAACCTTCTTCTATTTGGCTCATAAATTCCAAACTGAACCGAAACTTGGCTCTTCGTGACCAGTTTACCTTTCGGACTGATCCAAACGCACATGCCTAAAAGCAGCCAGCCAGGCTCGCGGGGGCTGTGATCAGTTGGACCTTTCCCTTTGGGCCAGTGGATGCAAGAACAGGTGCGGCTACAGAGAGAGCACTCGGCATCTGGTCCTTTTCATTAGCGTCACTAAATGTGCTCCACAGTTCAGTCAGTGAATGGCTAAAATAATTCTGGCTCAGTAACCTGGCATAAATTGGCTCAAATTCAACTATGCGTCCTCCATTTCCCTTCCCGGGATTCAGCTGTGGCAGTTTTATCTCTTTCACTGATTGCTGCATAATGCGTGTGATTAGGATGGACAATTAGCATGAAAGCCAATCACATATTTACTGCTGAAAATGATCTGGGTCTAGACCCCAAATTGAGTATGAGTCAGTTAGCTTATTACTTCAATTTATGCAAATAGAAAAAAAATGTAACCTTAAAAAAAAACACACCAAAACCCCACACCTAATATTCATTTGGAATGTATGAATTGAATAAAAGGGAAGTTGCTTAAAATTGGAAAGGCTCTTGATGAAATATTGTTCACTTTATCTTGTTGACTTAGAAACATAGAAACATAGAAATAGACGGCAGATAAGGGCCACGGCCCATCTAGTCTGCCCACCCTAATGACCCTCCCCTATCTTTCTCTGTGAATAGATCCCACGTGTCTATCCCATTTGGCCTTAAAATCGGGCACGCTGCTGGTGATTGAGGCCAGCAGCGTGCCCGATTTTAAGGCCAAATGGGATAGACACGTGGGATCTATTCACAGAGAAAGATAGGGGAGGGTCATTAGGGTGGGCAGACTAGATGGGCCGTGGTCCTTATCTGCCGTCTATTTCTATGTTTCTATGTTTCTAAGTCAACAAGATAAGGTGAGGCTGGGTGGCTCTCATGTCCTAAAGTCCCACTAAAACTCTTCGGGGTCCTTTTACTAAGGCGTGCTAACCAATTTAGCTTGCGCTAAAGATTAACACGTGCTAAATGCTAAGGCACCCATTATATTTTGTTGGTGCCTTAGGATTTACTGCACGCTAAATCGATTAGCGCGCCTTAGTAAAAGGACCCCTTCGTTCTTTCCAGAAAAATGTACTATCTAGCATATCCTTCTGCCATGTTCATCTGAAATTATTATTTTAGTATCTCGTTACCATCTCTTTGTAATTTCCTCCCTCCTTATCTAGGTTTAAAGAGCTCCTTCAACACATTTGAAGCTATGCTTAAACCTTGCTGCTTTTCTGCGGTGAACCAAACTGTCTTGCGTAACCGTTTGATTTGCTTTTCCCAACTGAATATTACATCGCATGACTTTTATTCCGCCTTAATCTTTCAGTTCTAGGCGGATTACAAAAGAAGTAAGATGGACATGTCCAAGAGAATTACAGGATCGGGTAGTAGAACATAAGAACCTAAGAATAGCCTTACTGGGTCAGACCAATGGTCCATCAAGCCCAGTAGCTCGTTCTCACGGTGGCCAATCCAGGTCCCTAGTACCTGGCCAAAACCCAAAGAGTAGCAACATTCCAGAATCTCAAAAGATTAGCAAGATTCTGGAACCCCAAATAGTAACAACATTCCTTGCAGAATCCCCAAAGAGTAGCAAAATTCCAGAATCCCCAGAGTAGCAACATTCTATGCTATCGATCCAGGGCACGCATTGGCTTCCCCCATGTCATTCTCAATAACAGCCACCCCCATGCACAGACCACCCCTGCTAACCCCCACCGGACTCCGCCTCCACTAACCTTAAAAGTTGGATGGACGGGTCTTCTTACTGTCTGGCCGGCCCACCTCCGTTGAAGTGAGGCAGGCCTGCCCCTTCCCTGTGCATTGTGGGATGCACTGGGGAGGGGCCTAAGGCCTGATTGGCCGAGGCACATGGGCCAACCGGAATCTTAGGAGGAGCCTTAGGCACCTGGGCCAATCAGGTCTTAGGCCCCTCCCCAGTGTATCCCACAATGCACCGGGAAGGGACAGGCCTACCTCATTTTAATGGAGGCGGGCCTGCCAACTAGATGGTTGGAAGACCCGGCCTTCTGGCCAACTTTTAAGGTTAGTAGAGGAGAGGTCCAGGGGAAATGTTTAGGGGGGGGGGGTCAGCACATGGGGGGTATCTTACAGCAAGAGGGGTTGGGCACCTTCCTGCTGGCGATTGTCGGCGGGTTGGGGTTCTTCTAGGCAGGAGGGTTTGGGCATCTATCTTGCCTCGTTCTGGGGGGGGGGGGACGACTGGCGGCCGCTATACTTATCGCAGCAGGGAGATCCCTTGCCGTGATAAGTATAACGGCCACGCCTACAATAACATTGACGTCGGTTACAGAATCGGGTTTATTTTAGGCGGTCTTAGGCCTGATTCTATATAGGATGCCCATTGTCTTCTGAGACCTGGTGTCCTATACAGAATCGGGCTGAAATGTTTAATTGAAATTACTAAATTAAAAAAAAAAGAAAATACATGTCCCCCCACTTGATATTGCATGATTCCAGTAATATGTCCATTAAAGCATAGCAATATAACATAACTTTGTCTATTTAGATAAAATAAATGCTTGGAATGCTATGGAAAATTCAAATTGCTTAAAGTAGAACAGGTTGCTTACATTTTTGACACTTGAACAAGAGAACTATTCAATTCCTTATCAAGGGTCTCTCGTCAAATCTGTTTCATGTAGTGAGTCGCTGTTTATAATCAAAAAAATAATTAAACAAAGAGCTCCTAGGTGTCCTTGAACTCTGCTGTGTGTGTTTTTTTTTTAAAACACACATAAAACAAAGGAAGAGAACGTTTAGGTGGAGGAGCAGGAGAAAGAGTTACACAGTTGACCAGGAAAGACGGGAGTATCCTTCAGGGATGAAGAGAAGATTCTTGCTGACAGAATATTATTATAACTGTGATATAATATAGTTTCTTGATCCCTGTCAACTTGTTGGCACTGCAACTGGTTCCCCCATAGAGTTCCAGAGATTGTCGGAAAAAGAAGGCAGTGTCAGGAGAAAGTGCGCCCAGAGGGTTGGGAAGCGTTTTCAGAGGGCGTCTGGCTGACACACGCTCTGCTATCTCAGCACATTAATCAAATAGTAAGGGTGAAGAGAGGAAAAGGGCAGCCTGATCTCTACCCTCTGATATTTAATGACACTGAAGCAGCCTCATTAAATCCAACCTACTAACCCAACTCATTTGAACGTGTCTGGAATGAGTGATTCTAAAAGTGAAATGTATGCTTCAAACAGAAACGTGAGAATTGCATGTCTTCAGTTGTCTTTTAAAGGAACATTCTGGAGTTTGTAAACGTGACTAACGGACAAGGTCTGTACCACAGTTTCCCAAACTTCTCCTGATGACCCCCAAGCCAGTTGGCTCTTCAAATATCCATACCAAAAGGGGAAAGTCATCAACCTGAGATACGGTTAAGTTGGGATATCTTACCACAAAATTGGAAAAAAACTATGATAGATTAAACTATACATTTTGGTGGACAAATGTATGTAACACGTATAAATTTGAAAAAATGAATGCTGAATGTTTAGGGCACAGTGTTCTCTTTAACAAAATATGGGATCCATTGGCTTTATTTGTTGATTCACATTAAGAATTTTATTTTCTGATTTTATCACTACACATCTGGGAGGGAGGGAGGGAGGGAGGTAATTGAAATAAATTTATATATATATATCAAATTTTTGTAATAATTATTTTATAATAAATGATATACACTACTGTAATTCATATATAATAACTTACTTGATATTATAAGAGACAGCCTTTGTGATTATGAAAAGAGGACAGACATCCAGGTATACTCAAGCGCTTGAGGTATACTATCTGTCAGCTCCATATGCTGTAAGATTTGTTCTTGTAACCTGTTATTGATTGTTAATAAAATAAAATAAATAATTATAACAGCATATTGAGTTTCCATGAAGCCAGTGGTATTGAAAGGCCCTAAACAGGCGGCTTTTCAATGTCTAACAAGGTGTTATACCTAGCAGGGCCTCCGCGTGTGCGGATCGCCGGACTTGATGGACCGAAGGTCTGATCCGGAGATGGCGCTTCTTATGTTCTTATGCGTTAAAGCCTCTATGTTCAGAGCATGAGAAATGTGTGGTGGAAGCGTGTCCTAGGCGGGCTTTGGGCAGTCTCAAGGGCAGGTTAGACACGGACGTCTTGCTGCGATAATGAAACATTTTGCAAGACATCCTGGACAGAACTTAAGACGTTTGGAACTAGACCTGTTTTACAAGGGTCTAAGTGCCACAATTATACCCAAACTGACCAGATAACCCCTGCATGCATCAAGGTTAAACACCCCCACACTCCCCCAGTGCTCACTGACTCCCCTCATACCCACAAAGATCAGAATACAAACGGACAGACCTGTCTCCAGAACATTAGCACATGGTATAGGAAAGCCTAGTAGAGCTGTGCACAGGTGTCTTAAGTAGCCTGGTGGGTAGAGGGAGTAGCAAGTCCCATAAACCACTCTAACGAATACATTTATAGTGGAAAATGTGAGACCACCAAACCCCCCCAAAACCCTACTCTACTGCCATATAGGTGCCACCTGCAGCCATAAGGGCTATTGGGATTGTAGACAGTCGGATATAGTGGGTTTTGGAGTGTTTGGGGGTGATCACCATAATCTATAAGGGAGTTCTGGTGAGATGTTTATCTGGCACCCTTTATGTGAAGTTCACAGCAGTGCCCTCTAAGGTGCCCCACTGCTCTGTTGACTGGCCCCTTCCCATGTCCAAAATGGTCTTGTTCTGGGCGCTTGGGACTTGGATAAAAATTTTGGTCAAAATTATGTTATAAAGATAGACGTCCTGGCGGTCTTGACATCCAAATGTCTGGAAGTCCAGATAGAGGATAAATATATACATATATATTGAGATATATATATATATATACATATATAGATATATATCTGTCTCTCTCCCTGGCCCCCTTTGTCTATCTTTCTGTGTCTCTCCCTGCCCCTGTGTCTTTCTTCTTTTCTTTCTGTCTCCCTTCCTCTCACTGTCTGTCTTTCTATCTATCTGTCTCTCCTCCTGCCTCCTATGCAGCAGCATTTCTCTCCCCCCACTTCCCTGTGCAGCAGCCACAGCAGTATTCCCTCCCCCCACACCACTTCCCTGTGCAGCAGCAGTGTTTCCCCTACCTCCCCTTTCTTTTCCCGCGGTCTGGCCGGCTCCCTTACTGCCCTTCCCTTCCCGTGGTCCCAACAAACATGTTGATTCCAGCAGTGTGTGCAGCACTGTACACACGCTGCTTCGGGGCCTTCTACTGCCCTGATTTACTCTGGCACGTCCCTGATGACATCCCACCTCCCCCGTTGCTGAGTCGCTGTTAATATTCAGATGCCATCTCTCTGTCTCGCAGCGGGCTTGCCAGCTCTGGCCAGACAAAGTTCATTTTTTAGTTCAAAGCCGACGCTGCGTCTCCTCTCTCGATCCCCGCCAGAGTCGGAAGTCTTCTTTTTTTTTTTTTTTTTTTTTTAGATACATGGAGGTTTGCCTTTCAAAAATAGGCATTTTCTTACTACCGACTTTGGACGTCTAGGACCATATGTCCGGACTTAGATGTATGTTATGAAAATGCCCCTCCATATAACATATGTGCATATTCACAGAATAAAGTTTAGGCAAAATGTCAACATTTATGTGCATATGTGCAGAGATGCATGTATCTGCCATTTTTCTAATCATTTACATGCAAAATCAGCATCCACTTTATAGAATCACTGCATGGTAAAAATGCCTTTGTGAATGAGGCCCTCTGGGTGTTGTTGGGGTTCCCCCCCCCCCCCCACCCTGCTGCTCCTATAGCTTGTGCCAGGCATGCCATTCTTTCAGCACGGTTAAAAAGATACAGGAAGTTCTTTGGCCTGATATTTTTATATCTTGGCACCCACACTTCGTGAAGCATGTGTTGCTCTTCAACTAATTCAAGAATTTCCCACTTATTGGGACCTATTAATAAAGATAGCCGGCTTGCTGCGACAGAACAATTTTAGAGTCAGCCTCTCATCAGGAGCCAAGTTGCCATATCTTAGCAAAAGAAATAAAACTGTAGGGAAACTTGGTGGAGCGATAAGGTAAGAAGTGGACTTTTACAACATGTGCTAATATTTAAAGCATTATTTCAGCCTAAGAAGATGATATAAATACTAAGTTAATTATCCCAGTGCTTAAAACACTATTTTCTCTACTTACATCTTCTCGGGGAAAGTGACAAGCTCATCTGAAAAACGCCAACTCAAGAAGGTCTTATTTGCATATTTATGCATGCAGATGAGATCTTCCCAATGACATGTATTAGTACTTTTTTTTCTGTTATTCATTTAAGGATGACAGTTGCACTGGGGAGGGATGAACACCAAGAAACACTGTGTTGGCCATGAATTTTCTGTGGGCCATTCCAGCTCTCCACCACTCTCTGGGTGAAGAAGAACTTTGTTACGTTTGTACAAAATCTATCCCCTTTTAACTTTAGAGAGTGCCCTCTCGTTCTCTCTACCTTGGAGAGGGTGAACAACCTGCCCTTATCTACTAAGTCTATTCCCTTCAGTATCTTGAACGTTTCGATCATGTCCCCTCTCAGTCTCCTCTTTTCAAGGGAGAAGAGGCCCAGTTTCTCCAATCTCTCGCTGTACGGCAACTCCTCCAGCCCCTTAACCATTTTAGTCGCTAGAAGCATATAAGAGGTGAGTAGCAGCAATACCCGAGAGAGAGTAAATTTTGGTAATCAGATTGGTGCATTCTAAATGTTAGAGTGTGGAGGAATAGCCTGGAGGTTAGTGCAGTGGCCTGAGAACCAGGAACAATTCCCACTGCTGCTCCTTGTGACTCTGGGTAAATCACTTATCTCTTATTGCCCCAGGTACAAAAGAACACCCTGCATATAATATGTAAAGTGCTTTGATTGTCACCACAGAATAGTAGCAGATCAAATCCCACCTACTTCTCTTATTACTGAAATACATTGTAGATTCATGTAAATTAAAAAGCTTCCTTTTTAAAGACGCTTTTGATACTTAGCTAGCCAGTTCTCTAGCTCATTTTAACTCTACTGTATAACCTCATTGTAGCATTTTGACTTCCCCTACCTTCATGTGTTCTCCTTGAATGTCTTGCTTACTTTCAAATAACATTTAGTTCTTTTTTCCTTCCCTCCCTTGTGTTTTATAGGTTTGTCAAGTTTGTCAATAGTCCTCTTGTTATGCGTTGTATTCCTTAAATTTTGTAATTTTAGTACTGTGTACATTGCTTAGAATTACGATTAAGCGATTAATCAAAATTTTATTAAATTTGAAAGTTTTGAACCCTGATGCAGCTTCTGGATTGAAGCAAAACTCCGGGCTATCTTCGGCTTTCAACAGTTTGCTTCTTGTTGCTGAAGTGGTTTGAAACAGCCTGCCCATTGTCATAGAAGTCTGAATTTACAGTATTGATTTGGCTTGGATATTGAAACTTAGATTCTAAGCCCGCCAGAGACAGGAAAATACCGATCATGCCTAGGGTTATCAGATTTTACTATTGTACAATCCGGACCCATGGCCCATCCCCCAGGCCTGCCCAGCTCTACCCAGCCCTGCCACATTCCGCCCCAGCCATGTCCCCCCAGCCCCACCCCCTGAACCTATTCTTAACAGAGCCTCGTCGGATGATGCCAAAAAAGTTCCAAAATGCTCCTTAAGTGCACAAAGCCAAATGTGGGCGTGCAATATGGCGGTTTTGAAGAGCTGGGAAGTAGGGAGGACACTACACGGACTGTGTTTTGGTGTATGGAAATACCTTCATCAGGGGGTCCTGTAAAGATATGCAAGACTGAGAAGGGCATGGAAGAAAGACATCTACCCCCTCCTTTACAAAGGCATGCTAGCGTTTTTATCACCAGCCGCCACGGTAACAGCCCCGAAGCTCAAAGAATTCCAATGAGCTTTCAAGCTGTTACCGCTATGACCAACCGGCGCTAAAAATGCTAGTGCGGATTTGTAAAGGAGGGGCTAGTGGCATGCAAAGAACCATGGTGAAGAAAATTAAATGTTGTTTAATCTGCCAGGAGCTGTTCCTGACCAGTTAAATAATTTGAAATATCAGGGGGGGGGTATATCTTTTTTTCAGCTGTCATTTTCTCTGTTTCTATGGCAGGGGTGCAGTACACGTTCAGTTCATGTGGGCCCCTAAAAAGTGAATATAGATTGTTTATACACAAGTACACGTACAGATGCACGTGCAAAATAGTTTGTGCAAAAACCACAGATGTAAAGAAAAACAGGGGAATAAAAACCACATGAAAATTGATAAAGCTTGTCTACGAAAAAGACTAACCAAACTTTTTTTTTTTTTTTAAGGTCCTGAAAATCCCCGTTGTCTTTGAACAAAATGTTTCTATCAGATTCTGTTGGTAGGGATGTGCAATTGGGAATTACAGCCGAAAGATCAGCAGAGGCTTCAGCTGAATAGAATGCAAGAACAATGTAGGTGAGAACAATAAAAGCTTTAAATAAATAAAAATGCTGAGGACTTGGGAACCACAAATAAGAGCCAATGAAAGTAAAGCTACCTTAGGAAGCCTTAGATCGCTTTTTGAATCAATAGATTATTTTTGTCTGCATCTTCAGTTTGTTGTTGTTGGTTGGGGTGGGGGGGGGGGAGGGGTCATTTCTTTTGCTTTTCTCGTTTCTCTTTCTCGTTTCCTTATTGCACAATTTCAGAAACAAGAACTAAAACATTTGGGTGCATGGGACCAGCAGTGGGGAATGAGACAATTCAGCACGGCCGTTTCAGCAAGGCCAGTGCAGCATGGTCCTTTCAGCATGGGCTGTTTCATCTCATACTATTAAGACATAAGTACATAAGACTAGTCATACTGGGTCAGACCAATGGTCCATCAAGCCCAGTAGCCCGTTCTCACAGTGGCCAATCCAGCTCACTAGTACCTGGCCAAAACCCAAAGAGTAGCAAAATATTCCAGAATCTCAAAGAATTGCAAGATTCCAGAACCCCAAAGAGTAGCAACATTCCATGCTACCGATCCAGGGCGAGCAGCGGCTTCCCCCGTGCCTTTCTCAATAACAGACTATGGACTTTTCCTCCAGGAAATTCTCCAAACCTTTCTTAAAACCAACTACACTATCCACTTTTACCACAACCAAGTGAAAAATCGATCCACTTGTACCCATTCTACTCCACCATTCAATCCTATCTGCCCTCAGTTGTCTCTTTTCCAAGCTGAAGAGCCCTAACCTTTTTAGTCTTTCCTCATACGAGAGGAGTTCCATCCCTTTTATCATCTTGGTCGCTCTTCTTTGAACCTTTCCTAGCGCCTCTATCTTTCTTGAGATAAGGACACCCTCTTAAAGTCAACCTTTTATCCCGGAAGTCTTCCCTCTGGACAACTGTCAACACATTCCAGAGCTCACCTATTCTCTGAGTGAAAAAAAATTTCCTCCTATTGGTTTTAAAAGTATTTCCCTGTAACTTCATCGAGTGGCCTCCTAGTCTTTGTAATTATTGACCAAGTGAAAAATTGATCCACTTGTACCCATTCTACTCCACCATTCAATCCTATCTGCCCTCAGCCGTCTCTTTTCCAAGCTGAAGAGCCCTAACCTTTTTAGTCTTTCCTCATACGAGAGGAGTTCCATCCCCTTTATCATCTTGGTCGCTCCTCTTTGAACCTTTCCTAGCGCCTCTATCTTTCTTGAGATAAGGACATCCTCTTAAAGTCAACCTTTTACCCCGGAAGTCTTCCCTCTGGACAACTTTCTGTTCCAATATAAAGGAAAACCTTACGATGCGCCTGATTGATCTGTGATGATGCACCCCCTCCCCCCTTCAAACCTTGAAGTCACCAGATGATGCGAAGGCAGGAAAAGAAGACCACAGGTGGAAGAAGGAAACACAGTGGGGCAAGGGTGGTTATTCCTCCCTCTCTTTCAAACCTCTCAGCTTCAGCAAGGTAAGCGCTCGCCATTACAATGGCTGCGCTGAAACAGCCGTGTTGAATCGTCTTAGATCCCTGGCAGTGAGCCCTTCAACCTGGTTGCCAATCGCAGCCACATCAACTAAGCCTATGGCCCAAACGCGTAAAACAAACCCCGCTCCTCACAGCCATGGGGTGCAAATGGGCTACGGAGAATCCCAAGTCACTGTTGCCCCCATCTGTGCCGTATCCTAGAATGTCAGACTTACCTACGATATGATTTACTGTTAGTAAAGTGTTGCCGAAAGATGTTTTTGAGGCCTTTTTCTCCACTTTAAGTCATGGTAATCCAATTTTGTAAAGTGGTGGGGCGCTCATGAGACACTTTTTCTTGATCATTTTGTTGTTGGAATTACAGCATTGCTTGAATTGTTGAGGATTTACAGTAATACAAACTATTATTTTTTTCTTAAATTTCTTTAGATGGAAATGTTTGAAATGGCTCTGGGAGAGAACTTCAGCTCGGGGACAGCAACAGCTGCTGTTCAATAAGTAAGAGATGCTTTTCACTCTGTTACATTCCCAGTCCACAAATATTTTTGAAGTCATGGATTCTGATCCAGATAGTGCACCTTTTCCGATTATGGGTCTTAGATTGTAGATTTCTTTTAATATTTGGAACCATGCTATCTAGAGCAGTGGTTCCCAACCCTGTCCTGGAGGACCTTCAGGCCAGTCGGGTTTTTGGGATAGCCCTAATGAATATGCATGGAGCGGATTTGCATGCCTGTCACCTCCATTATATGCAAATCTCTCTCATGCATATTCATTAGGGTTATCCCCAAAACCCGATTGGACAGGTTGGGAACCACTGATCTAGAGCACTCTGCAGATCTTGAATCAGCACAGAAATTTAGTACATTCATTCTGTAGGGCATTTAGCTGTCAAGAACTAATGTCTTAAATTCATAGAACGAGATACACTGGGAGTTCTCAATCTATTAGGCAAAGATTAAGGCATGAGAATGACAGAGAGGAAAGAATCATTGCAGGCGACAATAGATTTTTTTGCAGAAATTATTCATAACCCCCCCCCCCTCCCTTTTACAAAACCCATAGCACGGTTTCTAGCGCCGGCCACGGCGGAAACAGCTCAGAAGATCATAGAATTCCTATGAGCGTCGAAGCTGTTACCGCTGCGGCTGTCGCTAAAATCCGCACTGTGGTTTTGTAAAGGGGGGGGAGGGAGATAAATGATGAGATCTGTCCTTCAGCATCAACCAAGGAACTGTGCTATACTTCCCTGTAGTTTACTCCCAGAGCACATAACTTCATCCCTGCAAATGCCTTATCCAGAGATAGTTGCCATAGAAACGAGCAACGTGGCACTTAACCTTCTTCAAACATACATAAATAGAAGCTCTGTTTTCATTTTCTGAAACAATGGCCATTATTACACAGATCAAGATATTGTATTTCCAGAGGTTTCAGCGACTATGAACTTTAATTGACAGGTTTTGTGGCTTTTTTTTTGTTTGTTTGTTTGTTTTTTGAAGTCCAGATGTGCTATCAGAACATCTGCATGGGAGGTACCCACTATTCTGAAGTATTTGGATTCCGAGTCATATTTTCTTACCATGGAGTTGATATATTAAACTAGGTTATCATTCACCATTATTGCACCTACAGTAAATGCAGTGTTTTATGGACATCTCAATGGCCACTGTTAATGAGATGCACATGTTAGCGCAGATGGTAAAGTACATGCATAAAATTATGCATGTTAATGAGGCCACTGACACACACACACAAAAAAAAAAATGTCGCTCCTTTAAGCTGTAGTTATGTTTCTGGCATTCATGCATACACTTGACATTTTTTGCATTTTTCATTTGCATATGTCTTGATGCACTAATGGTAATGAGCAGTTTGAAATACTTCTGCAGTTCATTGCCTCATTAGAAGAGATTTTGTGTTGGCAGGAGACCAGACTAGTTTAAGGGTCCCAAAATCTGCTGCCCACAAAGAATGCCGGAGAATAGGAGTGATTTGATGTCACATCAAAGGAGAGGTATCAGAATGGTGACCCGTCAAAAGTGCGCTGACAATCTCGCGGTGAAATTTGCACGCAGGACATATGTGTGCCGCCGTTGAAGCCTTTCTATTAGCGCTCTGAGGGTTACAAGTCCTCCTGCACCCACCACACAAACACACACTATACTGAAAATTCCTCAACAGTGAAAACAGAAAGGAGAATGGGAGTTTCCAGTGTAAACCCCCCCCCCCCCAAACGGAAGCATGATGACTTGTAAATGTACTAGCAGGGTTCCCCCCCATACACCCACTTACCGACCCCTGCGGAACACCGCTCGTGACCCTCCTCCAGTCTGAGTAGTGGCCCTTAACTCCAACACAGTCTCTGTTTCCACCACCTATTCTGGGAGACTGTTCCACGCATCTACCACCCTTTCCGTAAAAAAGTATTTCCTGAGATGACTCCTGAGCCTATCACCTCTTAACTTCATCCTATGCCCTCTCATTGCAGAGTTTCCTCTCAAATGAAAAAGACTCAACACATGCGCATTTATATTACGTAGGTATTTAAACGTCTCTATCATATCTCCCCTCTCCCGCCTTTCCTCCAAAGTATACAGATTGAGATCTTTAAGTCTGCCCCCCTAAGCCTTATCACGAAGACCACACACCAGTAGCCTTCCTCTGGACTGACTCCATCCTTTTTATATATTTTTGAAGGTGTGGCTTCCAGAATTGTACACAATATTCTAAATAAGGTCTCACCAGAGTCTTATACAGGGGCATCATTACCTCCTTTTTCCTACTGGCCATATCTCTCCCTATGCAACCTAGCATCCTTCTAGCTTTTCAACCTGTTTGGCCACCTTAAGATCATCACATACAATCACACCCAAGTCCTGATTTTCCGTGGTGCACATAAGTTCTTCACCCCCTAAGCTGTACCATTCCCTCTGGTTTTTGCAGTCCAAATGCATGACCTTGCATTTCTTAGCATTAAATTTTTAGCTGCCAAGTTTCAGATCACTCTTCAAGCTTCGCTAGGTCTTTCTTCTTGTTATTCACACCATCCGGCATGTCTACTCTATTGCAGATTTTGGTGTCATCTGCAAAGAGGCAAATCTCACCCGTCAACTACTATTTGGGATTCTGCCAGGCATTATGACATCAGGGAAAGGGATTGGGACAGAAAGCAGTTTACATACAGATACTTCAAGCATTTTCCCTGTCTGTCTCTGTGGGCTCATAATCTATCTAATGTACCTGGGGCGGTGGAGGACTAAGTGACTTTCCCAGGGTCACAAGGAGCCGCGTGGGGATTGAACCCACAACCTCAGGGTGCTAAGGCTGTAGGTTCTAACCACTATGCCACACTGTCCTCCATGTTTAGTTAGCCTACTCAGGTACGCTTGGAAATTATTTTTAAATCAAGCCTGTGGCATCCAAAACAATAGGAACTATTTCTGCTATATTTTCTTGGTCTCAGACTGTATTTCTTGGTGCTCAAGGATCTTCAGTCTCTCCACATGAGTCACAGATCAATCACTTAGAAATGATACCGCTATGATTAATGCTGCTCTGCTGTTTTACCGTTATGTCCAGTTTTTTTTTTTGTTTTTTTTTTATCATTTGGGATGGGATTTCCCAGGTGATCTTAACCTCTGTTTTCCACAGTCTTCTTGGGGCCATGATCCCAACGCTTTTCTGGTACACTGATGTAATGTGTTTCAGTAGATGGGTGTCGTATCAAAAGACAAAACACTTAAATGAGGTTGTAGAGAAGGCAAGACCAGTGAACTGGATCAAGCAGGGTTTTTTTTTTCTGGAATTCTCTAAACCCACCTAATTATAGGCTGTACCCAGAAGGAAAAAAGGCTTACAAAGTATAAATTATGGTGCAGGAAATATTTTCCTTGCATACTTTATTTGTATACCCTCAGTGAATTATAAATAGAATTTAATACAATACTCGGAAAAAAAAAAAAAAGAGCCCGGGCTTACTTTGTGTAGGTTTACCATATGGCTATAAAAAATGAGGACGGATTGGGACGTCCGGATTTTACTTCCACTGAAAGCAATGCAAGTAAGGAGGACAAATAGAGACATCTGGGTTTTACATTGAAAACAATGGAAGTAAAACCCGGATGTCTCAATCTATAGTTCCTTTTTCTGGATATAAAAGCTAAACTTGAGAACTAGAATCCTATAAATTAACAACCCAAAATACATTCAGAGAACATCGCACAGCTGCAAAGACAGGGCAGCCCCTATAGATAAATAGCAAAAAATGGCCAAGGGATTGAGGGGTACAGATAAGAGTAGATGTGGGTTATAGAAATAGTCAGGGACCACTGCTCAGGCAATGGGCCTGATGGGCCCCTGCGGGAGCGGACCGCTGGGCGAGATGGACCTCTGGTCTGCCTCAGCGGAGGCAACTTCTTATGTTCTTATAAGGAAGAAAATAAAAATAGACCTCGGAACACTTACTCCCAACAATTCAGTCCTAAAATCCTGGTCAAGGGACACAACCCAGAGAGCAAGAGAAGAAACTTGCCTCAATACTTAACTAACAAACAAGAGAAAAGGCAAACGATATGTCAAAATCCACCAACTGTTACGTTTATTGATTTATTTTAAAATTTATATACCGTGTATTACCTATATGTTTTCCATGGTAACAAGTATAAAATGTTAAACAAGCATAGACTCTTTAAAAATGGTCGATAAATATCAGAAACCTTCAAATCCAGTTTGAATATAAAATTTCAACTCAAAAAAGCCTTCACAAAGTTGGGCTTTTTAATATTTTCTTAAAATTCAGTCTAGCAGCACACAAACGCAAAACTCCTGGCAGGGTATTCCACAGCTTGACACCCGCTACAGATAATATAGTCGCACCATTCTTAATGTGGGAGATTCACATTGTACCTTCCAAACATAATTTCATACTGTTTTCTGATCTCAGGCTTCTTTTGGGCTGATAGATTAAAAAAAAAAAAACAAACACAACAACAACAACAACTCTTGAAAAACAGCAGGAGAGAGATTTGGTACAAAGTTTGATGAATTATGGAAATAATTTTGAATTGGACTCTTTGTTGTATTGGTAACCAATGCAACTGCTTCAATACTGGTGACGATAAAAGACACAATGTGGATTTTGATATCTCGCTTGCCTTTTCTCTTGTTTGTTCAAGGGATATAACACAATCCTAGGTCTCTCCCAAAAAACTCCACTTAAATAGCATTCAAAAGTTACCAAGAAAGAGGCAACACACTTATCTTCACAGCTACTTCATGGGACATTCTGAAGCGCACAGATCCAGACCAGTGTCCTCGGATCTCTCTAAGGCAAATCAGTTTCTCCAATGCTCTCAGCCCGGCAGCAGCCCTGTTTCGCATAAGCTATCTCAAGGTAGGTGGCTCCAGAAAAAGGAGGATGGATTGAGACATCTGGGTTTTACTTCCATTGCTTTCAGTCCTTTTCTGGAGCCATATGGTAATCCTATCTCAAGGGCAAGGCATCTCTTTCCATCCGGTCAAATATAAAGAACAAAGCAAAAAAACAAAAAATCCCAGCCAAAAAATTTGCCGCCTTTCTTCACAGCTGTGCGATGTTTTCTATATGTATTTTGGGTTGTGCTCCTTTTTCTGGAACACGGTGGTAATCCTAACTTCGCGTCTCACTGTTACAGAGGGTCTTCAGAGCAAGAGCAAAGCAAGGGTTAATTCAAATTCAGTAAGGTGGGAGTTCAGCCTATTGAAAATATTTAAATGAGCTTTGGAAATGCAAAGTAGAGAATGACACGGGGACAAATTTTTCCCCATCCCCGCGGAAATTCATTTTCCTGTCCCATCCCCGCAAGTTATTTTCCTGTTCGTGCCCCATTCCTGCAAGCTCCGTCCTCATCTGCACAAGCCTCAAACGCTTTGAAATCATAAGTGGCAACATTCTAGAGCTCAGATTGTGATGTCATAATGCCTCATTCCACCAATGCCTAAGCTCCGTCCTCATCTGCACAAGCCTCAAATGCTTTGAAATCATAAGTGTTCAAGGCTTGTGCGGTTAAGGCAGAGCTTACAGGAATGGAACAGGAACAGTGACAAAACTCACGGGGACGGGATGGGAAAATTGAGTTCCTGCGGGGACAGGGGAAAAATTTGTCCCCGTGTCATTCTCTAATGGAAAGGCAGAGCACTGGTTGCCACCATATTGTTTGCAGTCATTAGTGCCTGCTTTTAATTAGATTGAAAGCTTTTTTGAGCAGTGGCTGTCTCTTGTGTGTTTAATGCACAGCGCTGTGAGCCTCTGGTAGCACTACAGCAATAAGTAGCAGTATATAAAGTCAGCATTCACTGGACTTTGCTATGGAGTTTATCTCCATCAGCCAGACTTAGGGCACTGCTGACGCTGGAGAGTGGCTGTTTGCATGTCAGATCTGAAATCCGCTAGAAGGCTTCTGCAGGGGATGTGAACGCTTGGCAGCAAGGCACTGCTGACTCACCTGCAAAATTCATTTTCTCACAGCTGCCAGCTCCAGTCCACTGGAGCGAGGATGCAATTTGCAAAATGTAGGAGAGCCTGATGCTAGTTTGGTTGTTGTTGGTTTTTTTTTTTTTTTGTTAAGCAATGTGAGCTGCAATGCAACAAATATTTCACAGTGGAATTCTTTGGATCTCTTAGCTTTAAGGTTTGATTCTGTCCATGGGTAACCCAGAAATCTGGTTCTGGGGACAGAAGCTTTTCTTCTGAAGCCATGGTTCTAGCTTTCTTCAACTCTCTAGATTCAGTGCTTGCTTAAGGAGCATAGGCTCCCTTTTACTAAGTTGCATTAGGTGCTAACAAATGCCTAAAATGGCTTCATTTGGGATGTATTTAGGTATCTTGCGGTAACTGCCACGTCAGTGCCGCTAACAGAGGAGTGGAGCGTGGGCATTCCTGTGCTAATCAGTTAATGCAACTGCATTACAGCACACTCAGTGGCATAGTAAGATGTGTGTGTGTGTGTGTGTGTGGGGGGGGGAATCCGGCCCCTGCCTCTTCCCACTCCTCCCCTCGCCACGTGCACAACGGGTGCCGCGCATAGGAAGTGATGTCAAAGGGAGAGCCGACAGGGTCACCAGGAGCACGTTGAAGTTATTGTTGCTCATGGCGATGAGCAACTAGAGGTACGGGGTGGGGGGAGGGCGAGGCAGGGGGTAGAAATGAGGTGCAGGGGGGGCGCCAATCATCATCGCTACTAACTGATTAACGCCACATAACAAAATAAGTGGCAATAAGGACTCATGCTATACTTTTTTTATTTTTAATGGCCATGTGCTAATCGCAACATTAGTGCATGATCATTAATACAAAAAAAAAAGTAAATCGGCCATTCTATGGCTACAGTAAAAATGGCCTTAGCATACAGAAAAACTTGGACATTCTCAGTCCACTTTTTGCCGCAATTTAGTAAAACTACCCCATAGTTACCAATATGTGCTGCCATTGAGATGTGTTATTTTACTACTAATTCGTGCTATTTTTGTACAGGCCCCATTTTATGCAATGAGACCTAGTTATTAATAACTGGAGTTAACAGTAAAATAACACATCTTACTGGTAGGACTGAGGTAGGCGTGCCAGCGCACCTGATCAGATCGCTCTACTGCAATCAAGAAGCTATAGTGCGAACCAGGTATGGAGATACAGAATGGTTCAAGATCAAAAAGGGTATAAGTCAAGAATGCATCTTCTCTACTTCTGCATGAGGAAGCTGGACTTAGATGATTTAAATGTTGGGGTGAAAACAGGTGGAAGAACCATCAGCCATCTGAGACACTGCTACACTGCTGGCAGAGCGTGTGAAGGACCTCAAGATAGTTGATCCTGAAGCTGAAAGAAGAAAGCGTGAAGATAGGACTCTACCTGAATATCAAGAAGACCAAAATCATGACTATTGCCAACAAGAAAGTCCACATAAAGATCAACAATGAAAAAACAGAAGTGGTTGATAGCTTTGTTTTCCTTGGGTCCCTCATTGATCACTGTGGCAGTTTGACAGCCGAGATTAAGCGTCAATTAGCACTGGGGTGCACAGCCATGGTGAGCATGGACCAAATATGGAAGTGCAAGGATGGCTCAGTCACCATCAAAGACTGATCACTGCCATCGTGTTCCCAATTGCAACATATGGATGTGAGATATGGATATTCACAAAAGCAGAAAGAAGAAAAATTGACGCCATCAAGCTGTGGTGCTGGAGAAAACTTCTACAAATCCCATCGACAGCTAAAATCACCAACAAACCCTGAGTTGTCCCTGGAAGGCAAGATTACCAGACAGAAACTGACCTATTTTGGACATGTGATGAGGGCGAATTCACTTGAAAAAGAGGTGCTACTTGGAATGGAAGCAGGGGAAACCAAAGGCCCGTTGAGTGGATACCATCAAGAATGACGCGGGAATGAACATCAAGCAATTGAAAGAAGCAGGGAAGCATGGCGAAGACTGGCCTCCAGAGTATCCAAGGGTCAGACACAATTGAATGGATAATAGTAGTAGTAATGGTAGCCGATATTGATAACGTCCTCCCTTAATTAAAGATAAAGGAAATGCCTCTAGAAATTGAAATCACTACTGTACATAATAAAAATTAACCAAGTATAGGACAGTTAAGCCATTGTGACATCACTGATGAGGTTGGCTCTTAGGAATAAGTGGAATGAGGCCTTATAAGATCACAATATCAGCTCTGGTTATCAAACATTCAAACTCTTCACACTAAGGAGGGAGGTTATCAAAGTTGGCTACTATTAAGATGTTGTTTTCCCACTAACTCATGCTAATTTGGCACAGGTCTCATTTTTTGTAATGATACCTAGGTAGTATTACCTGGGATTACTGGTAGTTAAATAACATCTTTAGAATAGCCCACATTAATAACTCCCCCCTCCCCCCAAATTATTTCATTTCAGATCGGAATATACTCTAATAACAAAGTATACATGTATCTCTAATATACCTGTTTGCAGTTACTAATTTTCAAAGTGAAATAATAGGATTTGTTGTCTGAGCACTGACCATGATATATGCATGATAGAATGTCATACAAGCCTACATACAGAAAACACCTAAAAACTTACCTATTCTTGAAATACCTAGGTAACGAACCGGAACATCAACCCCCCTCGTAACATCACCACACACCTGAACTTGCAACTGTTAACCCCAAACCCCCTAATCACTAAACATGAACACTATACGAACTTACGGAATATTTCTACTTCTGTCTAAACAACTTGGCGCTTCCTGGCCTTGCAACACACAAACTGACGTTAACATTACTAATGTCATCAGATGTATAATGCTATACTCTTTAAGTAGTTGTACGAGAGATACACTGCTATACTCTCTAATTCGCTGTATGAAAAACTTTTCTTGATTGTATTTACAGTTTCTTTATTGTAAACCGCTATACTCTCTAATTCGCTGTATGTAAAACTTCTCTTGATTGTATTTACAGTTTAGTTTATTGTAAACCGCCTAGAAGTCGCAAGATTACAGGCGGGATATAAGAATAAAGTTATTATTATTATTATTATTACATACCAGTGATCTGGACGATTCAGAATTGTCTCTAGTTTTGTATTTTTTCTCTTTTATTTACATTACTCACGCCTAGATATCCATTGCACAACCCTGAACCAATTAGATCACCTCATCAAAGAGCTGAACTGGGTGTGTTTGGCAGGCTCCCTTCACTAATAAAACCATGTTCTTAACTGCACTGTCAATCTCCATTTTCATACCACTATAAATGAGCCTGCTACCTAAGTTAAACTAACATGTCTGCAGTTTTCTGCCTTCTCTTTAGTTACACATTTGTTTTCTTCCTTGGAATCATCCTTGTTTTCAGACTAGTTGAGCTGAGTTGCATGGGATGTAGTCAGGAATTCCTGGAACACCCTTGGGGGGGGGGTATTCTCCACATCCAATGGTCATGATGTGTTAGGATTCCCTTGTGTGACCATCTCCCTTCATTCTACAATCTCCAGTGGTTTACTGGTGTCCATTCGTCAACTAAACATTAACAATGCACAACAGACATAATATATACATGATAAAAGTCACCCCATTGTGCTCATCTCTAATGAAGAAAATCTGGTTTGGACTGCTGTCATGAGAAATAGAAAGTGAATGAACATTAAGGTACCCCCAAGACCATGAGCCTAGCACAAAAGCCTGTGCAAACTTCATGATGAGTTGCTAGTCTGACTGTCTGGTGAGACTCCCTTATCAACTTTGGTAGCAACATAGGGGTCAATAGTCAAAGCAATCTAATTACTACAATGCTTCAACTACTACTGGACTACTGCAATGCCATTTACTTATGCCTAACAAAAATAAAGACTTCAAAGACTCCAGCTTATCCAGAATACTTCAGCCAAGTTGATCTTTGCAAAACGCAAATCTGACCATGTCTCCCCACTCCTGTCCAATCTTCACTGGCTCCCAGTGATTTCCAGGATCCATTTCAAATGCTCCTGCCTGGCTTTTAAGATCATTCACAGCATCCTTCCTCGCCTAATCCCACTATCCTTTAACTCCTCGAGTCCTGACTCCACCAGACCCGCCCAAAGATATAAACTATCCTTCCCCTCTCTACACGGTATTCTCTATGCAGGTAAACTGGGAAAATCTCTTCTCTTCAAAATCACAGGTCTCTGGAACGACCTTACTATCCCGCTGCGTAACCTGGGCTTTCTCCAACTATTCTGCAAGCAACTGAAAACTTGGCTCTTCTCTAACATGTAATTCTATTTTCCCCCTTACTCTTCCATTCTATATATAAGCTCATGTAAACCTTTCCTTTCTGTTCTTATATTTTAAGTTCTTGTAAACCGTGCCGAGCTCCACTTCCGTGGAGAGGATGTGGTATATAAACTTAAAGTTTAGTTTAGTTTAGCCAGAAGTGGCTCCTAGCTGGTAAAATTGCTTGTGACATTCAGAAGGACATAACTAGTTAGTGCCACCAAATAGCGCAGACCACTAAAGTGAAGGCCAGCTATTTTGTGGATGGTCCTTGAGTAGAGTCGGCACTTAGGGCCGGATTCTATAACCAGCGCCGATATTGGCAGCCGCCTTAAAAGCAGCCACTGTCACGTGTCAATCAAGCATTGGTGCCAGTTTTAGAACCAATGGAAAAGATAGGCACCAGAAATGTAGGCCAGGGTTTTCTAGGACTACATTTCTGGCGCCTATCTTTGCATGAATCACACCTCCCTAGGTATTGTAGGCCACCTAACATCACTTTCAGCATTGACCACGTCTACTTTTGCACTCAGTGGCCAAAAGAGTCTACATGGGCATATTTCCGGCACCTTTTATTTAGGTTTCAGTAGGCGCTTCAACCTTACTGGGTTTTTTGCTGTTTCTAATGACGTTCTTCAATTAACTTAGGCACCGGTAGGCTTTAGAATTTCCCACTTAGGCGATTAGTTGCTGATATTCAACAAGCAAGGTCCTTGGCATCATTATCGATTCTTCTCTCTCCCTCAATGACCACCTCAACTCCTTGGCTAAATCATGCTTTTTCAGCCTCCACATGCTGAGGAAAGATCCTATTTTCGCCAACAATATTTTGCCGTCCTTGTCCAATCCATCATCCTCTCCAACCTAGACTATTGCAATGCCATCTACTTAAGCCTATCAAAAAAAAGTCTTCAAAGACTCCAGCTAATCCAGAATACTGCAGCCAAGTTGATCTTTGCAAAACGCAAGTCTGACCATGTCTCCCCACTCCTAGCCAAACTTCACTGGCTCCCAGTGATTTCCAGAATCTATTTCAAATGCTCCTGTCTGGCTTTTAAGATCATTCACGGCATCTTTCCTCCTTTAATACCACTATCTTATAACTCCTCGAGTCCTGACTCTACCAACCCGCCCAAAGGTATAAACTATCCTTCCCCCCTCTACACGATATTCGCTATGCAGGCAAACTGGGAAAATCCCTTCTCTTCAGAATCACAGGTCTTTGGAACAATCTTACTACCCCGCTGCAGAACCTGGGCTCCCTCCAATTATTCTGCAAGCAACTGAAAACCTGGCTTTTCTCTAAAATGTAATTCTATCCCCCCTTACTCTTCTCTTCTATATATAAGTTCATGTAAACCTTTTTTTCCCTTCTCTTCCTATATTTTAAGTTCTTGTAAACCGTGCTGAGCTCCACATCCGTGAAGATGATGCGGTATATAAACTTAAGGTTTATTTAGTTTAGTTTAGTTTAACTGCCTAAGTTAAGCAGCCATATTGGACCACATAAAACTCAGTCCTGCATAAGAGAGAGCTGTTTGCATTAACTCAGATATTCAACGTTGATGCCCACATAAGACACGGCATTAAATATCTAGGTGTAATACTGGCTGAATGTCTACTCCATAAACTCTTGGTGCACTCCAGTTTCCAGTCACACAACTGTACGACTGTTGCAAGTTCACCATACCTCATCATTACGCTGGAGGATACAGATCTAAAACTGTTCACTTTCTATCCCTTCCCAATTCTGACAAGATGGCTGAAAATAGATCCAATTAATGTTAAATAAACTGTTACTGATGTGAACACTTGTCCACTGAGAACTGATTCAAATCCCCTTCCCCCACCACACACACACACGAGATGCACACATATGCATGCACAGGGTTTGGATAAATGATTATACAAACATCAGTTGGCTCTCGAGAATACGCCTTATCAGGTTTAGGAGAAAAGGTAAAAAGATGCATTTTTCATGAGTGTATTGCCAGGGGCATGCACTCTGTTTTTTTTTCCCTCATGTTTTGCCACTTCTCTTCTCTAAGAGACCAGGCAGCTGTGCAGACTGTAATTATAATCAGTGGAATTGCTGGAGGCTGCTCTGGCCTGTGCTGCCCTGGCGGAGGCTACTGTCACCTGAAAAGAGAGCGAGCATCGAAATGCTTCACACGACGAGATGCATGCGGCACATGGCTTGCCAAAATAGAAATAGAAATCAATATCTATTGAGAGGCTGAGGAGAGATTTTTTAAAAACATCTGGCAAAAACCATTCAGTATCGAGGTCCCCGGCCACATTACTAACCAGAGAGTGGTGATTTTTTTATTTATTTATTTTTTTTTTTTAAAGAGGACACCTAATGCAGAGCCTACAGATACAATCAACACCATATCTTTAAAGGGAAAGTAGGTTTATGTATTGCCCCCCCCCCTTCAAAAATTTTGTCAGGAGCTACAAAGGACCTGTGAACTTTCTTGCTACTCTTTCCACAGGCTCCAAATGTCTGGAGGTGCAAGGGGTTCTCATGTTATGGATGCACAAACCAGTTAGCATGGCTATAATATCATGGGTAATGTCGTAGTTGGAGAAATTTTTTATGTTCGAAGTGAGGTGTGCCCTTTTCTCCTGATGCAAGCATTTGTTTTGTGAAACAATTGTCTTGTTGAGGAAAAGGTGACTTGACGTTGCTACTGGACTTTATTTGCTATTTCTGTGGATTACAATTGCTTCCCTTGTGACGACCGCGAGTGGGTGGATATGGGGGTGGGGGTAGGGAAAAGGAGCTGAGAAGCCGGCCCACCAGTGAGGGTTTTGAGGGAGGAGAGGGGACTAGAGAGAAGAAAGGGAGATACTCAACTAAGGGGGGCTGGCATGGCTCAACGTTCATCTAGGGCTTCCAATACCCTTGGATTGACCCTTCTTGCCCAAAATTATTGCAAGTCTTGTAATTACACATTGAGGGAAGAGTGTTAGTTATGAACTGAACATAGGATCCCACAGCTCATCTACCCAAAGGATGAAAACCAAAGGAGAAAGACAACAATTATGACCTTAAACATAGTGTGATATCTTAGATTCAAACAATTTTTATTGATGCAAATAATATCAAAAACAACATAAGATCATCACATTGTGCATAATACAACAACAATGCATCAAATAATGTAAAATAAGAAGCATAAATACCCCCCACCTCCCCACCATAACCCCCCTCACCCCAAGAGGTAACGAGCGGTGTACCCTAGGGATCGGTTCTTGGGCCCATCTTGTTCAATATCTTCATAAACGACCTAGAAGATGAAACAACAAGTAATTTAATCAAGTTTGCGGACGACACAAAACTATGTCGGGTAGTTGGGACACAAAAGGACAGAGAAGAACTTCAGAGAGATTTGAACCAGCTAGAGAAATGGGCAGAAAAGCGGCAGATGAAGTTTAACATAGAAAAATGCAAAGTGATGCACCTGGGTAAGAAAAACAAGGAACATGAATATAAAATGTTAGGTATGACACTGGGCAAGACCGAACAAGAAAGGGACATGGGGGTACTGATAGACAGGACCCTGAAGCCGTCGGCTCAATTCGCAGCGGCAGCAAAGAAAGCAAATAGGATGTTGGGCATGATAAAGAAGGGAATCACAAGTAGATCGGCGGACATCATAATGCCGCTTTACAGAGCAATGGTCAGACCACACTTGGAGTACTGTGTTCAACACTGGTCTCCCTACCTAAAGAAGGATATAACCCTACTGGAGAGGGTGCAAAGGCGAGCCACAAAGCTAGATAAAGGTATCGAGAATTTGAGCTACAAAGAACGCCTCGGAAAACTGGGATTGTTCACCCTCGAGAAGAGAAGACTGCGAGGAGACATGATAGAGACTTTTAAAATACTAAAAGGATTTGACAAAATAGAGCAAGAAACATCGTTATTCACATTGTCAAATGTGACTCGGACAAGAGGTCATGGACTGAAACTGAGGGGCACCAGGCCCAGGACAAATATTAGGAAGTTCTGTTTCGCACAACGAGTGGTGGACGCTTGGAACGCTCTCCCTGAGGAGGTCGTGATGGAGACCAGCATTCTGGGATTCAAGAGCAAGTTGGATGCACACCTTCTTGCAAATCACATTGGGGGATATGAGTAAACAAGGTTTCTCAGCAGGGAACATCTGGCTTGGCCTCCGCGGGTGCGGGTCGCCGGACAGGATGGACCTAGAGTCTGATCCGGCGAAGCCATTTCTTATGTTCTTAACGTGCGGCAGTGGGGGAGAAGGATTGGGGGGCAGAAAGGGGTGCCACCGCCCCGGGCACCTCTCACTCTCACTATGCCACTGAATGGTTGCATCCCATGGCTGGCAGCAGTATACAGGAAGAAGAGAGAAGACAAGATGTGTACCTGGTCTTTTTTCTGTCACCTGCTGTGTTACTGTATTTGAAAGACTGTGTTTAATTTATGATTATTTAACTTCCCTTAACTAAAATTATGGAAAATACAGTTCCTTTCACTTTTTGTAGAAAAGCCACATACTGGCAATACTGCACGCTTCAGAGAATTGCATAATTCCTTTGTGATGCTTTCAGTCAAACAACCAGCTGTTAGACTGCACCATGTTTCACTTGAAATTATTTATTTATTATTTTTTTTTTTTTAGTTACGTAAGTCACAGGTTGCTATTTTTTACCTATATTGTATTTCTATAATGTCCAGAAAACAATTATTTCCTCTTCCAGCTCATAATTTCACCAGGCTCAATGGTACCATTATATTCTCAACCCTTGACAGCAAAGAGCAAATTAAGAGGGACATTTGTCAAGAAAATGGCATTTGACATAACTTTGAATGCACATTAATTACAATAACCTACGTGCTCTAGCTGTAAAAAAAATAAATAAATAAAGTGTTCTACTTGGCAACCAGCTCTTAATAGACTCAAGACTCTTTGGAAGGTTGGAAGTAGCGAATGACAAGGGGAAGAATTATGTCCCCGTCACCGCCCCGCCCCCAGACCACCATCCTCTATACTGCCCCGTCCCCGCTGTCCCTTTCACCACCTCGTCACCACCCCGCTGTCTCTTTCACCGCCCCGTCCCCGTCTTCAGCGTCTTCTCCTCTCCATCCCCCCACCCCAGCACCCTTCACGCGGTCCAGCAGCTCCCTCCCGCCGGCCAGCCGTGCATTTCGCTCCCTCTCTCCTTTTCCCTTACCTTTTCTTCTTAAAACTGGCGATTTCTATAAAGCTACAGCTGTATTAAAGCCGGAGCCTTGAAGTCGCGTCGGGTTGCCTGCTAGAAGTCTCCTCCGATGCAACTGGAAACAGGAAGTTGCGTCAGAGGAGACTTTTACCATCAGGCAATGCGACACAACTTCAAGGCTCCGGCTGTAATACAGCTCGTAGCCTTATAGAAATTGCCAGTTTTAAGAAGAAGAGGTAAGGGAAAAGGGGGGAGGGAGATGCATGGATTGCTAGCGGGAGAGAGTGGGCTGCCGGTTTGAACGCTCGTTTACTCCTTGTTCACCGCCCAGTGCTACCATTCACCGCTCCACGGGGTGGTGAATGGCCTCGTCCCCGAACTCGCAGTGACCATTTTTTTTGGTCACCATTTTGGCGGGTTACCCACGGCTAGCCACGGGTAACCACCACCGTGTCACTCTCTAGTTGGAAGCACACCACCGATAACTTCCCTTTTCTCGGAGCGATCTCCTTTTATCACTGTCCTTTGTCGTCTCCCATTTAACAAGTTCTTGTCCCAGTCCGTCACTTTAGGGCCCATACCAAGGGCACTCCAAGAAGGGAAGAAATGTCTATATTACAAGGATGGGCTGACACAATTCAGTCTTTGCCCCGTTTTCTGCTATGAGTATCCAATCGTTAAAGCAACAATCAAGTTCAAGTTTATTAAAATTTCACATAGTCGCTTATTTTGGTTTGCTAAGCGAGGTACAATTTTTTAAAAAGGGTACATAAAAAACCCCCAAATAAAAAACATCAAGAGATTACAAAAACATTAACTGGCAAAAAACGGAAGAGGGGATAAATATAATCTTTGTAAAGAAAGGCTACATTAAAGGCAAAAACGACAGGGAGGGGACGGAACATATTAAATCAGAGATTGTGTCGAAAATAATTTAAAGATCGTAAGCGTCCTTAAATAGGAAACATTTCAGGCTGAAAACACCGACATTTGTTTGCATTTGTGAAACTCTCCATCTGACATGACACAAAAATACAATGCATTTTTTTTCTTTCACTGCAACATTTTATTGTATACTAAGGGCCAAATTCTGTATAGGGGGCCTACATTAGGCACCGCTAGGTACCCTAACTGAGGACACCTTAGGTACCTTAACCTACCTTTGGAATCATAAGAACATAAGAATAGCCTTACTGGGTCAGACCAATGGTCCATCAAGTCCAGTAGCCCATTCTCACGATGGCCAATTCAGGTCCCTAATATCTGGCCAAAACCCAAAGAGTAGCACCATTCCAGAATCCCAAAGATTAGCAAGATTCCAGAACCCCAAATAGGAGCAACATTCCATGCAGGATCCCCAAAGAATTTCAAGATTCCGGAATCCCCAAAGTAGCAACATTCCATGCTAGAATCCAGGGCAAGCAGAGGCTTCCCTCATGTGTTTCTCAATTTTCCTCCAGGAAATTGTCCAAACCTTTCTTAAAACCAGCTAC
The DNA here is from genome assembly GCF_902459505.1 of Geotrypetes seraphini. Classification (NCBI taxonomy): domain Eukaryota; kingdom Metazoa; phylum Chordata; class Amphibia; order Gymnophiona; family Dermophiidae; genus Geotrypetes; species Geotrypetes seraphini. The sequence goes on from NC_047102.1 coordinate 8,901,259, forward strand.
GCTATCGGCTCTCCACTATCCACACTCAACTTTTTTATTTTTATTTTTTTTGTAATTGGCTTAATTGATGTGGTAATTGACCGTCAGATTTCAGCCAATCAAAAAAAAATTAAAATAACCAATTAAGTATATGGTGCTGAACTCGTAGGACGCCTAGTGACGCTTAAGTGGAGGTGCCCTCCGATGCATAACAACACCTTCCTGAAATGCAGGTATGGTTAGGGGTGGAGCATAGGTATGGTTGACTTAGGTGTCCAAGTTAGGTGCCGGTAAATTAGGCCAAGTAAAACCTGCCCTAATACCTCAGCACCCACTTCTAGGATGCCTAGCAATACCTAAACATACCTAGATGCTGCTGGGTGGAATTCTATAGGTGGAAGTCAGGGAAGGGGGCACCACCACATTGCGCCCCTCTCACCCTCACTATGCCACTGGATATAGATATGAAAGCACAGTTTCTGCTACTAGATGTGTAGTATAACTTGAACACTACGTCATGTCTCTAGCTAAGCTGCAGCTTGGATAATTAAAGGGAAGAATCTACAGCATCTACCTAGCATTTATTTTGCAGCTCCGCTGTGCCAGTTGAAGAAGGAGGTAATACCAAAGCCTTCCCGGGGCTTTCTGTATTGCAATAAACTGGGGGGGGGGGGCATGATTAACAGAGAACTGTTGACATTTTACGTGTCTTTGTGCTCCTAAATGGGAACTACAAACAGATATATAACCTCTGGACAAACTATCCTAATGCCATTGAGGGCTACACAGTCATTTAGGGGTTGTGTCAAGGGAGTGACTGCTCAGAGAGGAGTTCTCAGGCTTCTGAATCAGGCAGTTAATAGAACACACCATGTCATTTCTTGCGGGGGCTGAAACTTTAATAAGCTGCATTTGCTTGATACTATTTCTGATCCTCTGCATTGGAGGAGCTGTAGATACATTTTGGCAGACGGGCAGTTCTAGCTCAAGAGGCAGACTCAGAATTAGCGAATGACACGGAGACAAATTTTTGTAAGTTTTGGAATTGTCATTCTACATTGATGTTTTCCACGTTCAGAAATGTAAAATGGGCGTATCACCACCTATAAGTGCATTACATAAGAACATAAGAAAAGCCTTACTAGGTCAGATTAATGGTCCATCTAGACCAGTATTCTGTATTCACGGAGGCCAATCCAAATCCCAAGTACCTGGCAGAAACCCAAAGAGTAGCAGCATTCCAGAGCTGAGATTGTGATGTCATAATGCCTCATTCCACCAATGCCTAAGAGCCAACATCATCAGTGATGTCACAATGGATTCATTGTCCTTTAGTTAAGAACATAAAAATAGCCTTATAGGGTCAGACCAAAGGTCCATCTAGCCCAGTATCCCGTCTTCACAGAGGCCAATCCAAGTCATAAGTACCTGGCAAAAACCCAAACAGTAGCAGCATTCCATGTCACCAATCCAGGGCAAGCAGTAGCTTCACCCATGTCTGTCTCAATAGCAAATTACAGACTTTTCCTCCAGTTTACAGACTTTTCCTCCACTCTTACCACCATGTAATTTAGAAAAGGCTCTAAAGCAGCAGATCCAGTTCTAAACAGGTAATGAAGTAGTATGCATCGATTCTGATTTCTAAATTCTATCTAACATGGTCCTTCATAGGGTTAACCAATAAATCTACACAATTGTCTGACCACGTGGTCCAAAAACAATATAAACTAGAAGGAAAACCCCCCACTGTGAAATCATGAACCGCTGAGATCTACCTTCATTATTCCTTTCCTATATCTCTTATTTTGTCTCATTTTATTTTACTTTTTCTACTCCACAGAGTCTAGAAAATCCACCGGTAGAAAGTGTTTCTCTCGGTATGTTTCTCTGTGGATTCACTTTCTACCATTACCGGTTCTGAAAGAAAATCCACCAGTAGAAAGTGAATCCACAGAGAAACATAACTCTGTTTAAAGAGCTGCAAAAGCAAAAAATTAAATAAGTTAATGAATAGGATAGTTTGGGGGGGGGGAGGGGGGTTTGCCTATGATTTGATCAGGAGTGAGTGAATCTATCACTTTTGAAACCCAGTTTGGGTTAATAGCTCCAAACTCTGAGGCTTTTTCACCCCTTTAAGCAATAATAAGTCTAGACTGTGGAATATAAAAAGTAAAATAAAATAAGAGATGTCGGAAAAAGAATAATGAAGGTAGATCTCAAAGGTTCATGATTTCACAGTGGGGGTTTTCCTTCATAGGGTTGTCAGATTTCCTCTTTGAAAAAAAGAGGATGCCTGGCCCCGCCCTGTTTCACCACCAGCCCCGCCCCATTCTGCCTCCATCTCCGCCCTGTCCCTCCTCCAGCACCGCCCCTGTACAACCCTCTGCGAGCTCAAAGACCACATTTGGAAGCAATGCAATGAGGTCTCGCACATGTGCATGTGCGTATAACATCACAGTGATGGTTGCATATGCGCAAAGGCTTCAAGACGCAGCCTCCAAGCCCAGGGCTTCCAAAACCCGGACAAACTGACGGGTTTTGAAAATCCCTCTGGGCGCCCGTTCGTTCACAGCTCTATCTCTTATTTCTCTAGCTATCATAATATGAATATCTCTCTCTATATTTATCTCCAAAGTACATATGACTCTCAAACTGCAATATGCTACATGAGCTGAGTGAACTCGTTCTTGCTGCATGCACAAATGAATTCCTCCAACTCCTTCAGCAGCCTAAAAGCTTTCACAGTGATGGACTTCGTGACTAGATGGAACAACCAAAAGATAAATCAGGCAACTGCATGTATAGGAAAAGTATTTCTGCTCACTTTATTCGATTAATTGTGCATTAATCAGGTGTGAGCACGGGGGTGTCACTTTACCAAACCGCAGCCTTTTCATCTTCATTCTCGGCAGTGCCTTGCACTTTAATCTAACGGGATGCAATTTCACTGCAGCTTGGAGTCTCTTCCCATCACTGTCACACCGCAACATGACATACAGTGTGGGCGACTGTGTATATCTGTGTGCTGGAAGACGCAAGTGAGCAGACGTGAAGAGCATTTTTCTCTTGCTTCCTAGGGTTCTTCATGATTTGCACTCTTTACACCTGCTTTTGCTATTGCCTGTGCATACACGGAACATGGCAATCACCTTTCCACATGTTTTAAAATCACGCAGATGCTGTTTGAACTTCAAACAGGAGCCTTGCAGTTCAAAGAGCAGGTTTTTATAGTACAATCTGTTTTTATTAAATTTTTCAATAAAGCATTTTACAAACCATCAAACAAATCGAAACCCTCTGAACTCCCCCCTTCCTCGAGGGCCGCTGAGGGAGGGGACTGCTGGGCACGATGGACCACTGGTCTGACCCAGCAGCGGCAATTCTTATGTTCTAATTGTGCGCCCCTGCTGGTGTAGGAGAGAAGGCGCAGCTTTGTGGATTGGGAAAGGGGGGAGGGCAGAAGCTAGCTGGAACTTGGGAGGAAGGGGAGCAGAAACTAGATAGGGTTTGGGGGAGGGGAAGAGGAACAGAAGCAGGATGATACTCAAGGTAAAGGGGGACAAAAGCTGGATGGGACTCGAGGGGAAGTGGAGTAAAAGCTGGATGAGACTCAAGGTAAAGGGGGACAAAAGCTGGATGAGACTCAGTGGAGGGAGGGAAGAAGAGCAGACCAAGAGCTGGACTTGGAAAAGCTGGATCTTGGTGATTGAATGCAGAACAGGGAACTGTGGGAAGGAGAGACTGAGTGAAAATTTGGAGGGGATAGAAAAGAGGGTACGAGGTAACCCCCCCGCCGCATCCTCTTCTTTGCCTCCCGCTCCTTCCCTGCCCCATGCCACACTAGCGCCCTCCCCACATACCTCTTTTAAATCTTCACCTGTGCAAGCAGCTTCTCCAGCCCGCGGCTCATGCCAGTGTTGGCTTTCCCTCTGATGTCACTTCCTGGGCTCGCGAAGTGATTGTCAAGGGGAGCCAAACTGGCACCAGCTGGACAAGTTGCTCATGCTGGTGAAGATATGTCTGTTAACCCTTAAGTCGCTGCTTTACAAAGCCCCAGCCTTCACTGATAAAGTCTTGATTCCCTATGCTCCCACTAGATTACTTCAGGCTAATGATCAACATCTACTGGACTGTTCCTTCACTTAAATCCATTAATACACGCAGACAATACATTTTTTTCCGTCACGGCTCCTCAATTGTGGAATCAATGGGATTATGTCACATGTGCATATGATGTCATCGCATTGATGTCCGTTGAGTACACAGAGGGTTTCCTGATGCGGCCCAATCGGGGGTCTTCCAAAACCTGGATAAACTGGTAGGTTTTGAGAATCCTCCGGGCACCCAGACAGTCCTCTAAAAAGAGGACATGTCCAGGTTTTCTGTCTGGTAACTCTACTTAAAATCCATACATTGTTAAAAGAATGTGTGGAATTAAAGGAGGAGATAGCGGAACTACTGCAGCAAATTTGCAATCTATCCCTGAAAACAGGCACGATCCCTGAGGACTGGAAGATAGCCAACATTACGCCCATCTTTAAAAAGGGATGGTTTTGTTTAATTCTTGAAAAACTTAATAAAACTATTTGAACTTAAAAAGGGATCAAGAGGTGACCCGGGAAACTACAGACCGGTGAGTCTGACCTCGGTTCTGGGGAAAATGGCAGAAGCACTGATAAAAGAAAACATCGATGAACATTTTGAAAGAAACGAACTTCTGATAACCAGCCAACATGGTTTCTCCAAGGGGAGATCGTGCCTAACAAACTTATTGCACTTCTTCAAAGGAATTAACAAACGGATGGACAAAGGAGACCCCATAGACATCATATCTAGATTTCCAAAAAGCCTTTGACAAGGTGCCCCATGAACGCCTACTCCAGAAACTGAAGATCCATGAGGTGGAAGGAGACATACATAGATGGATCAGAAACTGGTTGGCAGTTAGGAATCAGAGGATAGGAGTGAAGGGCCACACTCGGACTGGAGGAGGGTCATGAGTGGGGTCCCGCAGGCTCGGTGCGATTCATAAATGATCTAGAAACAGGGATGAAGTGTGAGATAATAAAATTTGTGGACGACACCAAACTATTTAGTGGAGCTTGGACTAAAGAGGACTGCAAAGAATTGCAAAGGGACTTGAACAAACTAGGGGAATGGGCGACGTCCGGCAATGGTGCGTCCACATCTGGAGTACTGCGTCCAGTATTGGTCGCCGTACCTTAAAAAGGACATGGTGTTACTCGAGAGGGTTCAGAGGGGAGCGACTCGTCTGATAAAGGGGATGGAAAACCTTCCATATGCTGAGAGATTGGAGAAACTGGGTCTCTTTTCTCTGGAGAAGAGTAGACTTAGAGGGGATATGATAGAGACTTATAAGATCATGAAGGGCATAGAGAGAGTAGAGAGGGACAGATTCTTCAAACTTTCGAAAACATAAAAGAACAAGAGGGCATTCAGAAAAGTTGAAAGGGGACAGATTCAAAACGAATGCTATGAAGTTCTTCTTTACCCAACATGTGGTGGACACCTGGAATGCGCTTCCAGAGGGCGTAATAGGGCAGAGTACGGTGCTGGGGTTCAAGAAAGGATTGGACAATTTCCTGCTGGAAAAGGGGATAGAGGGGCATAGATAGAGGATTACTGCACAGGTCCTGGACCTGTTGGGCCGCCGCGTGAGCGGACTGCTGGGCACGATGGACCTCAGGTCTGACCCAGCAGAGGCATTGCTTATGTTCTTATGACCTATGCCCAATGTACACATTAGGATTTACACCTGGTTTCAGTTGGTGTAACTATTCCTGCCCAATATTGAATGCATTATTTATAAAGGGCACTGATCCTGGAATGCCTGTTATAGAGGCTGATTAAATTTGGGTTTGTGTTATGGTTAAAGTGGCAAAACTGGCCCAAAATCCATTTACCTGCCAGGTTTTGGTTTCAGCAAAAACTGACTGTATGTTTTTGGTGGAAACTGAAAATCTTTGTGTTGTCCTTTCTGTCTCCCTCCCTTCCTCTACCCTCCAAACAGGCTTTTTGCCTGTCCCTCCTGCTCCCCTCCAGGCCTATCTTACAACCCCTGGCAGTCAGGGCAGGCTATAGCAACAAATAAAAATGCTAAGACCCATCCAGCCTGCAGTTCCACAGAGCTTACCCGATCTCAGTCTGCCTCTCATAAATTTAAAACCAGCTCAAAATATGAGTTTCAGAGCTCTGCTTACATTATACTGCAAGAACAAATTTGAATATTAGAAAAATAAAGACAGAGATGTTTTGTCAGCTTTTCCAAGCAAAAAGAAATCTGCTTCTCCTCCCCAATTACTGCTGTTTCAGGGAAAATACTCAAAAATTGTTCCGAGAGAAATCCTAAGCAATTTCAACCCCCTGAAGCGTAATGTTTCATTAAAGGCATGTTTGATCTCCTGCCAAGAGCTGCAAAGGAAGCCCTTTGCATTGTAACTCATCCAGAAGCTCGCCCTCCAGTGTATGTCATAGGCTCCTTACAAAGATGCTAGCTAAGCTTTTGGTGACAACAGAATAAACTGGTTCTCTTCCCTCTCCTACTAAAGTTGCATGTGTATGCATCACGTTCAGCGACTCTTATTAACTATTTCTTTAGCAGTGCTACCCACAATTCCTAGCTACAAAACGATGGCAAATATCATCCCAGCCTAAACCCAGTTCTAGTTTTCTCCCATGATATATAAGGACATGAGCCTGTCCATGGTCCTTACGTACATATCATGGGACAAAATAAGGACTTGATCTGACATGCTTTCCCATATACATTACATTAGTGATTTTTCTTTCGCCATTACCTTGTGGTACAAGGCAGATTACACAAGAGGTTATCTGGACATTTCCAGGAGAGTTACACAGTAGAGCAGGCTACTTCGGGGGAGATCTGGACATTGTATCAGGCCCATTACAAGATAGATAATTTAGTTAGAAGGTTGTGGGATCTGGGAGAGATTGAAATGCTTCCTGCGGTGTTAAGTTTGTCTTGATGGATTTCTTGAATAGCAGGGTTTTATTTCTCTTCTGAAAGTTTTGTAGTCTGGTGTCATGATCAGTAGATTGGAGAGTTGATGGTCTAGTTTCGCTGCCTGCGTGGCCAGTAGGCCGTCATACATATTTTTGCGTTTAATGCCTCTGATTGGGAGGTAATATAGTGCCATTTAGTAGCATAGTAAAGGGGGTCAGAGGGTGGTCCTCCCCGGGTGTCATCTTGGGGCGCTGGTGCCTGTCCTTATCTCCGTCCCTCCCCCCCCCCCCACTACTACACGCTCGCTCCTTCCCTTCCTCCATATTTTTCTAACGTTGCCGGCACGAGCTACAGTCCAAACCTGCTGCTCGAGCCAGTGTTGGCTCCTTCTCTGCCATCACTTCCTGGACCTGGAAGGATGAATATATTGTAGGCGAGTGTCACACGCCTACGGAAATGTGTAGGGATGCTTAAGCATGCATGGCATCATGGTTTTACCCAGAAGAGGCCTTGGGCATGCTTAAGCGTCCCTAAGCATCTCTGTAGACGCAAGACAAATGCCTTAATTAAATGTTCAACGATGTAGACGCAATTTTCTCTAGGGTGCCAATGCGTGATTGACCACCAAGATTAGCATCCTAAAGTGAATCAGGGTCTCTGTCTTTTGGGTTGAAGCTCATCTGATTCCCAACCCACTACAACCACTCAATTCATGGCTGTGGACGTGATTTTGAAGTTGACCACTGTAACAGAGAGAGAGAGAGCCATAATGACCAAATATTTATGTTTTCACAAAATAAATATGGGGGCATTTTACTAAGGCACGCTAGCCAATTTAGCATGCGCTAAATCGGCTAGCACGCTCTGTGCGCATTTCAAAATCTTTTTTTTTTTCTTTTTTCTTTTTGCTAAGCGCATAGATCAATAGTTTCCCAGACCTGTCCTGGTGAAGCCCCTGTCAGACAGGTCTCCTGGATATCCACACTGAATACGCACGAGTGCAATGCGCCTGAAGTGGAAGCACCGCATGCAAATCAGTCTCATGAATATTTAATGACGATAGCAAAAAAAAAAAAAAAAAAAAAAAAAAGGTTTCTATTGTTGACCCAGATTAAGGAATGCATTACCATTACAGTTGAAAGCAGTGAACAGTATTAGAACATTTTAAACGTCTTTGAAAGCCTTTCTTTTTCATCAGCCTTTCAGAGATTTCACCAAATGACTATTTTCACATTACGGCCTATTGAATGCAGCTTACGAGTGATGAGGCTCAGTAATTTCCGCAAAAGTACTGTTTTTATGTTTACCTATTGATTTGTTTTCATGTTTTCTTTATTATGCTTGTATGGATCTTCATCATATCTTCCGTCAGCCGTGTCTTTTTCAACCTTTTTAACCTTTCCTCTTAGGGGAACCATTCCCTCCTCTATCATTTTCTTCATCCTTTGCTGTACCTTTTCTAATTCTATTAGACATTTTTTGTGATGCAGAAAATTGTACTTAGTAGGTAAACTGCAGTGGTACTATGCTTACAGGTTTCTTCCAGATTCTGCTGCCAGTATATCTATAGGAACCAAAACGCTGTCTTCTCCTGTCCAGTTTTATGAAACAAATTGCCCTGTACCATTTGGATGATACCATCAGTGTTTGACTTTACGAGGAAGTTGAAAATGTATTTTTTTTTTTTTTTTTTAAATAGACTTATGCATGATGCTGATCAAGAGTTAATTTGGAAGGATCTCAAAACAGCCTGTTTTACAAAGCCGCATGGCAACAGCCCCAAAGCCCTTTAAATCTCTATGGGCTTCGGGGCCGCTAGCGCGGCTTTGTAAAACAGGCCCAAAGTGTTATCTTTGGTTTGCCAGATTTTGTATCGATCAGCCCCTTACTGGTTTCAGTTTCTCTGGGAGGTCTATAGACCAAACAGAGCTCTGAGATCAGAAGGTGGTATGAGACTATTGGCAAAAACTGAAGAAGGTGTGAGATATGTGACCACGAAATCGAAAATGTTTTCAACTGCTGGAGTGTCTCTCTGGAATAAGCTGTCAAGTCATATAAGACTATGTACTGATCGCTGCAGTTTTAAGAAACTTAAAAACTTAGGGGTCCTTTTACTAAGGCGAGCTAGCCGTTTTAGCCAACGCATCCATGGACTAAAGCGGCTTGCACGCCTTAGTAAAAGGACCCCTAAGCTGTTTGTGGACGCTTATTTGTAGAGCCAATTCAGCTTAGGCTGAGTTTGTTCCTCATGGAATAGCTTCTGTATTGGTTTTCGGAGTCCACAAGCAGGCAAGTTCTTCATCATCTATGTTATAAATAGATGGTTTGTAGGATTTTTTTATGCTGTGAATTGTTCGTCTGTGGAGAGTGAGTGAAGTTTGCGATTTTAGTTAGGAGTGACTGGAAGTCTGTCCAGTTTTATGAAACAAATTGCCCTGTACCATTTGGATGATACCATCAGTGTTTGACTTTACGAGGAAGTTGAAAATGTATTTTTTTTTTTTTTTTTAAATAGACTTATGCATGATGCTGATCAAGAGTTAATTTGGAAGGATCTCAAAACAGCCTGTTTTACAAAGCCGCATGGCAACAGCCCCAAAGCCCTTTAAATCTCTATGGGCTTCGGGGCCGCTAGCGCGGCTTTGTAAAACAGGCCCAAAGTGTTATCTTTGGTTTGCCAGATTTTGTATCGATCAGCCCCTTACTGGTTTCAGTTTCTCTGGGAGGTCTATAGACCAAACAGAGCTCTGAGATCAGAAGGTGGTATGAGACTATTGGCAAAAACTGAAGAAGGTGTGAGATATGTGACCACGAAATCGAAAATGTTTTCAACTGCTGGAGTGTCTCTCTGGAATAAGCTGTCAAGTCATATAAGACTATGTACTGATCGCTGCAGTTTTAAGAAACTTAAAAACTTAGGGGTCCTTTTACTAAGGCGAGCTAGCCGTTTTAGCCAACGCATCCATGGACTAAAGCGGCTTGCACACCTTAGTAAAAGGACCCCTAAGCTGTTTGTGGACGCTTATTTGTAGAGCCAATTCAGCTTAGGCTGAGTTTGTTCCTCATGGAATAGCTTCTGTATTGGTTTTCGGAGTCCACAAGCAGGCAAGTTCTTCATCATCTATGTTATAAATAGATGGTTTGTAGGATTTTTTTATGCTGTGAATTGTTCGTCTGTGGAGAGTGAGTGAAGTTTGCGATTTTAGTTAGGAGTGACTGGAAGTCTGTCAATTCTATGTTCTGAATTTATAATTACGCATGTTTATTTTATGGAAACTGCTTAGATTATAGGCGGTATATAATTTTTTTTAAATAAATAAATATGTAACCTGCTGAGATAATAGGCGGGATATAAATCAAACAAATACATAAATTGGTTGTCTGTTCCCGGGAGACTCAAATTTAACATCCTTCCAGTGGTCTTCAAATGGCCCCAGTAAAAGCAAATGCATGTCACTGACCTACTGCGAAAGTATACACCAACATCTGTTGCTTTTGTTTGTTTTAGTATGTTGGTATGTCTTATTTTAATTATTCCCTATTTTTAATAACTTTGTATATCGCTTAGAATTTTGATAAGTGATTTAAGTGGCTTCCGATCCCAGCAAGAATACAATTTAAATTCTACTGCCTACTATTTAAGACTTTATACGGAGACAGTCCAAACTACCTGAATCCACAACACCTCAACCAGACATAGGAAAACTCACACCCCATTCTCATACCCCCCAATTAAAGAGGTCAAACGGAAAAAACTATATGATGGCCTCCTGGCCACTCAAGCAGCCAAACTAGACAACCAAATCGCCAATCTACTGACGGCATCCCTCGACTACAAGACTTTTAGAAAATAAATAAAGACCATACTCTTCAAGAAAACTCTGAAAAAAGAACTAATAGCGCAAGTCTCAAACTCCACCTCTCACTAAAGCCAACTACCCCAAACAAATAACCTTACCCATTTCTCACTCTTTTTGAAAATGACCATTTTTTTTTTTTTTTTTTGTAAGTTCTTGTTGTAATACATCTTGGATAATTCTTTTGTAATCCGCCTTGAACTGCAAGGTAATGGCGGAATAGAAATCCCTAATGTAATGTAATGTAATCAAATTTTAAATAAACTTGGAAACATGAATTTCCTTCTTCTCTCAGCAAGCTAGCATTATCTGGCCTTAGTGAAATTAGCAGTCACAAAGTGCATGATGTAGAACAGTGGTTCCCAACCCTGTCCTGGAGGAACACCAGGCCAATTGGGTTTTCAGGCTAGCCCTAATGAATATGCATGAAGCAAATTTGCATGCCTATCACTTCCATCATATGCAAATCTCTCTCATGCATATTCATTAGGGCTAGCCTGAAAACCCGATTGGCCTGGTGTTCCTCCAGGACAGGGTTGGGAATCACTGATGTAGAAAATGGCACAGGGACAAATTATCCCTCGTCCCTGCGGTAATTCATTGTTATTCTTCCAGGAATTTGTTTGATTCTTCTTTAAAACAAGCCATGGTAACTTTTCTTACACATTCACTGGACAATGACTTCCAGAGTTTAATTGTGCATTGAGGGGAAGATATTTTTTCAAAATTTGTTTTAAATGGGCGATTTAGGAGGTTCTTTCTTAATAATAATAATAACTTTATTTTTCTATACCGCCATAGTCAGGCGACTTCTAGGCGGTTTACATTATAAGAAGGCTGGACATTCAGCGAATAGCAAAAATCTTAATACAATACGATATCATAGATCCACTTACAATACAATACAGTGAGTCTAAATACAATAACATATAATACAGTCTAAATACAATAGAATATAATACAGTGAGTCTAAATACAATAACATATAATAAGTCTAAATATAATACCGTACAAGGAGTCTTAATGCAGTACGATAGTCTAAATGGGAAACTTACGTGTTAAATTGGAGATCTATGGGCAAAGAATATCTGAGAGATTTGGGGCATCCATAAGTTGGAGTTCTAAGGGTAGAGGATATCAGAAAAGAGGGGCTTCTTGAGAGAGAGAAAAGCGTTTGTTGGGGAGGGGAGTCCTAGTGGGGGGGGGGGACTGTTTTAGTCAATGAATTTTGCGAATAGGGCGGTTTTGATCGATTTGCGGAATGCATTATAAGTCGTATTGGGTTCGTTTATGTGGTTTTTTCAGCCAGATTTGCTGTCTGTTCGCTTGGAACTTAAAGGTTCTGTCCAAGAAGGATTTGTATCTGCAGCCTGTAGTCTTTGGGGGCATCGTTGGTTACTGCGGTGGCACTAAAGCATCTCGGAGCCAGATTACAGAAAGCGGGAAGATGGCTGAGGAAGATCCCTAGATCTCGGTGAATTATGAGGTTTTTGGGAAAGTTCAAGGTGTATTTTTCTGAAAATTTACACAGGCTGAAGGAAAACAACTGGGGCTGGTGGGCTGGGTGCAGAATACAGAACATGGCAGTGTGCAGGGACAGCTTCAGGGACCCATGTCCAGGATCCGAGAAATGCAGCACTGGTTGCAGAAGAAAGGAAGTCCAAAATCACCAATTAAAGGGGCAGAATTTCACAGTGAGAGGAAGCTTGCTCAGCCGGAGCACAATGACTTCTGGATTGTCAAATAAAAGCAGAGAATTTTCCACCTTTTATCTCATATCCAATGTGAAAACACTTATTCTTAATGTTATTTAGTTAACTTTCTGAATTATTTAGTTAACATAAGAATTGCCGCTGCTGGGTCAGACCAGTGGTCCATTGTGCCCAGCAGTCCGCTCACGCGGTGGGCCCCAGGTCAAAGACCAGTGCTCTAAATGAGTCCCGCCTCACCTGCGTACATGTCCAACTTTGTCTTGAATCCCTGGAAGATGTTTTCCCCTATAACAGACTCCGGAAGAGCGTTCCAGTTTTCTACCACTCTCTGGGTGAAGAAGAACTTCCTTACGTTTGTACAGAATCTATCCCCTTTCAACTTTAAAGTGCCCTCTCGTTCTCTCTACCTTGGAGAGGGTGAACAACCTACTTTGTCTTGAATCCCTGGAGGGTGTTTTCCCCTATAACAGCCTCCGGAAGAGCATTCCAGATTTCTACCACTCTCTGGGTGAAGAAGAACTTCCTTACATTTGTACGGAATCTATCCCCTTTCAACTTTAGAGAGTACCCTCTCGTTCTCTCTACCTTGGAGAGGGTGAACAACCTGCCCTTATCTACTAAGTCTATCCCCTTCAGTACCTTGAATGTTTTGATCATGTCCTCTCTCCATCTCCTCTGTTCGAGGGGGAAGAGGCCCAGTTTATCTAATCTTTCGCTGTACGGCAACTCCTCCAACCCCTTAACCATCTTAGTCGCTCTTCTCGGGACCCTTTCGAGTAGTACCGTGTCCTTCTTCATGTATCTTATAGTTGTGAAATTCTCATGCATGGAGCCCTCCTCCCACGAGATCTTTAGTTTCATGCTTATAAATTTAATAATAAAATACAGAATTGCAATCCTAATAAATAAACGGGCTATTTAGTAATTCCATGGAGTGTCCCCAAGTCGTTGCACTATTTATGAGCATAAACAAGCAGTTTGTGTTTTCCTGTGGCATCACACGGGATCTTATAGATCTCTCTCATCATTCCTCTCAGTCAGGACTTCTTCAACCTAAAGAGTCTTAGCATCTTTAACCTTTCCCATTAAGGGGGGACATTCCATCCCCTCTAGCATGTTGCTCACTCTTCGCTGTACCTTTTCTAAATCTACTCCATATTTTTGTGAAGAAACACAAAAATTGTACACAGTACACAAGCCATGGTGAAACCACAGAACAGTAGAGAGGTATCATATTTTGTTTAGGGATATTTTGTGAGAAGGCAGAATAGCAAATCTAATGAATACAAACAAGTCTTATAAATCTATTAAGATATACTCTGCTGTACAAACACGGTTTGCGATGATCAATTTAACATCATTATCTTCTGCAAAATGATAGTTGTTTCATCTTAAGCTTATTGTAAAAAAAAAAAATAATAATAAATGCTTGTATTGAAATTTATGTCTTTCTTGCTTGAAGTTGAGAAAGCAGAAAATTCATATCCTGCAAATTTAAGAACGGTGGGTCTCATTTTCAAAACAGAGGCAGATGGACATTTTTCTAGCCAAACGCTTCCAATTCACTATTTTTTTTTTTTTAACTTCTGTTCTAGATGGATATCTATGCTGTTTATTCACAGTTCATCTAAAACTCAAGGGGGGGGGGGTGCTAGAGGCATGGTTTGAGTGGGACTAGGGTGGGCTTATGGCTTGGATGTTTTTCTGCTGTAAATCAAACATTTAAGAAAACATCCAGGGCACAGTTTGGACGTTTTAATAATGAATGAGGAACAAAAAGGTGCCCAAACTGAGCAGATGACCACTGGAGGAATGTTTATGCTTATTAAAATCTTTATATACCGCATATACAGCCCAAAAAAGGATCAAAGCGGTTTACAATAGAATTCAATCAAAACTATGAAAAGAACTTTTCTTTTGTTTCTTCTCCTTACCCCCTTTCTTTTCTCTTTCTCTGCGGTTCTGTTGGTTGGCCTTCCATTTTAGGTCACCTTTCTCAGGTGTGTGGGGGGGAATGGGGGGTCTTTATTCTGTAGCAGTGGGCTATTAAAGTCCAAGTCTACTGCATTGTGGTTTATGTGCTGGTTATGGATCTGGGGTGAGGGTCGGGCGGGTGGGGGGATTGGGGTGTTTATTCTATATCATGGTTTCTCTTGTCGGTCCCTAGTTGATTGTAATTTGTTGGTTGGCTTTTCATATTGAAAATAAAAATTGATTATACATAAATAGAAAAGAAAAGTAGCATGCCTAATATAAAACATTATATAACAATTTAAATTAATAAAATTAAATAAAAAATTATTTAATCATTAAAATGAAAAATATAATAATATATAAATGTAAGCATGATGCCTCCTCATTCTCCCAGGGTCAATGACCCCCCCCCCCCCCACCTCCCAAAGATGTCTGTACGATAGTCCTAGTAGAACAGCAAGAAGGTCTCTGGAGTAGCCTAGTGGGTGGTGTAGTCAACCATAGAGATGGAGACTCAGGCCCTGATTCTACTCTGATTACTACACTTGTGAGCCTGCCAAGACCCACCTAAATCCCATGCTACCCACGTGTAGGTGTTGCCCGAAGGCATAAGGACTATTGGAGGCCTCACCATGCAATATAAGGGGGTTATAGTGAAATGTGTACCTGGAACCTTTTATGTGACAATCACTGCAGTGCCCCCTAAGTTGCTCCACTATTCTGCTGGGATGTCTGTATGGCCAGACTACCAAGAATTCAAGTCCCGCCTACGTTTTCAGTGGCTTGTTCTGTGCAATTTTCATTTGGACGAGTGTCCTTTCGAAAATGATCAGAAAAGAAAAAGCACACTAAGGGCAAACACTTCTAGCAATGTAATTTTCAGGAAAAAAAAAAAGACATTTTGCAGTTTCGAAAATGACCATTTTCTCCACCCAGTTTTTCGGCACACTTCCCAAAACCTCTAAACTCGGATTTAGACGTCATCTCAAAAAATGCCCCTCAATATCTTATACGTCGTATAGGTATCACAGCAACGATTTAATTAATTTTCTTCATTTAATATTTTTATGATATGACTTTAGTCCAGTAAATAAGTATGACCTAGAACTTTTTGGTTGATCGACCTGTCTGCTTTATAAATACTTTAAAGTTGGAGGTGTAAGCCGAGATACACAATAATGCAATTTTTTTTCAAACCAAGTACAAATTGCAATTTTTTTGCAAAGTACAACGAGCAGTAAGTTTATGTAAGGATAGAGAGCTGGTTTCAGAAAATGCACTGGGAACATCAGTACTCTACGACGAGCACACTTTATAGAATCACACGAAACACCAATTCCCACACCCAACTTTGAGAGCGAGGACTTAATGCTAGCTGAAACCTGATATAAACCCTGGTGCACAGGTTGGGTGCAGATCCCCAGTATTCTAAAACATTGTATCCAAATTATCAGAATGCCCCCTGACCCGCCCAAGCCTTTCCCATGGCCCAAGTCCCCTTTTAAGTTACGCGTTAAAGGATTTAGGTGCTCAGTGTTATAGAATCACCCATAGGCAGATGCACGCAGAAGTTCTAATCGATGTCAATTAACAGCATCCAAGAATTGCTTGTTAATGGCTCATTGACCAATCACGTTGCATGCACGTCTCAGGATCACCTGTAAATCTGAGCACCCTTTTAAATCTGCTAAATAGTAGATTTTAACAAACCAGAGAAAATATTTCTTCGCACAACGTGTAATTAAACTCTGGAATTCATTGCTGGAGAATGTGGTGAAATCAGTTAGCTTAGCGGGATTTTAAAAAAAGGTTTAGATAATTTTCTAAAAGAAAAGTCCATAGGCTATTATTGAAATGACTTGAGGAAATCCACTACTTATTCCTAGGATAAGCAGCATAAAATCTGTTTTACTACTTTAGATCTAGCTAGGTACTTGAGACCCAAGTTGGCCACTGTTGGAAACAGGATACTGGGCTTGATGGACCTTCGGTCTGTCCCAGTATCACAATTCTTATGTTCTTATGTGAGCCAAGTATAGGACAATCAAGCCATTGTGACGTCACTGATGAGGCTGGCTCTCAGGCATTGGTGGAATGAGGCTTTATGACATCACAATCTCAGCTTTGGGATGTTGCTATTATTTGGGTTTCTGCCAGCTACTTGAGACCTGGGTTGGCCACTGTTGGAAACAGGATCCTGGGCAATTCTTATGTTCTTTACAGAATTCATGAGAGGCTATCCTAGCAATTTATAGCACAAATGATAACATAGCAGGAAATTTGCAACTAGTTTAATAATTTCTGAAAGCCTTCTACTGTGCCATGAAATGGATGTTCCATATATCATAAGTATTCTTGAAAGAAATCTCCCTGCTTCATGAACGAACATCTAACTTGATTAAAGGTTTGAGTGTCTCAGTAAATATAATGTAATTTCCATGATATAGAGTACAATATTTGTAGCAATGAAAATAGCACATGGGTAGTAGATATGAGCCTTCACAACATTTGGTTTCCATAATGCATCTTTGGAAGGAATAAAACTGCTACAAAGGTGAGAGGCTTTGAAATGTATTCGATATACTGTTATTATGTTAATGGAATCAGTAATTATATGAACAAAACAAAGTCCCTTATTTGTCATGGCAGGCTTTGCATGGTGAAGGCTTGATTTACTATCAGGACTCGAGAACAGCCGATGCTTCTAAAGGTTCCTCTCTGCATTATTTTTAGGTAAAGCGTCAGGATTCTGGAAAGATTTTGACATTTATAATCTTCATTATTGACTGCCTGAAGAGCCAGGAGAGGGCATCACTCAAAACCAGCTCAAGGTGATTGAAATGTTTTGATGCTTTGGCAATAAGAATGCTCACTAGAGTATCTGAACTTTCATTTATCATGTGGGTTTTGATTACACAGAATTTCACCTGTAGCCTCTTTAAGGGCTCTGACTCAGCTTTATTGCAAAGCATTGCCTTGGATCCTATTGAATGATAAATGAATTATGATTAGCTGATGAGGCCACCAAGTGGTGGTAAATATGCATTGCACCGCCAGGTGAAATTAGTGTGACTGATGGTGACGCTAAGTTTAAACCAAATCACAATGAGCATAAGAATTGCCATGCTGGGTCCATCGTGCCCAGCAGTCTAATCATGCGGCGGCCCCCAGGTCAAAGACCAGTGCTCTAAATGAGTCCAGCCTCACCTGCGTGAATGGAGGAACAGCCTTGGAAACAGGGAAGACAGGGTTCAAACCCCTCTTTTTACATGAGGATGCCTCTTGTGACCCTGGGAAGACACCTCCCCCCTCTGTTACCCCAGATATACTTCATTTGTAAGGCTTCGGAGGCAGGAGAAAACTTACCACACACGAACCTATTCACGTTCAACTCAGATTTTGAGAGATAAGCAATTAAATCCAAAACCTAGTGTCAGTTTTCAGTGCTTGAAACCCTGAACTCATTGAGAGCCATAATGTTGTTATGAGTAGGGGATGGGCTAAAATAACATGAAGGCATTAATGATATTTACTACAATATTCTGTGTCACTTCCCCATCCAATATGCACAGAAGCCTTACACAATATTATCTAAAATGATCTTCTGGATGTTGCATCGTTTCATTTTGTTAGACTCAAAGAGGTTTATATTGCTGGCCCAAAATTAAGGAATGTGTTACGATTGCAGCCAAGAGAGTGAAGAGTATTAACATATGAAGAACATAAGAATAGCCTTTCTGGTCCATCAAGCCCAGTAGCTCGTTCTCACAGTAGCCAATCCAGGTCACCAGTACCTGCCCAAAACCTAAGGAGTAGCAACATTCCATGCTACCGATCCAGGGCAAGCAGTGTCTTCCCCCATGTCTTTCTCAATAATTGACTATGAACTTTTCCTCCAGGAAACTGTCCAAACCTTTATTAAAACCAGCTACGCTATCCACTCATAACACAACCTCTGGCAATGCGTTCCAGACCTATTGCCTCTATTCCACTCTACGTCAAAATAATAGAAGGACTAGTTGCCAAATTCCTCTCCAATTACATAGAAAACCATAACATACTCCATCCCCACACAATCCGGCTTCAGAAACAACTTCAGCACGGAAACACTACTAGGATCTCTCTTGGACACAGCCAGACAACATCTCAGCACAGGAAAAAAAATGATGCTCATACAACTAGACCTTACCGCTGCATTCGACTTGGTGGACCATAACATTCTACTACAAATCATGGATACAATAGGTATCACAGATAAAGTATACACATGGTTTGAAGGATCCCTTAAATCAAGAACCTATAGAGTAAAATCAGACAAACAAAAATCTGAACCTTGGTCAAACCCCTGCGGAGTTCCCCAAGGATCCCCTCTATCCCCGACTCTCTTCAATCTCTATACAGCCTCCCTCAGCTCTCACCTGGACAAACAAGGCAAAACCTCCTACAGCTATGCCGATGACATTACCATTCTCATACCCTTCGATCAACCTGAACTCTCCATGACGAACACAATATACCAAACACTAAAATCAATAGCAACCTGGATGAAAGGTCACAAACTGAAATTGAACCCAGATAAAACGAAATTCATCCTCCTAGAAAACAACAAAATACCAACCATAACCAACATTGAAATCAACGCAATCAACTACCCCATAAAAACCACCCTAAAACTGCTAGGAATAACTATCGACAGATGCTGCACCATGCAATCACAAATCAATAAAACAATACAAAAGTCATTCTTAGTCATGAGAAACTTAAGACAAGTTCGGAAATTCTTCGAGAAAACTCAATTCCAGCTCATAGTTCAGTCCTTAATACTAGGCCTACTTGACTACTGTAATATCCTCTACCTCCCATGCCCTACAATCATAACAAAACAACTACAAACTATCCAAAACACAGCACTAAGACTCATCTACTCATTAAAGAAACATGATCACATTACAGAAGCATATCTCCAATCGCACTGGCTTCCGATCCCAGCAAGAATACAATTTAAATTCTACTGCCTACTATTTAAGACTTTATATGAAGACAGTCCAAACTACCTGAATAACCGCCTCATCCACAACACCGCAACCAGACATAGGAAAACTCACACCCCATTCTCATACCCCCCAATTAAGGAGGTCAAACGGAAAAAACTATATGATGGCCTCCTGGCCACTCAAGCAGCCAAACTAGACAATCAAATTGCCAATCTACTGATGGCATCCCTCGACTACAAGACTTTTAGAAAAGAAATAAAGACCATACTCTTCAAGAAAACTCTGAAAAAGAAATAATACCGCAAGTCTCAACCTCCACCTCTCACTAAAGCCAACTACCCCAAACAAATAACCTTACCCATTTCTCACTCTTTTTGAAAATGACCAATTTTTTTTTTTTGTAAGTTCTTGTTGTAATACATCTTGGATAATTCTTTTGTAATCCGCCTTGAACTGCAAGGTAATGGCGGAATAGAAATCCCTATTGTAATGTAATGTAATGTAATATATCCTCGTGCCTTAATTAGGCCCAGATTCATTAGGTCTACAATTATGCATGTTAATTCTAGGAATGCCCCCAATCTAGCCATGACCCTCCCATTTCCACACACCCCTTTTTGGACTCGTGCCTAAATTTACCTGTACAACTTTTAATGAAATCCAACTAGCGCTCATAATTGCTTGTTAGTTTGCCATTCATTAGCACTCCAACTTAGATAGTATAGTAGCGCTGGATAATATATCAGTGTTTTATAAATTCTTCCTTAGTCCAGTTTCTTTACAACGGTACGTCTTAGGAATTCAGATATCCACCCTTATCGATAGATACAGGTGGTGGGATTCTTCATGATTCCAAGTACTATTTCCCAACTATTTACTTATTTCAATTATTTTATATAAATATAATAAATAATAGACTTAACTTATTCAAAGTCCATTCCCCTTCCCGACGTGTTTCGCCGAACTTTCTCAAGGTTGGGGGAACTGGACATTACAGCATAGCTTCTCCTAGTATAACCAGCCATGACTGTAGTGTCCAGTTTCCCCAAACTTGAGAAAGTTTGGCGAAACGCATCGGGAAGGGGAATGGACTTTGAATAAGCTAAGTCTATTATTTATTATATTGATATTAAATAATTGAAATAAGTAAATAGTTGGGAAATAGTACTTGGAATCATGAAGAATCCCACCACCTGTATCTATCGATAAGGGTGGATATCTGAATTCCTAAGACGTACCGTTGTAAAGAAACTGGACTAAGAAAGAATTTATAAAACACTGATATATTATCCAGCGCTACTATACTATCTAAGTTGGAGTGAACTGTTTTGGTGTAAAGAGTGAGATTCTCTTTATATTTATGAGCACTAACAGACTCATTATTCTACCAAGTTGCACATGAAAATTGGGCAGATGCACAATTTACCGACACTATTTGTAAACATACCGCAAAGTCTTTAAATGTGGTTCCGCGCTAGCACTGCGCCATTAACTCCTCCCCTCCTCCGGATTCTATAACGGTTGCCTAAACGTGGGTGCAATCCTGATTTCCGTGTGCAAATAAAATAATTGATGAGACATTGAGGGCTCCTTATACAAAGGCGCGCTAGGGCCTTAACGCGTGCTAAATTGCTGCGTGTGCTAGCCGCTACCGCCTCCTTTTGAGCAGGCGGTAGATTTTTTGGCTGCACGCTAATCCGGGGCATGCGTTAAAACACTTAGCGCACCTTCGTAAAAGGAGCCCTAAAACTAACTAATTGGCTGCTAATAATCAATTATTGGCATTAATTACCACTAATTTGGAGTTACGTGCACAACTGTTTATTCATAATGCCGTAAAAAAATGCCAAAAAGGGGTGTGACAAGGGAGGGATATGGGCATTCCCAAGCGTCCCGCGCAGCGTTGCAAGATTGAGCGTGTGTGTGTGGGGATGCATGCCCACCTTGCACGTCAGGATTTGCACCAGCTTTTGGCAAGCAAATTCTGGCACCTAATTTTAGTCTTGGGAAGCGGCATTACGCGCTATTTTATGAAGGACGCTAATTCTCCCCGACACCCAAATTTTGCACCATTTACCAAATCCGGTTCTCAAGTGCTTAATAAAAGGACCCTTTAATTATTAAACTCACATTTACTTTAACCTCCGGATGTAAAACTTAATTTAAAAAGGAATGCTGAAGCTGGAGTATAAGCTTTTTAATCCATATGCATTTAAATAATTTAACATTTTTAACCAATTTTATATGCTAATAAAGATACAGATGTAACATAAATTGATTCTTCCTTATTTTCTGGAAATGAAACTCTATAGTTCTCACAGTTGTCTCCAACCCCATCCTCCAGGGAAAACATTTATACACTTAATAATCACTGTGTAGGGACAAATTGTGACAGGGTAGCTTTTTGTGCATCCTTGTTCCAACTAAAATGCTGTCTCAGTGGGAAAAAAAAATGCGTTCCAACCTCCTGTAAATAAGACGTAGGTTGCAGGGGAAGCTTTTTGGTCCAGACCCTATGGCACCAACGTCTGGAACACAATAAAATAAGGATGAACTCCTGCACATTTCTATCCGGTTAGTGGATTTGTTTTATGCCTACTAAGAGCAGCATTGACCCTTATTATTAAGCTAGGGTTTGTTGGGTGTGATCTCAAATAGAGAATGACACGGTGACAAAATTCATCACCGTTCCCGGATAACCACGGGAAATAATCCCATGTCATTTTCTAGTGTCTATTTCAACCTCAGTCCTTCTACACCAGCATTCTTCAAAGCAAAGCTTGTGGGTCAGTGGTTATGGCCATTCATACTCTGATTCTTATGTGAGCCAAGGATAATGAAGCCATTGTGACATCACTGATGTGATTGGCTCTTAGGCACTGGTGGAATGAGGCGTTATGACATCACAATATCTGCTCTGGAATGTTGCTGCTCAATCTCAGCATTCTTCAAAGCAAAGCTTGCGGGTCAGTGGTTGTGGCCATTCATACTCTGATTCTTCCCTTTCTCCTTAAAGAATGACATGAAGATGGTTTCCCGCGGTTATCCGTGGGGACGGGAACAGTGATGAATTTTGTCACCGTGTCATTCTCTAATCCCAAATTCTCAGACTTGCTGTTAGTGGTTCTCATAATCCTTTCAATCTACTAGACCAATGTATCTCAAAGGCACACTAGTGTGCCTCCTGAGATTCCAAATGTGCCCCGGCCCACTGAGGAAGAAGAGAGGCACCTGCCAGCTGACTTCCCTACGCAGTACAGCGCCAGCGCTGCCCGATTCGCTGAAGGCCTGCGTGTTTCCCCCTTCTCTCTAGGTTCCTCTGGCTTCCCCCCTGGCCTCCTGGTCTCATCTTTAAAGCTAATTATAGCAGCCTGTAGGTAAAATTATTTTATTTTCAATATAGTGATTGAAATGTGTCAGTTTTGAGAATTTATATCTGCTTTAAAGGGGATAGGATCTGGGGCAGAGCTTAGGTTGGCCTAGGGAGGTCTGTGGTTAGGGTACTCGGTTGATAAATGTTGGACCTAGGGGGTGCTTAGCTTGAAGTAGTTGAGAAACACTGCTGTAGGCAATCAGCTGGCGTGAGTGCGTCTCCTCTCCGGCCCTCTTCCCTGCTGGTGCCCCCTACTGGCGTCTCAGGGCCCATCTGGAGGGCCCCTGCACATGCGCGGACACTTCTGGGTGCCTCAAGCCATGGCCACTACCTTTAGTGTGCCCCGGCTCGAGAACGTTTGAGAGACACTGGATTAGACAGCAGGTGCTGTGATGAGGAGGGGGTGGGAGTGGAGTGGTCCGCCCCGGGCGCCATATTAGTAGGGGCAGGGCACCCTCCCCCTTCCCTTCCCCCGTACCTCTAGTTCACCGCTGCCGAGCAACCACTTCAACGTGCTCATCACGACTGTGTCATCTCTCCCGCCGACATCGCTTCCGGGTGCCGCGCACAGGATGCGACATCAGAGGGAGAGCCGACGGGGTTGCGAGGAACGCGTTGAAGTTCTTGTTGCTCGTGGTGGTGAACCAGAGGTTCGGGGGAAAGGGAGGGAACGGGGCGCACGTGTGGCAGAGGGGATAGGGGAAGGAGCGGGGGGACGGAGATGAGGGTGGGGGAGCGGTGCCACCACCCCAGGTGCCTCTCACCATCACTACGCCACCGCTAGAGAGCACATCCTTCTGCAGCCTGTATGATGTTATTTTTTTCTTGATTTTAAGTTTCTGCATACAGTGGTACCTTGGTTTACGAGCATAATTCGTTCAAGAAGCATGCTCGTAATCCAAAGCGCTCGTATATCAAAGCAACTTTCCCCATAAGAATTAATGTAAACTCGGACAAATTGCTCCACATCCCAAAAAAATCTAATTACCATTAGCGTCGCCTCTACCGCCGCCTCTGCCACGGACCTATCTGTGCGGCTCCTCCAGTTCTCTTGAGGAGGCCTCTGCCGCTGTTCGCTGCCTCATGTAGCTCTGGGAACCGGAGAGGGGGGTGTACTGTACTGCACCACGCCCCCCCCCCCCCGGGACTCTCAGGTATTGGCCCATCCCTCCTGGACTCACCCCGACTCCCATGCTGACCCCGAGGCCTCTGCCGGCACCAGCTGCCAGCAGCCCGCCAGCCAACAAGTACTTGTCCTTCTTGAGCAGGCCTCGGGGAGAATGGTATAAATCAATAAGTCTGGTGGCCTAGGATTTCCACTAGTTTCCACCCTCATAATCGGCATTAAACCACCTGTTGTAAGAGTCACTGAGATGCTGGGGGGAGGGAATGATGGGTAGATAGTGCAGAAAGAACAGATTGCCTTGAAACAGTACGGCATAAAGGCATCCAGCTACTGCAAACAGATTGAAATCTCTAAGGCAACTATTAGGAGAATTTGTAATATCAACACCTTTATACATGCTCATTTTAGTCAATTTTTTTTTTTAATCAACTTTTTTAGATTCAGTGAAAACGGGATAATGAATAAACCTACTATAATTGGATTTCACATGTTCCCAGACGAGTAACTGAGGGAGAAACATTTCGTGTATTCCCATCTTTCTCTGGCAGTGCCGCTAATTCTTAAGTAACCTTTATTTCTCTGTTCCTCATGTGCTCACTACTCCCCGCTCTTTTACTCATCTCTTCCCCTAACACGTTCTCTGTCATCTCCTTGCCTCTCTTCTTTCCTCCGATGGATTAACAAAGGTAACTTTTATCTCCAATCTAATTGTTTTGGAACCTCCATTTCTAATGTATTAGCATTGTAAACTACAATACTCAGAAACTGAGGAATGGAGGGAATTAAACAAAAAGCAAAAAAAAAAGACAATCACTCTATTGAAATTGAGCCATTATGTGCCCAATGCGATATTACAACAAGCTCGAAGAAAAAGCCTCAGTTCATTGGAGAGGTGTACCCAAAACTCTTTCACTCAGATATCATAGGCAAAAAAACTTTCGCATTTGGTGCTTAGTATTGTAAACTGCTTAATACTCATGAACAAGTGGTATATCAAACGTAACAAATCCGACTGAATCCAATCCAACATTAGAACATAGCTTGTTCTACTGCTGTAAAGCATGAACTTAAAAAAAAAAATCTGTCAGCTCCTGTGAAAGACATCCTGCACTGTCTATTTCCATATACAGAAACCCCTCTTTCATAAAAATTAATATAAAATAAAAAATGTTAGAGTGGCATAGTGGTTAGAGCTACCCTGAGGTTGTGGGTTCAAACCCTATGCTGCTCCTTGTGACCCTGGGCAAGTCACTTACTCCCCCCATTGCCCTAGGTATATTAGCTAGATGGTAAGCCCCCCCCCCCAGGACAGAGAAAAATGCTGAAGTACCTGAATAAATTTATGTAAAACCATTCTGAGCTCCCCTGGGAGAACAGTATAGAAAATTTAATAAATAAATAGTGTGAAAAGTTTCAGCCTCTGATAACCAGAACTGGGATTGTGATGTCATAATGCCTCATTCCACCAATGCCTGAGAGCCAACCTCATCAGTGATGTCACAATGGCTTCATTGCCTTACATTTGGATCACTTTCGCTACATTTTGATGTCTAGAATGGCACAGTGGTTAAAAGCTACAGCTTCAGCACCTTGAGGCTGCGGGTTCAAACCCCGCACTGTTCCTTGTGACCATGGGTAAGTCTATTTCTCACTATTTGCGTAGCACTTTCTCCCACCCATCCCAGTTCCCGTTTCCCCCCCTCTCCCACTGAAAAGGGCCTTAAACCAGAAGATACTGTGGAGTCAGATGTAGGTGGGGGGGGGATCTCAACATGGCTACGCAGCAGCTGTTCTCCGCCATTCACTCAAGCTTGCCCTCCATCTTAATTCCCCCGCCCCAGTGGTTTCAGGAATGGAGTCGCAGTAACTTCATTGTTCTAATTGTAGGAGACTGCAACAGTTCTCGCTTGCCTGAAGCCATCCAATTAACATATCACTACACAAAATATTGTAATAGTGTATGTCCGCTGTCAACTAAGCTAGGAATCACATTCCACTTCTGTCTACAGCTCTTTTTAATTAGGTGCCCATTTTATTAACAGATGGAGAGAATACAGACTGGCAGACAGTACAAATCTAAACAGTATGATTCATATTTTTGCTGGTACCTTTTCAGGTAGATTCTATAAAAAGTATATTTGTGTCATTCAGACCAAGGGAAGCTCTGCTTGGTGGGGAAAAAAAAAAAAATCAAAACCAAAAAAAGAATCGGCTTAGGCCTTGAGCAATTGCCATAGCAACCTGGGAACACAACTACAAAGCACACATCTAGCCACGGTTCTGCACTTCTCCCGCCCATACAAAGCAGAGCATCACGATCGGCACTAAACTTTGCCCGTCTTCCACGAAAATAAAGGACAAGCCTTAATGGCCTCATCAACATGGCTTTGGGGGCCAATGCCAACTTGCTGAAGGCACACAGAAAATGTGTCAACCACTAGTGCAAAGATGCTCCATTTCTCTTCAAGGCCATCATGTTTTCACAGCTACCGGCACTACTAATTGTGAGCAATCTGTAGCTGGAAAGGTTAAATTATTACATTGTTGAGAAACCTCCAAGCTGAATAATTATAATTTTTACAACAAACTGTGCCAAGGGAAACCAGGCCTCATCATATATACCAGCACAAAACACATAAATAAAAGAGAGATGCAAGATATGCAAAATGTAGAGGTGTCAGACATTCCAGGACATTTATTTTGTTTATGGAAAATGTGATTTTTGTTTAATTTTTTTCCCCCCCCCTTTGATATTTTCAAAAGATATGAAAAGGCTTAACCAAAGGAACCTATTAAATTTTCCGGTGACTTTTCATTTTTAAATGGGATTCTTCTTTGCTAAGAAAAAAAATAAATAAAACAACAAAAAACATTAAAAAATCAATAAAAAATAATAAAAATAAATCTCTGCTCAGCAGATGGAAATAGGGTTTTTAGATAACTTCTAGGTAGTATAAAGAAATAATACAAAAAAAGCAAAGGAAATAAGGCAATACCTTTTTTATTGGACTAACTCAATGCATTTTATGATGAGCTTTTGAAGGTAACCCTTCTTCTTCAGATCAGATAACTCCTAAATGTTCCCCGTCATGGAGGCAATGCTAAATCACGTTAAGTACATTTGAGTGTTCGTGAGAAACAAACTTTCCTTGTCAAAAGCCTAAGACAAGTACATGCAAATTCATTCCATGCACGTTTCTTGTGAATTAGCTGTGTGGTCCTTGAGACAGCTGTGTTAGAATGTGACTCTGGACTGGAGCTCAAAAATGTAAAAAAAAAAAAAAAAAAAGAGAGAGAGAGAGACTTGTAGCAATCCCAAAGGCCCATTGTAAAGGCTGTGACACTGAGCTTTCAAGACACGACGGTCTATTCAGTGAAGGGGCTTTTTATAATATCTGCCTGTGTTGAAAATCCATAACGAGTCGGGCCCTTGAGAGATGAGGAAAGGTTAATACTGCAGCAGCCCAGAACCTCAGTCTGTACTCGCTGGATGCCAGTCATGCAATCAAGTCTACAGATGACTCAGAAGGACCAAAGTATCTATGAGACAATGTAGATGCAACAGTCAAATGCTGCAACACTAATCATGACTCTCAAAGATACTCATCAAAGAGGCTGAGTCACTGGGTTTCAAAAAAAGTGTTTCTTTGCCGGTGTTATGTAGTATATTTTTACCGAAAGGTAATGGGATTTCACTGACATTTGAGCCATCTTGCTTGCTTCAGGGTATGCTGTGAGGTCTTCAGTTTATATATAGTGGATTCACTGACCTGATTGAGAACAGGGAGGTCTGTTGGTCATGAATTTGAAAAGAGAACACATTTGGACCATAATTTGGACTTCTTGTCTTCTGTTTCTTCAGTCTGCTCACGTTCCCTGCTGGCTTGACCCTTGTAGACTGCCTGCCTGTTTGATTCCTAAGTGGAGTAGAACGGGTACAAGTGGATTGATTTTTTCACTCTGTCAAAAATTACAGAGACTAGGGGAAACTGGATGAAACAGCAGGGAAATACTTTTAAAACCAATAGGAGGAAATATATATATATATTTTTTTTCACTCAGAGAATAGTTAAGCTCTGGAACACCAGAGATTGTGGTAAAAGCGGATAGCGTAACTGGCTTTAAAAAAGATTTGGGCAAATTCCAGGAGGAAAAGTCCATAGTCTGTCATTAAGACATGGGGGGAATCTCTGCTTGCCCTGGATTGGTAGCATGGAATGTTAATACTCTGGGGATTCCAGAATCTTGCTACTCTCTTGGGGATTCTGCATGGAATGTTGCTACTCTTTGGGTGTGGGCCAGGTACTAGTGACCTGGATTGGCTACTGTGAGAACGGGCTACTGGGCTTGATGGACCATTGGTACTGGGCTTGATGGACCATTGGTCTGACCCAGTAAGGCTATTCTTATGTTTTTATGACCAGGCATTAATGTAATCATTCATTAAAAAATGGTTAGCATGTAAGCCCTTACTGTTATCTATTTTGTAGTGGGTAAAGGCTTGCACCCTCATCATGCGTTAACCCAGGGATCTCAAAGTCCCTTCTCGAGGGCCGCAATCCAGTCGGGTTTTCAGGATTTCCCCAATGAATATGCATGAGGTCTATTAGCATACAATGAAAGCAAATAGATCTCGTGCATATTCACTGGGGAAACCCTGAAAACCCGACTGGATTGCGGCCCTCAAGGAGGGACTTTGAGATCCCTACGCTAACCCATGGGTAGGGAACTCCGGTCCTCGAGAGCCGTATTCCAGTCGGGTTTACAGGATTTCCCCAATGAATATGCATTGAAAACAGTGCATGCAAATAGATCTCATGCATATTCATTGGGGAAATCCTGAAAACCCGACCGGAATACGGCTTTAACCAGTTAGCATGCAGCATTGTAGCTGTGCTGATCACAGACACATTCATTTTTCGCCCCAAACATGCCCCTCCATGGTGAAAGGAAAAATTTTTTAAAAAAATTACCGTGGTGTGCACACACTGACCCAGAACTTACTGCAGGATGCCTCAGCTTGCCCCAGGGTAACACTTTTAAGCTGCAGTAGGCATGCGCTAGTGATTGCCGGCGCTTTGCAAGAGGACCCCTAAGCGACAAGGTTTCCAAATGATTTCATTATTCATTCCCATTGCACAAGGGGCTTGAGACATGACCAGATTTCAGAGGGGTTTCTACTATTCACATAGACTATTTCACAGTAAACGTAATGCATTTTGCCGTTGCTTCGTGAAGTAACTAAGGTTCCATTTTGAAAATAGAGTTTTCTCCCCTATTTGAACTCTGGCCTACTGGAATTTTATTTATTTATTCACTTTTCTATACTGTTCTCCCAGGGTAGTTCAGAATAGTTTACATGAATGTATTCAGGTACTCAAGTATCTCCGTATTCAAGGTTTCGATTATTCATGGTTTTTAGCTTGCTGGCTCCTCCCCCCCAAATTACATCAGCTTGCATAGAAAAATCGCTGATTCCCAGCATGCACAGAGAAAATCGCCGATTCCTGGCACTTTCTTCACTGTGTTTTGCCTCTCCTTCAGGAACAGGCCAGGTCTCCCACCATGTTATTTGCGGTTTCACCATATCCACGATGGCTTTTAATAGAAAACAGCAAAAAACATATGAAAAAGTTATTCGCAGTTTTTCTATATTCGCCGTCTGTTAATCCCCCTATCGCAGCGAATACGGAGGGGGAAGTGTACTGTTTTATCTAATAGGTATCCAGTAAGGTGAGGGAGCATTCTGTTCTTGGGAACAGGCAACAACCGCCAAACTCTTAATTTTTGTTCCATTCTTGTATTCAGCAACACACTTATAATAGTCCATCAGTCTCTGCAGGGTTTTAGTGAGATGTTTCTGTTTTCAGTAGGAAGAGTGTGTAGAATAGAAGAGTAGGCATAATCAAGAAGGGTATTACAACCAGAACGAAAGAAGTTATCCTGCCATTGTATCGGGCGATGGTGCGTCCGCATCTGGAGTACTGCGTCCAATATTGGTCGCCGTACCTTAAGAAGGACATGGCGTTACTTGAGAGGGTTCCGAGGAGAGTGACGCATCTGATAAAGGGGATGGAAAACCTTTCATATGCTGAGAGATTGGAGAAACTGGGTCTCTTTTCCCTGGAGAAGAGGAGACTTAGAGGGGATATGATAGAGACTTATAAGATCATGAAGGGCATAGAGAGAGTAGAGAGGGACAGATTCTTCAAACTTTTGAATAATAAAAGAACAAGAGGGCATTCAGAAAAGTTGAAAGGGGACAGATTCAAAATGAATGCTAGGAAGTTCTTCTTTACCCAACCTGTGGTGGATACGCTCCAGAGAGCGTAATAGGGCAGAGGACGGTACTGGGGTTCAAGAAAGGATTGGACAATTTCCTGCTGGAAAAGGGGATAGAGTGGTATAGATAGAGGATTACTGCACAGGTCCTGGACCTGTTGGGCCACCGCGTGAGCGGACTGCTGGGCACGATAGGCCTCAGGTCTGACCCAGCAGAGGCATTGCTTATGTTCTTAAAAAAAACTTGCAGAGCTCACATAAGAGAAAACAGCGTAGCAAAGGTGAGAGGCCCCTCCCCCGCCCTCCTCTCCACCCACCCCTGCTCCTTTCCTGATCCCCCCTTCCCCATGTGCCCCCCTTCCCTTCCCCGTACCTCTAGTTGTTCACTGCCACGAGTAGCAACCCCTGTGGCTCTCCCTCTGACATCACTTCCTATGCACAGCACACGGAAGTGATGTCAGTGGGACAGCCGATGTGTGTGTGAGGAAAACGTTGACATTGCTTGTGGAGGTGAAGAACTAGAGGTATGGGGGAAGAGAAGGGGGGGTGTGCACATGGCGAGGGGAAGAGTAGGAAGGGGCAGAGGGGTCCTGGCGCCCCCCACCGACATGGTGCTCGTGGCTGACCGCCCCCCCCCCCTCAACCCCCTCTCTTTACTACGCTACTGTGTGTCATGTTGGATCAGACTAATGCCCAGATTCTATAAACAGTGTCTGAAGATCGGTACACCTATATCGGCAAGTTAGGTGCCTAACTTAATTATTCAATTGGCTTAATTAGCACTGATCATTGAAGGCACCATTAAAAAATCATTTAAAACAATTTAAAAAATGATCTGGTAGGCGCCCAACTTGGTAGGCACCTACCATTTTGAGGAAGGTGTGCTTAAGAACAGATTTCGGGCATGATTTGACTTAGGCACATTCATTTAGGCCAAGATAACCCTGGCCTAAGTGGCAGTGTACTTAAGGTTTCAACACCTACCAATACCTAGCAGATTCATTCAATTCAATTTCTACACCATTCTCTCAGGGAAGCTCAGCACCTAGAAGTTAGGTACCATTTATAGCATCAGGGACTAAAGGTCTCTTGACTCTGGCCAATCCAAGTTACTAGAAAGTACCGGGCATTCCCAAAAAAGTAGATCTCTTTCTTCCAGTTCCAAAAGCTACTTCACTAATAATTGTTTATGGACATTTCACCTAAGAACTTGTCTAAACTTCCTTTTAAACTAAGCTATACCAACGCCCTCCGACAACGCATTCCAAGTTTGATCACTCATTGAGTGAAAAAATACTTTCTTAAATTAGTTTATAGTATGATGTTTTTTGGCCTCATGAAGTATCCCTTATTACAATATAAAGGTGTTACTTGTTAACCTGTTCCTTGCCACAGCACACATGATTCTGTAAAACTCTTATCATCTTTCAGTCATCTCAAAGCTGAAGAGTTCAAATCTGCTTAACTTTCTTCATAAAGATTCTATCCCTTCTATCATGTCCCTTTTACTTTTCTTTATATGTTCTAGTTCACCTACATATTTATTGAGATGGTGTAACCCAGAAATACACATAAGAACTGCCATACTGAGACATACCGAAGATCTATCAATCCCAGAATCTTGTTTCCAACAGTGGCCAACCCAGGTCCCAAGTACCTGGCAGAAACCAAAAGAGTAGCAACATTCCAGAGCTGAGATTTTGATGTCATAATGCCTCATTCTACCAATGTCTAAGAGCCAACCTCATCAGTGATGTCACAATGGCTTGATTATCCTTTACTCAACTAACATAAGAATTCCCATACTAGGACAGACTGGTGGTCCATCAATCCCAGTATCCTATTTCCAACAGCGGCTAATCCAGGTCACAAGTGCCTGGCAGAAACCCAAAGAGTGGCAACATTCCAGAGCTGAGATTGTGATGTCATAATGCCTCATTCCACCAATGCCCTCATCAGTGATGTCACAATGGCTTGATTGTCCTATACTTGGCTCACATAAGAGATCCCAAGTAGTAAAGCAGATTTTATGCTGCTTATCCTAGGAATAAGCAGTGGATTTCCCCAAGCCAAACACTTGATATACCACCTACCAATTTCAAGATCCAGCGGTTAAAATTAAAAGTGTATTAAGAGTAAGGATCTACTGAGGCATTGGAACTTTCTCTGTTTTGTTCTCCATTCCTTCCCAAATAATCCCTAACATTAATTGTGGTGGGGTTTTTTTTTTGTATTGCATCTGCATAAAAAGCTAAGGAAAAGTTTATACTCTGTTATTGAGAAGGCCACTGCTCACCCTGGATCAATAGCATGGAATGTTGCTACTCTGGGGATTCTGGAATCTTGCTACTATGTGAGATTCCTGAATCTTTATATTCTTTGAGATGCCGGAATGTTGCTACTCCTTGGGTTCTGGCCAGATACTAGTGACCTGGATTGGCCACCGTGAGAACAGGTTACTGGGCTTGATGGACCATTGGTCTAACCCAGTAAGGCTTTTCTTATGTTCTTATATTAATATCAAGATTAATCTCCAGGATGGTGACTCCTAATATGGAACTCAGTACTGCAACCATACCTACAACACATGACTTTGCAGTTGCCCACATTAAATGTGGCCTGCCATTTTCTGTCGAGTTCCCCCAGTCTGGCAAGGTCCTTTTGTAGTTCCCCACTGGTTTAACCATTTTGAATATTTTTGTGTCTTCTGTAGATCTGATCAGTTCATTTGTTCTTTTTCCCCCCCCCCCCAGATCACTATGAATCTAGGAAGGACCTTTAACCTTTTCCTATCGTGTGTCCCATGGGACATTCCAAAAATGTCGTTGCCATCGTATGTCCCATGGCATGGGACATACAGTACACGACGGGAACACAAAATATTTGAATTTACAGACTTATGACTCATTTACATTATGTTTACAATAGCCGTAAATGATAACGGTGAATAATACAAAACTTTGCTAAATAATTACGATTGAAACCAGCGTAACGTAAAATTTATTGCGATAGGAAAAGGTTAAGGGATCCCTGAGCCACACCACTTTTCACCTCTTTTCCTTAGGAATCTGACCGTTTGGCACTCTGCTTCTTTCCTTTCAACCACTTATCAATCCACAGCAAGGCCTCACTTCCTAACCCATGATTGTTTTAATCTCCCTCATGGCGGGACCTTATCATACAGTACCCCTAACGGACAATCATGATTTATGCCTTTTATTGACTCTACTTTATCTCGCCCAGAAATATAAGACAATTTAATCTTGAATTTATAATGCATGTAACCATTGAGCAGACTGGATGGATCATTCCGGTCATCCACCAACATTTAATATGTTTTGTTTTATTTTATTTTATTTATAATCCGCTGTTCCAAAAGCGGCTCAGAAGTATAAATATACATAATTTTTTTTAAAAAAATGCATAAAACACAGTCACAATAAGCGACCAGCGCTTACACCTAAACAGCTGCCTTAATGCCCATATTTCATATTACAAAATAAATGCCTCTTCAATAACTTCTTGAACCCATTGAGATCACATTGCTTTCTGATATACAAAGGTAGGAGGTTCCATTCCTCACACATTGTGTGCTCTTTTAGCCATACAAGTAGCCATTGTGATGTCACGTTGTTCTGGTGACCCCTGTGACTTTGTGATATTGATCACAAATGATTGGTTGGCCTAAAGTTCTAATGAGTAAATATATATATAATATTTCATGATCACTTATTTAATGTCTATATATTTTCCTATAAATA
Source organism: Geotrypetes seraphini (assembly GCF_902459505.1). Lineage (NCBI taxonomy): Eukaryota > Metazoa > Chordata > Amphibia > Gymnophiona > Dermophiidae > Geotrypetes > Geotrypetes seraphini. The sequence continues at coordinate 8,935,302 of NC_047102.1, forward strand.
TATATAAAAGTTATATTCATCTATCTATATATGAATTACACACACAAAGCACAAGCTTATATGCACAGATAGGTATAAACTTCCGTTCTCACGCTGAATGACTGATCTGCCAACATAACTTAAGTCCTACTACTGACATAAATACGGGCAGAGAGCACGATAAAATATGCAGAGCCCCCACAGGAGGTCTAGTAGCCGGCGTGATTTTTTATTTTTTTTTGCAGGATGACAAAGTTTATTGCCCGTTCAGTGTCCCAACGGGAAGCCTATGCCCGGAAAATAAATCTGGATAGAAAGAGAATCACACTCTATTACCAAGAAATACGGCATGGCAAAATGTGGCCAACCAACGTCAATTTTGAAGGGGAAATGGTTTATTCCCGGTCCCTTAAGCATCTGCCTGTCTGGCTCACTAAATCAAGCCCTACCCGCGCGGGATCCAACAGGAGACCTCTTGACGCCTTAAGGCAGCATATGTACCATATACAGTAGGTCTGACGTCAGAGCAATGGGGCAGGGTGCATTTGGGATACTGATGACCTAAGTTTCACGACAGCAATGAGCGCAGACAGAGCTTGGTTTCAAGATTGTCTGCACATGAAACAGTACTCTACATAAATGACCGTACATTTCTGTATTTATCTATTTAAAAAAAACCAAAACAAGAGACCCTGAGCAAAGATGAATTCATCCGCAGGAGAGGCAATGAGAGAATGTCTAAACACTCTTGTTGTGATGTCACTGGGGCTTCTTTTCATGCCAACATCAGACTCCAGTTGAATCTATATCAGACACATTTCTGTTTCTTCAAGCAGCTAATCGCCACCTTGTAGAAAACTGAGCTGCAGCCTCAAGTCACCATTTCTTTCATGCAGCTCGATGAATAAGAAAATAACTCTGGATTAAACCTGTAGGATAAACGCAGAATGTTTCACTTCCACAGCCGCAGAGTATATCTAATGGGGGGGGGGGGGGAATAAAATAAAGATCTAGTGAAATCAGTGTCTTTCCTGCAGTTTGAGCAACGCTGCAGAAAAAGACACCGATTTTTCACTAGATCTTCTCCCCTCTCTCCCTTCCTCCTCCTCCTCAGATATACTCTGTGTCCTGTTGTGAGGAAGTCAATATATGCCCTGCGAGATCAAAATCCATCAAAGTTGGAAGTTGGTTTTGGTAAAATCTTAATGCCTTAAAATCCTGCCTGTTTATTAACTATAAATCTCGTACAAGTCCTCTGATGTCCCAAGGGAACAGGGAGGATTTACAGCAAAACCACAGCAAATTGCCTATGAGGTCTGGAATGCATCCGTGTCTTTGGCTGTAGCCTCAGAAAGATGCGCGCGCACACAAATAAGACAGATATATATACACGTACGCACTCATTCACAATATTTTTTTTACATGTTTTTTCCCTAATCACAAGGATAAAACGACATGGAGAATTATCAAGAAAATGTTAACGAGTAGAGACTGTGATACAGCGCGCGCACACACATGCATGGATACACACACAACGCATACGCACACGGTATCTTGCATCTCTTTGAGCACCGTAGAAACAGAAATGTAATCGAGCTTCTGATTTTTATCATTTGCCATGCACTTAATGCACTGCCGGATCGTAGCATGAAACCTAAACGGAATCCCTTGGGCCGGTGAGGGCTCTATCACCATCTATGCCCCGTTGGTGCGCTAAAGTCTTGCCATTTCCCTATCTCTGTCGCTGGGCCAGTTCAGGAATAATTCAGAGGTCCTGCACTTAAGAGAGCATGCATTCTACAGACCACCAAGGTGCCCTCTGCCCCGGGACAGCTACTCAAACTCTGCATTTAATGCCCCAATAAAAAAAATAGTATGCAGAATCTTATTTATTTATTTGTTGTTTTGTTTTTTGTTTTTGCATAAGGATTTTTACAACATGTGAATCAGTAGAGTCATGCTATCAAACTGCAAAGATGTATCAGACTAATTTTTTTTCTTAATCCGAGCAATAGAGAGACATGCAATTCGAAAAAAACCCAAAAACATATGATCGGGAGAGTGAACTTAAAAAAAACCAAACAATTGAGCATCTCTTTTATAAAATGAAACAACCAAAAAATGCACTCACTGTATTTCAGGCAGAATATCCAAAAGGGAAATCCAGATGCTTAAAGAGCAGGAGATGAAAACACAGGATGTTACCAGTAAACCACTAGCACTAATACCACCCAAAATGTATGTACACATAAAATCCCAAGTGCAATTCTCCAGCAGTTTCCAACCCGACCGAGTCGAATGCGTTTCGCTGGTGTCTCCAGCTCGTTCTTCTCCCTCTCAACTTTCCTGGATCGGGGGGGGGGGGGGCAGAGCTAGAGCAGGTTCCCCAGGTCTCTTGCAGAGCAACCGCAAAATAAGAGAGACCCAGCTGAAGAGGCCCCCCTCGGCTGATGGAAAAAAGAGAAACTTTTCCTTGCCACACTGGCACCAGTTTCTCTCACGGCTGCCGAGGACTCGTCAGACCCTCCATTTTTTTCACGCCTGGTCTTTGCACGGATGCCGTTTTCGTGTCTCTTTTGCGGGTCTCTGTGTGCGCCCCAAGTCCTTCGCCATCCGTTTGTCCCCTTTTTTCCGTCCCCTTCGCCACACCGTCAGTGCCATCCATTCCTGGTCCACATTGTTTCACTGTCCACAGGGGTCATTTTTTTCCAAAGTGTCCTCCAGCTTTTTTACATGCTTAATTGAATGCAATCACAAAAGAGCCCAAGGAAAAAAAAGCAAAAAAAAAAAAAAAAAGCAACGAACTTGCCCCCCACCCTGGCTCTCTCATCTCCCCCTCCGCCCCCTCTCCAAAGATCTGATTAGATTTCTGATCACAACCCAGTGCGGAATGGCTTTTTTTTTTTTTTTTTTATTCAGCTCTCCAAACTCCATGGGATCCTCTCCCTTCTCGATCTCCTCTGCAATTTCATGATATCTCCTTAAACCGAAGGCAGGGCAGGAAAAAAGCCCATTTGCCCACCGGTTGCCCACAGTAAGTTGCCATTTCTCCCCCCCCCCCCCCCTCTCACTTTGCTCAGGCTCCCCCACTTAAAAAAAAAAAATCAGTTTTGATGAATCCAACTCCGACAGACTGCCAAGGAAAAAAAAAAAAAAAGGGGGGGGATCCGGGGACAGCGATGGTCTCTTAATGTCCTCTCGTCGTCGAGCCCCTCATCGATACCGAAACTTTGCAAACCTTTCGGCTTTCCCCTGCTCCTCTGGATCCCCCCCTTCCGCAGGGGCTTTTTCAGCTGTCACTCGCCCGATGCCATTTCTCCAGCCTCCTCCGCCTCCTCTTCAAGTGACTCATCCCCCCGGCCCCCCGACCCATCTCCTGCCTGCTTCGCTTCTGCCTTGGCTGCCTTCCTCCCCCCCCCACCCTCCTCGCTCGCGCTGCACCCAACCCGATTTGCCCGCTTGCCTCCCCTCATCCTAGCGCGGATTGGTCCGCCGCCTTCTCCCTCGTAAACGGGGATTGGGGGCTCTGAGACATGGCGCTGCTGCCACCTGCCTGACGGAGAGCGACGGTGAACCAGCGGATCTCAAAGTCAGTGTAGAAGCTGCAAAGAAGAGCTGCTGAAAAGGTTGGGTCTATTGCCAGAGAGAGAAAGCATGCATGCGTCGCAATTAGATCAGATAATGCATGGGCTCAACTGGCCTTTTCGGGTCTTTAGAGCCCTAGCAGGGAGTCAGCAGCCGGCGCCCCGGTGCAGAAAGATACAGCAAGGACCGCGGATGCCGGCTCCACCCCTCCGACCTCACGTACTTCTTCCGGAGCTCACGTGCTCCTCGCGGGACCTCACAGCGTGGAGGAAGAGAAAGGAGCAGGGCTGCTGGTATGGAAGGGTGCTAAGATTGGGTGGAATTGGTTTGTAGGAAAGAGGGATGGATGGAGAGAAAAAGGGCAGAGGGAGCCTATGCTGGATGTTAGTACAGATGGGAGTGACTATAAGCTCTTCAGAGCAGGGACCGTCTATTGTAAGTTAAAATCTACAGCGCTGCATACGCCTTTAAGCGCTTTAGAAATAATAGTAGTAGTAAGGGAGCAGATGCAGGAAGGAAGTGGGGAGGAGAAAAAGAGGAGAGCAGACGCTGGATGGAAGTAGAGAGGAGACGGTACTGGATGGAAGGGGTAGAGAAAGAGGGCACATGATGGAAGGAGGGGATAAATAAAAGGAGGGCACATGATGGGGGGGGAGAGGATTGACTTATTGAAATACTGGAGAGGGTGAGGGAAAGAGGTGGCAAGTTGTAGGTACACAATAAAAAAAGGAAACTGATGATAGGGTAGTAAGAACTAATTAGACAGATGCAGAAAATAAATTGAAAAGGGAAATGAGGGAAAACAAGGAAAGGGAAAGAGACTGCAGAGGAGAAGTGGGGGAGAGGGAAGGAGAGGAGAGAGATGCCAGCCAATGGGGGTGAAGGGATAGATGGAATGGAGAGGCATACAGTTTCTAGAAGGGACATAGAAGGTGAGAAGATGCCATATACGAGGGCAGTTCAAAAAGTATCAGACCTTAATTTTTCTTGCGTAAACAAATAAAGCTAGGGAGACATGGTTTGGTGCATCTATGTAGGCGACCCTAATGCACATGCTTGAATTTTTTCCCACCTACAGAAGCTGTCAGTCGCCGGCAGACCACTGATGAGTGAGGAAGTGTAAGTGAGCACCGTTGGATTTTCATTTTTGACAAAATGACAGAAAAAGTTGAACAACACTACTGCATTAATTTTTGTGTAAAGTTTGGCAATTCCCAAGTGGAAACGATCCACAAGATTCAACAGGCCTTTGGAGACAAAAGCAATGGGCACCACAAAGATAAAGGAGTGGTACAACCACTTCAGAGATGGCTACACATCAGTGGAGAGTGAAGCACATTCTGGTAGGCCCTCAACATCCAAAAATGAGATTGTCATTGACCAAGTGATGACCCTGGTGATGCAGGATCGTCGAATCACGATCAGAGAACTTGCAGACGAGGTGAGCATCAGCATTGGATCCGTTCATTCCATTTGGATTGAGGATTTGGGCTTCAGGAGAATTTCAACTCCATCACGATAACGCACCTGCCCATTCTTCACATTTGATACAGAGTTTCCTGGCCAAACACAACACATCTGGGATTCCTCAGGCTCCCTATTCTCCCGACATGGCTCCTTGTGACTTCTGGCTTTTCCCCAAGCTGAAAATGCCCCTGAAATTTACCAGATTTCAGTCAAGAGAAGACATCATGCAGAATGCGACAGACCAGTTGTGAGCAATATCAAAAGAGGCGTTCTAGCGCTGCTTCCGACAGTGGCAGAACCGTTGGAAGAAGTGTGTGGCAGCCCAAGGGAACTTCTTTGAAGGAGCTTAGTATAAGACTGTTGTGTCTGAATACGAGTATTTTTTATGAATAAAGGTCTGATACTTTTTGAACAGCCCTCATAGAAGGGGCAGAGAGAGGACAGACAGTAGATGGAAGAAAGAGAGTAACAAGAAGATGAGGAAAGCAGAAACCAGAGAACACAAAGGTAGAAAAAAAATTTATATTTATTTATTTTTTTTGCTTTAGGAGACATGTGTCACTGTTTCTGTGGTGCTGCATTGTATGCAGAGTTCAGCTTCTTGCTGGTTCAATTTAACCTTTGTCTATATATTTCTATTTTATCCCCCCTTTTACAAAACTGTAGAGCGTGTTTTAGCACCAGCCGTGGTGGCAACAGCTCTGATGCTCAGACTTCTATGAGCGTCTGAGCTGTTACCACCATGGCTAAAAACCACACTACGGTTTCGTAAAAGGGGGAGGGGTTAGTTTGTGATTACATATTCCATACTAGGTGAAGGTGTTTTCTGTGTTCTGTGTGTTCGAAAGACATGGTTTTCTGTTGGGATTGACTGTGCAGGATTGATCTGTACTAGTTTGGCTTGTTTAGTTTTTCGATGGGTGTATCGATGTTGTACTGCTCACTGTAGATTGTTACTAAAAAAATCATGTTTTTCATACAGATGGGGGGAGGGTGTCAAAAAATGATGAGCCTCGGGTGTCACATATGCTAGGTACGCCACTGCTAAGAATCAAATTCAGGATCCCTTTTACTAAAGGGCTTAGTGCACAAAAAAAATCAGGTTACTACAAAACACGTTAAAATGTTTTACCTATTGGTGCTTACTAACTTGTGCATTAGCTGGTTTTTGTTTTTATTTTTTTGAGGAGGGGTTGTGTCATGGCTGGAAAATGGGCATGGATGTGTTAATCTGCTAGCCCATTCAAATGAAGAAACATGAGGGCAGACAAAGGCAAAATGGCCCATCCAGTCTGCCAATCCACTACCTCCTCCTCCCCTTATAGGCTAAGGTTCTTTACACCTGCATTGTGAGGTCATAGAAACATCCACTATCTCCTCCTCTCCCTATGAGATCTCACATGCCTGTCCCATGATTTCTTGAATTCAGACAGACACAGTCTTTGTCTCCTAGTGGCATAGTAAGAGGGGAGGGAAGCGGACATCCCCAGGCGACGTCTTCTTGGGACCAGGACGTGATGTCAGAAGGGAGCCAAAGCCGTTGCTAAAAATAACCTTAATGTGGCTTGATAATAGGGGGGGGAGGGGAGGGTCAGAGACAGAAATTTAAGTCGTATGTTAATGGGATTTTGGGGGTATCTTTTGCACCATTTTTTGAAGGGTTAATTTTGCTTTGCATAATTTTACTTTTCAGTTTTAAAATACACTAAAATCTAAAAATGAAATAAAAATGTTTTGTACTTTTAAAAAAAGAACATGAAATGACACATGCCAGTTCATTCAATAAATCTCCTTTTTTTTTTTTTTTTTTTATATATAAATCTAGATATGCTAACCAGAAAACTTTGGGAGGAGGGGCATAGGATGAAGGTAAAATGGGATAGGCTCATAAGGAAATCTCTTTTTACCAAAAGGTCTTCACTCGATCTTCCAA